>NC_091473.1:240920570-241520570 GCF_036971445.1 Narcine bancroftii
CATCTCTGTGAAAAGCTGCAATTGGCTGCTCAGAAGTAGCAATCAAATATTTCTCATCAATTGTGCTGTCTTCTGATTTCTCACTGCCTTTTCCAATTACCTAAAAAAATGGAAAAATCAGTTCAAGCTGTGTATTTTTAAAAAAAAAACAGCTTTACATTTAGCATTATAGACAAGTAAGACCACAAACAATCAATTGATGGTAAGGGGAAAAAAAATAATTGCTGTTTTCACAACTTGGTGGATCCAACCCTGATCTCACTGTAATAGTTTTTTAAACTGCTCTTGGAATGGTATAAAGACAAGAATATTAATTTAATGAAGGAAATTTTAGATTTTCCTGATCCTCAAAAGGATTAATTGAACTCAGGGCACTGATGGTTATCAAATTCAGTCAACCATCTGTGTTTGCTTCAGCAGAAGTTCCGCTAATTTGGTGAAAACAAAAGCAATTAGAATTCCTTCCCTTGGCCATAATCAACCACTGGAACCTATTTATCATTCATTCCTCGATTACTATAATACTCTACTAGGTCAGTGGTTCTCATCTTTCTTTTCCCCACTCACATACCACGTGAAGTAATCCCTTACTAACCACAGAGCACCTATTCACTGCTCAAGGTAGCTGTATACAACAAATTGCAGCAGTACTTGACTGTACATATGTGGATGTTTTTCACACAGCAAATCTTGTTTCACACAATTAATAGTCAGAACCCCTGGGGTATTTATCAATGTGCACATACATGTATTCTTCATCAAAGAATGGGGAAAATGAATAGAGGGAAGAATGATGGTCAGAGCCAGATGCCGAATAGAGGGAAAGAGAAACATGGGGTGAGGTGCAGGAAGATGTCAAGAGAGACAGATCCTTAGTGAGAAATGGGCATGGAAGAGGAACCAAAGATGGAGGAGGATGAGAATTGTGGGGCCTGATGTGGAGGTTGGGGAAAAGGAACAAAAATGAGAGGAGGCAGGGTGAAGGGGGAAAAGAATGGAAAGACTTCAGGAGAGAGTAGGGACATGATCCATCAAAAAAAATTAATTGTTCATACCATGGCACTGTAGAATGGAGAGTTGGGTGGGAAGGATGAGTGGGCAAGTGAACCCTAAAAAAAGCAGAAAGGGGCAGATGTAGCTGGTGGTGGCTTCTTGCTGCAGCTGGCAGAACTGTATAGTTCTGTATACCTTGTATAGTTCTTCATCAAATTGGCTAAGCTGTGCTACCTCTTGCATCACTTCTTTTCTCATAAAGAATGGTGTATACAGTGGAGTATAACCTTGGTTATACAGACAACGCAGAGCATGTTGAATCAAAGCTTGTTCAAGAAATACCAAGGGACCCTGCAAAAAAAAAAATGAATACATAGCATATATTATTATTGGGCAACCTTTGGGTGTTCTTTAATTTACATTCTTATATGTACGCATAATTTTTCTGTATCAGAATTAATTTTTTCCATTGAAGATCCATCCTAGGGAAGGAAAAGTCCACACAAAAATGTGTTTTCCCTATCCTTTAGCATGGGGACAGCCACAATCAACAAAAGTAGTCAAGTAATTAACGACATGACAAGGATCCGAGGTACAACTGATTAGCTCTCAATCATCAGCTTAAACATTCACTTCCTTTGGCAGTGCAGCATTCAGTAACTCATCAGACTTCTTCATCAGCACTCGTAAATCTAGTATCTCTAACTGCTAGAATGTCAAAGACAGAACATAGGAACACAATCACAAACAACCTAAATATCACCCTATCTTACCGATATAGTAAAACCCCATGTATGCGGCACCTATGGGCATTGGTAGATGTCAGGCGAGTGAATTTTCTGGTTGCATGAGATTGCATGTTGTGTGATTGGCAAACTAATCACTAGAGGGCATCAATTTTAAACTTACATATGTTTTTTACATATTTACCTTTGCAATTTTTTTTGCCAGTTTTTGGAATTCTCTTAGTGGGAATTTTACTGCACAGAATATTACTGCTTCTTTATGGTCAAGACAATAGCAAACCTATGACCAAATTACAAGAAACAGAAGCATGATATAATATTTTCTTCTTTCATAGTTGGGAGTGCCACTCTCAACAAAATGAAAGGAGCACCTCAACATCCAAGACAAACCATTTTATTTGATTGGTTCCCAACCCCATTAAACATTCAATCTCTCCACCAGCTTCACACTGTGATTGCCATTACTCTAATAAACCCACAATCTCTAGCACCAACCACTGACAAGGATTGTAGACTGCCAAAGTCACACAATACCCTGATTTAGAAATGTATCACCGTTCCTTTATCCAAATTGACAATGGTTCCAAATCCTGGAACCTTTTCCATAATTGCACAGTGGGGAGTTCCTTCTCCAGAAGGACTGCAACAATGGGCATTAGCAATAACCAATAAATGCTGACCTCGCCAACAGTGTCCACAGCACACAAATGTTCTAGCTGAATGACTAATCAGGAACAGCTGCAGTTTCTGTGTATGATGAAACATTTATTTTTATATGTTACCAGAGTCTCCACATGGAACATTTCCTGAGAGAAATTGAACTACCTGCTGGAGAAAACCTGCTAGAGGTAAACTGGCAGGCTGTATCATTTAGTACAGAATTGAATTGATAGGCTGTAGTTAAGGTCTTACCAAAATATTGGTCACTTCTGTAAGCTCACCTTTAAGAAGTACCCTCTGCTCCCAGCTACTACAGCTGCCTTCTCTCCTTCAAAACCATCTATCATTACCACTAAGTCAACGTGACAGTACTTCTTCATGGATGTACAATCTCCCCATAATCGCTCCACTTTATTGTCTGCATCCTGTGAAGGACATACAAAGAGAGCTAATAAATTTCTAGAATATTCTGAAATCAGATACCAACTGAGCCAGTGAAGTTCAGCAATCTTCTCTCTGTGGTCAGACAATATTCAATTTACAACTGCTAATCTTTGTAGAAATAAAGACAAAAGTTGTTAAGCAATGCAATTTGTAACAGATTCTTTATCCAAAGAAAACCATCAAATTATATAGAGATATAAATAAATGCTCGCCAACTATTTTGAACATGAACTAGAGGAAGCCATTCTGCTGTATGTCCTCAGTTTTTATTGATGCAAACAGGAAAGGGAATTTCTTTTAAGCTTCATTTTTAACTGGTACAAAGATTGTTCTATTGCCTAACACAAGACAGATAAATGTGCATTTTTCACTGCCTCTGAATATTCTAGAGATGTGTCTTGACAGATCCTATATGCAATTCTTTCCTGAAAATTTTCGAGGATAAAACAGATTAACAATGGGGTCAGGAACCCCTTGGAGAAGGTGGTTATATCTTGTACTAACAATGCCAAGCAATTAATCTTAGAGGCTCCAATTCTCACATCAAATTGTCTCACCACTCTCAATGCCCATTATTACTTCATAATACAGAAAGCAGCCCAATTACTCCCAGAATCTGATATTCTGTACATTATGCTGCTTGCTTTAGCCTTAAAAAATGACAAAGCTTCTATTTTGCAAAAATAAATAATATTTACTGGAGTAAGAAATATGTTTTCTGCACCTTTTCCCATGAACTCAAAGATTGCACAAGAAAATTGTAACCTAATTTTTTAGATGATTAATACAACTATTTTAAATATAATTTTAGGAAAAAATATTTATATTCCTGTAAACTCAGCATCAAATTTCAATGCTCAAGTGTGAGAGTGAAACACATACAAATCAAATCACAAAGCAATACAAACTCTGTTCTTACCTCATCATTGCTGATGGGTACAGAGGGATGCAGGATATTACCAATTTCTCTTAGACTGTCCAATCTCTGTGTTTCCAGTTTCAGTCGCTCTTTGTCACATTTTCCAATGGCATCATCAATGAGGACCCGTATTTTCTTGATCTGAGTTACAGTTAAACCCTGAAAATTAAAGTTGTAGCTTTATGTCATTACAAAATAAGATGCAGTCTATTGTTTCATTATCTTAAATGATGATTAAAATATATATTGTCAATCCTGTTTGCAGTGGTGTTCTGCCAAAAGGCTGTGCAAGTGAACAGGGTTAGTTAAAAAAAAGGATTCATAACATGTACTAACATAATGATTCACATATGCTTATTTGATGTAAGATTACGAAGGAAATATTTTAAACTGTAATCACTGTTGTGCTACACAAATACTTTCCATAATACCATAAGCACCAAGTTAGAAAAAAAAATGAACTCACTACAATTTAATAAAAACCTGTCATCATGTGCTTGGCGCAGGAGATTCTATTAATAACCTTGTTAATATTTCTCATTTTACCTAAATAGCATAACTTAAATAAAATTGCAGATCCAATAATGTGTGGTTACATTCTTACATTACAAATATAAATATTTTTATTCTGATTACAATCTGCAATATTGAATTACAAAAACACTGGATTCAATTACAGAGGAGACAGTTGAAAATTAAATAGCAATGCTTGTGTTCCACAGGAATGGGTGGCTCTGAATAACAATAAGGGTTTTCAGATCAACACAGAAAAACGTATTTGCTAACATTTCAGGCTGAAATGTTTTTTTTATTTTCACTTGTTGATTTTCAGCTTTTCAGATAACTAATGTTGATACAAACTAATATCTGTTCAAGTTTCTATTAATTGTGAACAGAAGAAATTTATTTATTTCCCTGTGATGGGATAAAATGCGTAAATACAAGGTTTCCAGTGTTTTTTTTTAAATCTCACATATGATTCACAGGAGATTCTATTAACCTTGGTGGGACTCAAAATATTGTGGTTCCTCTTGCAAATCCAAATGCCAAATTTTAAAAAGTTGATAATAAGGTGGGAGGGGGGGGGGGGAGTCATTATACCACCTACAGCTAATCGACAGTTACTTTCCCTATTTGTGGTGCTGTATTCATTGTCTGCAGAATAAAATATTTTAAATAGCAATAAACAAATACTCTTCTTCACACAGAAGTATGATCTTGACTGCACTTTTTCTCAGCGTCCTATAATTTCTCTTTGAAATCTTAATCCAAATCATTTTTATACTCTGAGCATAAATCTTTCCAAAAGGTAGTGGTCTGGGCCCATGACATCACAGGTAAATCCTTTCCCACCATCGAGAACATCTACAGGGAACACTGGTGTTGGAGAGCAACAAACATCAAGAATCCACACCACCCAGCCCACGCTCTGTTCCTGCTGCTTCCGTTAGGAAAGAGGTCTAGGTTCCACAAGACTCACACCACCAGGTTCAGCAACAGCTGCCACCCCTCCACCACCAGACTCCTCAACAGCAAACTCAAACAGGGACTAATTTAAGACTTCTTACTTGTGCACTTTATTGATTTTCTTTGCTCTCCCAGTATTGCAGTTTGTTTACATTTGTTATGTGTTTACAGTCATTTTGATTGTTTCCATGTTCACACTGTGTACAGTTTATTTTCTTCATTAATTACCAATTAGTGGGAATTCTGCCGTGCCCACAGGAAAAAGGCATCTCAGGGTTGTATGAGAATGTCACGTTGGTACTCTGACAATAAATCTGAAACAAGGCCCACTCTAATTTTAGCTGCCATCATATTGGGTGGAATACTAGTTAGTCCTGCTGCCTCACAGCTCTTGGGATCTGGATTCTTTATTCCTCCTTAAATTTGAATTTTAAAAGTACAGCCTGAGAATCCAGAAAATACGAATATCCAAACCAACCCAATCCCCGAGCAGTCCTGATTTTCAGACTTCTACCGTAGGAAGCAAGTATACTGCTGACGTGTTTAGTATAAATATAAATATAAGACAGTGACTTACACTTAGAATTTCAGCAGTGAGATCATCCAGATTCTGTGTATTTTGTGGAAGCACATCACTTTCACCAACAGGCTCCTTCTTCTGTGGAAAAACAGATCTGTAAATATTAATTTCATGTTTTATTTCAGTAATTTACCACAAATTTGCTTAACAATTGAGTTTTGAAATTTTAATATCAATTAATTTTCTGGTGGGTTAGGTGCAAGCAGGTTCAATTAATCAAATCAGAAAATCACCCCATGTTTTACTTGCAATAACAATTTCAGCAAATATCATTCATTGAATGCAATAGCATGCAAAGCTACAAAATATCAAAACAAAACGACGCTGCCATTGACTGGACCCCACACAAAACTGCTACCATTAATAACCACACGTTGCCTCTATTAAAGCAACCAATTTGGAATCTACCTTAAAATTTGATTGCTAATCCCACAGGACAGAACCTTATTGCCAGTTATGCGATAATTTACCAAAGGCTTTTTTTAGGAAATCAAGATCCACGATATCTGTGAAGTCAAATTAATTATTTGATGAGTATCGGCCCTGGCTCTCTGGTAGCACTCTTGCCTCGGAGTCAGAAGGTCGTGGGTTGAAGCCCAAGTCTAGAGATTTAAGCACACAATCTAGGCTGACAGTTCAATGCAGTACAAAGGAAATGTCACATTATTAGAGGTAAGAACGCCAAGAAATTAAACTAAGACTCCGCCTTTCCTTTCAAGGTGAACACACAAAAAAAACAAGTCCAAATGTTGCTGTTTGTAGGAGTTTGTTCTGTACAAATGGGCTACCATTCTTACCTATGTAAGCCATAATGAACAAACAAAAGAACTTTCCTTTATTAACTATCTATGCTTTTACTCATCAATCCATAAGATAACCTTAGATATTAGTCCGTAAAATCACCCACACAGCACCCAGTACAAAATATCATTAAGTTAGAAGAATATCTGATAATTTTATCAACAAAATTAATTTACCTTCATTTTATCACCTATTGTTTTGCTGCAAAGGTTTTTCAATTTGTTTAAATTGTCTGCACGGAACCGACCTGGTTAAAAGAAGAAAGGTTGAAATAGAAAATGTAGCATCTGTGCATTTTAATCTGAATAGCACCAAGAACAAGTACTAAGCACTGGTATAAAATACAGTAACTGCATTCCATTACTAAATCAGTTTGCAAATACCCAATTTAAATAAATCTGCTTCCTCAAATAAAAAAAAATCCCTCTAATCTTAAGGAAAATGGTTAATTTGAAAAAAAATTCCACGTTTTAATAATGGGCTCACAAACTTGATATGAAACAATTACCAGCAAATTAAAGTTAAGGGTATTTCATCATCTTCACAGAGCACAAGATTTAAATTCTTTATTAGATGTAACCACACATATATCCAAAGCAATGGAGGGGGATATAAAATTGACTTGTCATATCTGCACAAGGACACCACTGTGCATAAATTCAGAGTGAAATAAAACGTATTACAAGATCAAAATAAGACAAAAAAAAACTTAATAAAGATAGTGACAAAAATTTCTGAAAACAGAAATTAAAAATTAAGAGTGTGATATTTAAACATTCAAGTTAAATAATGTTTGTTTAATTCATTTACTCTGTCTCTCCCCCTCATAATTTTAAATACCTCTATCAAATCTCCCCTCATTCTTCTATGCTCCAGGAAATAAAGTCCTAACCTGTTAAACCTTTCCCTGAAACTCAGTTCCTGAAGTTCGGGCAATGTCTTAGTAAATCTTCTCTGTACTCTTTTTAATCTTATTGATATCTTTCCTGAAGTTATGCCAAATTTGGCTTCACCAATGTCTTATGCATAACACTTTACCATAATATCCCAAATAAGCCTACATCATACTATACACATATGGGATAGTACACAGATTTTTTTTTAAATCTAGTTCCGTTAAAAACAAAAATGAAACATTGGCTTGTTTGGGATTGCATCAGATTTTGCATGCTAATTCAGACACCCTGTGGAACTACATGGTTATTGCATCAAGGTTATCCAGTCGCAAAAATGATTTGCCAGTAACATAACAATTTCACAATAATATTCAGCATAGAGTCAAACTACAGCACCTTTGGAGTTGTTTGTTAGAGAATAAAAATACATTTATTACTTTGTTCAGACAGTGCTACTAACATGAAGCGTAAGGAGGGTGGGAGGAACTATGACATTATCATAATAAAGCAAACCCAAGCCACTGATAAATTTGTTAGCTAGTTGCAATTCAGGTTAGAGCTCGGCAATAATTCTTGATTGATTCCGCCAAAAATGGTTTGGAATTCAAAATATTATGCAAGGACTTTTCTGCAATGGCACAAAAGTGTACACAGAATGTCATCTTAAAAATTAAAAAATGTAAGTATTCAGACATTGCAGTTGGGAAAACAATACAACATGAACCTTAATCACAACTCTTTTCATCCCAAATGCTACATACTCAGCGAACATCCTGCATTATTTAGCATTGCATCAGAAGTTATGACATTGGATCCAAATGAGCCTGTTGGTAAGTCTCTTTAAAACAGAATAGTAATTTCCATATCATGGTTGCAGTAAAACCGATGTTACATCAAAGCCAGCAGGGAGAATTCAAGTTAACATTTAGATCTATTGAAGTGTTGGTGACATGAAATGTTCGCTGCTTCTCACTCCACTGTTGCAGCCTAACCTTCAGAGTATTTCCAACACTTTAAAAAAAAAACTTGTTTAACATTTTGTTTAATCTTTCATCAGAACAGGATCCCTAAATTAAAAGTAACAGGCAAGTCTGCAGACACGATTGAAGTAAAAACACAATGCTGGAGAAACTCAGAAGGTCAAACAGTACACTTGATGTTATATATAGAGAATTTAGGTTAAAATGGCTTAAGTTAAAATGTGATGATTAATCATAAAAAGGGAAGCCAGAACGGACAGGGAGCTTACTAGCAGCCAAGGACAAAAGGTTCAGCTGGATATGTTTTTTTAAACATATCTTTCCATGGTCATAGTGAGAGACATGCAGGAGACAAAAGATTGATAAGAAGGGTGAGAAACAGAATTTAGTGTATGTAGAGTTCGCAGCGTACGTAACGAACGTGATAATTAAAAATGCAGTTGTACTTAGAATGCTTTTGCAATACTAACCAATTAAAACAGTATTAATAAGTAGGGGAAGGGCAAACAATAAGGGTATAAAAATCAATGCACTGTATGTATCGGGGCTTAACTGGTGAGAAACCAGTTGAGTCCAACTCTGCAGACTTGTAAATAAAGCTTGTCGTGTCATCAGTTTTAAAGAGACTCATGTGTGAGAAGTTTTATTTCTGACAAATGGGGGCTCGTCCGGGATCTACACTCCGGCCGTGAGGGGAGGCGAGAAGAGGGACATCGGAGGCGGTGCACCCCGCTGAGTTCAGCGGCTCCTAGTCCCTTGCTCGTCGCTTCGGGCGGCTTGAGCGAGTGGTATCCGGACAAGGTGACACGACAAGACGGAGAGGAGAAGGGTGACGGTTCAATCCCCGAGAAGACACCGGTAAGTGACGACTTACGATTGTGGTGTGGGGATTGGGTAACAGGTGTAACGGGATACACCTGTTTGGATAAAAACCTAACGGAATAGATTAAGTATAGATCTTTTGTCGTGGTGTGAGGACCCTGTCGCGGGACTCTAGGATAGACCCCAGGGAAACCTCGGCGGTAACCGAAGGAGGGACAGTACCTCCGACGAAGTGCCGAGAAGAGAGGGGTCAACCCCAGGAAAACCTCAGCGGTAACCGAAGGAGGGACAGCACCTCCGACGAGGCGTCTGAGAGGAAGGGAGTAGGGTCCAGAACGAGAGGGTCCTCAGCAACAATAAACAGATCTAGGTGGGAAAATGGGAGGATCAAAATCTAAGGGCTCGTCTGAAAATTCAGGACAATTCCTGGGAGTACCCCTTGACAGCCCTTTGGGGAGAATGTTTGAAAATTGGGATAGTAAAAGATATCGGGACAAAAACAAGAAAAAGATGGTTCAATATTGTCTCCTTTGGTCGAAACAACCTATTAAAGGTTCCTCGGTCTGGTGGCCGAAATTTGGATCTGATGAGGATTGGGTTAGACAAGCATTAAACATATATGTAAATTCGAGACCAAAGGTGAATCAAGAAGAGTCAGCATATGCATTTTGTTGGGTTCCCTGGCCAGGATCCTTAACAAAATGTTTTAAATTGAGGGTAGCGGGAGAAAAGAAGTGGGAACCTCTGGACAACCTTCCCCCTCCTTATATTCCCCCGGTGCCTACTGCGCCCGAGGAAAGCTCATTACCGGAGGGGAAAGGTGATGAATCTGATTGCCCCGAAAGGGGCCAGGAAAAAAAGAATGAATTAAGGGAGTCGGACCCTAAACTTCCACCGGTAAACCGACCCTGGACAAGATCCCAGACTGGTCCAGGACCATCAAAGTTTTCAGTAAGCCTAAATCCCCTGAGGGAAGTTCCTATGGGAGGACCGGGAGGGGGAACGGGATATGTGAATGTTCCCCTAACTAGTACAGAGGTGCGGGGATTTAAGAAAGAAATGAAAAAGTTATTGGAAGATCCTATAGGACTGGCCGAACAGCTCGACCAATTCCTGGGACCAAACACATATACGTGGGAAGAGATGCAGGCAATAATGGGAACATTATTCTCACCCCAGGAGAGGCAGATGATTCGACGGGCTGCCCTCCTCATGTGGGAATATGAACAACCTGGGGACCCCAGACCCCATGAACAAAAATATCCCTTAAATGAACCCAGGTGGGACAAACGAACACCCGAGGGATTGGCAAGTATGAGACAATATAGAGAGTGGACAATTAAAGGGATACGGGAGGCTGTGCCATAGGGTCACAATTTCACCAAGGCATTTGGGAACCACCAGGGGAAAGATGAGTCCCCTACTGATTTTTTGGAGAGGGTGAGAAAGAATGTCCAACAGTATGCTGGTGTGGACCCTAGTACACCAATGGGTGAACAGCTTATTCGAATTGAATTTGTTTCCAAATCATGGCAAGACATTAGAAAGAAACTAGAAAAGGAGGAGGACTGGAGTGAAAAACCCCTAAGTGAACTGTTAAAAAAGGCACAAAAAGTATATGTGCAGAGAGAAGAAGAAGATCAAAAGAAGGCTCCCATTTTCTCTGCTAAGGAAAAAAAGGACATGGCTCAACTGGGCGCAAGCCAGCTGCCTGATGGAACATGGAAGACACCAGATGGAAGAATGGTTCTAAATAAAGAAATAACTCGCAATATTTTAAAACACCTGCATCATCAGAGCCACTGGGGCACCCAAGCCTTATGTGACACAGTGCTTCGAGAATATGTGTGTAAGGGAATCTACACCTTGGCCCAACAGGAGGTGCAGAACTGTCACCTATGCACAAAAATTAATAAAAAGGTGATGAGGACAGGGACCATGGGAGGTCAACCATTAGCCATACGCCCTTTTCAAAGTATCCAGATCGACTTCACAGAGTTACCTCAAGTCCAAAGATGGAAGTATCTATTGGTGGTAATAGATCACTTTACCCGATGGGTGGAAGCCTTCCCAACAGTAAATGCTACAGCCTCTACAGTAGCTCGCCTCCTCCTAGAGCAGATAATCCCCAGATATGATATAATGGATTCTATAGACTCAGACAGGGGTCCACATTTTTGTTCAAAAATCCAGCAATTGATTTGTAATGCATTACAGATCTCTTGGAAATTGCATACCCCTTGGCATCCACAAAGCTCAGGGAGGGTTGAACGTATGAATGGAACCCTAAAAATGCAATTGACAAAATTAATGGTGGAAACTAAAATGCCTTGGATAAAGTGTCTGCCCCTGGCTTTATTAAGAATTCGTACTGCCCCATGAAAAGATGTAGGGTTGTCCCCTTATGAAATGATGTTTGGGATTCCCTTCTGGAGTACAGTTGAGGGGTGCCCCACCTTGGGGGAAGGGGATATATTTGTTAGGAACTATTTACAGGCACTGTCACGCTCTCTTACAGATTTACGAAAGAGAGGACTATTGGCACAAACACCGCCTCTAGACTTTTCTTTACACAAAGTGGAACCACGAGACTGGATTCTCATCAAGACCTGGAAAACTGAAAAACTCCAGCCCCAGTGGGAAGGTCCATACCAAGTTCTCTTAACTACAGAGGCTGCAGCATGAACAAGAGAGAAGGGGTGGACGCACGCATCCAGATTTAAGGGACCTGTAGAGGCGCCTCAGGACCCTGATACGAACTCAGATTGGACTTGTGTTCCTGGAGAAAAACCTCTTACCTTGCGATTTCGCAGAAAGACTTGATTCACAATGTTATTGTTATGTTCTTTGATTTTTCTTAGTTTGCCTATGTCTTTATCAGGTGTGAAATGTAAGAAATGCAGAGACACAGTGGTCCTGTTTCAGGACCACATTTGGGGAAGAAAGGAGGGTAATTTTATTTCCCATACCTCAGTTCCTGAGAAATGCTGGGCAGAAAATACCACCCAACATCCATATACCCCTTGTGTGGAAAAAGAAGGAAATAATATGGGTCATTATATACAGATTCCTAATACCACTCCTTTCCCTCTTAACGGTTGGAAGGGTGACTCAGGCCCACCATGCCCTGATGGACTCTGGTTTTGCATACACACATTTTAAAGAGAGAAAGGGGTGGATTGTTATATATAGAGAATTTAGGTTAAAATGGCTCAAGTTAAAATGTGATGATTAATCATAAAAAGGGAAGCCAGAACGGACAGGGAGCTTACTAGCAGCCAAGGACAAAAGGTTCAGCTGGATATGTTTTTTTAAACATATCTTTCCATGGTCATAGTGAGAGACATGCAGGAGACAAAAGATTGATAAGAAGGGTGAGAAACAGAATTTAGTGTATGTAGAGTTCGCAGCGTACGTAACGAACGTGATAATTAAAAATGCAGTTGTACTTAGAATGCTTTTGCAATACTAACCAATTAAAACAGTATTAATAAGTAGGGGAAGGGCAAACAATAAGGGTATAAAAATCAATGCACTGTATGTATCGGGGCTTAACTGGTGAGAAACCAGTTGAGTCCAACTCTGCAGACTTGTAAATAAAGCTTGTCGTGTCATCAGTTTTAAAGAGACTCATGTGTGAGAAGTTTTATTTCTGACACTTGATGTCGCAAAGATAAACATAACCAACGTTTCAGGCTTGAGACCCTCAAGGTACCTAACCAATGTTTCAGGCTTGAGACCCTCAAGGTACCAACCAATGTTTCAGGCTTGAGACCCTCAAGGTACCTAACCAATGTTTCAGGCTTGAGACCCTCAAGGTACCTAACCAATGTTTCAGGCTTGAGACCCTCAAGGTACCCAACCAATGTTTCAGGCTTGAGACCCTCAAGGTACCTAACCAATGTTTCAGGCTTGAACCCTTCATCGAAGTAGGTCATTTCATGCCTTGATGAAGGGCTCAAGGCTGAAATGTTGGTTAGGTACCTTGAGGGTCTCAAGCCTGAAACATTGGTTATGTGTTATCATAAAGAATGACCTGCTGAGTTTCTCCAGCATTGTTTTCCCTAGATTGAAACCAGGGCAAAGACTGAAACGGAGGTAACACTCCAGGTTAATGCCTTGATGCAAAGTTAAAGGTTTACCCCCTTCAGCTGCTGCCTGACCTGATGAACATTTTTTCCCCCCCTGCTTTCAGATCCCTTTTCCAAATGCCTGTTTATTGTGCAATGAGAGCCCCACGGGACAGCATTAAGATATGGTATCTCCGCCAAGAAAGGACCCCCCCCACACACACACTTGGAGACAAAATCTTGCAGCTTGTTCCTGTGACAGGATAAAGGCGCATGCGCAGCAGCCCGGCGGCGGACCACCCAATCAGCTGCCTCCTCCCCCCCCCCCCCCCCATCCATCCAACACCCACATTTCCTCCACTCCGAGTCCACCTCCACCAGCTGATCCACCAGCGACACGTCCTTGAAGCGGTTCACTTGGTTCTGCCGGATCCTGTCGGGGTCTCCCCCCTTGTCCTGACGGAACAGGTCCAGATCGAGCACCATGGCGACAGCCTAAACCAGCCCCGGCTTCGCCCGCACCACGTCCCTCGCCCGCAGCGCCGAGCATGCGCAGAGCCCTGCCGGCGCCAAGCCGGGAAGCAACAACAAAAAAAAAATCGGCGGGCCTCCCGCCGCAGCGCCGCCACCAGGTAGCGACGCCTCAGTACAAGCGGCTTCCCACACCCGTTCAGGTGGAGTGCAATGCCCAAATATACTGGAGAAACTCTGCAGGGTCATCCAGCGCCAGTAGGGTTATGCATTTCAGAATTTGGAGCATCATAGTCCAAGATTCTGCCCACTTCATTAGAGGAAGGATGTGGAAGCTCTGTCGACTAGGAGGGTGGGGATTTGTTACGGCATGGACTAGAAGGGCCGAACTGGCCTGTTCTGTGCTGTAATTGGTTATATGGAGTTGGCAGGGGGGGGGGGGGATATTGCCCGGATTGTAAAATATGAGGGTGAGCCGCTTTCAGGTGCTCGGGCGCAGATAATGCGCCGGCTGACGCGGCTGGGGGAGTGCAGCTGGGGCGTTCAGGTGGCCGCGGAGAAGACTCTCTGTCACCTGAACGTGACATATAACCATTTACGGAGCGGAAACAGGCCATGTTGGCCTTTCGAGTCCACTCCGGGGTTCACTGATTTTGTGCGCCCTCTTCAGGCATTGGTCCCGGGAGATCTTCATTCAATAACGATGGGCGAATTCAATCCAGGTGGAATCAGATAATAGCAAAACTATGAGCCAACAGATTGGCTGTCTGTGTACCAAAAATAGTAAAGCTTGACGAAACTGGATTTATTAAGAAAAGACAAACAATGGACAATATCTCTAAGTTCATTAACTTAATCCATGCCAGCTGAAGGAGAGCTGCATCCAAGCGGACACCAGCTCCCGTGGACTGTGGCCGCAGTCCCGCTGCTGCTTTCAGATGCCACAGGGGATTCTCCGAGCCGGAGCATATATCTGCAGGAGGAGGGTTAGATGGGGGCTCCTCCTGGCCGGGTTCTCCACTTTCAGGTGGCCACCCGACAGCCGCATTGGGGTAGATTAGGCGGCTTTACAGTCAGGTGTTCTGGCCACCTGAAAGCGGCTAAGGTTTAGCAGAGCTGGGACTTTTTGGAGCGAATAAGGATGAGAGGTGACTTAATGGAGGTCTACAAGATTATGAGAGGAATGGATGGTGAGGACAGGCAGAAGTAGCAAACAACAGAGGACAGTTGTACAAAGTGAAGGGAGCAAGGTTTAGGGAAGACATCAGGGGTGAGGTTTTTTCCCCCAAAGAAAGTTGTGGGTGCCTGAAATGCATTGCCGGGGTGGTGGTGGCAGCGGCTGGAATAATCGGGGCTTTTTAGACAGGCACATGAATAAAATAAAAACAGAGAGCTATGAGGTTGGGATGGTTCTGTTTTTTTTTAAGATAAATATCTGTCTTCTGTGCTCCTGTAATGAAGTGGCTGCAAAGTTTCCTGTTTCTTCCAATGATGAACCCGAGCTCCATTCATCCAAAACACCCTCCTTGGCTCCTTTTCTGGGCCCCCAATACAATTAAGGAGCTGTCTGCACCCCTGCTCAGCAGCACCATCTTCATGAACCCTGGTCTCAATTCCTGGTTCCCATGAGTCCATCTCCAGCAGCTTACAACCTGATGTGAAGGCTATGGCAGCCGAACCCCTCCCGTGTCTGCTGTTGTGGTCACCGGCCCCGAAGGGTCCTCATCCAGCATTCTCCTTCTTGTCCTGGGAGAATGGGTGGGGGGGGGGGACATTGGTGGAGACACGAGTGATCCTCTCTGCAACTTTTATGATCCTGAGGATTGGGTTCTGATCCATTTCTCTGTAGCAACAGTACCACACTGTGTGGCCAGCTTGATACAGCTCCTGTAGAAAATTGACAGAATGGTGGCCAGTAGCCTTACCTGCCTCAGCCTTCTTAGGAAGTGCTGTCATTGTTGCGCCTTCCTGACAAGTGAGGGCATTGCACTCCACCCTAACGTCCACGGGTTGTGGGAAGCCGCTTGTACTGAGGAATCGCTACCTGGTGGCGGTGCTGTGGCGGGAGGCCCGCCGATTTTTTTTTTTGTCCAGTCTAGGTCACTTGTTAAGTAGACCGAGGAATAGTGCTCTCTACTCTCTGAGAGAAGAAATTGCTCTTCACTAATATGGTAGATGAAGGCATATAGGCCCTTCAATCACTATATCAGCGCCCATCTTCAAAGTCTCCAAATGTGTACAAATCCAGTCATCTGTGTACTCCAGCTGGAGTGCAGATGTCAGAGGTTGAATAGTTTCCCTTCTCCCCTGTTTATTAGTTCCAACAGGAACTTTGTTGAACTTGAGGAGCACAGCAGTAAGGAAGACTGCAGACAGTGGGACATTGATGCTATGTCTGCATTGAGATTAACTCCATTATGGACCTTTTGGTCAGCATCCTGGCTTGTATGCCAATATGAAGAAAATGTAAAATATAAGAAAATAGAGACAAATTATGAGAGGCATAATTATGGACAGCCAACACCTTTTTTCCCAGGGCGACAGTAACAAATTCAAGAGGATGTTTAAGGGGGGGGGGAGGGGGGGAGACACGCCGTCAGGAGTAAGTACTTTTACTTAGAGAGTAGTTGGTGCCTGGAATGCATTGCCAGGTGTGGTGGAGGAGGATGGTACAATTAGGGCATTTAAAGACTCTTGGGCAGGCACATGGATGCAAGAAAAATATAGGGTTATGGGTGTGAGGTTAGGATATGTTTAGGTTGTTGCACAGCACAACATCATGGGGTCAAAGGGCCTGCACTGTGCTGTAATGTAATGTTCTATGTTCAAATTTCTACAAGCAGGCTTTTCATAGTCCTTCTTGGGTAGAACCATAGAACAGCACAGTATAGAAACAAAAGGCTTCTTGACCCATTTAGTCCAAGCCAAACTATTTATTCTGCCTTGACCCATCAATCCACCTGATCCAGAGCCTTCCTTACCCCTCCATTCATGTAGCTGGCCAAGTTGTTTCAGTGGTGGGTGCTTCTCCCTGCTGTTTTCTCTCATTAGTTTTTCCATCCCAGAACAAATCTTACTGGATGACAAATCTAAAAGGACATGTTTCAACCAAAGAAAATAACATCAAGGCTTTGGGAAAATATAGTCACTTCACTTAAGTTCTAATACACATCAGAATCACGATGTCTAGAAAGCCAGAACTAATGGAATTGAAGTGGATTTTATTGATTCAAGAACAATTGAGTGTTTCCTTTATTAAAAACTGAAGTATCTAAGTGCTCAATAAGAACTGATGAAGAAAGTCATCTGTTTTAAACATACTAAACCACTTAAGCCTCTTGGACAGAGATGTTGTCAGAGGATGTTATGGATATGGAGTGGTTTTGGAAAAGGCAAGAAGTTTTGCAGAAATGAAACTAAAAGTGTTAAAGATTCCAGTATATTAGGCCTTTAGGCAGTCATATGTTACTTGAAAATTAAGAATCAAAGAGAGTATTGAGGCTTTATTGTCTTTTATGAAATTCTTGCTTGCTGCAGCCAAACATGTAAAATACACCAATGACAACAGTATGCATTAAATTAACACATTATGCCAAGACAGACCATGAGAGAATAAACATAAAAGGATAGATAGACAGTGTTACATCGTCAGGATAACGTGAACTATTTTGTAACTGTGAAAGAATACACCCTTCTCACTGTAGTAACTGTAGTGCTCCACCCGCTGTGGGGTATAGTGAGTGTGAACAGTTTTTCAAGATGGTGGAAGGCATCAGTAAGTGAAGTCTCTTTTGTTATTTGAATCTTGCATCTTTAAGTTATTTAAGAAGCCTCCCAAGTAGCTCCAGAGACATAACTGTCACCGTTGCAGTTGGTTCAAGAAACAAAAAGTGACATTTTAATTGTGGAGATAAGCTGAGACTTTTGAAGGAAGGTTTAAGCATATGTTGCAGAAGCTAATAGTGAATTATGCTGACAGTTGGTTGAGGAAAGATGGAAGAAGCTTGAATTAAGCAGTGAAATTAGCTTGGTCTTTATGGCCTAGTTATTGTTTGTTGCATATTCTATATTCCAGACCGAGGTGGAGGGAACAATAGTATGTTAAAGAATGCACACATCAGAGAGTAAAAGGAATACAGGGTTTGGCAGGAGAAGTGTGCAGGGAAACTAATTGCATGCCCGAAGAAAGCTACAAAAATGGAGAGAGGAAACATTGAAAGTAAACTCTCCTATCTTCAGACCAAATATCAATGGGAAAATACTCATGTACACTTCAGGCTTAAAAAATATAAATATATTTATGAAGCAAGCACTTTGGTACCATGCACGGAGCTGATAGCGTCTCTTTAAATTATTTGAGCAAAGCTGATGTAGCATTGTGCCTGTGTTGCTTCTCAGAGGGAGTGCCAAATATATTTGCAATTCATAAAGGGTGGGGATACCCTTGTGGAAAACCACTGTATGTATATGTTTGTTTGTTTGGCACACCCATTGGCCGACTGTGCCTGTGGCTCCTTTCAGAGGCTCCAGAATGTTCCACAGCCTCCTTCCCAGTGCAGAACAGTCAAGCAGGATGGAATTGCTTTTGTTCTGAAGCTAATAAAAGCTTATCAGTTTGTTCACCTTCAGTCTTTTGGAGTTATTGATGGTCCATCAACTCTGCGACATAATCTCAAGAGCAAGGGAGTTTTGATTGTTTTCTAACAACTTGTTGAATATAATCATGATTGTGTTATACAGTTAAAATAAAAGGTTTCAAGTTTGTTGCATCCTAAGCTGAGTTTTAGGATGGTGACATGGTGATAGTTTCTAAATTTTCAGCTCGGGCTCCATGGAAAAAAAAACTCAGCAACTGTTAAAAGAGTTATATATTTTTAATGCAAAACCATATTTATCTTTTTTTAAATTTAATAAGATCACAACATTTAATTCTTTATCACATTTTGTAAATTTTCAAACTGCTACAAGCAATTCATTATCTACTAGCAATAAAATGACATTGTTTAATTAGTAACATTTTACATTTATATAATGGGTGAATATCTACGCATTGATGATAGACCAGAGCATATATTTTTCACGTATATAAAATTCCCGGTAAATATGAAATGCTTTTCTTGATGATAGAGCACAGCTTTTAATTACCATGGTATATTTAAAAAAAATGGATGTGGTAGTTAACAAGCTGAGTTAGCAATTGTACTAACTCACTGTAGTTATTCTCATAAAATACATCTTCATTTCAAAACCAAAGCTCAATGTGTTTTGCTTCGGAGCAAGGATGGTTTGGACAGAGTCAGAGAGGGATTCATGAACCCAATCATGAATAGGGAGGGAGGAGGGAGGAGTCTCTCAACATTCAGCCAGTCACTGCCCCCTAACAGCCATGATCTTATTGACTGGTGGAGTAAGCTCAACAGGCCAGATGACCTACTTGAGGTGTGGTTTCAACAAGCCCCAGCACAATTCCAGTAAGTCTTCCTTATTGCTGTAACCTGTCATTAATAACTAAGGCTTAAATACCATATGCCCTAATCACAAATTACACAACTCTTTAGTGACTTGTGTACAAGTACACCTAGGTCCATATGACGATCGACTCAACCAAAGCTTTCATCTTTTAATGAGTACCCTATGTTTCTGTTACATGCACCAAAATCAATGACCTCACATTTTTCTACATTATATTCTCTAACGTTCTTAGTCACTCACTCAACCCTCTTGAAATTTATTTACAAAAATCTCCAAACCTATGTGGTTTAGTGCCATCAGCAAGCATGAAACCATGACATTATTGTTGTTCAGTTAAGTCACTGAAAACCATTCCATATAGCTGAAACCCAAGCTCAAATCCTTTGTACTCCACTACTCAGTCTGCTCACCAGAGAATATCTCGTATCCATTTTAGTGGTGAAGACACTGAACTACATTCACATATTTTTAGTGCGGCTTCGATTGGAGCCACGGGAGAAAACCCACACAGACATGGGGAAACTAACAAATTCTTTACGGAAAGTGTGGGATTCGAACCCCAGACACAATCGCTGGTGCTGTAAAGGCATTGTTCTAACCATTACACTAACCATGCCACCCCACGGTTGCTCTTTTCAGCTGTGAATAAAAAAAAAAAATTAAGGGTACCTCAAAATCAGTTTGGATGGCCTCACTTAAAATTTTATGAAGGTGTATATATAGTTCATCATTTAATGATTTTGATAATAAACTTACAGGGACATATACCTAAAATGTATGACAATACAACTTAAATGTAAAATAATAATTCTAGTAATCCTTAGGGTTGTTTCTCCCACCTTTTAAATTGGCCAATGGATGTCTATATTGGCTTGGATGTTGCTCATTTTAATAATGGTGAAACTTACCCCAGGCTCAGTTATAATGATGTAAGTTTCATAGTAAATTTTAGCAGGTGGGATCTCTACAGCTGTAATGGAACAAAATTCTCGGGGCTGTTGTTGCAACAACCCTGCCCTTCCAGTCTGGATCATTCTGCAACAGTAAGTTTAAAAATGAAATCCATACAATCAGATCAACAAGTGATATTTACGCCATCATTTTCCTCTAAAGAAATCTGAGAATGTTAATATTGCGTAATCAGGATAGAATAGGTTCTCTTGTTCCTAATTCTTATAAAAGCAAAATGAATGATTTTCACTGCCAAATAATTTCTGTGGTGCTCAAAATATAATCTCAGATGGAGGGTTTCATTCCTTCATAAGTTAATCAGTAGTGAGAATTTAAAATATTTTATTTATCCCTTTATCCCCTCCCCTCTCTTTCCACTCCCCTCTCTTTCCCCTCCCTTCTCTTTCCCCCTCCCTTCTCTTTCCCCCTTCCTTCTCTTTCCCCCTCCCCTCTCTTTCCCCTCCCCTCTCTTTTCCCCTCTCCTTCCCCCTCTCTTCCCCCTCTCTCCCCTTCTCTCCCCTCCTCTCTCCCCCCTCTTCCCCCTCTCTTCCCCCTCTCTTCCACCTCTCTCCCCCCCTCTCTCCCCCCCTCTCTCTTCCCCTCTCTCCCGCTCTCTCCCTAAATTCATTTTTCTTTCTGATTTTCAGCATTTTAATTTGTTTTTCTGTGATTCATATTTTATTTATAAATTCCTGCTGGATTCTACCTGATTCTTCCTCTTTCCTCTCTGTATGTTTGGGGAGTATTCTTTCATCTGACTGACTGAAGAGCCTCACCGTGTAAAGTGTAAAGTGCACTGCAATGAATCAGCTTATAGCTGAGCAAGTTTTGACCGAAAGCACCTGAGAACTCTGTGGGCCATTTCAGCAAGCAGCAAAACAAATTGTCTTTGTTTTTTTGTCAATGGCAAATCAGTCTGTTAATTTTCATTGCAGAGCAGATACTTTGAAAATGTTATTCATGAACCATTTGAAGCATAGTTTTCAAATAACATGTTCTAAGATGGATAGACTTCATTACACATTACCACAATTAGATTAATTGACTAGCAGACTTTTTAAGAAGTTTGAGAAGTCAAACTATATTATAAAAATGGCCTACACAGTAATATTTTCTTTCAAAGCAAGTTTCTTTGAAGAAACATGTCCTCCTAACAGATAGAATGCACTCAGATATAATATCTCTTGCAACATTTTTTCAACCTGTGTGGTGATATTTCATCCAGTGATGCTTGTTCAGATTTCACAGTATGACAGATTATTTATCCATTACTCTGATACAATAGACCCTGAACTATTTTTTTTGTGTGACTGCATCTCTACTAAAGAAAAACATAAAGCTTCTGATATTTTCCAACATCTAATATCGCCTAAACTCTGGCACTTTTTTCCATTTTGCTGCCGGTTTGCTACTTTGTCCTCGTTTCCCTGAGCGCCACATTTGTTGGCAATATTCATTTACGGTGATGGCTGGTTGATTCAAAAACTGCAGAAAATCCTTGTAACGTAGCCGCATTCTGTTCCGTGTATCTTTACTCTTTCGATTGCTGTGCCTTGGTTTTGATGGGGCTGCTGTGAAGTCACTCAGAATAATTTTAAGGTGAAACTTGGTAATTATTTGTGTAAATGTGTTCTCCACAGCTCTGCAATAGTAAACCCCAGCATCATCTTCCTTCAGATGACGTATAAGGAGCCCAAGTCTCGTTTTGATGATTCTGGAACCATATTTTACCTAAATAAACATAAAATGAGGTATCAAGGAGTATATTTAACATTGTCTTAATTGCTCTACTAATTAATTGAATTGTTTGTTGTCACATAGAAACCAAAGGACATTATAGCACAGAAACAGGCCTCTTTGGCCCTTCTTGTCTGTGCCAAATATCTAATTTTAAATACCTCTATCAATTCTCCCCTTATTCCTCTATGCTCCAGGGAATAGAGTCCTAACCTATTTTACCTTTCCCTGTAACTCAGTTCCTGAAGTCCAGGCAACATCTTAGTAAATCTTCTCTGCACTCTTTCTATCTTATTGATATCTTAGATAAAAATATAAAAATACATAACAAACATTTTGGGCTTAAGCCATGTACCATGATTCATGATAAACTTTGTTTTGTATGCTATCCAGGCAAGTAAGCCACTATAGCAATAAGTGCAAGAATAAACACATAGCATTACAATAAAGCAAAAGTGTAGATTATAGTGAAACATACAACATAAGTGAATAGAAATACCACATTAATAGAACAGGGGCTGTAGTTTTGAGATGTAGTATTTCCACTTATACCAACCCTGTAAGTCAAACTGTGTAATTTATATAGCAAAAATAAAGATACATAATGAACATTTCAGGCTTGAGTCCAGACACCCAAACAAAATGGTGGGGGAAGGGGCATGGGGAGGAACACAGTCTCACAGGCAGGAGGTAATTGGTGGATAAGGGAGGGAGGGCAATCAGGGGCGGGGGGATGGCTCTGTGAATGGAGAGGAAAAGGGTGTAGAACTGGAGGAAAGAAGACAGAGGGCTGGGGTGGGCTAATAGAAACTGGAGAAGTTGGTTAATGCCATCTGATTGGAGAGTGCCCAGATGGAATAGTAGGTATTGCTCCTCCAATTTACGTGGCCTTGGTTTGACCACATGAGGCCATGGACAAACATGTCAGTGCAGGAGTGGGTCACAGAATTGAAATGATTGGCCACTGGGGGATCCCTGTCATTGATGTGAACAGAGCAAAGGAGCTCAGCGAAGCAATCTTCCAGACTGCATCCAATCTCTCCGATGTAAAGAAGGCCACAACTGGAGCACCAGATTCAGTAAATGACTCCCGCAGATTCCTAAGTGAGGTGTTTCTTCAGTTGGAAGGACTGTTTGGGGCCCAGAATGGTGATGAGGGAGGTGATGTGGGTGCAAGAGTGGCACTTACTGCAGCCACAAGGGAAGGTGGCATGGGGGTGATTGGTGGGAAGGGAGGAGTAGACAAGGAAGTCATGGAGGGAGTGGTCCCTATGGAAAATGGAGAGAGGATGAGAGGGTAAGATGGTTATGGTGGTGGGATCATGATGTAGGTGACAGAAATTATGGAGGATAGAT
This sequence comes from Narcine bancroftii, assembly GCF_036971445.1. Taxonomy (NCBI): domain Eukaryota; kingdom Metazoa; phylum Chordata; class Chondrichthyes; order Torpediniformes; family Narcinidae; genus Narcine; species Narcine bancroftii. The sequence continues at coordinate 240,943,936 of NC_091473.1, forward strand.
GAAGAGGCTGGTTGAGTGGTAGGGGAGGACAAGGGGAATATTGTTTTTGTAACTATCCAATTCAATTTAACTTTGCATTAAATGGGGACAAAAGGTTATATCATCTTCCTGGACAAGTATGAAGACTCAGCCAAAGACTGAACAACATTGTAACTAATAGCTTTAGCTGACCTCATCTTTCAATCTGTCATCTAAATTGTATTTACTCCATAATGTTTTCAAACAAATTTTATTGCCAAATGCATCCAGAAAATTGCAGTGTTTTAAAGATTGTTCAAATGACTCATCTTTCCATTTGCCTAGCCAGAGATAAAGCAAATTTGTTGATAATTGTGCAAAAGGTATTTCATAATACCATTTATCTGATATATAAAAAAAGGTTATCCAAATTATCTTTTAAAAATCCAATTGATTCTCTAGATCCCCCAAATAGCCTCAGAACACTGAGGAGCAGATAAGTAGGCAGGTTTTGGAATGGTGATGAAGTAACAGGGTTATTGTTATAGGACACTTAAACTTCCCTAATATCAACTGGCACCTCCTGACTGCATGATGAATAGTTGTGGGAGAATTTGTCAGGTGTGTCCAAGAAGGATTCCTGACCCAGTATGTGGACAAGCCGATTATAGGAATTCCCATACTGGATCTAGTACCTGGACAGGCGATAGACCTCTCAGTGGGGGAGCATTTTGGTGAAAGTGACTACAACTCACTGACCTTTATCATTGCAATGGACAAGGATAGGAGAAGACAAAATGGTAAATTGGGGAAGGGCTAATTACGATGGTATGAGACAGGAACTGGGGAGAGTAAACTGGAAATAGGTGTTCTTGGAGGAAAAGCACAGAAGCAACGTGGGGCATGTTTAGGGAACCATGTGTAGGGTTCTGAATAGGTTTGTCCCACTGATACAAGGAAAAGATAGCAGGGAACAAAAGAGTAAAGAGAAAGAAGGAAGACAACAGAAGATTTAGGAAGAAAAATCGAGAAGGACTCATGAGAATTATATAGCATCCAGGAAGGAACTTAAGAGAGGTCTTAAGAGAGCTAGAAAGGGACACGAGAAGACCTTGGCAATAAGGAAAACCCTAAGGTGTTACATGCATTTATGAAGAGTAGAAGAATGACGAGAGTGAATGCAGGGCCACAAGAATAAATGAGGCAACGTGTGCCTGGAGGGAGTAGGAGAAGTCCTAAAATAATATTTTGCTTTAGTTTTTAGTAGAGAGAGGGACATTGATCAAGGTGAGGTCAGTGTAGAACAAGATAATGTGCAGGACATGTTGAGGTTAAGAAGGAGGAAGTGCTGGATCTTTTCAAATATATTTGGGTTTATAAGCCCCCGGGACCAGACAAGATATACCCCAGGTTGCTGCAGGAAATAAGGGGAGAGATTTATGGGGTAATGATCCTTGTGTCCACCCTAACCACAGAGTATTGGAGAATGGTAAATGTTGTCCCTTGTTTAAAAAAGGTCATAGGGAGAATCCTGGGAATTATTGAGCAGTGAATCTGATGTCAGTGGTGGGCAAACTATTGGAGAGGATTCTTAGGGATGGGATTTATGAGTGCTTAGAGAAGTATTGTCTTCTCAGGGATAGTCAGCGTGGCTTTGTGAGTGTCTCTCATGCCTCGTGATCTTAATTGAGTTTTTGAGGAAGTAATAAAATAAATTAATGGAGGTCAGGTGGAAAATGCTCTGTATATGGAACTTAGTAAGACATTTGACAAGTTCTCCCATGGTAGATTAATTCATAAGGTCATGAGGCATGGGATTCATGGAACCTTGGCTGTGTGGATTCAGAATTGACTTGCCTGCAGAAAGCAGAGGATAGTAGTAGATGGAACATATCTGCCTGGAGGCCAATGACTAGTGAAGTTCGACAAGGATCTGTACTGGGACCCCTGCTCTTAGTGATTTTTTATGTGATCTGGATTAAGAAGTAAGTGGATGGTTCAATAAATTTGTAGATGACACAAAGGTTGGAAGTGTTGGTGGATGGTGTCGAAGGTTGCTGTAGGTTATAGCAGGATGCAGAGTTGGATGGAAAAGTTGCAATGGAGTTCAATCCAGATAAGTGTGAAGTGATGCATTTTGGAGGTTCAAACTTGAAAGCAGAATACATGGTCAATGGCAGGATTCTTAACAGTGGGAAGAATAGTGGGACATTTGGGTCCAAATCCATACATCTCTCAAGATTGCCAAGCAGGTTGATTGGGTTGTTAAGGAGGCTTATGGTATGCTGGCCTTCATTATTGAGTGAATGAATTCAAGTCTTGAGGTAATGTTGCAGCTCAATAAAACTCCGTTTAGCCCACAATTTGAATATTCAGTTAAATTTTGGTTGCCTCATTACAGGAAGGATGTGGAAGCACTGGAGAGAGGGCAGTGGAATTTGACTAGGATGTTGCCTGGATTGGATAAGATGTCCTTATGAGGCAAGATTAGCAGAGCTAGCGGTTTTCTCTTTGGAGTGAATAAGGATGAGAGGTGACTTAATAGATGCCTACAAGATTACGAGGGACATAGATAGTGTGAACAGCCAGCAGCTTTTTCCTTGGGTGAGAGTAGCAAATACCAGAAGACACCTGTTTCAGGTTAGGGAAGGAACGTTTAGGGGAGACATCAGGGGTAAGCTGTTTTTAACAAAGAGAGTGGTGGGTTCCTGCAATGCATTGCCAGGGTGGTGGGAAAAAGGCTTGTAAATTAGGATATTGAAAAGAATCCTAGACAGTCACATGGATGAGAGGTAGGGAAGCTTTAGTTTGTTGAGTAGGTTTATATAGATTGACAAAACATCATGGGTCGAATGTTCTATGTTCAATAATATTAACACCAGAAGAGTTATATAATAAAAAAAGATTAATTTGTTCCCTAAGAGGCACAGTTATTTTTGTCTTGGAAAAGTAATTGTCAAGAGAAATTTAAAGCAGTAGGCTGTAGCAAATGGTGGTAAATTTTATGATCAATGAGAATAAGTTGCATTTAAACACAAGTGATAGAAATGCATCGATCTTGCTGCCAAATGTGTTGACATTTTGGATGAATTACCTGAGGCAATCATTTTATTGCCTAAATATGTTAACTGGCAGCCTAATCACTTTTAAAGTATCCCATTTGAACACCTATTGTACAGGAACAGGTTCTTTGGACCACATGTGTCCAATTTAAACGAAGACTTTGCAGCTTGCACCTCTATTCCCAGCATAGTCATTCATTGTGATTTAGGATTCCTCACAGTTCTTAACATCTCCAACAAAATATATGACTAATATTTAATTATAAGACCTATTTGCTAATAGTACAGTAGTGATGTGCATTTATGAATGCTGATACGTACCTAGATGGAGAAAAAAATTGAACTGTAATTTTATTCTCTATTCCCCATTGTGATCACCAAGGCAAGATTTATTTTTTTAACCAGTTAATTGACTATAGAAATGTCAGAATAAGTTTGTGTGTGCACTGCATTATGTTCCTGTGACTAATTACATGCTATGTATAAATTAAAATAATTATAAAGATTTATAAAGACATACAGCATGATAACAGTCCCTTTCGGCCCATGAGCTCATACCACTCAATTACTCCCAATTGACCTGCACTCCCAGTACGTTTTGAAGGGTGGGATGAAACCAGTGCACCCAGAGAAAACCCACACAGACAAAGGCAGAACATACAAACTCCTTACAGACAGCATCAGGTTCAAACCCCGGTCTTGGCCGCGGATGATGTAACAGCATAGCGTTAACCTCTATGCTAACTGTGCTACTTCCTGTATACTATATATATTCTCAGGTCGATAATCATATAAATTGGAATATTTGCTCTACACCTAATGATTTTTGGAGTTTATGATGCAGAATTCAGACCGATTACCTCCTCCTGGTGTCCCTCCAATGATCTTTGAACTGACCAGATGGCTGACATTTGTTGCGACCTTGGACTGCATTCCAGGAACGTAGAATTGTGTTGAACTCCAAAAATCAACTTCTTCTCAGTTAGCGCATTTGCTGCATCTACATAATAGGGAATTTTAATGTGAACATTAGAAATACATTACTGTAATTGTTTCCTATTGGCAAACAAAGAATACAGAAAGGGTTTAACAACAAATGATTACCATGTTCTAGGTTGTAAAACGAGAAGAGCTGACAAAGCCTACTTTGGCTCTGACGTTTCGAATGATTGGCTTTTCAAGGTGTTTTTTACTGATTTCATACCAAAACAAGATGTGCCCCAGTAAAATCATAGTTTTATGGTTCTGCTTGAAATAAAGTTTCCCTGTCAAGTCACTGCATTGCATCATTTATTACTTGCAAGTGTTACCATTATCATTTAAAATGAAACAGATTTTTCACAAATGGTAACCAAAAGGCACAAGTGTAAAACATCTTCGTCCCAATATATAAAAAAAATGACAGGTCTTTCTCCATCTACGATAAAGGGAAAATTGCAACCAAAATAGAGAATTTATTAAACAGATAGGTTGACCAAAAGTGCAAGAAGATCATTTTTGCCTTTGTCTATTGTATGTAAAAACAAATGTTTTTGTCATTTTGTTTTTACCCATTCCCATTTTCATTCTTGGATGGGAAATTGCCTGATATGCTGCCCGACGATCATCTCTGTCAAAGCCAACCAAAGTATTTCCATCACTCATAAATACAGAAGTATAATGCAGTAACTGCTGAATTTAACAATTACTCACAGTCATCTTGATCCCAACATTGCATTACTGGGTCTCCAGTCTTTACATCTTGACGTCTAGTTTGTCTAGTAGAAGAACAAATCGTTAGCTATTGGTTTTAAACAGAAAATCTTCACATCAGGTTCTGTATCTTCCGGCATATAAGATGGTCCTCGAACATTAAAAATGTCACCCCATAACCAGGGGTTACACCAAATATAAAATCTGAATCTTAACAGCGAAGTCTCAGAACTCCCTACAGTGAAACATCAGCGCTCACCTGCGCCAAGTTTAAAATCCAAAAGTTAACATCAAAGTCTCAGCGCTCGCCTGTGAAGTCCATTTGCCTAGTCTGTCTGGCGTCAGCTCTGTACAGGCTTTAAATGGCCTGTTAAAGGAACTGATGGTGGTTTATTTTACAATATGCCAATAAAATTTAAACATTTACTGAGTAATTTGCTTTTAAAATATTGTGAATTAGTATATTAAATGTGCTTAGCAGCGTCACTTCACAGGTCAGTGGTAAGTGCCAGACTAGGGGTCGTCCTATGCAGCAAGTAGAGATCAAAACCTAAATTTTAGATGGAAATTCAGGGGTCGTCTTCTACATGAGTCACCTTGTATGCCAGCATATATGGTAAGTCAAGATAAGTATTAATAATGTATTAATTCAAATAGATGTCTTATTTTGTTTGGGTATTGGGCTGTTGTTGACAGGTACACTATCTTTTATCCTGACATCTAAAATCTGGAAAGCTCCAAAATCCGGCAAGTGGAGAGTGAGACGGCAGTGTGAGGGGGAGAGACCGGAAGCGTAAGTCGGGCGGGCGAGATACCAGCAGCACGAGTCGGGCGGGCAAGGGGGAGAGACCGGCAACATGAGTCGGGTGGGTGAGGGCGGAGAGATCGGCAGCGCAAGTCGGGCGGACGAGGTGGGGGCAGAAGATGATAACGCGACTGGAAGGGGTGGGAGTGCATACCGCAGCACATTTCGGGTGGGCTTAAATCTGGCTTTCCGAAATCTGGAAAATTCCAAAATTTGGAACACTCTGTCCCCCAAGGATTCCGGATAAAGGATTGTGCACCTGTATTATTCAAATTTTAAATTGTGAGTAGGTGAATATTCCAGAAACCAAAAATATTTGATATTCTAGACTATCATTCTGGAGTGAAACATGAAAGTCTGCAGATGCTCTGATTGTAATAAAAATGTCGGTAATACATCTTTAATAAAACAGAAAGTCTGCAGACATCATGTTTAAGTAAAAACACAATGCTGGAGAAACTCAGCTGGTCAAACAGTGGACTTTATAGAGCAAAGATAAATAACCAATGTTTCATGCTTAAGCCCTTCATCAAGGTATTACATCTTTGTCTCCTATGGATGCTGTGAGACCTGCTGAGCTCCTCCAGCATTTCTGTGTTTTTAGTCTATCATTATTAACACTGCATATCAAATGCTCTCTGCAGTGCTAATATTGGGGTACAATGGTTAAATTATTGGGCTCTCTTCCAAAGCCCAGGATTGCTGATCTGAGTTCAAGCCTATTGATCTTGGAGTATTTAAATTCAAATTGATTATAAATGATCAGAAGTGATGCCTCAAAAATACTGGATTGTAGGATTTTGTGGAAGGAAATCAGCTGTCATCAAACAACGATTAACTGAAATGGCCTGGTAAACACTCCCTGTCAGCATTCATTAAGGATGGACAATTTTTTTTTAACTGTCCAAGTAGTTGTGAAATAGCTTAGTACCACATACTCTTCTTGCTTCCAGCCAATCCTGCTCTATATCTTCCTCCTTCTCCCCAAAGACCATTGGAATACTCAGAGAACATCTACATTTCATATGCATTCCTTAATGAAAATCTTGAAGCATTTTTAATTTTTGAGTCTAGAAAATTAAATTGATTCTCACCTGGAGACACTTCTCATCACCTTTCCTTCTTTCTCTTGATTGTAGCCTGATATACAGTATATTATCAAGCCTTCGTATCACTACCTTTACAGAGGCAGTGATTTGTGAAGTAACAGAGAAGCAGAAATTAAATGGTCTTATGAATATAGGGGTAAGAGGACAGGATTCAATGCCTGGGTTACCACATCATGCCCCACTCGAGAAATTGATGGGGTGCAATTGTGATAGGGTCACGTCACATGTTATGCTCTTATTCTCTTTTGTTTTGATTGGCATATTGGCCACTGTAAATTGCCATACGTGTGTAGGTGAGTAGTAGAATCTGGGGGAATTGAGAGGAATTTTGGTAATTAAAATAGCATGTGAAGGATTGGTCAAAATGGGAGGAAGAAAATCAACAAGGATGAGGTGAGGTGAAGAGTTTGTTTCCATGCTGTGTGATTCTTTGACTGTTTTTGTTTTGCTGGATTAAGGTCATACCATGGAACTTCAGATGTCAGTGTCAAACCTTCTTATTACTTGAGTTTCTCCAGCTTCAGCAGAAGGAATGGATTTATAGTTTGCCTGTAAATACTGAGCTGCATGAAAGCAGTTAAGATGTTTCTGTACAAAACACAATAAATCTTTTTCCTTGTGTTGCAAGTTGACCTGCTTCCCTTTCTACTTTATCACAATCATCATTAATGATTTAGAGAATATAACTTCCTCAATTATTTTGAACAAAGTGCAGAAAAATTCATCTGGAAGCTACAAAGAAAATTAATGGCTCAAAGCTGACTTGGTTTTACCCCTTACCTTTTCAGTGCTGGCACATATCTGCAACACGACATTCCATTCCATCCACAGTAAGGATCTCTGGAAAGGCAACATTCGGAGCACGTGGCACCATATGCACCACACCTTTGTAGAGCGACCTGTACGACACCATCTTTTGATCCAACGTAAATCTGTTTCTAAAAGTGACACAGAAACCGCATATAATTTCTGTTAAAGGATTCACGTTCAAAAAAAATTATCTTCAGATATTGGAGGTGAAATAGTTCCTTAGTTTCAAAGTCCTTAAATCACTATTTGAATTGTCTAATAAAGCTCAGAACATCTTCATAGCATCTTGTCCTTTTCGAATTGCAATGATGAATATGAAAAAGTAGCAATACCGTGGTTTTTTTAACTCTATTATTTTCCGGATGCAGACGAAAGGACACTGCCTCCCTTTAGACACCAGATATTTATCTCTGTCAATTCAGCAGCTTTATTCACTGGAAACCAGGTACAAGTTTTTACAAGGAGGTTCCACCAGGCGTCACCAGAGAGTAATCTGGGCTGGAAACCTTGAGAAATGCAGGAAACTGCAGGTGCTCGAATCTGAAGCATAACATAATCTGGCAAAAGAGCTCAGCAGGTTGAGTGCAGCATCAGTGGGAGAAAAGGAATGGTCAACACGTCAGGCCGTTGAAAACCTTGACTGTTTTCCATTTGAAAGCAGAGTGAAACTATAAACCAAAGGTAGAAACAGACATGGAAGCAGACACACTCAGATAAATGACAACTGTCATTTTTTTTTTTTTTTTTTTTTACACAGAAACTTAGGAATTATTCTGAAAAAAACGAGCATACTTACCTTTGGGGTGTCCCAATGAGGTCGTTTACGCAGGGGCACTATCAGGGCACTTTTACACAGCCTTTTTCTTGTGTGGTGGAGTTTCTCGGAGGGGGAAACATCATATTTGTTAGGCCTGCTTCTTACAGAGTGGCTGTGGTCATTTTACACTGCAGCTGCTCCGTAAAAATGTGTCGTGGAAAAATTATCATAATAAATTCCGTCTCGACATTTTTATACTCCCACCAGAGCGGAAAATTTCCTGAAATTTTCTGCTGTTCAGCGGCTGTGTAAAAGTCCCTAACTAGAAGTGGAAATGGTAAGACACAAAAGTCTCCAGACACCGCGGTTGAAATAAAACACAATGACGGAATGAATTTCCAAGGAGGCACAATTCAATTGTGGTCCAGCTCTGGAAATAAGCAATTTGCACAGGTGTTGTACTGGAAAAAAAACTCCACGTTTTGCACGCAAATTTCTGGATGTGACTTTGGGGACAATGTGACATTTGTCACATTGGGGACAAACACACCCCTCTTCTTCAGCAGGCATTAATCTTCCTTCATCTCCCCCCATCATACACATTTCTTTTTTTTATTCTCTCTCCATCTGACTGCTTGGAAAATTCTTAGTTGACATGTTTCAAAGAACACCCCATGGAAATGGTGTATCATCAACTTAACTATATTATCTCTGCATTTCTCCCTCTCTGGGTCTCTCCAACTAATTCATGTGATTGAGAATATTATTTCCTAGTCTTCTGCAAATGACAGTCATGACCCATTTGAAGGGAATAATAATGATGAATCCAGATAACTCCTACTGCCTCATTTGAAACCAAGACTTTAATGTGCACGTATTACTGTTGTTTTTACAAACCTTATGAAACAATTTGAAACATTTGTCGGAATGACCACTGGAAAGTTAATTTTGCACATCTAAACATTGGTTATATAATTTGAGTTACTTAAACCATTTTAATTCCACACACCAAAGCCACACCGACCTCTCTGTCCATGGCCTCATTTATTGCCAAACTGAGGCCACCTGCAAATTGGAGGAGCATCCTCTTATATTCTTGTTTTGACTTGTCCAATTTCCATTAACCCCTTCCCCCTGGTCTTTCTCTTTCCCTAACCCGGGTCTTCTTTCCTTCTCTCAGAGAACTACCCTTCATTGCTCTCTGCCCTCTCTCTATATCACTTCAGCTTCTTTCCCTTCTACCCTCCCAGCTATTACCTCTTCCTGTTAGCCTGTTCTCCTCCTCCTCCCCTTCTCTCCTCACTCTTCTCTCCTTATCTCCTCCTCACCTTTTTATTGAAGCATCGGCATGTGGAATATTGGCTGCCTTTTACTTCCTATGGATGCTGCTGTGGTGATATGTAACTACACCACTAGGCCACCAGGGGTCATCCAGGTGACCTTGTGTATAAAGCAGTCCAGAGCTAAAATCTAGCCTTCCAGGTTTGTCTTGCAGAGAGACAAGACCTCTTACTGTACAGATTAGTTTATTAAAGCTGTCTTATACTCGCACTGCTGGTGTAGTTATTGTCAGTACAGTTGTATGACCTGCTGCGATTCTCTAGTGCTTTTTTGAACTGCTCTAGGCCTCAGCATCTGCAGGGTTTCGTGCTCAACTTATGTTGAGTTATATTTAGGTTCCTTACCTGCTTTTTTTTTGAAGACTTTATTTAAAATTTTATAACATGAATACAATAGAGAATTACATTTAAAGAAAAATAGAAAAAAAAATTAAAAAAGGTATGATTACAATATTATATCAGAAAACTACACAAAATAACCCCCCCCCCCCTGTTAATTGTAACACAATATTAATAGTCTAACTTAAAATTAATCCAACCCTCCCCCCTGGTTCCTTACCTGCTTTGAAGAAATTTCCATTGTTAATACTGGAGTTGATTCCTAATAAAATGAAAATATTGCAAGTTAAGGGATTTTAGTAATATAAAAAAATAACTAAGTTGCACAAACATGAAATAAAGCAACAAATTTGGTGTCAATTAATTTGAATACCCTTCGATGGCTATAGTTATTGTTAACCTGCTGGAGGAACTCAATGAGTCGAGGAGCATTAATGGGGGAAAAAGGAATTGTTAATGTTTTGGTCCTTGATGAAGGGTTTCAACTGAAACATCAACAATTCCTTTGGCCTCCTGCTAATGCTTCTTGATCTGCTGGTTGTCTATAGTACTTTGAGACTGAGTATTCCCCAAATTTATAATGTCTTGAACAAATTTATTTTTCATTTCAGTCATAAATGTTGATCCTCTAATTATGTCCCAAATGTCCCCAGTTGTTCAACATGTATGGCAATAGTGAATGCTTCATTGTAGCTATGGTTTAACTTGGTAATTGTTTGGAAATGTGTTTTTTTTTCATTAATAATAGAGGGAATACTTGTTAGATTAACACTATTTAGTATGCCTTAAAAGAAGAAATATGTTTCATTAATGCTCCATAATTAATATGGATACCTTAACTATTAACAATATAGCATAAATATCAAGTAACTTGGATGCTCCATTGGGTTTATATTAACCGAGGAGTGGAAGCTTCATTTAGCTTGTTCAATTTCAACCACATAAAAATAAAAAATCTTCTCAGCTCCCAATCAAATTATAGAAGATAAAATTGTGTACCTCAAACACTTGCAATTCTTCTAATACAATTTCTTCTGTATTCATATTGTCCTTGGTGAGACTCAGTGTCTTTATTACTGACCCGACATCTAGAAACACATAAAGAGCACGCATTATGTATAATGAGTATATTTTAAATAATGATCATTTATAATGAAGATCTTGTGTACCTGTGCCCAAAAATAGAACAGCATACTGTCCATCCTTCGCATTAACACGATCAACCACGAGCTGTTTGATTTTGTAACCTGTGTTTACTTGAATGAAAACAGGTCTCTGGTTTATTGGATATATAGCCTTGTACATCATTGGGTGATTTTTAATGAAGTTGATGACATCATCTGAAAAATCCTTGGTAGACTCAATGGTGGAGTCAAATGTTTTACTGGGACACTAAAATAAAGCAAGCATGAATATTTTACACAATTTTTCTTTAAACACATTTAAATCCAACATAATTTCATGAGAAGGTGGATTACTTTTCTATAGTGAAGAGATTCTACATCAAAATGTGCAATGTATTGCATTGTACATGGGTCTGGCATTTTTTTTCACATTTTCTTCCATTTCGATGATTTGTATTACATGTTGATCTTGCAGTGAGGGATGACCTCAAGTGAATGCTGCTAACGGACACGGAAACGTGCACTGAAGCTTTGTTTAGCCACCATAATGCTTTGTGGGGAAGGACCATAATCTAGGGTTCTGGAGCCATTGGACATTGAGTAGCTGGGTCCAAACATTTCATGCGTACATTGTTTAGGGAAGACATGCAATGGATAGAAAGAGAATGTCGATAAAGATGTATACCAATTGTATTTATTGTAGATGTTATGAATAAAGTTAATCTTTTGAAATATAAAAATTGTGCATACTTCTTCAAAAGGCATTTCAGTAGTGAAAGGTTGCATCCTTCTTCAGTTCCTGAAGGGGTTTGCTCCTCAATTTCTAACTAGACCTCAGTCTCGTGCTCTTGAACTTTGGAGACCAGTGCAAAGGTGGCAGGGTAAATCATGGGATCTCTGCAAGGGTCTTCTCTTTGATCTCACCAAGGTGACTATTGGGTAGTAAGCCTTCGATAGGCATTATTGAAGTGTCATTGACTGCAAGCTTCAATGGCATTTCTCTCTCCACAAACGCCACCTGACTTGCTGAGTACTTCAGGCATTTCCTATTTTAGTTTTACAGTTACAGTATTTGTTTGCCTTTTGAATATAACCTCTGTGCTATCCACCCCTCCTCTTCAATGGCCAATGGAGTAATGGATTACTGTACTTACCGTCCCAGGTCTGGGATACGGAATCTTCCCATGGTATTCCACCCAGTGGTGATCAGGACTGTCCTTATGTGCAAAAGGTCCATTAAATGCAGCATGAATGTCAGCTAAACTGTATGCGCAAACAGCTGAGCCACTGAAAACAGAACTAAGAGAGAAAAAAATGTTCTTGAAATATTAGAATCAGGTTTATTGTCATGAAATTTGTTGTTTTGTGGCCGCTGTCTTGTGCAGAGCGACCTGGAAAATCGCTGTAAATTACAATTCCGTAAATACAAGTTTTAAATAAATTAAGAACTAGTGCAAAAAAAAGGAGAAAAAAACTGAGGGTGGTTCAGAAATCTGATGGTGGAGGGGAAGAAGATGTTTTTTTGTAACTTTGAGTACGTGGGTGTGTGTTCAAGCTCTTGTACCTCCTTCCTGATGGTTGCAGTGAGAAAAGAATATGACCTGGGTGGTGAGGGTCCTTGTTGATAGAGGCTGCTTTCTTGAAGCACTGCTTCTTAAAGATGTCTTTAATAGAGTGAATACCCATGATGGGACTGGCCAACCTTCTGTAGTCTGTTCCTGTCCTGTGCACTGGCTACTTCCAAAGTTAACTAAGCTATTCATTTTTAAATGATCACCTCTGTGAAAAAGATAGTGGAACAAAAGATGGGTGCTTATAGGTGTTTAGAAAGGTATGATATTCAGATATTTATCTGCATAAATCTGTCAGTATTTTCTAATGAAAAAGTAAAATAACAGACAAACAGTGTCTACAAAAAATGAATATTGTTTAAATAAAATTCTAGTATTTTAAATTTCATACTTATGTTATATTCAATAAGTTTCTTAGATACACAAACATATCAGTTTTATATGATCAATTGGCCATTTATTAATATAAATATTAGCATTTACCTAGAAGATGTGAAGACTCCATAAAACACAGGTAATTTTTCATTGGAGTTGAACAGGAAAACATCCTCTTTATAAAGGAAAAGCATTAACACAAAGTAAGAAATGTTGTCCAAAACATGTCATTATGCATTTTTGTTACGTTTATTCAAGCAGAACTAAATTATAAATTTTATGATAACAAGATGCAGAAAGAATAATTCTGTTACTTAGATATGCTTCATTTTCTCTCCGGAATGTATTTCTTTTATTTCTATATTCAACATCCCAATGAAAGAAGAGAGGCTAGTTGCTTGGTTTATCCCTGTAGTAGACATTACTTACGCAGTTCATCGAAGTAAGTCTGATATCCATCAGGCCCTGGGACTGAACAAATTAGACGAGCTTTCAGGAAGGTAGTCCACTTGTTGATTAAACTCCGCTGACCTCCAATATCTTTCTGCAATGATGTAGCTTACGTTATTTGGGAAGAACAATGACATCACAGTATCTGAAAGGAGTGATATTCCAATGCCCAACACAATTTACACAAAATTCATGCAAAAAAAAGATGTCCCTTTAAAATTAACCTCACAATCTCTTAAGTCAATTAGAGCAAGAGCTTATGGTGTTGGGGGTGAGGGAGGGGCAGTAGGAATTTGGGACAGTGTGTGGAGATAATCAGAGGGAAACAGGAAAGATTCTCCATCAGGAAATCTGGAATTAAAAGATTCATGCACATTCTGCCAATGTCAAGGGCAAAATGTCTTCAGCTACACATAAAGGTGAGACGACCAGGCTATTTTGAATGATGTTGACATCAGCAGAGAACAGAAGATTGAGTAATTCTGTTAATGAAGCTTGATAACCCCAGTGGGGCAAGTGGCTGAAATTGAGTTTAATCACATTGGTTAATGTTTAATTATCACTCGATTTTCTGGATAAGATACCAATTTTTTATTGGGAGGATTGTTGCTCGTTTTGTTTCGTCTTTCAATAGAGCCTTTCAATTGGCTCTGTTTTCAGAATAGATGGTCCATTTCTTCAACAGTAGACCATGTTGAGTCTTAGGCTCGACTTTCAACCTATTTAACTTGCTGGTTCATTGTTGTTTTCAATAAGTACTCTGTTAAGTATTATAAGTGGCTACAGATAATGTTCAGACTGCATTATAAATATGGCAATACAACCACAGCAGGAAGTTCCTCTAATTTAGTATGACATGTTTTAAATGCAGTGGTCTGTACTTTAGTTTCCAGCATTTTATACTCTTTCTTTTTTCTCCATCCTCATTTATCTCTTTCCATTTACATTTTCTCCAGAGAAATTGCAGTTAACAAATCTTCACCCCTTTCCTCAACTGCCATCATCACCACTTCCCCTATTAATTCCATCCCTTAATTTGCTTTTCGATTACACCTTGATTACATTCATAATTTATCTGTTATAGAAAATATTGAGATTTACCTCCCTGGTCTTTCTCAGCTTTACTTCCCACACTTCCTTAGATATCTTTGCTTACCTCTCAAGTTCTGCTTGATTTCATTTTGTTGGATTAACACTGAATTTATCACATGCTACTTTTTAAGTCTCATTTGAGTTTGTATATCTCTGCAACAGGGGTGGCCAACCTTTTAATATTTAATTTAGATATTCAGCATGGTAACAGGCCATTTTGGCCCATAGGTCAGTGCCACCCAATGAACCTACATCCCTGGTACATGCTCTACAGTATTAAGGATCCTTGATTTTTGCTGTATCTATTGGTGTATCACTTGTTTCTCAGGCACACTATGGGACTCATCCCCCATTTATACAAGAATGACAGCAAGTCTGATTAAGCTGTTCAGTTGCCAGCCTCCAACTTTTATGTTTTTTCAACTAGGCACATATGCTAGATCCAAAAATTTGACTGTCACTTGTACTCTTGTCTTCATTGATCATTCTCATTAAATAAATTCATTCACATCTGGATTGCTCAACTGGTTTCCCCATGCCAACATTATCATTTTGACAAGTGTTTTGCAGGAAGTTGAATGATTTTATTCAATGTTTGTGTTTAATTCAAAAGCTTTATTTTATTGTTCTTTCATTTAATAATGTGGAACTTGGATTGCGCTGGAATCAGGTCGGATTATGGTGGACATTCCCTGCATACTTTTTTGAGGCCAGTGGCAGTTCCTTGGACAATCAATCCACTTTGCTCATTCATTTACTATTAGGGACCTGCTGTAACCAGTGTCCAGTCACTGACTCTGGGAAGTTCTAAACTCAATAGCTTGGTCAACAGCTGAGGCAGGAGCAAGGTCAGAGAGGAGGTCATTGGGCCTGGTGTGTATTGGCGAATAGGGAGCATCTGGTGGGAATGATCCATAGCAGTGGCCCATAATTAGGCCAACTTGAAAAAGAACCAGGAAGACTTTCCAATGAGAAAGATTCATTAGTGGCCTTGTTGGGAACTATTGTTTTGCTGTCAAATGCCTTGATGGCAGTTACAGCCATACATGGCACATACTGTCGTTAGTGACTAATGACTTTATAAAGGCGGCCTGAAGCAGGCAAAGAGGCCCTGTTTGCACTTACCAATGTGATTAGGACCAGTGGGGGTACATGGAGTGAGTGGAGGCAGTGAGTTGGGGGTGGATGGGGGCTTAATTGCAGGGAGGGCAAGTGCATTTTTGGCACAGTATGTTCATCACATTCTGCTTGCCAAATCAAATGCTTAAGCATTTATTTTATGCTGGTAAATAGGTCATTTTCAAATGGTTTAGAGAAAGATTTCATTTCAAAATAGAACGGGAACATAAATTGACTGTCATATGATTCTGTGATTCTAGAATTTGTACTTTTATACTAGTAAAGTTAGGTAAGAAGCTGGACAGCCAAATAAAATAAACAACCATGGCCAGCGGCTAGATCCTTCCCTCTGCAAACATTTAGATAGTATTCAGGAGGTCAAATCAAACTCAATTTATCATTACTTTGACACCTTCCATTTGTTTTTCTGCCATTTTGGATGTTTCCAATATCGCTTCTGGCTTTGTAAAATGGAATAGTCAAAGTTGGCATTGAAATCAGCTGCTCCCCAGTTCCCAAGCATTGTCAAGTATGTGCCATGTCCAATCATGCAACTGGATGCACCAGGGAATTGCGAACCAGCATAAAATTGTTTGGTATGCTGGTTTATAAGAACCTTACAACAGTTGAGATAATTGTTTAAGGATTTGATGGGTTTTTTTTTATAAACTTCCCACTAATTCAGGCAGCAGGTCAGCCATATTACTCAAAAAAGACTGGAAGGTCTTTAATCTTGAGTTGGGGACAGGGAGGGAGGGCAGTGCAGTGATGAGAGGTATAGTTCAATTAGTCTCTGACTAAAGTTACTTATTTAAAAGTACCCCACGTAATTTCAAGCACAACAGCTGGGTATGACATCTCTTGGTGATTCATTTCATTTGAACAAACTTTCCTAAATTGAGGCAATCATCAGATAAATGAGTTCAGATGATATCATAGACAGGGCTTGTGATCTAATTTCTCAGAGCTACCTAGAAATAAATATTCATAGTAAATGCAGGATGCTTTTATGAATTCACGCTGATACAGTGAGTTTGGAAATTAATGGCATCCTTTGTAGGATGTCATACAATGTTTAGTTACTAATTTGAATCATAACGAATTGACTTGGACATCCGTAAGTAATTCTAGATACTCACCATTTTTAGCTGACAGAAGCAATAATGTTACTACTCGAGGAATGCTTAACAGAAATGCCAACAATTAAATCCTAATGTCATTATAGAACATTTATTGACTGATGACCTGCAATCAACATTTAATTATACAAATGTCATCGATGACTCACTCTAACTCCTTCAGAATTATGCAAGATCTACAGCTCTGAGCATGAAAAAGACTGATAAATTATTACGCTGTTCACACAAGGGACTGAAAAGCTGGAACAGAACATAGTCCATTGGATACTTCCATTTATTTTATGACTTTCAGACGCTAGGTCCTCTTTCTAAAACACCGAATCACATAGAAGAAAATTAATGGGAAAGAATTTGGAGCAAAAGAAAAGAAATGTAGTTTCCTTTGACAATAGATTAGACTTTCTTGAAACTGGAGGAAATTAAATCCCTTCAAACCATGATTTCATTAAAGTATTTGGGAGCTTTTTGGATGCAAGTTGGATACAGCGTTTCCTGGTTTATAACAGCAAATACTCTAAGAAAGTGTTTTGGAATGTTCTGAAAGATATTAATCCTTATATTTGTTCTACTATTTATGTAAATTAGATGATCTGCAAATAGATGACACCATGTATGATACCAAAATACATATTTTTAATGTCCTTGAGTTGAAAACTTTATAACTGATCTCAGAAGCTTTACTAAATTTGCAGACAAATTTTGGCAAAACATAATTTAAAGATAAGATTTTAAATTAATAAATTATAGTGAGAATCTAATAGATTAATCATTGTCAATAGTAGTCAACTGAACTAAAGCAGCTTAATATGGTCTGGTGATGCCATCTCACTGGCTCTACACAAAGCCCTGGAACACCTGGACTGTAAGGATGCTCTTTATCAACTACGGTTTGGCATTTAACACCATCATCTTCTCAAAAGTGATCAGGAAACTCCAAGGCCTGGGACTGAACACCCCACTGTGTAATCGGATATGGATTTCCACACCTGCAGATCACAATCAGTGAGGATTGGTAAGAACATCCACTATTTCCATCAGTTTCAAAGCACCACAGGGGTGCGTTCTTAGCCCCCTGCTCTACTCACTTTACAACGGTATGGTTCGGTACGACAATAACACCATCTACACTACAAGTTTGCCGACAATACCACGGAAAGGTGATGAGTCAGCATACAGGAGAGTGATTGAAAACTTGGCTGAATGGTGCAACAACAACCTTGCACTCTATGACAGCAAAATTAGAGTTGATTGTGGACTTTATGAAGGGAAAACTAGAGGTATATAATCCAGTGATCATCAGAGGTGGAGAGGGTGAGCAAATTTAAGTTCTTGGGAATCCAGAAGCCCCTTTCACACTGACAACCCACTAAATAGGTGAGTAAACGACCGTGTTGCAGTACTGGGTGAGCTGTTCACACTAGACCATGAATTTCCTGGTTCATGTGGATATTGTGGACCTAAGGGTGGGGGGGGGGGGGTGTGGCCCAACCTCCAACAGCAGTGATGTCCCAAGTGATGTATTACGTACTCACAGGGCAATGAAATCGTAGTGAGAATAAAGCACATATATGCCCAATGTATAAAAGACCATGGGGAGAAAAACGTGCACAATTTAATAAGACATGTGCGCTCAGTGTATAAAAGTCTGTGGGCAAATCTACAGTAGTAGGCTTCAGATTGTTCAAACTTATGATAAACACACAGACCAGCTTGTCATTATTCCCTAAGCAATAGAGTATAACAACTATTTACGTAGCATGACATTGTATTAGGTATTATAAGTAATCTTGCGATGATTTAAAGTACAGGTATGTGCTGACAGCTCCACTGGCCACTCTGTGTCAGCTCCACACAACTGCATGCTGACAGCCCTGCCAACCACCCTGTGACAGCTCCAATGGCTGCCCTGTGAAACTACAAGGCTGACGCATGCACGCAGATACTAACATCACTAACAATACCCTGTTGAGCGGGTTGGCCATTCACACTGCAGCCAAGTCAACACCGAGTCAACTCGGGCAGTTTCTGATACAGCCCCCTATTAAGTATCCGAGCCTAGTTTATTTTTACCCCTCCTGCCCTGTTGGGAGCATTCACACTGCCAGGTGACCTGTTAAATACCCACTAAATATCCCAAGTTCTTTGGTAGTGTGAAAAACTATCTTGGAAGATCTTTCCTGGACCCAACACACTAATGGTATTGTGAAGAAAGCACGTCAGCACCTCTACTTCCTCAGGAGTTTGAGGAGGTTTGGTATGACACCAGAAACCCTGGCAAATTTCTACAGAGGTGTGGTGGAAAGTGGGCTGACTGGCTGCATCACAGTCTGGTATGGGGACACCAATACCCCTGAGCATAAAGCCCTACAAAAGGTAGTGGACACAGCCCAGGACATCACAGGCAAACCCTCCCCACTATCAGGAACATATACAGGGAATATTGCCATCAGAGAGCAACAGCAATCATCAAGGATCCACACCACTCAACACACGCTCTGTTCTCGCTGCTGCCATCAGGAAAGAGGTATCAGTGCCACAAGACTTTCACCCCCAGGTTCAGGAACAGCTGCTCCCCTTCCACCATCAGACTCCTCATCAACAATCTCAATCAGGGACTCATTTAAGGACTCTTATCTGTGCACTTTATCTATATTCTTATTATTCTCTCTGAATTGCACAGTTTGTTTGCAATCATTATCTGCTTAATAGTTCTTTTTTTTGTTCACATGTATATGCATTTTTTTTGCTCTACCAATAAGTGGACATTGTAGTGATATGCTATTACGCCACTAAGTCACCAGGGGCCACCATCTGACGACCTTGTATATAAAGCTGATTGGAGCTCATGCTCCTCCATTCTGACCTAGGCTTGCACAGAGGCAAGACCTATCTGTATATCTTAGTCTATTAAAACTAGCGTTTAACTTGCATTCTGTCTCGTGTGGTTGATATTAGTCACCATCAGTCATTTTGCCTCACCTGCAGAAAAAAAGAATCTCAGACATGTGATGTCATGTATGTACCCTGATAATAGATCTGAAATCTGATCATACATTATTAAACCTGATCAAACAAAATGAGCTAATGCATCAAACATGGATCCTTACTTCATCTGAAGTAAAACATAAAAGTCTGCAGATACTGTGGTTGAAGTAAAAACACGACGCTGGAAAAACTCAGCAGGCCAAACAGTGTACTTTATATAGCAAAGTTATACATAACCAATGTTTAGAGCTTGAGTCCTTCATCAGGTATGAGCAAAATGTAGGCAGGTGCCCAAACAAAATGGTGAGGGGGTTGGGCATTTTGAAACATTTTGTTCACACTTTGATGAAGGGCTCATGCCTGAAATGTTGGTTATGTATCTTTTATTTGCTGTTTGACCTGTTGAGTTTCTCCAGTATTGTGTTTTTATTTCCTTACTTCACCTACTCTCTTTGGCTTTCCAATCCACAAATGTTGATGTGGTGGGAGGTTCTCCCACAGTTATTCATGGCAGGCAGAATTAGTTAGCTGAAGAAAAATGAGACCGAGTTTTCCAATATTTTCCAATAAACTTTTGTTTTGCAGATTTTACCAGAGTTTGGACACGGTAGGATTCTGAATTTATCACAAAGGTTCTCCTGACATGTGGAAACACTTTAAAACATCACAAATAACTTACATGGTATGCCAATGACCGTTCACTGACCTCTGGACCAGTTCCAAGTTTAGTCCATAAATCTATCCTTATTCCTATCTGTTTGACCATGACATATTACTGAAACCATACATCAGTCACAGAAGTAACATAGTTATAGCAGTTTCCAAAGGGCAGTGGACTTCTAAGGGAAGAGGCAGGATAGGAAGGAAAAACACTCTGGTGTTTAACATTTAGAATGACTTTGGAATCCGATGATAATTTTAAGATGTGAATATATTTTCATTACTCTCAAATATTATTATTGGTAATGTTGAAAAAACTGAGCATAATTAATCAGAGAATAATCATCGCATACTTTGAAAGTTTGTCCCTGGATGGTCAAGTTAGCTGTTCTTACTGAAATTAACTAAAAACATCAGACACAAATTTAATTTACGACAGCAAAATGTGATGTGGGAATGAGGGAAAATACAGAGACAGAATATCTCAAATTTTCAAAATTTCAGGATGCTTTTTGGTTCGCAAAGTTTACAATTTTATGGGTGGGTGGGTGGGTTCACAACTAATGGAGCTGTTCTTCCTGAACAATTATTCCATCTGCTTTTGGGTTCATGGCCAACTCGGAGCTGTTCTTCCTGAACTATTATTCCATCTACTTTGTAATCATACAATTAAAATAGACCTTGTCCAAGAAATTGCTCTGAGTTGCAGCCACTCTGGAATATTACTGCATTGCCAGCAGAGTGGATACCTTGCTTGCACATGTAAACTGAGTTTCTATCAAGGAGGAACAGCTGTGAAAACCTGCTGGTTTCAATCCCAGTAGTTATGCCCAATTATTGCCCACTCGTGTCTTTCAGCATTACCTTTACAGTGTGTAGGGTCAGCAAGAGGACACGGTGGAACCTAATCCTACCAGGTGTGTTTCTCTTCTATTTGTCCCTCGCGTGCCATGCAAAATCCACCCCTCGCTCATCAGAGGTACAGAGATGCAAGGCCTTTTACCAAGTCCCCAGCTATGTCAGTTCTTTATGTCATTTATTCATCCAAAAATATTTTTGCTACAAGGGCACTGCACAGGTTGATAGGATTGTTAAGAAGGCCTATAGGATGCTGGGCTTCATTAATAAGGGGATTGAGTTCAGGTGTAAAGAGGTCATGTTGCAACTCGACAAATCTCTGGTAAGATTACACTTAGAGTATTGTCTTCAGTTCTGGTCACCTCATTATAGGAAAGATGTGGAAGGTATGGAGAGGGTGCAGAGGAGATTTACCAGGATGGTTCCTGGATTGGAAAACAAGCCTCATGAGGCAAGGTGAGCAAAACTGGGACTTTTCTCTTTGGAGCATCGAAGGATGAGAGGAGCCTTGATAGAAGTCTACAAGATTATGATAGATAGGGTGGAAAGCCAGTGCATGTTTCCCAGGGCAAGAACAGTAAACACCAAAGGGCATATGTACAATGTTAAGGGCAGAAAGTTTAGGGGAGACATAAGGGGTAAGGTTGTTTTACACTGAGAGCTGTGAGTGCCTGAAATGCCTTGCTGGGGATAATGGTGGAGGCTGAAACATTAGGAGCATTTAAGAGACTCTTAGACAGCACATGGATGGAAGAAAAATAGAGGGTTGTAGGGTAGGGAGGGTTTAGTAGTTTAGTATATGGACAGCACAACTTTGAGGGCTGAAGGGCCTCTACTGTACTGTAGTATTCCATGTCCTATGAATAGAGATGTTTTTATACTTGAAATAAATCAAAACTCCTTCAATGTGATGATGCTTTGTTAAATATAATTGACTACACTGTTTTAATATTTTAAAATTTAGACAAACAGCACAGTAAAAGGCCCTTCTGATCCTCAAGCCCGTGCCGTCCCAATTACAACCTATTCACCTATAATCCCAGTATATTTTGTAGGGTGGGAGGAAACCTGAGCCCAAAAATGAATCCCATGCAGATGTGGGGAGAAAGAAAAATTCCTTATAGACAGCGCCGGATTTGAACCCTGGTCCTTGCTGCTGTAATAGCGTTGCACTAACCCTTAGGTTAACTGCCCTTTTCTAAAGGTCATGTTTTCCAAAAAGTGATGTCATATAATTTCATAGAATATTTTGCCTTTAGTTTTGAATGTAAAATTTATATTGACATCCATATCAAACATTTTGATACCTATTGGTGCATTAGCACACCAGCATTCAACATTATTCGGAAAAGCGCTGATTTCTGGGAACACAAACAAGCACAACGAAAGTTAATGTCAAGACTAACTCTTCGGCCCTGAGGACACCTGAAACATTTCTGATCCAATGTAATATCGGGTCATCTTTGGACAGCAGACAATTAGACAGCAGACAAAATAGTTCTAAGCGTCCTCGTGGCTAATGAGGCCCATAAATCTGCTTCATGATCTGTCAAAATATGGCCTCAGGGGAGTAGGCTTTATGTCTGTGCAGCTGAAGTTTTGAAGGAGTGGACTGACAAGTAGCTGTCATGTCAAAGGAAAATAATTGCTTTTTGTTTAATGTTGTGCCAGATAATGTGGGAACATTCCTCCTGTTTCCTTAGCACTCATGCAGAATTCCCATCATTCTCAGCACAAGTGCTATTGGTGGTAACTTAAGGGGGTCACAATGAACTTGCTTGGCACAATCATGTTTGAATGAAATATTGAACGCAGCTTCAGAGAACAATTTAATTTGGTGAAGTGTGGACTTGAAAATGGGCATAAATCAACTTGTTTCTACGTCACTCAAGTTTGTTGCTTTTCTAGATGTTCAAAGGGAAACTTTGCTGGCACTGGGTGACTTGAAGTAAATTCATTTAAATTATTTATTGTTGTTTTAACATAAAAATATTGGCACTGAAGTTATGGTCAGCACAATGACTTGCTATTATCATACTTCTACTAAAAAGCTTCTATTTTGGCATTATGCTCATTTTCATTTATCTTTCTGTTTGCAGACTTTTGTTTACTGTCTAATTTCCCTGCTTCATTTGATCTCTCTCAGTATTGTCACCTGACGGTCTGTTTCTCTTTGGTTCTTCTCTCAGTGGATAGAATTCATTTCTCCAAGTCAGGGAGTCGTCAGTCGTCACTACATCCCAAGTATTTCATTACCACATGGAAGGATTGCCCCATTCAGGGAACAATCTATATCCACATTTTCGGGTGGCGCTAAAACTCGCAAAATACAGCTTGTCGAACAACTAGATATTATTCTCATATTTTATTCTTTTCATTAAAATAATCCACAAAATATATTAGTTGGTCATTCATCACATGACTCCCGTTAACATTCATCTGTGTTATAATGTTAAAATAAGTCATTTCCTTTAATACATTTTGGGATGTTTTTAATGAGTGTGATAGATTGTTAGATAAATTGTAAATTTTATTTATAATTTTATATAGGGTATTATATAATATAAATTCTTTTTCCTCTCTTTATTTCCAATGCAATTTAAAAAAAATCTTGTTTGCATTCCAATTCTTTAATGTCCTGTTTCAACTCTGTGTTTTGTCTCATTATTACTCTCTTGATGCCTTTTGATGTGATCCAGCCTTCAACAATAATAATATCTGGAGCAAATATGAGCTGATGGGCTTGAGAGGAAAGCCAGTGCTATGGTTTACAGTATGTACAAGCTTTCACATAAATTCCCCCACCCTTTGTTGTATTAACATAGGGAATAGGACTACATAAAAACACAAACCAGCAGGAGTATTTAGCCCAAGATTTGACATCATATTGTGCCCGAGCAATGATAATTTTTCAACAATAGACATGTCTTCCTTTTCATGTCGCCAAGTGTTACTACTGGGCGAGGTTTTTTAGTGGGCTCGCGTTTTATCCTGACTCGTGGCCTGGCTAATGAATGAAAGTAGCCTGATTGTAAGATTTTCCACGAGACGTGATTGTCCTATTTCTAACTCGTTTCTTATAGGGCAAGTAACCCATGCCCTACACATTGATGCAAAGAGGATATAAGTGTCTGGAGCGGAAAATGGAGGCACTCTTAGACTAGGTTGTAGATACAGTTTTACTCCTGATCAAATCATGGTGCGACTAATCTTGCAAAGCCGTCAAAAACATAACAATAATAAATTGCTCCATTCCTCAACACATCGGAAAAATAAAATGATTCAGAACTATTGACAGAAACCAATTTTTATGGTTCCACAAACCAACCTTACAAACTCTAGCAACTCTGGAGTAAATGGCTCTTTCAGTGCCTGCTGTATCCACTGCTGTCTCTCTTAAAAATATATATATTTTATCATCGGCAGCGCTTGAGGTGTCAGAGATGGCGTACATCCCGATAAATTTGGCATCTGAAGAGGAATAAAATATCGCAAATATGGTTCAAATTAGTTTAGTTATGAAAAAAATTAAAAATATTGATGCAATATTTAAATCAGGATGAGACTGTTAATATAATTGGGTTCCAAATGGAACCATTAATACATAATTGACCACATTACAAAGGAGGCTAATCCTTATTCTCCTGATCCAATAACAATCTTGTCCTTCCCCTCTATCCACCAGAATCCTTCACATGATACAACTTGAATTTATTGCTACCTGACTCCCTTAATTCCTTCAAAGCAAGCTCTGCCTGAATCTCCCTGGAGTAAATCGTTAATCGTCAGCCTTATCAGACTTGCCTTTCTCCCAGCACTGCTCTATGGATCTTTATAGAGTTGGCTCTCACCCTGCCATAGAATCGGGCCCAGTTTTCTTTCTTCGGCATGTGGTTATGAATTATGGCATTTCCAGTTTCTAGAGACCCAGGTTTAAAGCTTCTTCTCAGCCATGCACCACCAGGTTCAGGAACAGCTGCTACCCTCCACCATCAGGCTTCTTGATGTCAAACTCAATCAGAAACTCATTGTGCACTTTATTGATTTTCTTTTTATTCTCTCTCTATTGCACAGTCAGGTTGTTTACATCTTTAACGCTGTGGACAGTTTACTTTTTGCACTACCAATTAGTGGTAATTCTGTCCCACCCACAAGGAAAAAAAGGAATCTCAGGGTTTTACGTGTTGTCATGTATGTACTCTGACAAAAAATCTGAAATCTGCCCTGATCTTCCACAACCTCCAGTTCATTCTGATTGCCATTTTCAACCTAACATTCCAAGCTTCTGGCAAAAGCTCAGGCCGGTCTCTTCCATCATCCCTTTAAAAAAATAAATACAATAGGATTACTGGAATTAAATGTTAAACGGTACAAATATATTCTATGGTATCCTGAAGCACTCCCCTCCAATAATTCAGGTCCATGGCAAGAACTTGGAAAATTTCCATTATAATGGAGAGCCGCTGCTCAATGATTTACAACTGCCTTAATTTTTCTGGCATATAGCCTTTGGCTATTTAAAAAAAAAACAGAGAGAAATTACTGTGTGCAATTCTGGTTGTTCCCTAACAGAAAGGTTATGGAGGCTTTCGAAAGAGTGCAGAAAAGATTTACTGGGATACTAGCTGGATTAGAAGGTATGAGCTAGAGGTGATTGGACAAACTTGGATTGTTTCCTCTCGAGCTTGGGGGTGGAAGGGTGAGCTAGTAGCAGTTGATGAAATTATGAGAAGAACAAATGAAGAGTCAGAATCTTTTTCCCAGATTAAAAATGTCAAATACCAGGTGACAAGTATTTAACATGCAATCTGTGACATCAAACCTGGCACAAAATTTGTAATACTAAGGATACCAATGATCATTACATTCCTACATGCTTCTGAGACTTGAACCAACCACTCCAGGCACCACAAGACACTGGAAAAGTACAAGGTTCCATTATTGGAATGTAATACTACAGTTAGAATGTAGTATTATGTGACAATAACTTATGTCTACTGTAATCAGACAGAGAGTCATCACTTGCCTCACAGAATCCTACAGTGCCTGGTGTTCCCAGGCAGCCTCCCCTCCAAGTACTGACCAGGCCTGAGTCTGCTTAGCTTCTGAGATCAGACAATCTCAGGTGTATTCAGGTTATATAAGTACAATCTACAGATGCAAGGAAACTCTCGAAGCACTTTCTCGCATCAGTATGAACACTCAATGCTGAGTTCTTTTGTGGGAAAGATTTCTCCTTTAAAAAAAATCATTCACCAATTAATTCCTGCACATCTTTGACCTATGACAACTCAAAGTGGGGAAAGAGCAATAGGTATGTTATTCAGAAAATGGAATCTGTACAAGATGAGTGTAAAGATGCCCTGCAAAAATGGCAAAAGGAGTGCCCCACCTCACAAGCTACTCACCTGCCTTCCCCATCAACCACCATCTGTCATATCGATGGAAAGGTTTGCAAGTTCCAAATTGTCCACTGAACCCAAAGAAGCAGAGCGAAAGAAAATCCTCCTTGGGTCCCAGGGATTGCCAGGAGAATATTACAATTTTAAATAGACCAACTGCTGAAGATGCAGGGTCATTAAGATTCTGCATCTGTTATTCCAAACATAAGCTGCTGCGGAAACTCAATAGGTCAAGCAGCATCAGTGAAAGAACAAGAAATAGTCAATGCTTTGGGTTGGAATTCTTGATCAAGGCTGTGGAAATGGAGAAGAGAAACTAGTTTAATGAGGGCAAGCCAGGAAAGGCAGGACAGGAGTCCCATGTGGGATTGGTGAGCTAGGCAGAGGTGAAAAAGAGGCAAATACTTTTGTCTATCATGGTTCACTAATCACATGTTGGGCCCCTGTCCCACCTCTTCCATCCCGTCCTGTTAACACTAGCTTCTCTTCTCCATATCCCCAGTCTCGATGAAGGGTTCCAACCCACTGATGCTGCTTGACCTGCTGAGGTCCTGCAGCAGATTGTGTTTAGCTTCAGATTCCAGCATCTGTATGTGATAGTACAGATCTATCACCAATGTACATAGTGTATATAGTTACTGTATCTAGACTGTGCTTACAGCGATTGGCTGAGAGCTAAGCCACACCTATTGTTTGGGCCTTAAAGGGTTGTGTCCCTAGCCAGGTCGGATCATTCCGGACTGGTCGGCCACCTGTGAAGAGCTCCGGTCTTTTGCTAATAAAAGCCTTGGTTTGGATCAACAAGTCTTTGGTTCTTTCGACGAGCTCTACAATTTTATTAGCAAAAGGAATTTTTTTTGAAAGGGATGGAGCGTTTAACTCGGCCAGAAAAACTTGATATCGACCCACAGTCAGCTACAGCCTTCAAAGCCTTTAACTTCTGGCTGCTGAACTTTGAAAACTTCCTGAGATTCATTCAGGTGGAGGAGGATAACCAGCGTCTAACAGCATTGCTGTCTATGGTGTCCTTGAGAGTCTACGAGAACATCCAGGATGAGACCACTTACACCGCAGCCATAAAGGTACTGAAAGGACTGTATGATCAACCGGTGAACAGAGTTCATGCCCGGCTCATGCTTGCGTCGAGGAAACAACAGCCCGGTGAGTCCAGCAGGGCATATTTACAAGTACTAAAGGCATTGGGCAAGGACTGTAACTGTGTGGACAAAACTGCTGCCGAGATCACTAGCGACCTCGTCCGGGATGCCTATGTGGCTGGGCTCCGATCGAACGAAGTGAGGCTGCGTTTGCTCGAACAAGGGGTAGAAAAACTAGAGGACGTGGCCCGGATTGCAATCACAATGGAGGATGCAGCCTTAAAGTCCACCGAGCTCTCTAGGGACTGGACCCCTCGTTCTGATGTGAGTAAAGTGCCCTTCTACCCTACCCCTGACGGCCTGTCGGCTGCTGCTACCCTGCCCCGTGCGAACCCGAAATGTTATTTCTGCGGGAGGAACAAGCACAGCAGATCCCAGTGCCCAGCAAGAAAAGCCAGGTGCCAGAAGTGCCTTAAAAACGGCCACTTTGCTGCAGTCTGTAGGTCTAAAATGGCCGCCAGCAAACACAGTGCCTCGTGTGAAGCCCAACCGCCACTATCCCATTCAAACTCTTCTTCCCCAGAGCTCTCGTCCAATGAGAGCGAGGGCTCCCCTGCACGGCAACGCCTGACGTCACGGAGACGCCGAACCCGGAAGGGGCAACCCACCGTCGCAACCATGGTGATGGCCTGCCTCTCGCCCGCCGCTGCTGCCGCCGCCACAGTCACCCCCGGGGCCGACGCTACCGCCGCTGCTGCCACCGCCACGGACACCCCCGGGGCCGACGCTACCGCCGCTGCTGCCGCCGCCACGGACACCCCCGGGGCCGACGCTACCGCCGCTGCTGCCGCCGCCACGGACACCCCCGGGGCCGACGCTACCGCCGCTGCTGCCGCCGCCACGGACACCCCCGGGGCCGACGCTACCGCTGCTGCCGCCGCCGCCACAGACACCCCCGGGGCCGACGCTACCGCCGCTGCTGCCGCCGCCACGGACACCTCCGGGGCCGACGCTACAGCCGCTGCTGCCGCCGCCACGGACACCCCCGGGGCCGACGCTACCGCCGCTGCTGCTGCCGCCACAGACACCCCCGGGGCCGACGCTACCGCTGCCGCAGCCACCCCCGCGGCCAACCAGGTGCTCACCCTAGCGTCCATCGCTGACGACCGCCAGGGCCCGACCACCGATCACGAGCAACTACAAACCCCACTACTTACCATTCACCCGCCACAACAGCACTTCCGGGAGGTTCTCCAACCTGCTCCTCGAGCGTTGACTACGTCATCCCGTTGCGTGACGTCATCCCGTTGCGTGACGTCATCGCGCAAAACTCGCCTGTCAACTGCTTCAATAACATTAAACCAGCAATGCTCTCATCCCCTCACCAGAGCAATGGAACTGATTAAAGTGCATGGACACTACACCAATTGCTTATTTGACTCTGGGTCAACTGACAGTTTTATCCAGCCAGATCTGGCCCTCCGTTGGGGACTTGACATTATCCCCACTACCCAGAGGATCTCATTAGCGACGAGGTCGCACTCGACTGGGATAAAGGGGTATTGCATCGCCACGCTGGAAGTACAGGGCGTGACGGTCACCCACTTTAAATTATTCGTCCTTCCCCAATTGTGCGCCCCAGTGTTGCTGGGATTAGACTTCCAGTGTCAGTTCCAAACGGTGTCCCTACACTTTGGGGGACCCCACACCCCCCTCTCACATGTTGGGCCCCTGTCCCACCTCTTCCATCCCGTCCTGTTAACACTAGCTTCTCTTCTCCATATCCCCAGTCTCGATGAAGGGTTCCAACCCACTGATGCTGCTTGACCTGCTGAGGTCCTGCAGCAGATTGTGTTTAGCTTCAGATTCCAGCATCTGTATGAGCTAAGAAACTGCTGGTTGAGTAATCGGAACAAGACACAGTGCAAACAGGACACTTCCATTCATGTTTGCCTCAGTCTACATCAGGGGTGGCCAAACTACAGCTCCCCAGACCAACTGCAGTCCATTGCCCATTTTTAAGTGGCTCAGGGTGAATGTTTAAAAAAATAGAATATGGACTATTAGAACAGTCACTAACAATAAATTGCACTGTATGTACATTGCACTTCTTCATTTAAACACTAGATATCGCTGCCATTTTGAATACTAGACCCGACCGTTGCAGAGTTACTTATCAATAACGTTTACTTCAGTTAAAAAATGTTGACCTCTGTTTAAAAACAAAACATTTACCTCAATTCATTAAACATAGTGGAACCGAAAAGACGAAAAATAGCAAGGGAGGGCCCAACATTTCAGACACGACTACTTTTTCACAGAAGTCAAGGGGAAGTGTGTTTGTTTGATTTGCAAGGAACCTGTAAACTTCAATAGCCCATCTGCAGATTTACACATTACATCATGATCATTAAGGTGGACACTTGGGTCAAGAACTGTATTCACTGAGAGTTGTGGAGGAATGTTGGAGATGGCCTTGTCCCTTTCTTGATCTTTTCTCCTGTTCTTATTTTGCACCCAGCTTTATATTTTTCACTGCTCTTTTGAATGAGAGTTTTAAAGAGTTTAAATTAAAGAACAGCAGATACAGAAATGCCTACTGGAATATGTGACCACATCAATAAACTACTGTAATATCAACTGTGAAACTGTTCAGTAGTGTCGCCTGATTATTTTGATAGAAAATTAATTTTCGATAGAAGAGGAGTTTTCTGGTCTAAAAACATTGTTTATCTTGCAGGGCAACTGGTTGAAAACTCCCGGGCTTAATATTGTTTGGCCCGTGACTCCTTATATTTTTCAGTACGTGGCTCACCACCAAAAAAGCTTGGCCACACCTGGTCTACATTGTAAAAACTGATTCCACAGCATGTGTAAAAAGTTAAACATTTAGGTTCTAATGCACTCATTTTTTTTAATTTGCAGCAAACCTCAGTCTCACGTACCACTCAACCAAAGCAGATTGTTGTGTTCTGTGCGGATATGTTGATTTCCCAGGAGTTGTATGGGGGAGCGAAATAGAGCTGTGTCTCTCCCAAGAAAATCCGAGGATGTCCCAGCAAAGAGATAATCATCTGTAGATTTTAAAATGAAATAACATCATTTAGTTTTAGAGCACTGAAGGCATAACTCAACATCAAAATTCAAATGCATTCATTCATAGGTGTCTGTCAGCTGATTTTATTCTTCTCTATATTTTACTATGCAGAGAATTAATTTTATATGTACAATTTCAGTAAATGGAATCTCCAATTGATTC
Organism: Narcine bancroftii; assembly: GCF_036971445.1. Lineage (NCBI taxonomy): Eukaryota > Metazoa > Chordata > Chondrichthyes > Torpediniformes > Narcinidae > Narcine > Narcine bancroftii. The sequence goes on from NC_091473.1 coordinate 240,974,939, forward strand.
TGCTGAAGGCTTGGCTAACCTGGAGCTATCTCATTATTAACTACATGGCAGAAAACAAGTACCAATCCATCAACAGAAACACAAAGAACCAAAGTGGTGGTAGAGCTTTCTTCCATCTGGGCACCCTCCAAACAGATGGCCTTAACATCAACTACTCTGGTTTCTATTAAAAAAAAATCTTCCCCTTGTCACCTTTCCCACAGCTTGTGGTCTCTCTCTCTCTCTCTCTCTCTCTCTCTCTCTCTCTCTCTCTCTCTCTCTCTCCCTCTCTCTCTCTCTCTCTCTCTCTCAGAATCATTCATATTATGAACCATCTTAAAACAATAATATATATAAAAAATAAAAATCAATAGGGCACGAAAAGTAAGGCAGTGTCTTTGATTCATTGATCATTCAGGAATCTGATGGCAGCGGGGAAGAAGCTGTTCCTGTGCCGCTGAGTGCTTGTCTTTAGGCTCCTGGACCTCCTTCCCAATGGTATCAGAGTCTCTCTCTTTCCCTTTTCCTTCTCTCCTTTCACAGAGCCAAAATCAATTCTCCCCCCCCTCTCATTCTTCCCTCTTTCTCTCCCAGTCATTATTCAGGTGACTGCCTGCTTTTCCCTTATATCTTGAAGAAGGCCTCAAGCCCAAAACGTCAGTAATATACCTACCTTCCATGGATGCTGCGAGAACGGCTGAGTTCCTCCAACATTTACTGTGGATACTTACGCAAGAACCAAAGAAACAGGAGCACGTACATGCCAGTCAGATTTTTCTAGCGTGCTCCACTATCCCATCAGATCACGTCTAATCTATTCTAGGCTATAACACCACTTTCCTGCACTCCCCCCACATCTCCTGATTATCCTGTGCCCAGAGATGAGGGTGAGCAACTTTTCCAAGAGAATGACGTATCTGTGGAATTTTCTGCACAGGGAAGCAATGGAGGCGACCTCAATGAATAGACTTCAAATGCAGATAAATTGTTGCAATATAAGGGAATTAAGGGTTATGGGGAAAAGGCAGGTAGGTAGATCTGAGTCCAAGCCGATCAACCAACACCTTGACAAATGGCAAAGCAGGCTCGATGGGCTGAATGTCTCACTCCTGCTCCTACTCCTTATGAAATCAGCATCAATGGGAAGAAAAGATTTTCCCCCAAAATAGACTTCATTCACAATAAACTATTTACAAAAAGGAAAACCACTCAGTCTCTTTATATCCTTTGAGTCATGTCCATCATTGTACATTGTTACCCATGCTCTCTATTTATATTATTGCCACCACCATGACACGTTTTTGTTACTCGCTTCTCTATTGTTAGCGGGGCTTTCCCTGGGTCTTAGTCCCTCAATATCTGATTATGGAAGGACTCTGGACTGTGGTTATTCCCTACAGTGCCCTTGTGTTTGTTGCATCAAGACTCAGCATATACTCCTGAAACCTGGAGTGTGCCCATTGGGAGCAAAAGAATGGTCAATGTTGCAGACTGGAACCCTCCATCAGGAATGTGGAGGAGAGAGAGCTGACAACATGGTGGGAGGGTAGGAACAGGCCCAGTGGAGAATTGGTAGATCAGGGAGAAATGAAGGATGACGGACAGAGGCAGTTCACTGGCAGATGCAAGTCAGAAGGGGAGAGAACCAAGAGAGGCAAAGGGGTGGGTCGGAGGAAGATGAGTCACACAAAGTGGCCATGCTGCAATTTGATAAGCGAAGTTGATAACAGTGGTATAATAAAACTGAAGGTAAGGGTTGGGGGGGGAAGAATCTAAAGGAAGAATTAGGGTGGAAGAAGGAGGGGAATGAGAATGGATGGGGACCTGGGTGTGGGAGTGTGAGTCACCTTTTGGCACAGCTACTTTTTAAAATATGCAAGTTAAAGTTTGCCTAAGTGTGTCTATGCCAATTCTGTGCAGGGCAAAGGGTATGATTTTTTAAAATTGAAACAGACCTTTTAAAACCAAAAGCACAGTATCTGTAATTGAAAGACTCACATAAATTATTTTGCAAAAAAAAAATCTGCATTCGCTTGTGTCTCTAATTTCTTTTGCATTTACTTTCAACGTTTTCTCAAATATTTCAGTATTTCATACACATTTTGCAATGAATGCAATTTGTGGAATCATTTGCATATGGTCTATCTTTGATCACCTTGAAACAATGAGTTCAGAACTCAAGAGAGACCAGTACCAACCATGGTTGGAGCCAGAAAATGAATCGGTCATTTAAATATAAAACCATACTCGCAGCATCCATAGGATGTTCCATTCAGATCATTTAAATGAACAGAGTACAAGAGGATATTAGAAAACAACAAAGAAATTCTACAAGTTTTCTTTACATGATTTATTACTTCTGCAACTGGGATGGACTTTGTGACTTGCATAACTGATTAAGGAGATTACTGAGCAAAATAGGCTTGATAAATCTGGTCTTGATGCAAGTTATAGTTTTAGCAAATTTTGAACAGCATGTATTCATTTGCAACATAATCCATTTTACTTTTCATATCTAATTCCCCTGACTGGTTCGGAGCAGTACAATAGTGTTGAAGATTTTCCTCAGCTGACCTTTTTAGTGAATTCAAAAAAGGAATTTAAAAACTAACAAAATTATTTGTGCCTGGGGGAAATATTTGTGAGCTTATTCGCATGGAATTACATAAAACAACCAGACCAATTCTTCATGTATCCTCTTTCCATCACCCCAAAGGGGAAGTGTTTGTCAAGATTATTAATACCAAGAGAGTATTTACTGCTTCAAGTCTTTCCCATAATGAACCGGCAACACAAGTTCAATAACCGCACTTCCATCACACTCTTGAGGTGAAGTGTTCTGTTGAAGGATTGATGAAACCTGAGCAACTGTTTATGAAGGACGTGGAAATGAACTCTAAGAAAATACAGGGAGCCTGTAGTGGTTACCACATCACCTTTACAGCGCCAGCAATCGAGACCGGGGTTTGAATCTCGCTCAGTCTGTAAAGAGTTTGTAAGTTCTCCCCGTATCTGCATGGGATTTCCCCGGGGGTGGGGGGGGGCTGCAGTTTCCTCCCATCCTTCAAAACATACTGGGGGTGTAGGTTAATTGGGTATAAATTGGGCGGAAGAGACTGGTGTACTGAAATAGCCTGTTACTGTGCTGTATGTCTAAATTCAAATTGAAAAGAAAAATTTAAAATTAAATTTAAAAGTGCAGTGACAAGAACACTGAATTAAAAGTTGATTTCCATGGAAAGGTTTCATGTGATTGTTTAATCATTTTATCACTCTTGATGTATGATGCAGATCATATCAATTTAGGAGGCTATTACAAAAGAGTTTAACATGAATAGAACAAGAAGCTTGGATTTAGGTAGTGTAATGACCTTAAGCAAATGAAGTGCCTTAATTTGCACGAGCAACAGGTAAAAGTGCTGGAGAAACTCAGCAGGACTTGCAGCATCCATAAAAAGTAAAAGGAAGTGGACATTTTGGGTCAAAGCCTTTCATCAGGAGTGATAAATGACCTGATAACCTGCTTTTGTGGGAGAAAAATACCGGATTGACACCAGTCAGTAGCCCCTTTCACACTTGCCAGTGATCCCAGGAACCGGCCTTTAAAGTGGCACGCGAAAGCAAATTCTGCTCAACGCCAGCATCAGATGGCATCATCTCATTCCAGGGATTGCCAGCCTCGACCCCTATTGCAATCCCCGGCATCTGTAGACGCCAGCGTTGAGATCAGCCAAGTGTGAAACGGGCAATTGCATTTCAGGCACTTCCTATTAAAGGTAGGACAGACCAAACGCCGGGGATAAACCCTTGCTAGTGTGAAAGTGTTCAGTGTCCTGGTTAGGAGTGGTCTAATGTGAAAGGCCAAACCCCCTTCCTATCCCGGGACATTGAACGGCCGATTTACTGGGATGCAAGTGTGAAAGGGGCTTTTGAATAGTGCTTGGAGAAAGATGGAAACTTACAAATTCGAGTCAATTGCCCATTTTATAATTGACCAGATTTTACTTCTGACGCTTCCAAACATCCCTGGTGACATAGTTTCAAGCCTTCTATCAATGACTTGAGCTGAAGTTTGATGTTGAAAGATCAATGAAATCTGAACTATTGATTGGGTTTGTATCAAGTTGAAAAAAATAGAATTGATAAGTAATAGTAATTGTTTCTTAACAATCCAACTTCTATCTGATCTTGCCATTTTCCCATTTGGTTTATAATAAACTTTTAAACTTAAAAAAAGCTAATACACTGGGGCATTGCCCTGGGGAGATTTAAGAATATCAAAGGAGAGTGCAAGAAATTTCTATTTGATTTTCTGTTTCAGTTTATTGAAATAAAAATATACACATTGCAGAGTACAATTTGAATTTATGTTACAAGGTGGTGTTCAAATGCATGTTTTCTAGAGTGCAATTGACAAAAGACACTTCTCAAGGTGATTTCCTTTTTACAGAATTTTGAGAAATAACTTCAACATCCAATTATTTGTGAAGTAAAAGAGACGAAGCTGAATGAACAAAAAGACTAATACCAACTATTACAAAAGGTGTAAAAAATGTTACTGTTCAACCTGTCTGAAAAGCAGTTAGGCATCCTACTTGATAAATTTCAACATAAATTTCAACAAGTGCTCACAGCAATCTATTCAACTCGCACTGCAAAAGATTCTTTGACTGCACCTGCCAACCCCACAAAATTAAAGGATATTGAATGTCCACCCATGATGTGACATCACAATGTTCTGCTTGAATCTGAGATTCATTTTGATGGTCACTTGACTTTAACTTAGTTTGCTCACTTCAGATGCGCATTCAAGAGACTTGAGAGTATAGAAATGAGAGGTCTTTCTTTTCTTTTTAAAATACATTTATTGAATTTAATTAAAAAAACATACACACATATTAGTTCAATATATGGGATGAAATGTATGAAAAATCAGATAATTTGTACCTCTCGAATGATATCTTAAGCATACATGGTATAAATTGCGTGTACCCTTCCTAATCAAACCCATTTTTTAAAACACCAAAAGAAAAAACAGAGAAGAAAAAAAACATTAATCAAACCCCTCCTTCTAAACAATGAATATTTATGCAAGATAGAAAACATAGAAACCAAAAGACGGCATTGGGAAACCAGACTGCGTTACTCAGGAGCCTCCAATCACTCTAATTATTTAAATTATGGTAGTAGTCCATGGATGGGCCCCACATCTTATAAAAAAGATCACCTTTGCATCTTTAACATTATATCTTGATTTTTACTAAATTTAGGAAGGACATAACTTCCTGTAACCAAAGAATGATTAGGCGGAGCGCTGTCTTTCCATTTCTTTTTTTTAAACTTTATTTAATATTTTCAAAACAAAAACTTTTACAAAATCCATAATATAAGAATGAGAACTACAACTATCCCACCTCCTGCCCCCTCCCTCAACAGACCCCACAAGGGAAGCATTAAAAAAAAAGAAAAAAATATATACAACAGTTAAAGATATTACTAAATTCATACATTTCAAATAAGGTGCCCAAATCTTAACAAAAAAAAAATCATAATTATCATGCAAATTATATGTGATTTTCTCCATATAAATACAGGACCTCAACTCATTATGTCAACAATTTACTTTTATCTCAACTTCGTCTTTCCAAGAAATCACAACACATATACACGCTACTGCCAATGCTAAATGTCAAAATGCTGTCTGAAACTTATCTAACCACAAGTCCATAAATGGAACAGTATAACCCAACAAAAAAAATTTGGGATCTAATAAAAATTGCATTTTAAACAAATTTTGAAGAAATTCCCTAATTTTATGCCAAAATGATTGAACTTTATCACAAAGCCAAACAGAATGTAAAAAAGTTCCAACACATGATCCAAATCTAAAACACAACTCTGAATTACTAAATTCATATTTTTTCAATTTCTCAGGGGTTAAATATAACTGATGCAAAAATTATAATTAATCATACTATATCTTACATTAAACAATGTATTTACACCATCAAAACACATCATCTCCCAGTCAACCTGATTGATATCACAAATTAAATCATTCTCCCATTTAATCCTGGATTAATCTAAATTTATTTTATCCATAGTATCTTGTAACAATGCATACATCTCCGAAATAAAACCCCTATCTGAAAAATAAAAAATCATAAACTCAAATTTCATTAACATAGGAATTTTCATTTCTCTTCCAAAATGATCTTACACTAACACTCTAATTTGATAATAAACAAAAAAAGAATTCCCTGACATCCCAAATTTCTCTCTGTTAATTAAATGATTAAAAAATTACCCTCTTCAAAACAATCCTGCAATAACTTTATTCCTTTAATCTGCCAATTACCTAAAAATCTGTTATTCAATGAAAAATAAATCAATTTATTTTGATATATTGGGACCTGAACCGATATTTTACCTTTTGAATTTATTAATAAATTATTTTTGGTCCAAATCCCTAACAAATGTTTCAAAATTGGTAAATTATATCTCTGTAATAAAAGAGAATTCCACTTAAATACAAATTGATGTGGACAAGGTTCCAATATACCAGCCTCCCTAGTTGGTATTTTCTACCCTAGCCCAACCAGGGGGACACGAAACATCTAACATACAATTAATAAATCTTAATTGAGTTGCTTCATCATAATTTTGAAAATGGGGTAATTGCAAACCTCCCAAAGCATATTTCCAAGTTAATTTAAGCATCGCTACTCTAGCTAATTTTCCCTTCCATAGAAATTCTTGAACTACTTTATTTAAGTCTTGAAAAAAAGATTTCGAAAAAGAACAAGGAATCGAACTGTCTTTCCATTTCATTAAAATTGTTCGTCGAGCTATCAATAGAGTAATAGCTAAAATTCGCTTCTGAGGTGAAGTCAATACTATTTCCTCTTGGGGCACGGATCTAATTTGACCCTAAAAATGACTGATTACATTTGAAAATATTTTTTCCAAAAAAAATTCTAAACTAGGGCAAGACCAAAACATATGCATCAATGAAGCCTCAAAGATTTTACATTCATAATATAATGGAGAAAGGTCTTAAAATGTATTGATTTTTATTCTAGTACTGTAAGAGCACATGTGTGCATATTTTAAGGAGATGCAGCAGAAATAAAGTGTACCGTGGCCACTGCAGAAAACAGCTTGAGAATTACTGATGTCTTTGAGGGATGCCGACCCTGAAGAAGTTCTCCTCTCTTCGAAGGGAGTTCTGTGAGAGTCTCATTCCCTGCTGCTCTAAGCTCTATGACCATTAATGGCCTTTTGCCTGTTGGCCTGTGTTCCTCCCCCTGTCATTTCTTCCCTCGACCTCCAACCTTTTTATTCAGGCACCTGTCTGCTTTTTGGTCATATAATGAAGAAGGGCTCAGGCCCAAAATGTCAGTTTAAATACCGCTACCTCCTAAGGATTTCACAAGACATGGTGAGCTTCTCTAGCATTTTTGTGTTTTTAATTTTACAGTTACTGAGCTAAAAGAACAAAGAGTAGTTGGCAAACAGGACGCCATTGTCTACAAGTTCCTCCTCTAGTGACTCACCATTCCAACTTAAAAGTACATTGCTGTGTCTCGGATTTTTCTGAGTCAAAATCTTTGAGTTCCCAGCTTAACGACATTGCAGAAATTGCTTTAACAAAGGCAAAGTGCGTAAGTTCAGGAAGATGGCTCAATGCCTCCTTGTCAAAGTCAACAAGGAACGAGCAATGGATGTTAGTCATGCTTATTTAAAATAATTAATTTTGCAAAAAAAACTTGTGGGATTGTGGGAAAACCACAAAGGTTATTGAACAAATGCCATTTCTGGCAATGAAGAAGTTTAATGGAGATATAAATCTTAAACCATTATTTATATTAGAAAATCATTCCAGGATGCTTGAACATTGACCTTATGATGTCCAGCATATAGACATTAAAATATTAAATGAACTAGCTATGGGTGAATTTTGTTGTAAAGTCTCAAAAACTTTCATTTTATTTTTCTTCAGAACCAGGAAATATTTATAGTTCTGTTGCCAAATTAAAATATTTCTCTGGGTGGGAAATCCCATTAAATCAAAGACTATATAGCTCTAATCATTTTTTTGCTGGGCTTGTGTAATTTACTTCTTGGGTCCTCGCTTAACGTTGTGGATGCATTCTTGGAAAGTGCTACTTTAAGTGAAACAATGTTAAAGAAAACCAAATTTACCAACCACTCAATGGTTAAAAAACAAGAGAGTTAAGTTCCTACGGTTTATTTCTGGTCACAAAAACATCACCAAACTTCTAAATAATGACCCAAAACACTTCTAATATTAAACATTGAAACAGACATATAAGAAAAATTAGTAAAATCAAATGAAAATTACTTAATCAATTTTGGTGAATCAGTGAGTGACGGTGGGTGGCATGGGGAGGGAGGCTACTAGGATCCTGCAGAGATCATCATCGCTGAAGGGCAGAGAAGCAGCTTGGTTGTCATCATCACAGAAGGTGAGGGTGGGAATGTTTCAAGAAATTCCTGAGGGACCTGATGTTCCCTCAGTTTGGGGTGGTGTTGATGGTCATGGTGTTGCTGGAGCTCTAACTGCTCAAACTTTTTGATTAGCTGGGGTTTTAAAAAACATGTCTAAGGTTTGTTGTCATGCATTTTTTCTTCTGTTTGTATAATTCGTTGTCGTAGTTATATGCATTCATTATATCCCGTTGGCTTCAGCCTTGCTCTCTGAGAATCTTGCTCTCTGAGAATGGCCATAGTCATCTAACAACCAAAAAGCCTCAGACAAATCTTTAGTTGTTCAAATTCATGATGTTTCTGCTTCATCAGTTTCACCATCTTCCTCATTTATTTTATTTTTATTGTTTTTCATCAATTATATAACAAAATGACAATGAATGAAACAACATTATTCAAGGACTTACTGCATTACACTCCCTTTATCTCTTGGCCCCTTTCCAGCTCACCTCCTGCCTGACCCAGCTTTTCTTTGTATTATATTTATTCTCGTTGATGTTGTGAAAAGCCCAGCCTTTACTGACATCATGGTTTCCCAGCCAGTTCAGAGATGCTAAAAGGCAACCACTGCAAGAGTCATATTTTATCCAATCAAGGACCAAATGATAGATTTCCCAAAATAACATCAGCAAAATGGACAGGGTTTTATCACAAAACAGTAGCTCAATGGTCACCGTTATTTGCTCTTTAATTGTTTATTTATTGAGTTAAATGAATTTAAATTCCCCAGCTGGCATGTCTTGACCTCTGTCTCCAGATAATAGGTCTGTATTTCTGGACCACTAGCCCAAGTTTATATGTACTAAGTTAACAACATCTAGAGTATATATTGTATCATATAATATTCACTCAATAGGTTTTAAAGTTCATTGCATTGTTATATTATTATTGGATTACTCAAGTCATTTTGTCAAAACTTGCCAATTTATCAAACCAAGATTAGATTCATATGGCAATAAAAAGGTGTCAGTTATGACCTACATTGCAATTAGCATATCAATTGTTAAACATTACCAGGTGCGAACAGAACTATTCGCATTATAAGGGTCAAAGACTTAGCTATAGTTTTGGAGTTTGTGTTGCTGGAAAATCTCTTCTGTGTGAACTGTGGCAAGGTTAGTTTTAGAAAAATCAAATGATATAACTTAACTGCATCCAAAAGAAATACATTCAACTTGATTACATACATTCCTTACGTGATAGAAATGTGCCTGTGGGCGCTTCACCGATGGTTCAATTGGCAAATGCAAAAGCTTTGCAGAAATGAACCACACGATTGAGGAAGTTCACTGGCTCAGTCCATTAACTGTGTTCAGTTAATTGATCTCAGCTGCAGGGGTGCTATTATTTGGTATTTCTGAGCTGGGGTTTGGGGGGCTGGGGGTGGTTGTAGAAAAAACAATCAGGGTTTCCACTTCTGATTTCCTTGCTGCTGGAATGCCAGCCCATATGATGAAAAACAGAATGATTTTGACAGGAGGTTTAGTAACCAGACAGTAAAGATTTCAGAAAATTTACAAAAGAAAAAGATAGAAGTTGAGGAAACACTTTTTGACACATAAAGTTGATTAGTACAAAGCTATTGGAAAGATATCATTCAGCCTGAAGGGGTACAGAAAAGATTCACAAGGATTTGACCAGGACAGGAGGGTTTGAGTTGAAAGGAAAGACTAGATAGGCAATGGCTTTTTCTATGGAGTGGAGTAGGCTTGAGGTGTGACCTTTTAGAGGTGTGTAAAATCATGAGTGTAGAAAAAGTGCTTGGTTACAGTCTTTTTGCCAGGATAGTTTCCTAAAACTAGAAGGCATAAATAGACTGAAGAGGGCGCACAAAATCAGTGAACCGGTGCGGACTCGAAAGGCCAACGTGGCCTGTTTCCGCTCCATAAATGCTTATATGGTTATGAAAGAGAAGCGGGGGCAGGTTCCATTGTAAGGAATTGGATAACTCAAATAAAGAGGTTATGGCAAAGAACACTGAACCATGTTCTTCAGTATTGGTTTGATCCTGAGCTGTTTTTCTGACTCAATCCACGAGACTGCCCACTCTTGCCTCTATCACCTTGTCTAGCTGTCTCAATTCATCTTGAACCGGAAACGTTTTCAAACTCTTTGTTACCTCCCATTGCAACCTCCTTCTTGTTTTTGTGACAATCTCCTATCTTATAAACTTGAGCTCACCCCAAGTTGCTATCCAAATCTTAAGGCCTGTTTGGCTACCATCTTGTGTTTAAAGTTTCATCACATATTAAAATAATTACCTCAGAAACATGCTCCTTTAGAACCTCCTATGGACCTTCACCCTTCAGATTTCTGTGCTTTCCGTTTTCTTCTCCCTACCTTTGTGCGCCGTGCCTCAGAGATCTCGAGATATTTAGCCTTGAATGTCTTCCCCTCTCCATCTCTGTCCTCCTCACTTTTAAGTTGTTTCTTTTAACAAGTTTTGAGTTACCTCTCCCTAACTTTGCCAATGATACCAGATTTATCACGATATCAAATTTAGGAGAGATGCAGATACATTGCGAAGGAGAACATTGCGAAGGAGAACATTGCGAAGGAGAACATTGCGAAGGAGAACATTGCGAAGGAGAACATTGCGAAGGAGAACATTGCGAAGGAGAACATTGCGAAGGAGAACATTGCGAAGGAGAACATTGCGAAGGAGAACATTGCGAAGGAGAACATTGCGAAGGAGAACATTGCGAAGGAGAACATTGCGAAGGAGAACATTGCGAAGGAGAACATTGCGAAGGAGAACATTGCGAAGGAGAACATTGCGAAGGAGAACATTGCGAAGGAGAACATTGCGAAGGAGAACATTGCGAAGGAGAACATTGCGAAGGAGAACATTGCGAAGGAGAACATTGCGAAGGAGAACATTGCGAAGGAGAACATTGCGAAGGAGAACATTAATAAACTTACTCAATGTTAAGTGGTATTTGGAAATGAAATTTTGTTTGACTATGGAAAGGATATCTTTTTCAATTCAGGATAAGGTGTCTTTTTATAAGTTAAAGTGGACTCCATTTGCTAATTATATGTTTGATTTAAATATATGTTTAAGTGTGATATTTTAGTATTGACAATTTTTTTTGTTAGAATTTTTTTAGGTTAAGTTTTATCTCTTTTTTTGTAAGTGGGTATTTTTTTCATATATAATATTGTCAATTTTATTAACTCTTCACTCTATTTTGGGAGGGAGGGTTGGACTAATTTTAAGTTAGACTATTAATATTGTGTTACATTTGATGGGGGGGGTTATTTTGTGTAGTTTTCTGATGTAATATTGTAATCATACCTTTTTAAATTTTTTTTTCTATAAATGTCATTCTTTATTATATTCATGTTATAAAATTTTAAATAAAGTCTTCAAAAAAAAACTTACTCAATGTGCAAGTCGTGGGCAAATGAAGTTCCACACAGATTTTCATGACATAATACATTTTGGTAGGAAGAATAGGTAGGTTACTTGTTACCTTAAAGGTGCCCACTTCTTGCACATTGAGTAAATTTATTAATGTTCTCCTTCTCCTAAATTTGATATCGTTGGTATTCAATCTAATCAAAGACATGCTGTGAGAGTACAAAATAATTTGGTACCTCATAATGTGGCCCATGAGGGAATTGATAATACTTTAGGAGAAGTGTGTTAGAATTGTTAACGTTGCCCCCTTGTGTACAATTTTTAAAAAAAACCCAGAGTATTATAAAACAATTATTTTTACACTCTGCAGTACTTATTCATTACAGGGAGACACAGTTCGCATGCTGGGTGAAAAGATTAAACAAGGTTTAAATATGGTCATTGAGTCAATAATCATACAAAGCTAAGTAGAGCCACGTGTGGTATAGCCCTTATGGCAATTCTATGATAAATTCCTTCGAGCTGATCTTCAGCAGCTGGACTTTCCTTCTATAATGTAGCATTTAGTCTGTGAAATACTCCATTGCAAATGGATGAATATTATGCTGACTGCGAGGTTCAGAATTTATCCAAAAATACAAGCAGATGTCCATGGACATGTAGATGGAAACAATCTAAAATGTCAGCTATCATTACATGAGACCTTATTTTTGATCGTATCCTTTTTACACAACAGAGAAACCTTTTTTTTTCAAAGTTAGATTTTTGGCATCATGCTTATTTTTATAAAATCCGAATATACAACATTTAACTATTACCCTCACAGACTAATTGTTGGGTCATGTTAAAAGCAGTACATTGAGTAATTCATCTGTTCATTAGTAATTCAAATCTGAAACATTGTACAATTGGCTTACCAATGAGAGCTGATGTGAAAGGTTGGTTGGGGTCATAAGGGCATTTCAGTTTTCCAGATTCCAGAGTTTTAAGGTCAAACTTCAATGAAAGTTCCTGTCAGTAAAGTTACAACAAAAAATAGTGCTCAGAATCAACAAAAAAAATGAATACTCTTCTTGTTCAAACACTTTCTGTTTGTATAATATAATAATGCAATGCATTCCAACATGTTTTACACAAGAAATTAGATCAGGAGTTAGCAAAAACATGAAAAAGGATATTCCGATTCCTAAAGATAACATGTCAGAATTTTTTAATACTAATTAATAGATGGATAGGAAGGTAAGTTTTTGGAGAGAAGCTTTTCACCCACATGAGTAACCAAATTCATAGTCAATAGAGTTATGATCATTTATCATCTAATATAACCTCATTAAATTCTGATCATTTCTGTTTCCCAACACCAAAATGGTTCTGATGACTTATTGAGTGACAGGAAAATTTCGATTGAATGCAGTTAGTTGAAGCAAACTTAAGGACAGTATTATTAGGCAGTGGTTTAACACAATGAAATGTTTCAATTCACAATTTACATTATTCACTCTTTCGAGATACAGACTCCACATTTGGCTTCTCACTGTGTTTTTGTGTACATCATATTTATTATGATACTTGGGTATGATCTATTTGCAAAGACAACACAGCATTCAAAATTTATCAGGTTGAGAAAAATAATCTTTGAAATATTGAAAAGAATAAAGCATTGCCCAGTTGGAGCTGGTCAAAACAGCATGTTATTACTGAATATACACTGTTGGATACAAGCACTTTGTGATCCCATTGCCATCTAAAGAAGTGGAAGATAAAAATGTCTTTGAAAAGCCTCTGAAACAGAAAATTTCTCAGATCACAAAAGTTACAACACAGAAGATGGGAACAGGATCATTTAATTAGACAATGGCAGATCAGAAATGTCAAATCCATATATGGCTTTAATTCATATGCCTTGACACCCTCAGCAAACAAAATTCTATCTGCCTCAATAGTGAACATTCCAAATGTCCTCACCAACAACCTCAGGTTTACACGTAAATGGTTTGGCTCTGATTTCATAATTCTGCCCTTTTATCATCAAAATTCCATGTATTATCCACTAATACATCCTTTATTTATTTTAAATATATTCATTGGAAACAGAGATGAAGTGCAGTCGCTAATGGACTGGTGCACAGCCAAAAACCTGCATCTGAATGTTAAAAAAACAGAAGAGATGGCTGTCGACGTCAAGAGGGCCCAGGGGGAACTATGCTCCACTGACCATTGACGGCTCCACTGTTGAGGTCATCAAAAATATCAAGTTCCTTGGAGGCCACTTGGCAGATAACCTCACATGGTCCCTTAACACAAGTTCCACAGCCAAGAAGCAAAGCAGCGCCTCTACTTCCTGCGAAAGCTGATGGAAGTTCATCTCCCACCTTCTATCCTCACTACATTCTACAGAGGATGTATTGAAAGCATCCTGTGCAACTGCATCACTGCCTGGTTTGGAAGCTGTACCTCCTTGGACTGCAAGACCCTGCAGAAGATAATGAAATCTGAGGAAAAGATCATTGGGACCTCTCTTCTTACCATGAAGGACATTTACAACACTTGGTGCAGGGAAAAGGCAATAAACATTGTGAAGGGCTCCACACACCCTTCAAGTAAATTGTCTTCCTTTTTCCATCTGATAGGAGGTACTGCTGCACTCAGGCCTTTACGTCCAGATTGGGCAAGAGCTATTTTCCCCCAAGCCATCAGACTCCTGAACCGTGGACTGTTAATGTTTCAGTCTTAATATTTTAAATGTGTTCAACATCTATTCTAGCCTATATTTATGTAAATATGCTCTGTAGTCCTGGAGAAACGCTATCTGATCTTTACCACGCGAGCATGGTATGAATGATAAATAAAGGTGACGACTTGAATTGGATAACCCCTCAACTTTCTCATCTTAATTGATGTGCATCTCTTTGCACTTTTTCTTGATAATTTAATACTTCAACTCTTTGTTTCCTTCTGATGAATTCTCTGTTATTTTAATTCTCTGGTCAAAAACCAGGCACATTTCTTGAGTTCTTTATCCCCACTCTCTGTCCCCAAGTTACCTTCAGAAGGCAGGATGTTGCCTTCAATTCCACATGGTCTCATTTTTGCTAGTAATCTTTAGCACAGAACTAATGAAATGCCTCCCTGAAATTTATTTGGACAAGCATTCATTGATACCTAACATGCTATGTTCAAGATTCAAGATTGTCATGTAATAAAAACAACGCAACATTACGGAATTTGTTTGAATGCTGTTAAGCAGACAGATTTACCACTGGCAGAAATTGCCTGAAACACTGAGAGTTCCCCCAGAGTCACTAAGTGCCCTTGGATTCACCTCCAGCAGCCCCCGCAGCCACATCAAGTCCAGTCCAAACCATCAGCAGCCTGAGCTCCAGATCCGAACCTCCGACATGGTCATGAAACCTTCAGGACCTCTCGCATCATGATTCCATTACCTGTTCCCCCTTCAGCCAATCTCGAACCTGACTCTAGCAGTCTGCCGCCTGGTGTGAATCCCTCAACTGCAGCCGCATGTAGCCTGCATGGGTTCATCGCTTCGGATCATCAACCACCCACCACCTGTTTGTTCTTCAGCCACAGAAGTCATGTTGTCGACTTCTTCAAAAATTTCAAATACAGCAGATTAAATATAATCCATTATCCATAACTTATCTATTGCAAACCATGCTGACTCAGATCAGTTATACTACTCCAAGCAGTTGGTCTGTTAAAAGCTCATTTATATCTACCTGCCTCATGTCTAACAGCAGTGAATGCATGTTGTTCTCTTCATGCTAACTTTGTTCCAGTAAAATACATTACAATTGGACCAAGGACACATTTCCATTGTCTGTTCTGATAAATTTAAACAATGGCCCCAATAAATGTTATCTACTTGTTCTTAACCTTTCTCCCTAAATAGTGATATTATAATTTGGTAAACTGAAGCCACAGAGTAAAATTGCAAAAGATGTCCCTTCTATCTCCAATTTCCTCACCTCTTTCTTTTAATACTCAGGTAAGGAACCCTTCAGATCTCTCGATTTTTGTGTGAATATCCAAAAAGGACCAGTCATCACAGATGTGACCAAACATCTCTATTTCAGCTCCAATCTTCTTTGCACGATCTGGGATATGCGTGGGCCTTATGTTTTATTTTTTCATTGCAGTTCATTTCACTATTTCAATTACTCTTTTCCTCCTATAATGACAATAACTATTTACACTCAGGGTCCATTTACCTTCTTTCATAATCTTATAAGTGTCAATGAGATTCATCATCAAGTTGCACCATTTTCAAATTTCAGATTTCAGATTTATTGTCAGAGTACAGACACGACATCACATACAACCCTAAGATTCTTTTACTGCATGCGAGGCGAAATTACCATTCACTGGTAGTGAAAAGAAATCTGTACACAATGAGCACGTAAACAAATAAAGAAATGTAAACAAACTGACTGTGCAATATAGAGAGGAGGAAAAAGAACAATAAAGTGCAAAAGTAAGAGTCTTAAATAAGTCCCTGATCGAGTTTGCTGTTGAGGTGTCTGATGGTGGAGGGGTAGCAACTGTTCCTGAATTTAATGGTCCAAGTTTTGTGACACCTCTACCTCTTTCCTGATGGCAGCAGCGAGAGCAGTGTGTGTCCTGGGTGGTGTGGATCCTTGATGATTGCTGCTGAACTCTGTTGGCAGTATTCCCTGTAGATGCTCTCAATGGTGTGGAAGGTTTTCCATGTGATGTCCTGGGCTGCGTCTTTTACATTTTGCAGGGATTTATGCTCGGAGTTTTTTGGTATCTCCATACCAGACCATGATGCAGCCGGTCTGCATACTTTCTACCACCTCTGTAGAAATTTTCCCTGGGTTTCTGATGCACACCAAACTTCCACAAACTCCTGAGGAAGTAGAAATGCTGACGAGCTTTCTTCACAATGCCATTAGTGTGTTGGCTCCAGGAAAGATCTTCCCTCCCCAAGAACTTAAATTTGCTGACCGTTTCCACCTCAGCTCCCCCAATGATCACTGGATCATATACCTCTGGTTTTCCCTTCATGAAGTCAACAACCAGTTCCTTACTTTTGGTGCCATTGAGTGCAAGATTGTTTTTGGTGCACCATTCAGCCACGTTTTCAAACTTCCTCTTTTATGCTGACTTATCGCCCCTTTTAATACAGCCCACAACCATGGTATCATCTGAAAATTTGTAGATGGTGTTGTTGTCATACCGAGCCACATAGTCATTGGTGTAGAGCAGGGGGCTAAGAACACAGATAGAGGTACTGATAAAGGTTGTGGAAGAGCTGTTATTACCAATTCTCACTGATTGTGGTTTGGAGGTGAGGAAATCCATGATCCATTTACACAGTGGGGTGTTGAGTCCCAGTTCTTGGCATTTGCTGATCAGTTTTGATGGGATGATAGTGTTAAATGCTGATAAGTAGTCGATAAAGAGCATCCTGATGTATGCATCTTAACTGTCCAGGTATTCCCAAGTAATTCTGAATAAGCCAGCAATGATTCATTGTCCATAATCTTCCACAAGATAGCAATAAATCTTCAATTGGACATAGTTCTTATAAATGCAATTTTTTAAAAAATGCCCTTGGATCATAAGAAATAGAGGAAAGATGAGTGGCCCGTAAAGCCAGCTCCACTATTTAACATTTAATTCAACATTAGCAAAACTAAGGAATTGATCGTGAACTTCAGAAAGGGGAAGCTAACCTTCCATAGGAGCTCTCACAAGCGTGTTCAGGCCGGCTGCATCACAATGTGGTTTGGTTTCTGCAGAAGGGCATAAGTGGCAATGAATCACTTGAGTCTCCCTCCCCACCCCCACAGTGATGTGATCTACTGGGATTGTTGTCTAAATAGGGTACGCACAGAGCATCTTTCAGCTGCTTCTGTCGGGCAAGAGGAACAGGAATATCAGAGTCAGGACCTCCAGGCTGAGGAAGAGTTTCTTCCCATGGGCATTGAGAATGCTGAACAACACACTAGCTCACACTAGCCATCTGAGACTTTCATATCAATGAAACAATATTTATTTATTTGTTTGTTTAGACAAAATCCTTGTCCTTCATATGTGTTTTTTGTCTGTATGTGTGTTGGGCCTGCACATTTTGCACCGAAGACCGGAGAACGCAGTTTTGTCAGGTTGTACTTGTGCAATAAGCTTGACTTGATTAGGCTTGACTTATTTCTGTTCTTATGGACCAGCAAATCAATACATCAATGCTGATGGAACTATTAATCCCTTAAAATAACTTACCCTCTCTGGGTCTGAAATTGAGGGTTTTATAATTCATCACAGTTGTAAAGTTCTACATCCCCTGTGATATGCCAATGCCAAGGCTATTATACTTTAGTGAAAGAGGAAGTGTGAAGCTGATATAGGAAAATTAAACAAAGTGGAAGATTCTATGCTACAACAAGATGTTAGCACTGGTATGTGGCAGTACCGAGTATACTCCTTCAACTATTTTAAAGCTAGATGAGTCTAATCTTGCTGTAAGGAGTTAAGATCACAGGAAATCTTGACTGTACAGGTTTGTATTAAAAAAGGGAGTTGCTGATCAGCAGGGGGAAAGCATGTAATATTTCACAGCCAATTTATTCCTTGCCGACATGTTTCCTTTCAATAACCTTTTAAAAAAAAATTCCTTGAATAACTTTTTTCAGAAAGGAAATGCAATCAATATGACTGAAAAAAATGTTAGAAGCTTTAACAGCAGACATACAGGAGTATACTGGGGGGAAGGGTGGGGGGGAGTGTTCCGCCAATATGGACATTCCCCTTAATGGTTAAGTGGTTCTTACCACAGTTTGTGCGTTTATGTTTCACTAAACAAATTTAGTGAGGCACTAATTTAATTATGCCTGTTGACGGTTCTTCATTATGATTAATTACATCATAAATTATACCTGTTCCAGCTGAGGCTGTGGCACCCACTGCAAGCAAGTTGGGTCAAAGGTGCAAAAGGCCAGTACCAGTTCTTTTGGCTCACGTACACCTCAACTTGGTGGTTAAGTGAAAGCCCAAACTTTTGCAAGCATAGAGCAACATTCCAAATCGTGCACCAGCAGATTTCCCTGTAGATGCTCTTCCCACACTTTATCAATAAGTTGCTTGTTGCATGCAAGGCATCGTTGGATAGGTCTCCCAAAAGATTTCACCTATGTAGAACAGCTGCACGCCAGGCATCAGAACAAAGACAAAAATAACAAAGAAAACAGTATGAACTTAAATTACGCCAGCCCTCACAATGCATTCCAGCTTTAACTTCTGCAAGAACGTGGTGGAAATGCCATAGAGCTGGCTGGGATCCAAATGATCTGGGCCTTGGCTAGGTCATTGATTCTCCTATTGAAATTTTATGCTGGGAAAGTCCTTGTAGATAATTTTGCAAGGTGATAACAGATATATGCTGTAGGCATCAATTTACAAAAAGTATATAATTACATCATTTCTGTTACACACTGTGTTGCTTTTAGGTGTTTTTTAAAATATATTTGATCATTATTATTTGAGACGGTATAGACAGACAAAGAGAAATCTGTTGTATGTGGTGACATGCTTTATTGTGAAATGTTAGTGTTGTAAATTCAAATAATGAAAACAGGCTGCCTCTCTGGACTCTACAGGGCTCTAGACAATAAAAGGCTTGAATTCAGTGACCTTGTGAGTATAAAGTTTAAATATAGTTTAGCTGAAGTGACAGCTGTTGACCATTACCTTCAACAGAGTCAAAATACATTACCTGTTCAGGGGGTCCGAGTTCGATATATCCACACACTGGGTAGAAAGCTCCTGTGCCACAAGCATAGACATGTGTCTTGTTGAAGTTATGTATCAGTCGGATGAAATTTGCGCACTCTGCCTGATAGTAACATCAATATTGTTAACAGGAACATTCAGAGAAGGACCAACATAAATGTTCTATCATTATTAAACAACCTAATCTTGTTACCAGAAGTATCAAACATGACAACAGAGCAAACAGCGACATGAGTTTGTTCAGTTAAAATCTAATTTTGCCAACAAATATTTTAATTCAAAGAGAACAACTGAGGATCCCTTTTGTTTGGAATAAAAATAGTCTATTTATTTTCTAATTTCCCTCTTTTCCCAGCTCATGTCTCCTGCCAATGGAGGTCGAAGTCAAGTTGGATTGATTTTACTCTCAGGTTATTGCCACCGTCATTGTTGGTGGAGGCTTTGAAGTGTGGTGCAATAATGACTTCAGACCATCCTTGCAATATGCAATAAAACACACACAGAAATGCTGGAGGAACTCAGCCAGTCTCGCAGCGTCCATAAGAGGTATTTAGATAAAGCACGGTAACAGGCCCTTTTGGCCCACAAGCCCCAATTATACCCAATTGACCTATACCCCTGGTATGACTTGAACGGTGGGAGAAAACCAGAGACCCTGGGCAAACCCAGGCAGACATGGGGAAAAAGTATAAACTCCTTACAGAGAGCACGGGATTCGAACACCAGTCCCAATCACTGGCATTGTAACAGCATTGTGCTAACTGCTACGCTGAACAAGCCACCCAAGATAAAGATATAGATAAACAAAAGTTGTTAATTGGATATAAATGAGAGGAAAGGTGAAGATTGCTTTTGAGTCTGTGAAAGAGGGAAAAGGGAAGAGAGAAAGCCAGGGGGAAAGGAGGAAGAACATCGACTTCTTGGATTTCCATTAGCCCCCCCCACCCCATTTTTTTTTTCCAAAAATTTCTAGGTATAGAAAATCTTAAATTGGATTATTTAATTATTTTACTCAATGAATACTTTTTTTCTGGTTCAGTAGACTCATGTCCTTTCTCTGAATTTACCTCAAATATTTCCTTTTTAATATTAATCCAAGGTTTTTGCTTTTATCTAAACCTTATTTATGATTAACATTATTTAGTAGGGGATATAGGTCAACAGGATAAATATTTATGAATTGAGGTACTCAGTTATTAAAGGAAAGAAAGGCTATTTGTGCCGTGCCAACTCCCAACAGAGCAATCCTATCAGACCTGCCATCCAGAGTTGAGGGGAATAGCCTATGAGGAGAGATTGAGGCATCTGAGACTGTACTCACTGGAATTTAGAAGAATAAGATGGGATCTTAGAAAAACATATAAAATTATGAAAGGCATAAATAAGATAGAGGTAGGTAAGTTGCTTCCATTGGTGGCGGAGACCTGAACTAGGGAATATAGCCACGAGATTCAGGGTAGTAGATTTAGGATGGAGATAAGGAGGAACTGCTTTTCCCAGAGGGTAGTGAATCTATAGAATTTTACGCCCATTGAAGCAGTGGAGGCAATCTCAGTAAATATATTTAAGACAAGGTTGGATAGATTTCTACAAAGTAAGTAAATTGAGGGATATGGGGAAAAAAGCAGGTGGGTGGAGATGAGCCAATCATCAGATTAGCCATGATCTCATTGAATGGCGGTGGAGGCTCGACAGGCCGGATGGCCTACTCCCACTCCTATTTCTTAGGCCTCTCAAATCCTTACTTCACAAGGTTGACTGCAGTGAAGCAGTAAATAATTTGTTAATCAATTGCTTAGAAATCTCAATGGTTAGGCATCTGGCTCTCTGTGTAATGAATTCTGTTCTCCTTTTAATATACCATGGCCCCAGTTCCCAAGTTCCATTTAACACTCTGAAATCCAGTTCCTGAATCCCATTTAACACTCTCGAGCCTATTTCCCATGTCCCCTCAAACACTTCATGGATGCAGTTCCTGGACTTCTTTTAGCACATTGTGGTCGCTGTCACACAGGATTCCACACTTCCTTTAATATGCCAAGTCTCTAGTTCCCACTCTCCCTTGAAACTCATGGGGTTCTGTTTCCTGTGCTCCTTTAAGCTCAATGGGGCCCTATTAGTACCATAAAAGGAAGTTGCTCATCAATAGGGAAAGCATGCAATATTTCACAGTTTAATGTATCCCTTGCTGACAGTCCTCTTTAGACTTACTAGATTTGGTGGTAGAACACCCAAAGAAAAAAAAAATTTAAAATGCATCTCTGCACTGATTGGAATATTCCGAGAAATCTTCCAGTCACATTCTCTTGAATATTTGTTGTGCATTTCATCACAAAAAAATAGTGAGATTTTTTGCATTATTAAAGCTCACACTGTGTTTTAAATCCCGTTATCTGGAATTCAAGCAACCGGCAAAAAAAAATTGGCGTGCCTTGATGTTACTTCACCAATCCACACAACATGCAATCTCAAACAAATGGAAACTTCACATATTGGCATCTACCCACCTTCATTGGTGCTGGATACCAGGAGGTTTTCTGTACATCAAAATGGTTACAGTTTAAAAAAAAATTAGTCATGCCAGAAATGCACTAAACTTTTTTTTAAGACATAAAATTATATTAATGGAATTTGCATAACATTGCATGTTATTTCTTACTTCCTTTTTGCCAGTCTGTTTACAGAGCTCCACTCTGTCTTTAGCTGCAGGCCAATAAATCTGACAAGAGAAAAGAAATGATATTGAAGCTCCAAAAAGAAATCAATTACATTAAGTCATCTTATTTTAGAGGATTATGTCAACTATCAAGGTACTTTAGTGCAAATGTCTGATTGAAAGACATTAAATGGGATTAACCAGGTGGCTGGTACTTTGCACACCCAAGATGAAGCTGACAACATGGCCACCCAGAATTGCTAATATTTATACAATCTTAACATTGCAGGCAAGACTCTTGAAATGATCACATACTTGCAGGCAGCTTAATAGTTCTGAGCCACCCACCTCACTGGCAGGAATATTCAGGAAAACCTGAGGGAATGGGCAAGAGGTTCATTGATCTGGGAGAGGTGGTGGGAGGTGCAAGATGGTAAAGTGGGATTGGGGAGAAGGAGGAGGTGAACGTAGACTATTACTGACTGAGAGGGAAGAGCAAGAGTGAGATTCTGCAGAATAGCCTCATTGTTGTTGTTGTATTACCCATATAGTTTATTCTTCTATCAGCTGTATTCTAGACCAGTTTTACCTGTAGGGGTTTCAAAATTTCTGTGCTGTGATTTTTGCCACAGGTGTGAATTTCAGTGTGATTACTTTACTGCAATTTTTTTCTTGACATCCAACATGGCAAGAGACCATTTTGGCCCAGAAGCCCATGTCACCCAATTTCACCCAAATGACCTACAACCCCCCGGTACATTTTTTTGAATGCTGAGAGGAAACCGGGAGCACCCAGAAGAAACCTACGCAGACACAGGATGAATGTATGAACTCCTTACAGACAGTGTGGGATTCGAACTGCAGTCCCGATCGCTGATGCTGTAACAACATTCTAGTAAGCACCACACTAACCGGAGACCCAGAGATGATTGTGTAGCACATTACAGAGACATTCTGCTCAGTATGAATGATCACTCGCACTTTATCCCACCAACTTAATTACAGTAAATAAAAGATCTATCGAAACATTGATCCTGAATACGAGCGCAACTTTCAACAGTAGCCTTTTCAAGTCATTACTCAGGGTCAGTACCCTAGGGAGAACTTGCCTAAAATGTTGGATTGCACGATGCTGAGTTTCGATGAAAAATTTAAAAAGAAATTGAACTCAGAGAATCAAAGTGAAGTCTGTAATTTTCATTCTGGCCCTGTGGTGTAATGCACAGAGGGCCCAAGACAGATGCATTGCTCTCCAACGTGCACCTGTAATTTTCAATCCTAGTGTGTGGGCCACTGATGTAGAAATAAAGACTGTTTTTGCACATGTTATTCTCCTGTGAGAGGATATGGACTGTGGGGCAAAAGGACCATGAAAGGTAGCTGGCTAATTAAACTACTTAAAGGCAGCCTACATGAACTGGGCTTCCAGTACCACTTAAAGATAAGCAGAAGCATTCTCCATTGGGGCTTTTAAAGCTTACTTCCACATTTATAACCTGAGAGTGGTGGGGACCATTCAAAAATACAAAATCCCAACAGTAACACTCATATTTATTCTTTTATTACTGAACACATTTGTGTAATGGGAAGCAACTGAATGGCATGCCTCAAAATGAAAGCAGAGGATAACATAATCCACGCAGTAAGTGCTAACTTTCATGAGCATTTTATTCAGTCAAACAACGGTCAAAAACCTGAAGCTCTTTGATCGAACTTCTTTTTTTTTAAATTTTTTATTTTTCACACCATAAATCGAACTTCTTGACGTAACTATTTTCTACACTGATAAAGGGAAAGTAAGCCCTATTTTAAGTTGATACAGACATAAAAAAGTTGCTTTTCATTAAATATGCAATAATTCACCTTAAAATTAGATTTGTACCCATTGTATTATATTCATAATTTAGTTTCTGTGCAGATATTTTGTACCTTTTTGGGTTCCTTGTTCAAATTTTCCAGATTCAAAACATAAATCAGGTCTTTAGCTCCGACCAGAATCTTTCCTCTTTCTTCATCTATTAATAAAGACTGGAAACTTGAACTTTCCGCTGATCCACGAAATGGGTTACAACTGTCGTTCATCAGCAAATCTGACAGAGAGGCACAATATAAACTTCAAGTATTAATCGTTACTGCCAATGAGAAAAGCATGCACACACTTCAACACAAATGATTTAGGTTGGGCTAAAGCTGTTGCTAAAACATTGATCAAGTGGCATGCACTGAAGGTTTGCTGGGAATATTTTGAGTTGTATTAAAAAAGCCATTCACATTCAGACGGGGTAAAATTCTAACAAATTGTCCTTGAGAAAGAGAAGGAAAAAAAAATCACACCATAATTCTGTATGATATGCGAGTGGGTCAACCAATTTTCAAGGTCTAAATGAAAATCTAGAGATAAGAAGATGCCAGAATATCTTTAAACAAATCTGATAAGTTAATTGAACAGTGAGATTCAAATTGGAATTATAGAGCACCGAACAGACCCTACAACGAACTGTCTCCATGCACCTATCACGACCATTCCTCTTTATCCGCACTTGGTCTGTTGCTTTGCAAGCGCATTTCTCAAAATCTTCTTTAATGTCGTGAGATTTCCCGCTTCTACTGCCCGCTCAGCAGTGGATCCAGATTCCAATCACCCTCTGGTGTATAAGATTCTTCCTTACATCCCTTGTAAACCTCTAAATGCTTACTCTAGACCAGCCATTCATGCTATGTGCACCCTCTGTCCCCCTCACACCCCCTCCCCCGTGAGCAACAACACATTTAAAAGAGGTGGGGGGCGTGGGGGGTGGACCAAAATAACTATTTTTTGGTGTCGCTGGAGGAAAGAAGAATTAAAGAAACCTACTAAACTTGACTGCTTCACAGGGAAGTGGGTCCATAAACTTTATACAGAGTCTTAAGGGGGCCAAAGCCAAATAATGGCTGCTCTAGACCAATGCCATCTAATTTTAGATCGCTCTGCTCAGGCGAGGCGTATGGCTTCTAGCCAGCTCCCCTAGCCATGTCTCCATGCCTCCTATAATTTTATATATAAGCAGTCCCCAGGTTACGAATGAGATCCATTCCTAAGTCCGTCTTTACGTTAAATTTGTAGGTAAGTTGGAATGGTTCTTATTTAGCATCAGTTAGTCATAGCATATAATACAAATACTTAGTATATAGTATATATATATAAAATATATACTATGTACTTAGTATATAGTATATATTTTACCTTTCTATGCAAAAAAAAACACAAAAAATAAAAGTAAAAGTTAGCACTTACTCTCATTCCATCGAATTCTTGCATACCGGAAGAGACATCATGAGGTAACCTTCTACGCAGGCGCAAATTGGGGAACAATTTGTGCGCAAGCACGGGTTGTCTGTAAGTTGGATGTTTGTAACCTTTACTTTTGACAGGTATCCCCTCAAGCTTCTCTGCCTTTAGGGCAGTGGTTCCCAACCTTTTTTATGCCCCGCACCCCTAAAAATTTTTAATATGTTCTTGCAGCCCTTAAAGTAATAATTTATTTAAGAATAAAGGTGAAGGTGACAAAAACAAATTTGTATAATCAATTTTTAATAATATATAAACAAAAATAAAACATATGGAAAAGAAAAAAATATTACAACAAATTAAAAGT
Organism: Narcine bancroftii; assembly: GCF_036971445.1. NCBI lineage: Eukaryota > Metazoa > Chordata > Chondrichthyes > Torpediniformes > Narcinidae > Narcine > Narcine bancroftii. Next base: position 241,000,854 of record NC_091473.1, read on the forward strand.
TGCATAAACCCTACAAAAAAATTAAATTTTCCTCCATGCATGAAATTTCTTTAAAAAAAATTAAAGAACTAATGTTCAAATGTTCATAAGCCAATTTAAATTTAATGACTCTATCTATTGCTTAAGAGTTTTTCAAAATGTGGCACTTTGTTGCTGACAGCAATCCGCGTGTATGCCTGGGCACCCAAGCAATTTCTAGTCTTCCTCTTGATTGACAAAAGGACACTAAATCCAGACTCGCATAAGTATGTCTCGCGAATGGGATGAGCACAGTTAGTGCTTTTTCACAAAGTCTTGGAAACATGTCCATTGCCGAACACCAATATTGTTCCAAAGTTTTGCTTTCAAAATGCATTTCAAGAACTCGATTTGTGTGCAGTTTAATAAGATCTTCCTTCAGCTCTTCATCATCTGATATATTATCCAAATTGAAGGAGTATGGATTGATTTAAAAAAACTGAAATGTTATCTCGCACCCCCTGGAATGCTATCTTGCAACCCCAAGGGATAGGGGAACCCTGCTTTAGGGAAATAAACCAAACCCATTGGTCCATCCACGAAACAAATATTCCATTTAATGTAAAACTCCTCTACACCCTCTCCTGAGTAATTACACCACTCCAATAGAGAGTTGACAGGAACTACACAACTCTGGCCCACCAGAATTTTATGCGGTTGTGTATTAAGCTCTATTCTATGCCCTAGTACATTAAAGCAAGTATTCCTGTATGCCTGCCTCATCACCCAATCTGTCTCGAAAAAGGGTCCCGCCAAAAACATTTCTCTCCATGGACATTGCCTGATTCCTTGAATCCCTCCAGCTTCGCAATATTTCCTCAAGAATCCAGCATCTTCAGTTCTTGTGTTACTCTATCGACCTGTGCTGCTAACTTCAGGAGTCTTTGGACCTGTACACCTAGGTCTCTCTGTTCTTCAGTTATCCCCAGGGCACTAGCATTCATTGCATATGTCTATTCCCAAAGAACCATTGCATCATCATTGGGATATTTGGGCGGCACAGTCTCATGGACCAGCAGGGCCTGATACCGTGCTCTATGTCTAATCAGGATTGAGGGGCGTCCACTTTGAACAGGAACGCAGAGGAATTTCTTTAGCCAGAGGGTGGTGAATTTGTGGATTTTTTTTTGCCACCGACAGTTGTGGAGGCCAAGACATGACTGCATTTAAAGCAAAGTTTGATTAGTTCCTAATTAGCCAGGGCATCAAATATTATGGGCAGAAAGTCGGGCAGTGGGGCTTGGTGGGAAAATGGATCACTTCTTGATTTAATGGCGGGGAAAACTTGATGGGCTGAATAGCCTATTTCTGCTCCTATGCCCTTACAGACTTATGGAATATTCCAAACGTGAGGTACCTGACACTCACCAAGATGAAATTTCGTCTGCCTCTCTTGTGCCCATCTTAACACCAATGACCTCCTGAACCCTGCACCACTAAGTAATCAATGTAATTTTAAAAATATATTTATGGGAGTGGAACAAAAATAGCAAAGCTAAACCAAGAAAGCATACAGGAATTGGTATATAATTTCACGGCAAAAATAACTGCATTTTAAACTTAATCCTCAGTCTCACAATAGTCATGTCTCAGGGCACTCATTGTCCTACACATTTTATATAGATGCCACTGACTTTTTACAGTTCAGCAAGAAAGTTAAAAAGCACCAAGAGTATTATAAATTATTTTTCAATAAATCCACACAAGAGAATGAGTAAGATTATTGTCTGACCTTGGTTTAGCTTCTATAAAAAAATAATGTCAATTACCTCATTAAAATTTTACTTATGATGCCTTTAAAAATTTGCAAATGATAGGAAAACAATTTAAAATAAGGCAGATGTAGAGCTGTAAGAGCCGGACATATCTGTAAAACTACTATAGGTTTTGTACTTTCACCTTCAGATTATTCGGATGTAAAATGGTCTTTGAGTTGAGTTTCAAGCTTATCATTTCAGATGTTTGCATGAATTCTGTGCTGTGTGAATGGAAACCTCTGGGTACTTCAGCCTTCTTGTTACAGGACACAAGGGAGCTGCTTTAATGAAACACTACCTAATAGAGTGTTAATCGGTTCTTCCAACACCAGCAATCAGGATTCAAATCCCACAATGTCTGTAAGGAGTTTGTACATTCTTCCCACGTGTCTGCGTGGGTTTCCTTTTCGGGTGCTCCTGTTTCCTTACACCTTTCAAAACGTATCAGGGTTTTAGGTCAATTAGGTGTAATTGGGCGCCACGGGCTTGAGGGCCGAAAGGGCCTGTTACCGTACTGTTTGTCTAAATTTTAAACATTTAAAATGCAATTGCCAAATAAACAATGCATCATCATAGATTATCGCCATGGTAAAATCTGTGCTTTCATTTTCCTGTGCCTTAATGTATGGCTATAGTATTAAGAATGCTACATGGGAATGAAAGCCTTTTTTCTTAATTTGAGACTATTAAAAAATTTGTAAATCGGAATAAAAGCAAAAGAAACAGCACAGTGATCTTGAGATTTCTTCCCTTATCTTGACTAACCACCTGAATATAGTCATAGAAGTCAAGTCAAGTTTAGTTTCATCTGATTATACAAGTTCAACCCAACGAAACAGTATTCTCTGGTCCTCGGTGCAAAACATGCAGACACTCGACCAGACACAACACACATCTGTACAAATAAATAAATAAATATTGTTTCATGAATATGAAAGTCTCGGATGGTCAGTGTGAGCAGTTCCTTTGGTCGTTCAGCATTTTCATTGCTCGTGGGAAGAAGCTGTTCCTCAGCCTGGCTCTGATACTCCTGTATCTCTTTGCCAACAAGGGGAGCTGAAGGATGCTGTGTGCAAGGTGGAAGAGGTCGTCCATGATTTTGTATGCCCTCTTCAGACAACAATCCCATTAGATCATGTCAATGGGTGGAAAGGAGACTCAAGTGATCCTCTCTGCCACTCATATGGTCCTGTGGATTGACCTCCAGTCCATTTCTCTGCAGCAACCGTACCACAGTGTAATGCAGCTGGCCATAATGCTCTCAATAGAGCTCCTATAAAAGGTTGGCATAATGGTGGCCCGTAAACTTGCCCAATTTGGTCTTCTCAGGAAGTGTAGCCATTGTTGCACTTTCCTGACAAGTGTGGAGATGTTGAGTGTCCACGATAGATCACTAGACCAGTAAACTCCAAGAAACTTGGTGCTCTCCACTCTCTCGACTACAGAGTTGTTGATGTGCAGTGGAGGGTGTTCCTTCCCCGTCTTCCTGAAGTCCAATATAATCTCCTTCATTTTGTCCACCGTGAGACTCAGGTTGTTACTCTTGCGCCATTTCACAAGATTTTCCACCTCTTCTCTGTTGGGCAACTCATTGTTGTTGGTGATGAGGCCAACGACCGTTGTGTCATCTGCAAACTTGGTGACACTGTTGGAGCTGCGGAAGAAAAAGCAGGTTCCAGGGAAAGGTTTAAAGTTAGTCCAATAGTCATCACTTGTTGAGTGCGCCTGGTCAAATATTACTTTGTACGTGTAGTGCGTCAAATGGCTCAAAGACTGTTGACTCAAACCAAGGGTTTTATTAACAAAAGAGCATAGTACATCGAGGCGACCAGTCCAGACTGACTTGGGTCTGGTTAGGAGCATCCCTTTATGACCTACCAGTAGGCGTGGCTATGGCTCTCAGCCAATCACTATTACTCTATGTAAATTTATACAAATATCCCATACTATCACAGTATGTTTTTCAACAGCTTATCAAACAAATCAATAATATAAGAGAAAATGTTTAAGCAAACTATGCATAGTTACAGAAATAAATGTGCTCTCTGAAAGCAATTTTGAATTATTGTGGAGGCTTATAAAATTATGAGCGGCAGAGATAAGGCAGATGGTCATGGTCTTTTTCCTCAGGTAGGCGAATCTAAAAGTAAAGGTCATACAGTAGGTTTAAGGTGAAAGTGACACTCTTTAAATCAGACCTGAGGGACAAGTTGTTCCACACAGAGTGTGGAAGGCATATGGAACAAGTTGCTAGAGGAGGTTTTGAAAAGCTCTTGGACAAGTAAATAGATAGGAAAGAAATAGAGGGGTATAGGACAAATGCAGGAAAATGGTTAGCAAGGACTGAAGGTCCTCAATTAGTGTTGTCTAACCCTCTTACTCATGGGAAGAGCAGACAAACAAACAACTTTCCAGCCAATTTGCAAGGATAAAAGTGTGAAGGGCTCTGATATTCCTCCACCATCTACCCACATTTAAGCGAGTTGAAACAACCACTCTGCTCTGAAAAGGCTAAGTCTCACCTACACTTATAGGAAGCTTTATCTGCTCAGCAAGAAAGAGGACAAGGTCAGAACTCAAAGGGCCACTGGCATGAAATGTCAGTTTGTTTGAAGGCTTGATATTTCTCCGGAAATTGATCTTTAGTGAATGGCTGCTCTAAACCTCTGGGATGTATAAACTTGAATCAATAACTAATATAATGCTGCCATGGAGTCTTGTGAGATAAATCACTGGTAGCCTTTACCTTCTTCAACTTGTAATTATGACAGGCATGTGCAACAAGTTAAAAAATTCGAGTAAAGAATGAAAGAAGATAAAGTGCAACCATGGCTGAGATTAATGTGCTCAATTCTCCATGTCACTGTTGTTCATCCAGTTATTAATAACTTGGGAGACTTCGAAAGGAGGTTATAATTCTGCCAGTTAAGAAAAAGAAAGATCAGCTCTAATTTTTTTCAACTTCCTTCCCTCTTTCCTGAAGAATCCTTGGATGCATTTTGTGCATCCATTCACATTTATTCACCTCTAAAGTGTGTGCAGATGTTCTGACGCTGTACTAGAAGTAACCCCAATGAGAGGCACCAGTTACTTTGGGTTCCCTTTCCGGATCAAATACATTTGCAGTCATGTCCTCCTTCTGAATTAAGGCAAAATATAAATCAGCATTTTTGTGGCCTGTGCAATATAAATTACTTTATGCAGAGGGCCCCTTTCCATTCCTCATCTTATTTTCCCATACTATAACTGAAAAAAAAATCACATTAATTAAATAATGGCTTACTCAGATGAATTCGCAGCATTATTCCCTACATTGGACCAATCACTAGCTGCAGGACTGACTAGCAATCTTTTCATCTGGTTAGAACACAGCAGTGCTCTGCAGCCAATGAGAAACTCATCATCTTGTTTGGTCTTCGCTACCCCGGCTGCGGAAATTTAGCTGCTAGATACAAGGGCATAAAGAGACTGAAAAGAAAATCTGAGATCGTGCAGAAAACCAACAGATTTTCAAACATTTTGGAAATCGGAAGATTTTCAATATGGCAGCAAAGAGATTTTGCATAAAAACGATATTATTTCATGGTTTTTCTCCTAACTTAATTAAGAAAATGTGACGAGAAATTGAGCTACATAAATCCAAGGTTTGTGTCATTTATGCAATGCAGCCAGTGTAACCAATGGAGATTTCAAGTTTCTGAGAGCAGAGTCTTAAGTGGAATTGGTTGAGGTGTGGGGTTTCAGCTGGGAAAAAAAGATATGGTTCAGGTTTCTGTCGCTATCCTTTGACCAATGTGGGAAAGCAGTCAAGGAGCTGAACGTCAGTCATGAATATAATTAAACCTCGTCATATTGAATTGTTTCGAATCTCATGAGGCATTTCTTTGAGTGATGTACTGAAGGTTTGCCAAATCTATTGTAACCTAAGGATGATTCTTTATTTGAGAGAAAGAAAGAAATTAAAGGAATCAATGCATGCTTCTGAGAGTAAGCATTTAAAGAAATAGTTTCAGAACCGCAATAGACACAGTTGAATTTTTTTTTTTAATTCACACCCACCGAAAGCAATAATGAAATCCTAACTCAAGCTTATGCTGGTTTCAATTTTCTCAACTTTCAATGAACATCTGGCTTAAACTGTTTAACCAATTTCCCATGAAACATTGGCTGGTAATGATGTGTTCGAAAAGATATTTAAATATGTTGCAAGTGAAGAACCCTCGATGTAAATACATACTCTGAAGAAATTTCCTGCAATGTTCCCGATGATCTACAGGTAGACCTTGGCTTACGACTGAGTTCCATTCTGACCAACTGGTCGTATCTCAAAATGGATGTGCCGGAAATTCACTGTATCTGTTTGATTGTACATCAAATGCAACATGGCGGCTACCAAGCTCTCGCAAGAAGTTGGCCAACCCTGCCGTAGGCACTATTTTTCATAGATAAACCCTTAATTTCACCCCAAGTGCATAAGTTTTATATTTACATATATTTTTTTTATTTTAAAAACTTATAGTTTTTTTTTCCAGTCATATGTCTGGATGGTCATGTTGCATTGGTTGTAAGTCAAGGACTACCTGTATTCAGTGTTTCAAATACATCTGAAGTAACAGCTGGAAGTAACCAGCATCTGAGACCTTTAAGCCTTGAAAATACAGGATAAAAATGAAGACTTGCCGCTTTCACTCTAAAAAAGTTTGTTTTTATTTTGATTTACAATGAAGATGTTACCTTAAATTTTAGAGGATTGCATGAGAGATGCCCTTGTCGTATGATGGTATCGTTTGCTTGATTCTATATCCATGAGTATGGTGGGATCACATTCATGGATATAAAATGAAGGTGTGGGATGGGGGGAGGTTAGGGGGGGAGAAATGGTGTCATAGATGGAAGGTGAAATGTTGCAGTTTATTGCTCAATTGGATGCCAAAATGTAGTTCTCAAAAAAAAAACAGCAGATATAAAGATGAAAACAACACGGACTTCAAAGCTTCACATCAATATAAGATGTTATAACATCAATCATATCATAATCCATGTATGTTTATGGCCACTAAACTCATGATCCAATATGCAGAGGACGGTTTCTCTTAGCACAGTGTCAGGGCATCTGCACATACTTTAAAGGGGAATAAACGTCGAGGGATGCACAAGATGCATCCAAGGATTCTTCAGGGAACAAGGAAGGAAACTAAATAAATTAGCTTGAAGCTTTCTTCTTCTTAAATGGCAGAAGGTAGTGTCCTTTTGAAGTCTCCCAAGTTATTAATAGCTGGATGATTAACCATATGGAGAATTGAACACATTAATCTCAGCCATGGTTGCACTTTATCTTCTTTCATTCTTTACTCTAATCTTTAAATTTGTTGCACATGCCTGTCATACTTACTAGTTGGAGAAGATAAAGGCCACCATTGTATTACATTAGTTATTGATTCCATGTTTACACATCCCAGAAGTTTAGAACAACAGTTGATCAATTTCCAGAACTTTCATAGAACTCTCCATAAGCTGAAGAAATTTCTTGCAATATTCCCAGAGATCTATTTACCATTGCAAATACATCTAAAGTAGCAGCAGGAAGTTACCAGCATTTGAGACCTTTAAGCCTCAAATCTGCAGGATAAAAATGAAGTCTTGCTGCTTCCACTCAAAAAATGTTTGTTTTTATTTTGATTTACAATTAAGATGTTTCCTGAAATTTTAGAGGATTGCATGAGAGGTGCCTTTGTAGTAGGATGGGGTCATTGCTTGATTCTATGTTCATGAGTATGGTGGGATCAGATTTCAGATTTTAGATTTATTGTCATAGTACATCACATACAACCCTGAGATTCTTTTTTTCCTGTGGGCGAGGCAGAATTACCACTTATTGGTAGTGCAAAAAAAACCTGTACTCAACTTACACATGTAAACACATAAAGAAATGTAAGCAAACTGACTATGCAATACTGAGAGAAAAAAATCAATAAAGTGCAAAAGTAAGAGACCTTAAATGAATCTCGAGGCCATTTCATGCCAGGCCAGCTACAAGTGCGGTGGGAAAACTTACCTTTCATAAAGCAGCCCTAAAAGGCTGCTCCAGCATCCCATTCATATTAAGCGGCACCTGGTAGCACCCTCTTGATCTGATGGAAGCGGGGTGACTGGTGCCGTAGCGCCATCCATCATAAATACACGGCAGAGGAATGGCCGTCTTCCCTACCCATAATCCCCGAAGCAGCTGGAACCACTCTGGTTTCCCAGAACAGTTCCAGCTGTGTGGAGGATTATGGTTAGGAAAGATGCAGAGAGCGGCCCCAAAGGCCAAAGTGGCCCAGTGAGACTGTTACAGCCCACACCGGCTGCCCCCGATGGTCCCCCGCTGACCACCCCTGCCCTGACAACTCCCACTAGTCCCCGCTGCCTGATGGCTCCCGCCTGCCCCCTCTGCCCTGATAGCTCACACCGGCTTCTGTTGCCCTGACAGTTCCCGCCCCTCACCCCTGCTTGAGAGGGTTATGGAGGGAGAGGGGTGAGTGGGCGGACAGCTTGAAAGGGCCTTCTGATTGAGTTTGCTGTTGAGGAGTCTGATGATGGAGGGGGAGCAGAAGTTCTTGAACCTGGTGGTGTGAGCCATGTGACACCTGAACCTCTTCCCTGATAGTGGCAGTGAGAACAGAGCATGTGCTGATTGGTGTGGATCGTTGATGATTGCTGCTGCTCCTCAACATGCTCTCAATGGTGGGAAAGATTTAGCCTGCGATGTCCTGGGTTGTGTCCACTACATTTTGTAGGGCTTTACACTCAGGGGTATTGGTGTCCATCGCACCACATCATCACCGCACTTTCTCCCCTTATATACATTTTCACGAGGGCATGGGATTAGGGCAGGAAGGTTAGGGGAAGAAATGTTGTCAAAGATGGAAAGAGAAATGCTGTCATTTATTGTTCAAATGGATGGCAATATGTTGTTCTAAAAAAATTCATGGACAAAGTCAAAAGCAATGAAGGCTACAAAACTTCACATTAATATGAGGATGCTGAAACATCAATCCTAGAAAATTTTAATCTGATCCGTTAATGAAAAACTATGCTTATGGCCCCCAAACACATGACCCAATATTCAGAGGGTTATTGTCCCGCATCGGACTTGTCAGCCACAAACGAGCCTGCAGCTGACGTGGACTTTTTACCCCCCTCCATAAATCTTCGTCCGCGAAGCCAAGCCAAAGATATCAAATCAACTTGCAGCCAATTCAGTTACAAAAAAGCAAACTGGATGAGTAAATTGTACACGGATCCTGCAGAGGTTTATTGGCCCAAGGAATTTACAATTGAGCAGACTTGTTCCAACAGCGAAGTAATCTCCTGCTATTCATGTGCAGTGCTGCCAGATTGATTTTAAAAGCCAGCACCTGGGTAGAAACAAAACAGTTTCCAGGAAGTAACGTTTAATGAGATTGACCAGAGATAGGCATTGAAGAAATCAGTCAGGGGTGAAGTTGCATGGATTCAACAGTGAAATTTGCACGTACATCACCAATCTCCCAAAATTCAGAGATGACTCGACTTTCAATTAGCTGGTACAACTCACTTCATCTCTGCAGTTTATAATGTACTACAATTGACAAGAGCAGCTCTTCACAGAAGACAGGCAATTACTTTGCTCTAAGAGCCAATTCAGTTCAGCTATAATTTAAAAAAATGCCATTTTTCTCTACAAGAAATATCATTTGATAAGGATTCTTCTCTGCAGAATTTTTTAAAAAGCAGTATTCATCATACTTATGTGCTGGGAAGTCATTTCCCACAGCGGCATGTGCAACCATCTCAGGCACACCAGATCAGAACCTGTGGAGAATTTAGTCATCTTCTCAGATGTGCTCCAGATGGGACTGAACTTTTTACATTAAAAAAAACTGTACAGCTTCAGAGACTGGCTGTAAAGGTACGTCACCCTTTTAAAATTTCCGCAACTGTCTTAGTCTCACAGATTAGCATGAAGAATCCGTTTCGGATATTGCTTTCATCTACTTCTATATGTGAGACTGAAAGGTGCCATCTTGGGCCATTTAAGGGGGACATATCTGAGTCCCAAATATACAAACCACTTCCTGTTTATTCCACTTGCATAAACATTCTAAATGAGAAAATATACTCAAGAGAAAGTAGCCGTAGCCCAAAATCTACAGTCATTTTCCCATGTGTGGTTATTTTTGGAGAGGGTCATTGCTATGGTAGTTTTTGGATTAAATTATATAATTCCAGTAATTCCACGGAGTATTTTCAATCATGAATTACTCTTGCACTGACAGTGCACTTTCCACATGAGATGCTTATGAAATGACATCACTTCCCACGTCACATTACGTCAAGGTTGCCTCACATTATTCAGAATGGTTGTAATTGGCTTTAAGCTATTTCTTTTCAGGACTGGGAATTTCATCCTTACTTCCATCATCTGGTTCAGGCCCTGGCATGTAATTGTCCCATTCCCCCAATCAACTGATTTCATCCCCACCACTGGTTCCCTGATGAAGAAACCTCCGTCTCTACCTCAACCCTTGAACTTGTACCAGACTCACCTGACACTTCCCTTCATATAACCTACAATGACATAGCACATGAAGGAAAGTACTGTATATTAGAGCCAGTCAGTTGCACATGACGACCCTGGACTTCACTGGCTGCCCAATTTTGTTTAGACAGGTCCATGTTCTTAAGTATACAATGATCATTCGGTCCACAGATCCTAATGCTTTTCATAACCCTGACTAACATACTTCACATCCAATTAAATCTAATGTTTGAAAATGAATCAGCGTAGAACACATGGCCGCCAATTCAGACACTGTGAGCCTTCAAAAACAAAAGCATTGGAACTCAGTACCAGGGAAGTGTTATTAGATGGTATTGGTCAAGCAACCTTGAGAGAATCTCCCTATAAAATATAATTTCTTTTTGTGTCTGAGACATTTGGGGTGCACCTATTTAAAAGGTCATCCAAAAAGTTCACCTGCTAATGCAAAGTTATTAACAACAACATGAGCCTTAATAGGCCAAGGCACTCAACAGAGATATTAACAGGGTTAAATGGACACCAAACCATATACTGTAAGGAGATAGTTGCATGCACAACCAAAGATTTAGTAATGGAGAATGGTTTATGGAGTATCTTGAGGAAAGAAATCAAGGAGAGGGCTAAAAAGGTTCTAGGCTGCCACTGGTAGATTGTATAAATTTGTGAAAGATTTAAAAAAGCCAGAATTTGGAGGCACAATCATCTCTGGGATGTCACAGAAATAAGGAAGAGATGCTGTATTCGAGGGATTTAAAATAAGTATAGAGATGTTGACCTCTCCTTGGCTTTGTAAGGTCCCAATGTCTGTTGTAAAAACACAACGCTGGAGAAACTCAACAGGCCAAACAGTGTACATTATAGAGCAGAGTTAAAGATACATAACCAACGTTTTCGACTTCAGCTCTTCACAATTTTTTTAAATGTTTTTAAATTTTTCACACTATAAACCATATTGACCAAGATATATACAGACATTTTTTTTCTTGAATATATACAGTGTCATTTCTCCCCCTTTTTCCCCCCTCCATTCCCTCCCTCCCTCCCCCTTTCCCATTTATTTGAAGTTCAATCTATAAGATACATTAAACCCATTAAACAATGTTGTCGCTTAATAAAAATAAACAAGAAATTTTACTGAGTCAGTTCTTTTCGTTCTCTTCTCCTTCTGTCATTTTAGGTGGTGGAAGTCCATGGTAGGATTTCTCTATTGTATTTCATGTATGGCTCCCATATTTGTTCGAATATTGTGATGTTATTTCTTAAATTATGTGTTATTTTTTCTAATGGAATACATTTAAAGGTGACAAAATGCTCAACCTCTCCACCATTTTGTTTGGGCGCCTGCCTACATTTTGTTCACACCTTGATGAAGGGCTCGAGCTCAAAACATTGGTTATGTATCTTTACTTCAACCACGATGTCTGCAGAATCTTGTGCTTTACATTTCCCAATGTCTGTCCGCAGGCACAGGGACCGACTGTTGAACAGAAGTGAATCAGGGGTGATCAAAGCAGGAAAACCTTAATCCATTCCAACTCATTTTCCCATTCAATAATCAGTTAATTCCATCTGTCAGTTTCATGAAAAATTACTGTTACACTCAACCAAATAGAATTTACATGGACTGACTTGGGACAGGGATATTCAAGGTACACTGCTGACTGTCCTTTTGGTTTCATGCCACAGAATGGAGGAAGTTTGAGCGCAGATCCAAACATGGATATACAAAGCCTCACTTTTCACCTTCCTGATGGCATTTACATTGCAATTAGCAGGGAGTAGCCAGAATTACTAATATTGTAAAATTTTTAAAAGATGACAAATAAAATTTTACAAGTCTGGTTCAATTAAGCTAAATAAACGTGACATTAAACCAGACTGTAATCAGACTGTTTCCTGATTCCAGGCTTGCTTGCTTATCCAAGTGTATTCCAATTGATTTCAAGTTGAATTCTATATTTGTATCAAAATCAGCTCCCATTGAAGACTGAGAGGAGACCTCATAGAACAGTGGTTCCCAACCTTTTACTTTCCACTCACATACCACTTAAGTATTCCCTATGCCATAAGTGTTCTGTGATTAATAAGGGATTGTTTCAGGTGGAATGTGGGTGGAAAGTAAAAGATTGGGAATGACTGTTTTAATCATTCCAAATTGACTCGTTATGTGCACCGTTTCATAACTCCAAAGAAAATGGCCCAATGACAATTTTTCTCAAGCAAAATATTTCAGTAACAATTGGGTCTAGAGCAGTGATTCTCAACCTTCCCTTCCCACTCACATACCACCTTAAGCAATCACTTACTAATCACAGAACAGTGATGGCATAGGGAATACTTAAAGTAGTATGTGAGTGGAAAGGAAAAGGTTGGGAACCACTGTCATAGAAGTTTATAAAATTAAGAGGCATAAGAAAGGGGAGATAGAGTCTTATTCAAATACTTGAGGGATAAGATTAAAGTGAGAGGGGGAAATTTTAGAGGAGATGTAAGGGGCAATTTAATGTGGAGGGTTTCTAGAGCACACTGCCAGGGGAGAAGGTAGAAGCAGGTATGATAACAACATTTTGGTGGCATTAAGAGAGGCAATGAACAGACAGAGAATGAAAGGTTATGAATCATGTGCAGGCGAATGTAGTTTGGCAACATGCTCACGTTGGGCCAAAGAGTCTGTTCCTGTGCTTTTCCAAGAGCTACAGTATGTCCATTTTTTTTTCAGCGCTTGACGTTCTGTTTTGCGGAAACTGCCAAAATGTTTGGCCTGGAAGTCAGCCTGAATAAAACTGAGGTCCTCCATCAGCCAGCTCCCCACCATGACTACCAGCCCCCCTCCCCCACATCTCCATCGGGCACACAAAACTCAAAACGGTCAACCAGTTTACCTATCTCGGCTGCACCATTTCATCGGATGCAAGGATCGACAACGAGATAGACAACAGACTCGCCAAGGCAAATAGCGCCTTTGGAAGACGACACAAAAGAGTCTGGAAAAACCACCAACTGAAAACTTCACAAAGATTAGCGTATACAGAGCCGTTGTCATACCCACACTCCTGTTCGGCTCCGAATCATGGGTCCTCTACCGGCATCACCTATGGCTCCTAGAACGCTTCCACCAGCGTTGTCTCCACTCCATCCTCAACATTCATTGGAGCGACTTCATCTCCAACATCGAAGTACTCGATATGGCAGAGGCCAACAGCATCGAATCCACGCTGCTGAAGATCCAACTGCGCTGGGTGGGTCACGTCTCCAGAATGGAGGACCATCGCCTTCCCAAAATCGTGCTATATGGCGAACTCTCCACTGGCCACCGAGACAGAGGTGCACCAAAGAAGAGGTACAAGGACTGCCTAAAGAAAGCTCTTGGTACCTGCCACATTGACCACCACCAGTGGGCTGATATCGCCTCAAACCGTGCATCTTGGCACCTCACAGTTCGGCGGGCAGCAACCACCTTTGAAGAAGACCGCAGAGCCCACCTCACTGTCAAAAGGCAAAGGAGGAAAAACCCAACACCCAACCCCAACCAACCAATTTTCCCTTGCAACCGCTGCAACCGTGTCTGCCTGTCCCGTATCGGACTTGTCAGCCACAAACGAGCCTGCAGCTGACGTGGACATTACCCCTCCATAAATCTTCGTCCGCAAAGCCAAGCCAAAGAAAGAGTATGTCCAAGATATAATTAACTTTACCTTGCACAGCAAATTAGATCTTAAGGCAGGAGCATACATGTCAACTCTATGTTTTGATTAAAAACTGTCTCACTGAATAAATTACTGAATAAGGAATAACAAATATTTTTGAATGCAGTTATCTATAACTGACGAACATCTCAATATAAAAGCCAACTAACTCTCTTGTCGAAACTTGTCATAGGTATAAAAGGAGTAGAGCAGGGGCTAAGAATGCAGCCCTGACGTACCTTGATGCTAATGGAGATTGTGAAGGAGACGTTCTTACAAATCCTCACTGATTGGGGTGGGGCGTGAGGAAATCCAAGATCCAATTACAAGGTGGTGTATTTAGGCCCGTTTTGAGCTTTTCTGGTCAATTTTGAGGGGATATGGTGTTGAATGCCAAACTGTAATCGATAAAGAGCATCTGATATATGCATCTTTGCTGTTCAGGTGCTCTAGGGCTTTGTGTGGAGCTAGTGAGATGACATTTTCCATAGACCTGTTATTGCAGCAGGCAAACTGGAATGAATCCATGTCACTGCTTTAACACCAGCCTCTCAAAACACTACATCACTGTGGATGTGAACGCCACTGGTCGATAGTCATTTTGGGCACAGGAATGATTTAGGCATGCTTGAAATAGGTGGATACCACGTCTTGCTGAAGTGAGACGTTGAAGACAATAGAGTATAGATGCTTAGAAAATTTTCCACAAAATTAATTTACATTCCCCCCACCCCACCAAACCAGCTCAGATTTCTTTCAATATATTCACAGATATGAACATCACCGGTAAATATAATGCTCTACTGTTCTTGGTGACAGGCCTTGTTCAGAAACCACTCAAATTCCCATTTGGCAAAGTAAAAATTGGATTGGACAACTCTTACAATTTAGTACATGTCATCCTTCTTATAACTTTGAAAAAATAATAAAAAGAAGCCCATGAGACTAAATAGTTATATTTTAAACTCCATGCTCATGAAACACTCCCAACCTTGCAGCTTTCACACAAATTATGCAGGGCTTTAAATATATCTTAGCATCTCCCAACCTTGCAGCTTTCACACCCATTATGCAGGGCTTTAGGTATACCTTAGCATCTCCCAGCCTTGCAGCTTTCACACCCATTAGACAGGGCTTTAAGTATACCTTCGCATCTCCCAACCTTGCAGCTTTCACACCCATTTTGCAGGGCTTTAAGTATACCTTCGCATCTCCCAACCTTGCAGCTTTCACACCCATTATGCAGGGCTTTAAGTATACCTTCGCATCTCCCAACCTTGCAGCTTTCACACCCATTATGCAGGGCTTTAAGTATACCTTAGCATCTAAGATTGAATGGATGTGTCTGAGCTGCATGGTAAGATTTTGCACTGCATTATGCTCACCCTACGTTGTTTCATGTGCAAGTACAGAAGTTTCTCTTGTGCATGCTCTGAACTTTATGCCCAGTATTCTGGGCGACTCATTTTCTTTCTTCCCAGAGGGACATCTTTGCTAACTTTAGTCTGGCCAAAATCAGGAGCTGCTATGGTGTGAGATAATCATCAACAGGATTATCTTGATTCAAAATCCTTGAAGAATAGTGACCAAATAGTGAACTGCCTAATTCAGACCTGTGAAATTGTTATGTTAAGCCAAAATTCATTAAAGTCTCTACCCAAGCTGCTATCCATTTATTCAATTTGTGTTTCTGATGTTTGCCTTGGATCATACAAAGCAGATCTCAAAAGAGGTTGAATGTCCTACAGGCCGTTAGCCAAAGTAAATGGACATACATTAACATTCTTGTTCCCTGTCCAAAAATAATCAGTTTAAAGACGATCAAATTTTTCGACGATATCATATGTGATGCTCAGTTACGGATAATTTGTTCTCGTTAAGCTTTGAAGTATTCAACATTATAGCAATTAGAAAGTTATTCTGAATCTAGCATGTAAGGAATGAGACATTAGATATTCAGATGTTCAGCTATCATGTGATTATAGCTTGAGTAGCATTTCATAGATAGACCTTCATAGACATCTTGAACAAATCACTCATAAAGTTTATTAATTTTTCAAAGCAAAATATTTAAATAATTTTCCCTTTTTCGATGCTAGAAGCCATTTCAATATATATCATGTAACTTAATCCTCTGCATTAATTCAGCATTGATGATAGATTTATAATATTTCAAAGAATGCTTAAATTTCTTTCACCAACTCCAGCTCTATTCTTTTTCATCCTCCTATTGGTGTTGCATTGTTTCCCCTCAGCGCTGTTGAAAATGCTGGGTTTTAGTTCCAAGGGTAGGCGGCGGCGGCCCCGATCCGGGCAGGAGTAAGGGGGAGACGGCGGCCCCGGCCTCGGTCGAGTGAGGCAGGCGGAGGCCCCGATCCGGGCAGAGAGTGGGAGGCGGCGGCCCCAGTCCAGGCATAGGGTGAGCTGCGGCGGCCTCGGCCCCGGTCCGGGCAGTATGGACCGACCTAGGAGGGGAGGCAGACCCCTCCAGCCCGGGTAAAAAAAACCTGCATAGGAGAAGGCCACTCCGATATAAAAACCTACAACCCAAGGACCTCGCTGCCACGTCCCAGCTTGCTTGGCCACGGCACACGAACCATGGGTGTAAAGGGTGGGGCCAGTACTGCGCACACTGCACTCCACCTAAAAGCTCCTTTGCGCAGGCCCGAGGACAGGTCCACGTCCTCCCCCTCCACGTCCTCCCCCTCCACGTCCTCCCCCTCCATGTCCTCCCCCTCCACGTCCTCCCCCTCCACGTCCTCCCCCTCCACGTCCTCCCCCTCCACGTCCTCCCCCTCAAAAGATGCTCACAAACTCAAGCTAGCATGCTGGAACATCAGAACCATGCTAGACAAGGCTGACAGCCACCGACCTGATCATCGGTCTGCCCTCATTGCACATGAACTCCTCAGACTTGACATCGACATAGCCGCTCTCAGTGAAGTCCGCCTGGCAGATGTAGGCAGCCTCCAAGAACGCGGCGCGGGCTACACACTCTACTGGTCTGGCAAGCCTTCGGATGAACGACGCCTATCTGGCGTAGGCTTCATGGTCAAGAGCTTCATTGCCTCCAAACTCGAAAACCTTCTGACAGGCCTCTCGGACCGAATCATGTCCATGCGACTCCCCCTTCAAAACAAGCGTCGCATCACCCTCATCAGTGTCTATGCTCCAACCCTCCAGGCGGAACCAGCAGAAAAGGACAAGTTCTATACCGACCTGCGCAACCTCATCCAACGCACCCCTACAGCCGACAAGGTTGTCATCCTGGGCGACTTCAACGCTTGTGTCGGCAAAGACTCAGAAACCTGGCCAGGAATCCTGGGCAAGCATGGCGTCGGCAAGTGCAACGACAATGGGCGCCTCCTGTTGGAGCTCTGCGCAGAACAGCGGCTTGTCATTACAAACACCCTTTTTTAGCAGAGCACAGCCTTAAGACCACCTGGATGCATCCCCGATCCAAACACTGGCACCTCCTGGACTACATCCTGGTGCGAGAAAGTGACAAACGAGATGTGCTCCACACCAGGGTCATGCCTAGCGCGGAATGCCACACTGACCACTGGCTGGTTCGCTGCAAGCTCAACCTTCACTTCAAGCCAAAGCCCAGGAACAGTAAAGCCCCCAGAAAGAGGTTCAATGTTGGAAACCTGCAGTCAGACGAAGCGAGAGGAAACTTCCAGGCAAACCTCAAAGCAAAGCTCGACGATGCAACCCGCCTCACGGACCCGTCCCCTGAAACCTTCTGGGATCAGTTGAAGACTACCATACTGCAATCCACTGAAGAGGTACTGGGCTTCTCCTCCAGGAAAAACAAGGACTGGTTTGACAAAAATAGCCAGGAAATCCAGGAGCTGCTGGCAAAGAAGCAAGCTGCCCACCAGGCTCACCTTACAAAGCCGTCCTGTCCAGAGAAGAAACAAGCCTTCCGTCGCGCATGCAGCCATCTTCAGCGCAAACTCCGGGAGATCCAAAATGAGTGGTGGACTAGCCTCGCCAAACGAACCCAGCTCAGCGCGGACATTGGCGACTTCAGGGGTTTCTACGAGGCTCTAAAGGCTGTGTACGGCCCCTCACCCCAAGTCCAAAGCCCGCTGCGCAGCTCAGACGGCAAAGTCCTCCTCAGCGACAAGATCTCCATCCTCAACCGATGGTCAGAACACTTCCAATCTCTTTTCAGTGCCAACCGCTCAGTCCAAGATTCCGCCCTGCTCCAGCTCCCTCAACAGCCCCTAAGGCTAGAGCTGGATGAGGTCCTCACCCTGGATGAGACATATAAGGCAATCGAACAACTGAAAAGTGGCAAAGCAGCAGGTATGGATGGAATCCCCCCAGAGGTCTGGAAGGCTGGCGGCAAAACTCTGCATGCCAAACTGCATGAGTTTTTCAAGCTTTGTTGGGACCAAGGAAAACTGCCTCAGGATCTTCGTGATGCCACCATTATCACCCTGTACAAAAACAAAGGCGAGAAATCAGACTGCTCAAACTACAGGGGAATCACGTTGCTCTCTATTGCAGGCAAAATCTTCGCTAGGATTCTACTAAATAGAATAATACCTAGTGTCGCCGAGAATATTCTCCCAGAATCACAGTGCGACTTTCGCGCAAACAGAGGAACTACTGACATGGTCTTTGCCCTCAGACAGCTCCAAGAAAAGTGCAGAGAACAAAACAAAGGACTCTACATCACCTTTGTTGACCTCACCAAAGCCTTCGACACCGTGAGCAGGAAAGGGCTTTGGCAAATACTAGAGCGCATCGGATGTCCCCCAAAGTTCCTCAACATGATTATCCAACTGCACGAAAACCAACAAGGTCGGGTCAGATACAGCAATGAGCTCTCTGAACCCTTCTCCATTAACAATGGCGTGAAGCAAGGCTGTGTTCTCGCACCAACCCTCTTTTCAATCTTCTTCAGCATGATGCTGAACCAAGCCATGAAAGACCCCAACAATGAAGACGCTGTTTACATCCGGTACCGCACGGATGGCAGTCTCTTCAATCTGAGGCGCCAGCAAGCACACAGCAAGACACAAGAGAAACTTGTCCATGAACTACTCTTTGCAGACGATGCCGCTTTAGTTGCCCATTCAGAGCCAGCTCTTCAACGCTTGACGTCCTGTTTTGCGGAAACTGCCAAAATGTTTGGCCTGGAAGTCAGCCTGAAGAAAACTGAGGTCCTCCATCAGCCAGCTCCCCACCATGACTACCAGCCCCCCCACATCTCCATCGGGCACACAAAACTCAAAACGGTCAACTAGTTTACCTATCTCGGCTGCACCATTTCATCAGATGCAAGGATCGACAATGAGATAGACAATAGACTCGCCAAGGCAAATAGCGCCTTTGGAAGACTACACAAAAGAGTCTGGAAAAACGCTTCCACCAGCGTTGTCTCCGCTCCATCCTCAACATCCATTGGAGCGCTTTCATCCCTAACGTCGAAGTACTCGAGATGGCAGAGGTCGACAGCATCGAGTCCACGCTGCTGAAGATCCAGCTGCGCTGGATGGGTCACGTCTCCAGAATGGAGGACCATCGCCTTCCCAAGATCGTGTTATATGGCGAGCTCTCCACTGGCCACCGTGACAGAGGTGCACCAAAGAAAAGGTACAAGGACTGCCTAAAGAAATCTCTTGGTGCCTGCCACATTGACCACTGCCAGTGGGCTGATATCGCCTCAAACTGTGCATCTTGGCGCCTCACAGTTTGGCGGGCAGCAACCTCCTTTGAAGAAGACCGCAGAGCCCACCTCACTGTCAAAAGGCAAAGGAGGAAAAACCCAACACCCAACCCCAACCAACCAATTTTCCCCTGCAGCTGCTGCAACCATGTCTGCCTGTCCCGCATCGGACTTGTCAGCCACAAACGAGCCTGCAGCTGACGTGGACTTTTACCCCCTCCATAAATCTTCGTCCGCGAAGCCAAGCCAAAGAAGAAAAGAAGTTCCAAGGGGTTTAGGTGCTCTCTGATGCTTGCCCCTCCATGTTACATGAGTGCAGACACACGCATGGGCAATCTTCAGAAATGACCTTAACAAAGGGAAAAGGTCTGCAGCAATTTGCTCATCCCTACCCTGCAAGGTCTAACTATAGCAAAACTCCTGATATCCACCAGCTATGGGGATTGTTTGAAGCCGGATAAGTGTATTTTCCGGTTTCTTGAGACTTACTCTTACAATGCCCACACATATACACATTTATTAAGAATAAACAGTTTAACAGACAAAAATACAATTCTGTACTAACATTAAACAAACTTCACTTGCATAAACTTTAATGTATTTTACTTTATTTTCAGTCACATTCTTTGAAAACATTTAACTGTCTCTGTATCTGCAGGTTCCTCCCCCTCCATGGAGCCTCCCAAAAGATTAACCCCACCCCCCCAACAAGTTTACAGGTATACCCTCTGACTGGGGCAACTCTTACTAAGAAGAGAAAAAGAGACATTTTAAGAGAGTCACCCCAATGACAAGTGGCATCAACCGGCTCTTCCTCCCGGGTGATGCCGTTGCTGCTTCACACAACTTTATTTAAACAGTTGCTATGACCAAAGCACGACCAAGGCCCTCCGCTGGCTGAATATTTGCTCCAATCTTCCCCAAAGGTTTATGTGTTACTTCAGAGTACATTTACTATTACAATTTGAAACACACATGATTTTATTATTTAATTCTTATTTATTTTTCATTTTCTAAAAAAATTACTTTCCTCGTTTTTTTTTTGTTGCCCTTTGATTGAGGCTGCCAGTTCCTTGAATTCCGGATACCAAGAGTTTTATTGTAGATTTTATTTAGCCTTCTCATCTTGCTACAAATACAATTTTGAACTCAAAAAGTGCTGAGAGTAGAATGGACAGAAACATATCCTGGATTGGGGCTGGAATTGACTCAAAGATTCAAAGGTTGATTTTACTGTCATGGAATAATACTTTAACATTTGTCTGCTGTAAGGAAAACAAAGAATTGTCACGAGCGTTGCTCCAACAATAGGAGAAGGAGAATCAAAAGAGAGTCCCTTCAGAGACACGGAGATGGATATATTCTGGAAGAGTTCCTTTGAGATTGAATGGTGTCAGCTTGGTGGGTTAACTGAGTCAGTGAGACTATCATAGATGGTGGTGTATCAAGGGGTGAGGGGAATGAAGAAAGATCAGAGATTCACAGGCCAAATGGAGATTGGGGGGAAGAGGAGGAGGGGGGGGGGGTGCATGTTAGAGATTGGTGGCTGAGGAAAGAGGTGGGTGGAGCCTGGGCCAATGAGCTCAAGTTTATTATCCTACAACAGGTCAAAATGGCATTCTTCGGCCTTCAGTGCATAAACATGTAAACACATTGAGACATACAGCAAGGTAACAGGCCCTTTCAGCCCATGAGCCTCATGCTGCCCAATTATACCCAATTGACCTACAGCCCCGAAATGTTTTGAAGGGTGGGAGGAAACTGGAGCCCATGGGGAAAACCCACGCAGACAAGGGGAGAACGTACAAACTCCTTGCAGACAGCATGGGATTTGAACCCCGGTCCTGATCACTGGTGCTGTAACATCATTGCACCAACCGCTATGCTGCCCAATATACAGCCATAGCACATGTACACTATTTAGAAGCGATTTATAGGCAGTACATATATAAAAATAAATAAATAATAGAAGATTCTCGGAGGGGTTTCATGAGCAGTTTGAGCAGTCCATCAATCATTCAGCAGTCTCACTTCCCGTGGGAAGAAGTCGTTTCTCAACTTGGTGGTTTTGGCTCTGATACCTCTGTACCTTTCTCCCGACGGGAGTAGCTGGAAGATGCTGTGGGCAGGGTGGTTGGGGTCCTCAATGATTTTGCGCGCCCTCTTCAGACAACGATGCGAGTAGATCACGTTGATGTGGCGGGGGTGGGGGGTCCACTCTGATACAGCCCTCTACAACAACCATACCACACTGTGAGGCCAGGACGCTCTCGACAGAGCTCCTATCAATGATGATAAAGTGATATCGATCACAATGTGGATGGTGGAGCATAGGTCGGTGTGCAAGTGTAAGGTAGGGGCATTACTGCAGTGGGTGCATTGCTTCATGAATCAAAGGGAAGCCTTCTTCAGTGGGATCCAAATCCATTCCTGCATTGTGAGGACACAGTTTTCCCAAGAGCGCTCCAATAACACTGGAGAGGAGCTAGATGAATAAAAATACATTGCACACATAGGAATTATGTGAAAACTTCAAGATGGGAGGAGGAACAAGTGATTGAGTGGATCATGGGAGAGGCTTGCATGTCACCTTTTTAAAATATGGACAACATTTAGAAAGCAGCCATGGCCCCACGTTTGACGTGATCACTGCAGATTTCACGCATAAAAGACGTAAAAGCATTCAAACCAAAAGCAGAAGATATTGGAAAATATTCAAATTCTCATTCTTCATCTGTGGAGAGAGAAAAGCAGTTAACATTTCAGGTCACTAGGCCTTTCCACAAAGCTGGAGTTGCTGGCAGTTCTCCAAAGATCCACTGTGCTGGGACTTATCAGTGTTGAGTCTGCAATACTTGATGTTCTGAGGAGCAGAACTATAGTTGGATACAAAGAGTTTTCCTCTGTGATATTTAAATTTATACTTATTTTTAAACTTTTGACATACAGCATGTTAACATTTCGGCCCATGAACCCATGCCACCCTATTTACACCCAATTAACCTACACCCCTGGTACGATTCGAATGGTGGGAGGAAACCAGAGCCCCCGGGGAAAACCCACACAGACATGGGAGAATGTACCAACTCCTTACAGATAGCCTGGCTTTCGAGCCCCGGTCCTAATTGAGGCGCTGTAAAGGCGTGGCTCTAACTGCTACACCGATCATTCCGCCCTGATCTCCTACCATCCCTGAGTAGAATGAATGAAAAAGTGTGTGGTCAGCTGACTGATAAATATATTCCTGAGGATGACCTAGGATTGGAGAGAAGATCACGGTTAGCACAATGCTGTTTGAGCCCTGGTGACCGGGGTTTGAATTCGGTGCTATCTGTACATTCTCCCTCTGTCTACATAGGCTTTCTCCAACCCTTCAAAACCTACCAGGGGTGTAGGTCCATTGGTGTAATTGGGTGACACAGGCCCATGGGCTGAGAGGGCCTGCAACAAAGTATAAATTTTTGCCTTTAAAATCATTTAAAAAATCTACTGGGAATCTGAAATAACAACTAAAAGTATTGGAAACAACAGGTTAGGCAGCATCCATGGAAAGCAATAGATGTTTCAACCAAAAATCCTTCATCATGAATATCCACAGATGTTGCCTGACTCTCTGAGTTCCTCCTGAACTCTGTGTTGCTGCAGTCTTCCAGCATCTGCAGTCTTTTTTGTTTACCTCTTAATTGGGAGCTGAAAGGATAACCAGGACCAGAAAGAGCTCCAATATACCATGAGAAAAGATCATTTGAGAGAGTGAACGGATAAAGGGTGAGCAGTTGAGATGAAAATGAAATGATTCACATTTCTTGGATCCGGCTTCAAACAATCCCCATAGCTGGCATCTTGGATTTCCACATGCCATGGAATTTTGTTTAAGTGTTTTATGAGCCGATTAATGTAACTTTGCATGCCAAGTATCCTCTATACAGATGCCCCTCAATTTATTTATTTTTTGTTGGGTTGTGGACACTGCTGGTAAAGACTCCTCTCTAATTGTCCTGAAGATGTTGGTTGTAAACTCATCTCTTGATCCACTGCAGGCCTATTGTTGAAGATGCATTGCAGTCCTATTAGAAAGGTTGTTCCAGGATTGATCATTGGGGACCAGGCAGAATAATAGTCTGACCCAGGCTAGTAGTGCGGAAGGGCTGGTTTCTTGGCTGCAGTGTCCTATGGTTCTGTGATTCAGTAGCAAGGGAACAGCAATAGATTGGCAAGTGCAGACACCAGGTAGCTTGTAAAGGAATCTGTGTGGCCTCCTTCTATGATGGAAAGAATGGCATAGAGATTCAAAGCAGTTAGCACAGCATCAGTGAACAGTTGGAATCTGGTGCTACCTGAAAGGAGTTTGTATGTTCTCTCCCTGTCTGCATGGGGTTCCTCCAGGTTTCCTCCCACCTTTCAAAACATATGGGGGTTGTAAGTCAATTTGGGCAGATCAGTACAGGGCCAGAAGGGCCTGTCTAAATTTAAAACTTAAAATTAAAAATCTACCTGGAATGCAGAGGAGAAAGATAGAAAGGCCACACGTGTGCAGACAATCCGACCATCTGCACTACCAGTTGCTTTTTAATCATCCAATACAAGTACCTGGGATAATAGATGCAGTGGGGGTGATTACAGTCATGGGACTGAAGTAAATGTGCTAGTGTGTCAGGTAAGGACGGATCATCCACTCCTTTGGAGTTTACCTTCCTTCTGTAGCACATCGGAGCCTTAATAAGATTTTCCATTTCCTCTCTTTGTTCACCTGGGATTTTCATGTGGTCCAAATTTTTTTTTGGATTTTTGTATGCAGTTTAATGTAACTGTGTGCCAAGTATCCTCCATACCTTTGCCTTTCATTTATTTTATTCCATTCCAACTATTTACATTGTCCCTAAACCATTAAACTTTTGGCTCAGATCACTGATTTAATCTTCCTGATCTCTACTTGTACACGGGACATTTTCTTTGTTCTTTCTTCAGCAACATTCCCACCCCAAGAATGATTCTCGTAGCCTGGCTGTCAATTGCAAACTGTTCACCTCAGACATTCTTCCTGAAAGACTGTCAGCCTGAGACTTGAACTCATTCTTTTTGCCACTTTGACCTGCTAACATTTTAGATTTTTGTTACTCCATGTATTTTCTTGCCTGCACAACGCATCAGGGCAACACGGCTGGGGTAGCGGTTAGCACAATGCCTTTACAGCGCCGGTGATCAGGACCAGATGGGGTTCGAATCCTGCGTTGTTAGGAGTTTGTACATTCTCCCCATGTCTGCGGGGGTTTTCTCCAGGGGCTCTGATTTCTTCCCACTGGTCTAAATGTACCGAGGGGTGTAGGATAAATGGGGGTGAAACTGGGCAGCACGGACTTGTGGGCCGAAATGGCCTCTTGCCATTGCTGTTGGTTTAAATTTAAAAAAATAAATTAAAATTGCTTTATGGCAGGATCAAGTGACAAAATTTTACTTTTCCTCTCTTATTTGTATCTGTACAGAACATACACCAAGAGAGTTCACAAGGAGCAGATGTTTGTGTCCCTGAGGACCACCTTTCATGAGACCTTGGAACAGCTGTAAAATCTTCAGTTAATCTCATGTGCAATACAATAAAATTTCCAGAACCATATATACAAGGGATATATAACAATTGGTGCATTTGGAAAATATCATACCCCATCTCTTTCTGTTTGCAGCTTCTATATTTTTTTTTGTAGACGAACCATAAAAGTAGTCACCAGAATCATTCTTTCCCTGATAATTGCATAATAAACTGTTATGCAGGCAGCTCCTTGCAATGAATCACTGATTAAATCAACAATATGGGGACTTGATGTGGATGTGGCAATTAGTTATTTCCTGGATCATCGTTAGAAGTGCCAGTGATGTTTGATGAGAGAAAGACAAAGGCAAATTATGACCAGCTGCAACCACAAGGCAGTCATGTCATGAGAAGACCACTCATTGCTTTCCTTCAATTAACATAATCCTTTCAGCTAAAGAAATTCCATGTGCCATAGAAGATAAATGAATGAGTGACTGACAGCCCCGTCAACAAAATTCTATTCATTGTGCTTGTAAATTTAAAAAAAAATCACAAGACCAACTGAACTTTTATGTCCAATTTATTTTTGGAATAATGTGAATGGGAAAATACTTCATTGTTCTGTGAAGTGATGTCATTCAATGTTCTATTAGCAATATTAAAGAGTAGATGAAAATAACTTTTTTTTGATAGGGCAGCTCATCGTTTGGAATAAGTTATTTGAGCACAATGAAGCAGAATTATTGCATTCTTTAACTTATATGTAATATTAATCACATATTTATCAGTTAAAAGTCTGAATAATTTACCTTTCCTCATGCCTGAAAAGTCACAGTGCCTCTTATTCTGTCAGTATAAAACTTACATTTAAAATTCACTCACATACCTCCTTTCTCCAGACCCATACCAGATGCCAAGTGTCTAGTATCTGGCAGATCCATCGATTTCACAGCTCTGGCGAGCAAGTAGGCGGAGAAAATTCTGTATAACTATGATTTATTGCAGTAACTCTAGCCCTTTGTGTAAAGCTACTCACAAGGTATTGAGTTTTAAAGATTATTTAATTCAGTGAGGAATTAGAAATATAACATCACATGCAAGGGTATCCGGTATTTGTGAGAAACTTTACCTCTCTCGTGCAACACTCAGGTAAAGTCCGAGAGAGAGAGTTGTTGCAGGAAACATAGAACATTAAAGCACAGTACAGGCCCTTCACCCTTCAATGTTGTGCTGACCTCTATATTCCTACCAAAAAAAAAACTCAACCATGCCTATCTCATAACCCTTTATTTTTCGTGTGCCTGTCCAAGAGCCTCCACTGCCACTCCAGGCAAGGGATTCCAGGTACCCACAACTCCTGATATCCCCCTAAACTTTCCTCCTTTCACTTTATACAGATGTCCTCTGGTGTTTGCTACTCCCATCCTGGGAAAAGGCATTGGCTGACTAACCCATCCATGCCTCTCTCTGCCTGTTCTTATTGCTCCTATTGTTGAGGCGAAGGTCACTGAAACAAACACAATACTGAGAATACCCAATAGATCTATTTTTGATCATGATTTGTGGCTTAAAAAAAAGACAATAGTTGGCAAGATAGAGTGTGTGTGTGTGTGTGTGTGTGTGTGTGTGTGTGTGTGTGTGTGTGTGTATGTGTGAGAGAGAGAGAGAGGGTGAGTCTGTGTGTGAGTGTGTGAGAGAGTCTGTGTGTGTGAGAGAGTCTGTGTGTGAGAGTGAGTGAGTCTGTATGTGTGTGTGAGAGTGATTCTGTGTGTGAGCATGTGAGAGTGAGTCTGAGTCTGTATGTATGTGTGAGAGTGATTCTGTGTGTGAGCATGTGAGAGTGAGTCTGAGTCTGTATGTGTGTGTGAGAGTGATTCTGTGTGTGAGCATGTGAGAGTGAGTCTGAGTCTGTGTGTTTGTGTGTGAGAGTGTGTGAGAGTGAGAGAGTGTGTGTGTATCTGTGTGTGTGTGAGAGAGTCTGTGTGTGAGTATGTGTGAGAGAGTTTGAGAGAGTGTGTGAGAGAGTGTGTGTGAGAGTGTGTCTGTGTGTGTGAGAGAGTATCTGTGTGTGTGTGAGAGTGAGTCTGTGTATGAGTGTGTGAGAGAGAGAGTGAGTCTGTGTGTGAGTGTGTGAGAGAGAGAGTGAGTCTGTGTGTGAGTGTGTGAGAGAGAGAGTGAGTCTGTGTGTGTGTGTGAGAGTGATTCTGTGTGTGAGCATGTGAGAGTGAGTCTGAGTCTGTGTGTTTGTGTGTGAGAGAGTCTGTGTGTGTGAGAGAGTGAGTCTGTATGTGTGTGTGAGAGTGATTCTGTGTGTGAGCATGTGAGAGTGAGTCTGAGTCTGCGTGTTTGTGTGTGAGAGTGTGTGAGAGTGAGAGAGAGTGTGTGTGTATCTGTGTGTGTGTGAGAGAGAGTCTGTGTGTGAGAGAGTTTGAGAGAGTGTGTGAGAGAGTGTGTGTGAGAGTGTGTCTGTGTGTGTGAGAGAGTATCTGTGTGTGTGTGAGAGTGAGTCTGTGTATGAGTGTGTGAGAGAGTGAGTCTGTGTGAGTGTGTGAGAGAGAGAGTGAGTCTGTGTGTGTGTGTGAGAGTGATTCTGTGTGTGAGCATGTGAGAGTGAGTCTGAGTGTTTGTGTGTGAGAGAGTGTGAGTGAGAGTGTGTGTGTGTGTGTGAGAGAGAGAGAGAGTTTGTGTGTATGTTTGAGAGAGTCTGTGTGAGAGTGTGTGAGAGTGTGTCTGTGTGTGAGCATGTGAGAGTGAGCCTGAGTCTGTGTGTTTGTGTGTGAGAGTGTGTGAGTGAGAGTGTGTGTGTGTGTGTGTGTGTGTGTGTGTGTGTGTGTGTGTGTGTGTGTGTGTGTGTGTGTGTGTGTGTGTGAGAGAGAGAGAGAGAGAATGAGTCTGTGTGTGAGTGTGTGAGAGAGTCTGTGTGTGTGAGAGAGTGTGTGTGAGAGTGAGTGAGTCTGTATGTGTGTGTGAGAGTGATTCTGTGTGTGAGCATGTGAGAGTGAGTCTGAGTCTGCGTGTTTGTGTGTGAGAGTGTGTGAGAGTGAGAGAGAGTGTGTGTGTATCTGTGTGTGTGTGAGAGAGAGTCTGTGTGTGAGTATGTGTGAGAGAGTTTGAGAGAGTCTGTGTGAGAGAGTGTGTGTGAGAGTGTGTCTGTGTGTGTGAGAGAGTATCTGTGTGTGTGTGAGAGTGAGTCTGTGTATGAGTGTGTGAGAGAGAGAGTGAGTCTATGTGTGAGTGTGTGAGAGAGAGAGTGAGTCTGTGTGTGTGTGTGAGAGTGATTCTGTGTGTGAGCATGTGAGTGAGTCTGAGTCTGTGTGTTTGTGTGTGAGAGTGTTTGAGTGAGAGTGTGTGTATGTGTGTGTGTGTGTGTGTGTGTGTGTGTGTGTGTGTGTGTGTGGTGTGTGTGTGTGTGTGAGAGAGAGTCTGTGTGTGAGTATGTTTGAGAGAGTCTGTGTGAGACTGTGTGAGAGTGTGTCTGTGTGTGAGCATGTGAGAGTGAGCCTGAGTCTGTGTGTTTGTGTGTGAGAGTGTGTGAGTGAGAGTGTGTGTGTGTGTGTGTGTGTGTGTGGTGTGTGTGTGTGTGTGTGTGTGTGTGTGTGAGAGAGAGAGAGTCTGTGTGTGAGTATGTTTGAGAGTCTGTGTGAGACTGTGTGAGAGTGTGTGTCTGTGTGTGTGTGTGAGAGTGAGTCTGTGTGTGAGTGTGAGAGAGAGTGAGTCTGTGTGTGTGAGAGAGAGAGTGAGTCTGTGTGTGTGAGTGATTCTGTGTGTGAGCATGTGAGAGAGAGTCTGTGTGTTTGTGTGTGAGAGTGAGTGTGTGTGTGTGTGTGTGTGTGTGTGATGCGTCCACATATTCATTTTAGGTACAGGTTTTCAGTTCACTGGTTATTTTATTAGTAGATGATTCAAATCAAGTGTCGAGAGAGTGAGAAAGAGAGAGAGAGGAGACTCACAGTTAGTTATAAAAGGAGAAAGAGAAGCGTTTACCCCATCCTAATCCTGGCAGGATTGTGACAGGCCCATTCTTTCTCAATCAGTTTAAAAAGGGCACAGGCATTTATAATACAAGCCAATTTCTGTCATTGTTCATTGCTGATCCTAAGCCCCACAAGCCTAATAAAAGTGGCATTCACATTTCAGATTGAGAACAGCTTGCACAATACATTTGCTTAAAGGCAAGTGAGAGAAATTTGCTCGCCAGGTTATACTATTTAATCAATTAGGTGTCACATTCCTAAGAAGCCAACAAAAATTTGAATTCAAATTTAAGGCTATTTTTATTCTATACTTCTGCATTGATTTGTTTTATTTTCAATTACAAATTAAACTTGAACATGTGGGGTGCAGTTCATGTAATGAGGTAACACGTCAAGACATGTATAAGTAGAGCTTTTATTCTGGTATGCAGTACAGAACAGAAACATTGACTTCATGGTTTAAGAAAAACAATGCATTCACACCTTATGACCTATTGCTGTCAGCAGATCATTAGGCTGTTTCTGAATTTATTTTAGCCATTTTAAAAAATAAAACCAACAAATATGATTTAAGTTCATCACATTCAACAGCTGAAGATAAGGCGAGGAATGAACAATCGAAATTGACCATGAATGTTCAATGTTAAGACACCAGGCTTTTTGTTTGCATATTGAAGGCAAGCTGTTCCCTCCTATTAAAGTTACTTTCAGAAAGTTGGTCTTCATCAAATTTGTTACAGTTCACTGCTAAAACTGTTCTCTTTTTCCTGGGGTCATTTACAGCATTTCTGATGTGGAAACATGGACTGGAAACCTAACGTTTCTACTATTTTAAGAATTCTTCATGCAAATTTGATATGCAAAAAGTAAACACAAACCTTTCAACCCCTTACCCGGGAATTCTGATTGTGTTCAGTCGCTTGCCCAAGTTTATCTATAATTGCATTTACTTTTTTGTTTCAGGTGAATTTGTTGCATTATTCCAAAATGAAAACATGAACACTGAATTATTATTTGACATCCCTGAGATCAATTTACACAGAACCGTAGAGAATCTTTCAGCTTTGCAGAATTCAATCAGAGCTCTAATGGCAAATCAGAAAGATTTTAACTGAAATTATAACCATCTGCATCTTGTATTATGTCAAAATAATTACTTTCTCATGTTACATCTCAAAAACACAGTGTCATGCTAGTTTACCCAAGGTTTTTTTAAATATATGTAAGAGTTATAGGGTTGACATAGCTCTTGGAGTAATTACATGAAATCTAAAAAATAAAATCCCGAAATATCTGACACAACATAAAACTTTTACCTTTGTATGAGAACTTCAGGCGAGGTTTACTTTGCGTCCAGGCTTCACTGGTAGGTAAAAGAAAGAAGAAAACAACACAGCAGCACATAACAATAACCCTTGCAGAAGGAAGCGTGTTTCTGCAATCCCTTTCCCCAATTAGAATTGTACACTCCATGTTACAAGGCTACAGCATGACTCCAGTGCACGCCAGTTCCTCTGTATACCAATTCAATTCATTAGAATGCACTGTTGAAATAGTTCTGAAACTAATGGTGGGAGTGCTGAACCTCCTGCCAATCGGACTCCATCAATTTGCATAAGTTCCAAAAGGAGCAGATTTACTTTAAAGCCAGCAGTGTTGACATCTGCAGAATAACACTTTTAAGATGTAAATAATTAATAAAGAGCGGATGATGGGAACTAACTTCTTTTAAGAGAGATTTGATTTTCAATGAAAATAATCAGTTTTGATCAGTTATGCATGGTGCAAATAAATCGTCAATTTTATGAACAAAGTATATTTTGGAAAAAATGCAATTTAATTGGGAAAATATATAATCTCTGTTATTTGCAAATTTCACCGCTTTAGCGTCCGACTCACCAACTGATTTTTCTCTGGTTCTCCGCAGCTGAACACCTACATTTACCGTTCTAAACGAGAGCTTCCTAGACCCAACCATTTTAACTTCCCTCACCATTGTGTTCTTGGCCTTATCCATTATCTGGGTGAGGCCCAAACTTAAACTTGAGGAACATCATATTTTAAATTTAGACATACAGCACAGTAACAGGCCCTTCCAGCCTACAAGCCCACGCCGTCCAATCACATCCAACTGACCTACACCAAAGGTACGTTTTGAAGGGTGGAAGGAAATTGGAGTACCCGGAGGAGATCCACGCAGACATAGAGAGAACATACAAACTCCTTACAGAGAGTGCCTAATTCGAACACTGGTTGCTGGCGCTGCAACAGGGTTGCACTAACCACTACTCTAACCGTAGTCGCCCTTTGTATGACTTAATGCCTTATCAAGTAATTTGATAAAACAGTACACACAGTACAATTACTTGTTTTACTGACCATATTCTTCCTGGACAGCCTTAAACTTAACTACATGAACATTAATTTTACTAATTTTAGGTAACTCCCACTCCATCTGGTATCACTGTCTCAAACTCTTCTTTACTCACTCCTGAACTTACCCCTTTTCTCTAACTTTTCTTTCCACACACTTGGGTCTGCTCAAATCTCTTTCGTCCTCCAGTGTAAGGAAATGTCCACAGTGAAGTGAAACATGAAAGTCTGCAGACACAGTGATTGTAGTTAAAAACTCACAGCAAATGCTGGAGGAACTCAGCTCGTCTTGCAGCGTCCATACAAGGTAAAGGTATATTACACAGTAATATTTATTTACCATGTATTCTTTTAAAACAAACTATTTTAAATGTAATTGCATGAACAGTCACTTCATTATTATTTTCATTTTTATAAAATTGACTATAAATCTTTGGTGGACAATTTGATTTCTCCAAAACTACATTTGAGTAATCTATGCAATCGTTTCACCAACCAGGCAATGGATTGTCAGAGTCTGTGGACTTAAGGTTCATTTGATGGGATGGGTATCAATTAGGAGAAGTCTGGTAGTCATTAGAGAGATGACCTGACTTTACAGCCCAAACAAATGTTAGGTTATGAAGGCAAACAGCTGTCATCTGGGGTTTTACTATAAACCAAAAATGAAATAAACCCTTTCAGGAATGAGAATTTTAGTCTTCGTTGCTTGAAAGTTTTTATTTGTTTCTCCTCATTTATCACCACCATACCTCCAATGCTCCTCTCGACCAACTTTCACATTGCCTCTCACATTATTCCCCAAATAAAGTTATCGAAAATGTGAAAGTGACATATAATGCAGGAGTCGCAGGACTGAAACATTCTCAAGGCCCTGCCAATTCAAGCATATTTAGTAAAATAACTGACAAGAATTGCACATTAGTTGGAGGCAAAGCCCTGAAGCATTAATGCAAAATGCATTTCCCTTATTTACATTAATTTTCAGATACTTTTATGAGGTAGCTTGCAGTACCAATCTATAGTATTATTTTTACCTTGTGAAATCATTGCCAATTGAAGGAACCTTGTGGAGCAAATTATGCCCTAATATATCTAAGTGTCATCAGCACTGGGTAATTACAATGAATTAAACTGCAAGATCGTAGTGGAGCAAATTGATACACCACTAGTCTAGCTCGACAGATAGCTGTGCTACTAGAATGGTCGACAACAAATTTCTTATGTGATTGAAGTTAGCCACGAAAGCCTAATTTTAAAAAAGTTAAATCCTTTTGCAAAATCAGCTAGACCCTAGCTGTATTCTGCCATGTGTCTGTATATATAAGGGAAAGATTACCCAGACTGAGGTCCAACTGTGTTTACAGTTAGCAAGTGTGCAGATACCTAGCAATCTGGCCATGACGTTTGTTTTGGAAACAAGAGTTAAGAGAATGGCTATTTGTTTATCAGTCCATGCTTGTGAACCGACACACTTTAAAACCCTGTCTGTATCTTCCAATTAAATTGCCTGGCAGCCATTTGTGCTTTTAAAAGTTCCAGAATGCTGCCAAAACAAAATATTTCTAAGGAATTGGGGGATAATTGAGAATTTATTTTGTTTTCTTTTTATTCATGGAGTTTTACATTAAACTGACACTGCAATGAAGAGCCATAGAATCATAAATGTGGCTGAACATACTCTTTTAATGTCACTCAAGACAATTAAACATTAAAAAAATTATATCAATAAAGGGCTAGTGAAAAAAAAGTCTTTAAAACAAATATAATGTCTCCATAGACAATGGAACATTACATCACAGTAAAGGCTCTTCTGCCCTTAATGTTATGCCAACCTACCTATTCTCTATTTTTCTTTCATCCATGTGCCTGTTGAAGAGTCTCTTTGTTTTACCCTCCACCATCACCTTTGACAAGGCATTCCAGGCACCAGCAACTCTCTGTGTAAAAAAAAACATATCCCTGATATCTCACCTAAAACTTCCTCCCTTCACTTCGTACAGGTGTCCTCTGGTGTTTGCTACTTCTGCCCTGGGACAAAGCCATCTTATCGATACCTCTCAGAATCTTGTAGACCTCTATCAAGTCTCCTCTCATCCTTCTTCACTCCAAAGAGAAAAGTCCCAGCTTTGCTCTTGGATTTTCAAATCCAAGCAACATCCTGGTATATTTCCTCTCCACCTTTTCCATTGCTTCCACATCCTTCCTATAATGAGGTGACGAGAACTGAACACAATACTAAGTGTGGACTCACCAGAGATTTGGAGAGTTGAAACATGATCTCTCGATTCTTGAACTCGATTCCCCTATTAATGAAGCCTTTAATCCTGTAGGCCATCTTAACTATCCTATCAACCTGCGCAGCACCCTTGAGAAATGTATGGATTTGGACCCCAAGATCCCTCTGTTCAGTATACAACCATTAACCCTATACTCTGCATTCTGGTTCAATCTTCCAAAATGTATTATGACACATTTATCTAAATTAAACTCCATCTGCCACGTTTTTGCATCCTGTCTATATCCTTTTGTAGCCTACGACAACCTTCACCACCATCCACAACTCCTCCAACTTCTGCAAACTTACTGACCCATCCTTCTACTTCTTCTTTTGGGTTATTTTAAAAATCACAAAGAGTAGATCTCGCAGAACAAACTCCACTAGTCAGTGACCTCCAGGCAGAATACTTTCCATCCACTACTACCCTATGCTTTCTCTATGCAAGCCAATTTTTAATCCATACACCCAAGATTCCATAGATTCCATGCCTCATGATGTTCTGAATGAGTGTCTCATGGGAGATCTTGTGAATGCCTCACTAAAATCCACTGAAAACTTGCCGAGATGGAAAATGTGCTGAAAAATGGCAGGTGGAATTTAATGCAGACATGTATAAGAGGTTGCATTTTGGAAGGACATTCACAGTAAATGGAAGAGCACTGAGGAATGTGATAGAACAGAGGGATCTGGGAATATAGACACATACTTCCCTGAAAGTGGTGACACAGGTGAATAGGGTTGTAAAGAGAGCTTTTGGCATATTGGCCTTCAGAAATCAAAGCATTGTGAATAGGAGTTGGGATGTTATGGTAAAGTTATGCAAGTCATTGGTGAGGCTACGTTTGGAGAATTGTGTGCAGTTTTGGTCACGTAACTGCAGGAAAGATATCAACAAGATAAGAAAGAGTGCCGAGAAGATGTTGCCCGGACCTCAGGAACTGAGTTACAGGGAAAGGTTAAACAGTTAGGGCTTTATTCCCTGGAGCATGGAAGAATGATGGGAGATTGATAGAGGTATTTAAAATTATGAAGGGGATAGACAGAGTAAATGTAGGTTGGCTCTTTTCATTGAGGGTAGATGAGATTCACACAAGAAAAGTGTGAAAGGGAAAGGTTAAGGGGGAACTTCTTCACACAGAGAATGGTGGGAGTGTGGAACAAGATGCCATCTGAGCTAGTGAATATGGGCTCAATTTTAACATTTAAGCAGAATTTGGACATGTACGTGGATAGGAGCAGTATGCAGGGCTATCGACTGGTCAGTGGGAGGAAGCAAAAAAAATGGTTTGGCACAGACTAGAAAGGCCAAAGGGGCTTGATTCTGTGCTGTAATATTCTATGTTTCTATATATTCCACACTTACCACCCTACCGTCATCAATTTCTTTTGATACCTTCTCAGAAAGGCTCAATGAGGCTCGTGAGGCACAACCGTCCCTTTACAAGGCCATGCTGACTATCTTTGAGGAGGCGGTACTTCTCCAAATGCTCATAAGTCTTATCCTCTCCAATAGTTTCGCACCACTGATGGAAGACTCACTGATCTATAATTCCAAGGATTCTCCCTATTACCTTCTTTAAACAAGGGGTTATATTCACCAATATTCCAATATTGGTTATATTCCAATCCTCTGGCACCTCCCCTCTTGCCAAGGAGGACTCAAAGTTCATAGCCAAGACCCTTGCTATCTCCTCCCTCCCTTCCAGTGGCAACCTGTGGTATATTGGATTTGGCCATGGGGACATAGCCATCTGACTGTTTTTAAGAAGATCCAACATTTTCTCTTCCCTAATCTCAACATCGTTAATCACAAAAACCAGCTCTATTCTGACCTTACCTCGATCAAGGTCCTTTTCTCTGGAAAATACTGAATCTAAGTATTTATTAACTCTGCCTCCAGTCACATATTCCCTCCTTTATCTTTAAGCAGCCCCATTTTCATTCTCATCATCCTCTGTTCTTCACGTCTCCATAGAACGCCTTGGGTTTCTCCTTAATCCTACTATCCAAGGCCTTCTCAAGCCCCCTTTGAGCTCTCCTAAGTCCTTTCTTAAGTTCCTTTCTAGCTACCGTATAATTTTCATGATCCCTTCCTGTTATTAAATCTAATCTACACTTCCTTTTTTCCCTTTAACTAGCTGCCTTACCTGTTTTGTCAACCACAGTTCCATTTTCCTACCATTTTTTCACTGTGTCAGTGCGACAGGAATAAGCAGAATGAGCCAGAAGCAGGAAATCTAAAGGTCTTAGAATTCAGGCAATGTGGTTGGGAGAGGAATCTAGACCAACAAAAGGTGTTAATTGGATATGATAGGGGACGAGGTAAGAATTCCAATCTGCGTCCAGTCATTCTAATGTAGAGAAGACCACAACAGGAGCACTGGATGCAGTAGATGACCCCTGCAAATTCACAAGTGAAATGTTGCTTTATTTGGAAGGGCTGCTTGGGGCCATGAAGGGTATGGCCAAGATCCTCCATGAGGAGGTGCGGGTACAAGTGGAGCATCTCCTGCGGTCACAGGGTTAGGTACCAAGGGGACGATTGGTAGGGAGGAAGGAATAGACAAGGGAGTCACAGAGGGAGCACTCCCTGCAGAAGGTGGAGCTAGAAGGAGAAGGGAATACATGTACAGTGGTGGAATCACGGTGAAAAACACAGTGGTGGATCTGTTGGATGTGGATGCTGGTGGGGTGTTAGGTGAGGACAAGAGGAATCTTATCCTTGTTGCACATGGGGGTGGAGGGGGCCAGGGCAGATAATGGAGGATATGCAGGTGAGTGCAGAGATGATGGTGGTAGAGGCAAAGCTACTTTGTTTTAAGAAGGATAACATCTCTGATGATCTGGCATGGAAGTCCTCATCCTGGGTACAGATGCAATGGAGTCAGAGTAATTGATAGAATGGAATGGAATCCTTACAGAGGACAGGGTGGGAAGAGGTGTAGTCAAGATAGCTGTGTGAGTTGGTGTGGTATTAGAAGATGTCTGTCAAAAGATTCTCCCAAGAAGGGAGAGATCAAGGAAAGGGAGGGTGTTGCTAGAAATGGACAAAGCGAATTTGAGGTCAGGGAGTAAGTTGGCAGCAAAGTTGACGAAGTCAACAAACTCATCATGGGTACATGAAGCAACACCAAAGTAGTCATCAATGTAGCAGAGAAAGAGTTTAGGACCCTTGCCTGTATAGGCTTGTAGCATGGATTGCTCCACATAGTCAACAAAAAGGCAGGCATAACTGGGGCCCATGCAGTATCCATGGCTTCCCCTTTGGCATGGAGAAAGTGGGATGAGTCAAAGGAGAAATTATTGAGGTTGAGGACAAGTTCTGCTAGCTGGAGGAGGGTGGTGGTGGAGGGAGACTGGTTGGGTATGTTGTCCAGTAAGAAACAAAAGGCTTAGAGGCCTTCAATATGGAGGATGAAGGTATACAAGGATTGGACATCCACAGTGAACATGAGGCGATCACGTGGACTTGATGTGTCTGATGGGACTGTGGTCCTTTTCAAATTCACAATGTTCCAAAATGTTCGTTTTGTACACTCAACTTTGTGGCATAATTCAGAGGACGAGCTGGGAAGGAAATTAGTTTTTTTTTCATTGATTAAGGATTTGAATGCATTTAACGTTTTTAAGTATTTCTAAGCTTATAATTGTCTTAATTTTGATGTTGGTTAAGAATTTTAAATATTTTAAATAACATGTTGAATGTCAAAATTGTCTGTTTTGAATGTTAGGCAAATGCTAGACTATTTCTGTGGGATTGACAGTCAACAAAGGTCCCACACTACTCGGGGCTTGGCAGGTCAGCTCAGCAGCTGCTTCTTTCAGAACGTTCTTACTGGGAGATCCACTCAATATATGAACTGGAGATACCCCCACCCCTCACCTTCCCCATCGAGCTCACTCTATCTGTAAAGCTTCATCCCTCCCTGTTTCACCAATCATCTGCCTCATCCCTCCCAAATTATATTCACTTTCTCTCCTCTACATGCTCAGTCTAGATTCAGGATTTCAAGTCAAGTTTATCATCATCTGATTACTCAAGTACAACCCTCTCCTGTCCTCGGTGCAAAACACACAGACGTACAATCAGATACAACGCACATACAGACAAACAATGCACATTCAGGACAAGTCTTTAAAAATATAAATAAATGTTTTGTGAATATGAGAGCTTCAGGTGGTTAGCGTAAGCAGGCACTTTGGTTGTTCAGCATTCTCACTGCCCATGGGAAGAAGCTGTTCCTCAACCTGGTGGTACTTGCTCTGATACTCCTGTATCTCTTTCCCAATGGGATCAGCTGAAAGATGCTCTGTGAAAGGTGAAAGGGGTCCTCAATGATTTTGCATCCCCCCTTCAGACAACAATCGTGGTAGATCACATTGATGGGGAGGGGGAGGGAGACTCTAGTAATCCTCTCTGCCACTTTTAATGTCCTGTGGATTGACCTCTGATCCGCGATGCAGCTGACCAGGATGCTCTTGACAGAGCTCCTGTACAAGTTTGACAGAATGGTGGCCGGTAGCCTTGCCTACTTGAGTCTTCTCAGGAAATCCAGCTACTGTTGTGCCTTCCTGACAAGTGAGGCGATGTTGTGTGTCCACGATAGATCCAGCGCTGTCTATAAGGGGTTTGTACGTTTCCCCCATGTCAGCGTGGATTTCCTCTGGGTGCTCCAGTTTCTGCCCATCCTTTAAAATGTATGGGGTTAGTAGATTAATTCGTATATTTGGACTGTACAGGCTTGTGTGCTGGTCCCTATGGCTCTCTTACCCTGCCGGATAACTAAATTAAAATTAACTCAAATTAACAAACTAGATTTTTGTTTTTGATTTTACATTTTTTTTTAAAGAAATTAAGAGGGCAGTGCAAGTGTCCTTAAATGAGATACATGTGAATCAAAGACACTATTAACATTATCAAAACTGGATAATGATAATTTTGCTTCCTGAACACTTTTGGGTGTATCCTATGGATTTTGGGCTACTGATCATGAAAATCAGCTTAAATATTTCTCATCATGTACCAATATTTAGATATAACCATTTTTTTGTGATTTCCTGTCAGATTTTTAAGTGTACTTCAAGCTTACAAAACAATGAAGTGAAACATGTAATTGAAAATCAATTTTCTGCATTCGCCCTTGGGCTTCGTCCCTGCTGATCTTGGTGCCATCAGTTACAAATATGGTGAAAGGTTTCACCAGGACATTGAAACCATGGAAAAGTGTTATCAGGGCAACTGGAATCCCTCAGTGCTGACTAACTATTGTTGGACACTGACATGAGAGGAATCAGATGCTGAGTACAAAGGAAAATCAGCAACAAAACATTTTTAGGTCAGTTAACCAAACACAAATTTTCAGTATCAATATGTGATTAAACATGTTAAATTCAATAAAAATTCATTTAATACTACTCCAACCTCCTTTGTGATAGAGAAAATCTAAAATTATTATGTTCAGCTTGAAGATGTCTATCTTAATCCTGATTTCTTTTTCATGAAACCAACCTTTTTTAAAAAAAAATTGTTGTCCAGTGTAATTAGTTGTGTGCTTTACTGAAAACTCCCACAGAATTGAAACAAAAATCAGTCTAAAGCCCAGTGTAAAGTCTTCTAAGTACTATACCAAGCTGAACAGGAAATATCCACATCCATTCCACAATGCACCAAATGAAAAGAGAACTAACACATCTTCCTAAGATGCACATCTGCCCACAAGAACAAACACAGCAACAGAGCAAATTACCAGTTAAGAACAAATCATTGTTGTCTGGGGGATTTTACTTTCAAGATCACACATTTGCCTGTGGCCAGCTGCTATCAATTTACACAAATAAGTCCATCAAAATTGTAAGTTAGTTGGAGAGTATTGAACATGTCTAATGTCTACATGTTTAATTAACGTAAATGCGAGAATTTTCTCCAAAATGAGTTGAGTTTCACTCAGTAATTTAACAGAATTGTTTCAGTTATTTAGCTTGTAATATAATTATCCACTTTACTTGTCAAAAATATTGATTGAGGTACTGATTCGGCATTTTTAAATAATTTCTCTCCCAAAGGGCATGTCAGATGCACTGTGGAAGTTAAATCAATTCCTACCCAGTGCAAGACGGCAGGATGGTGAGATGCTCAGTGCTCTGTAGTGACACCTGCTGGTCCATTAATGTGTAGACTGATTGGTTCAGAAGAAGCAACAAGATGGTGTGAAAAAATGATGACAAAATAACTCTGATGTCAGACAGTATATGTACACACCTTAAATTAAAACAAATAGTTTAAAAATCAGCTCATCAACACCTCAGATGCCCAAGGAAACTGAGCATATTCTCAATTTCACCGAATTATTGTTACAGAGACGCACCACAGAAAATATTCTGTCCAGCAGCATTACAGCTTGGTACCAGAACTACTCTACCCAGGGCTGCGAGAAACTGAAGGAAGTTGTGAATGTACACAAACTGACATCCCTTCTGTCAACTCTCCCTACATTTCCCTGTCTTCAGATTGCAGCCGACATATTAGAACATGACAACACAGAAAGAGGTCCACTATTTTCCCTCATTCCCCTGACCTGCACCTGGACCATACCCTTCCATGCCCTTCCCATGTATGTACCTATCCAAATTTTAATTAAAAGCCTAAATCGAGCCCGTTCTCTCCTCTCTCTCTCCCCACCGCCCCCCCCCCCCCACCCCAGCAGAAGATACACGAGTTTAAAAATGCTCCTCTAAGTTCAAGGATTGTTTCTTTCCTGCTGTTATCAGACTCTTGAACAGGCCACCCATTAGTAAAAATATGATCTCTTGATCTCACAAACCCTATGTTACCATGGCAACAGCATTGCTTTAAATGAACTTTCTCATGAGCATTACACTCCATATCTTTGTTTTTTTTTGCTCTACCTGTGCTAATTAAGGAGATTTGTCTAGTTAACACACAAAACATAGGATTTCACAATTGCCAACACATAAATAAACAATAAAAAATAACCCACATTTTCACCTATCATGCACATTCACTTGAACAGGGTTATATTTTTTACTTCAGCCATTCCCTCCAAAAAAAGCTGAGAGGCCAGGTATAACGTGCATCATGTCCCTTCCTCAGATGAACTTTTGGTGTTTCACGTCAGGACCCCAGCCTCCACCCCCGCATTCCACTCATTTGGAAGCTCTCTCCATTTATATTTTAACATCCTTTGGATTTCAGCCCACCAAAGAACATGATCTCACATTTTCTGTCCACGCTCAGCTTATCTTTGTCCTGTGGCAGAATCCAAATGTCTCGATCTCATTATGCCCTTTTGTATGCTTTTAAGTCATCAGCAAATGAGAATACACTCCTCCAGTCATTAATAAACAGTAAATAACTGAGGACCAAAAACTGATCCTTTAGCGCATTGAGCTTGAAAT
The DNA here is from genome assembly GCF_036971445.1 of Narcine bancroftii. NCBI lineage: Eukaryota > Metazoa > Chordata > Chondrichthyes > Torpediniformes > Narcinidae > Narcine > Narcine bancroftii. The sequence continues at coordinate 241,042,138 of NC_091473.1, forward strand.
CTAACGAGCCTGCAGCTGACGTGGACTTTTTACCCCCTCCATAAATCTTCGTCCGTGAAGCCAAGCCAAAGAAAGAAGAGAAGAAGATTTTCTGTCTTCAATCTCTGTTAAAACATCTCCCATCTTGTGCCCCAGCTTTTTGTACAGCATCTTTTTTGAATGCTTTTCTGGAAACCCAGGTACATAAATATGTTCACCTCCCCCTCTATATCCTATTCCCATCCTGCCGGCTCTGACTTACATGTCCCGGTCAGGCCCCTGACATACCTTCCATGTGCTGATAACCCAACTCACCTCCGTGCAAGTGGCAAGAGTGGAAAGAATGCACACGCTTTGAGGGGCATTGCTAGTTCAGCGGGGCAAACCTGCGTGTGTCCAACAAAACCTTAGCACTCTCCCACGCAAGGTCCATCCGCCCAGTCTTATTTATTTGAAATTTACTTACTTATATATTTTTTCCTTGATTTTTTTTAACCATTTTGAGAGCTTCCGGTTGATTGAATTCTGGCTATTGGGGATTCCACTGTAAGTGCATCCATTACCATAGAAATCCGTAATCAGTAGTATAGTCCTGAACAAAGAAGGCAATAGTGAGTTCATTCAAGACGTAAATATTTTTGGGTAGCTATTTATGGAAGGAAATTTCCCAAAGTTCCTGCAGCAGGTGTGAGGAGGCCCAGGGAGAATTTTTTGCTGATTTTAATTTAAAGAATAGCAACGTGAGACTTGGATGCTGGCTTGATTTTTTTTCGACTCCTTAAAATACTTAGAATTTTTTTTCCTAAAATTAATGTTTGATGTAAGTTTCTTAAAAATTTTTAGACCATTTTAGAATATTTACTGACGATTGTTTTAGATGTACCAACATTTTAAAGTTTTTTATAATTAAAAAAAGTCTGTGTTGCTGCTAGTTACATGCAACTTATCTCACTTAGAGCTGTTTCTAATCTTTGAAATGGTACAGTAAAAATCCAAAAATCCATTTGCCAGAAATCCGGACCACCCGAGAATCTGGACTCTCAAACTTACATCATTTACGAGGCTTTTGTGTGCACGTGCATTCATAAGCGCCAGAAAGAAAGTCATTTGTATCCTGTATTTTTATTTTACAGTGTTCATTTCCAAACATAATTTCAAGCATTGCACATTTATTGTAGCGAAAAAAATTGTTTACTTTTTTATTTTTCTTTAAAACTGCTCATCTTGATAAATAAAGCCTGCTGTATTTGCCAACGAATAAACTATCAAAATTTGCCTGTCCTTTTCTTCTTTATTCCTCCTAAAAACAATATGAATTTTAAAAATATTGTCCTAGAATACGGAAAATCCAAAAATTTCGACTGACCCAATCCTCGGGCAGTTCGGATTTTAGGACTTTTCCTGTCTTGCTAAACCTGAGCCAAGGCTAACTTACACTACATCAGCTATTTCTCTGTGGAACTGCAAAATTTGCCGTTGATTTTTAAATCAACATTTTAGTTATTTACCATTTCATGTGACTTGGCCAGAATAAATAATGCAACATTTCATGTTGTAACATGGAACTTCAAGTACCTTTTAATCCATCTCAGTCAATACCTCTGAATCATTTAGATATCTCTCATTTTAAGAGCTTTACCAATGTTTTCTAATATCTGAGAGTGAACTTTACGTCTCATTTTAGCAGTTGGTCTTGTCCTCATTATTATTGTTCAACAGCTTCCTCATTTCAGATGATGCATTGCAAAATGAAAACAGATTGAATCAACAGGTTGAAGAATTTCCAACATGTGGACCCTATTATTCTTTTAATTAAGAAAAATCAACCCTGAAAAATCCATAGTTTTATGTGGAGAGATATTCTTTATTTGGATGAGCAAGGTCTTTCCTGGAAGGTTACAGGTTATTTAAGATAAACATTAAAAGCTGCAGGATAACTAACAGACAGAAGCAATACAGTCTTGTGTGCATTTTGACACTCTGCATCGACAGAGTGTGCGCTTTGGAGAATTTTACTACCTTTTCAGTTGTTACATGATGCTTTTTATATAGTGGCTAAAATGTTCACTTGTGGATCACAAGTTAAAAATAAGCCCAGTTATGCATTGGTTGGGAGTGACACTCCCCACAGTTTCAAGTCCAATTGATGTCATAGAATCACAAATAAATAATAAATTATCACACAGGCTGCAGTCAATCAGCTCATTGTTCTTACTCTGTCTTATTAAGAAGACGGTTGTGCTCTATTTCACACATCTGAGTGTGATTTTTACAATGGTTCATCCTCAATAATTTGTTCAACTTGTATCTAATCTGAGGCAAATTGGATCAAAAAATTAACTTAGTATAGTAAAAGTCCAAAAATCCAGATGCCAGAAATCCAGGCCAACCAAGAATTAGTTCTTCGCCAAAGCTCTCGGCCTCTGTGTGTGCATGCATCACAGAAGCAGAGCAGCAGCAAACGACCATGCAGATATTCTGGATGCTGGAGACAGTTCTACCTGCGACGTATTGGGCTGCATCCACTACCTTTTGCAGAGCTTTTCATTCAGAGGTATTGGTACTCCAGTACCAGACCATGATCCAGCTGTCCACCACATATCTGTAGAGGTTTGCCAAGGATTTTTATGTCATACGGTATCCAACCTCCACAAGCTCCGAAGGAAGTAGAGGTGGTGATGTGTATTCTTGTCATTAGTGTGTTGGGTCCAGGAAAGGTCCTCCAAGCTAGTGACTTCCAGGAGGTGGGGTAGCTAAAAGAAAAGGGGCATGAGAGGTAGGAAATTTAGAGGGGAGAATTTTGTCACACAGAAAGTGGAGGAATCTGGAACATGCTATTTGGGAGATGGTAGAGGAAGGTGCTTAAGACAAGCACTAGAATCAGCAAAGACATAGAAGGCCAAGAACTAAATGTGGTAAATGGGTCTAGAATGGACAGGTGCAATGTCAGCATGAGACATGGTGAATGAAGCAATAGCACCCATGCTTTGCAAATCAAGGCAAAAATTCTTTACATGTTTCCTTGATTTTTTTTTTTGCAAATGACGTTGAATCTATGATACATTGAATGATGGGAATAGGCATTCTGTAACCCTCCAAAAAAGCATAAAACAAAAAAAAAATGCTGGAAACACTGAACTGTGAAAAGAGAAACAGGATTAATATGTGAGGTCGCTCATCTGAGTGCTACTGGTACCATGAAATCCAGTGCTACCTGTTGCACGGTCGGGTGGTCAGCGACTAAATCGGCTCCCCCATCAGGCTTGCCTGGTGTGGAGGATGGCTACATACCCTGCAGGATGAAAAACAAGATCTGTCAAAGGGCGGCTGAACCCTCTCATAGAGTCAATGGTCATCTAGCAAATACGTGTGGAAAGGGGATCACTTGCATCGAAGCTTGGTCTGGCTATTCACTGCAACAGAACTTCCCCCAGCCATCTTGGACCTCTCCATGCTGCTGGATCTGGGAGAGGATGTCAAGAAGGTGGGTCCAGACCTGTGCAACCCCTACTCAGCTAAATCCATTCATGCATACATTGTTCATTTCTGAGGAGTGGGTATTGTTAGGGATTGGCCTGTACAGCTACTCCAGGACGCACATATCAAACCCCACAAACTGAATGAAAGGAACCATCAACATCCTATGGGATGGATGGCCAGAAGAGAAAAAGATACGAGGTAGAAAATTTCTCATCAGATCTGGGAATGAGATATTTAAAAAAAATGAATTGAAAGTTATTTTTAAATTTCAGAGAAATGAAATGAGGCATCGATGGACATAGATAACATCCGTGATTGGGTGAGGTTAGGGTTGCAGTGGGAGCAGATAGCAGGTGATAATGCAAACAATGAAACATTAAAGTGTTGTGATATGTAGGTCTGTGGGATATGGTCAACAGCTCAGGCTGTACAAATGGTGGGGGGGGGGGGGGAAGAGAAGGAGAGAGAGAGAGAGAGAGAGAAATCTGACAATGGTGGGAAGGTTGAACTAATGCTAATAATAAGATGCTATAATTAAATACTATATTGAGATTGAGCGCTTGAAAGCTTATGTCCATTTTAAGTTTCTTCCTAGCCATTCCACTTTCCAGGCCCTTTTGAAAACTGTGCAGCAGTCAAGGAGAGAATAATTGGAGGGTTCAGCAGTTGGCACCTTTCCATTGGACCTAGGTTGATGACGAGTTCTTTTCCTCCCACTGATGCTGCCTGACCTGCCGAGTTCCTCCAGCAGATTGTGTTTGGCTTCAGATTCCATCTGGCTGCCGTTTTGCAAAATCCTGTGTCTTAAATATATATAATGAGGCAACCCCCACTGCTCCCTTGGGTGGAGCGTTCCACTGAATTTCTATTCCCTGGGTCAAGCAATTCCTCCTCCTCATCTCCATCCTAAATCGACTCCCCCATATCTTGATGCTATGTCTTCTGGTTATAGACTCAATTACCAGTGGAAACAACTTTCATTATCCATCCTTTTGTATGTTTCTAGAAGATCCCCACTCATTCTTCCAAATTCCAGAGCATAGAGTCCCAAGTGATTCAATCTCTCCTTTTAGCTTTTATTTCCTTAATTACCCAAGGCAAGCTCTTCTCCTTCTTGCTGTCTTTGTCTTAACAGAAATATACTTTTGTTGCACATATTGAAAAACTTCTTTGAAAATCTTCTACTATGCCTCAGCTGTTCCACAATATAGCCATGTTCCCAGACGACACTGGCCAATTGGAGGTAAAGCCTTCCACAGGATATTAAACGAAGGCTTTTGCTCTGTACGCTCTGGCCATCTCATGTTTGGGAGCTATGAATTTGAATTGGGAGTTTAGAGCTGTTAAATATTGATTACATATTAAATATGGATTCTTGCCACAGACATTCTACTTTTTTATTTAAAGCCATTGGACATTTTTCAATGTACTCCTGCAGCAGAGGACTTGGTAATACAAAAACAAGAAGCAGGCACTTCATAAACTCTTTGTTACTCGTATGAGGAGAAATTTTGTGACTTTTTGCACAAAACATCCTGGGAGGCAATCGAGTTCAAATTTGTTATCATCTGATTGTACAAGTACAAGGTGACAGTTAGCACAATGCTGTTACAACACCAGCATCCCACACTGTCTGTCAGGAGTTTGTACATTCTCCCCGTGTCTGCGTGGGTTTTCTCCGGTTTCCTCCCACCGTTCAAAACAAACCGGGGTTGAGGGTCAATTGGGTGTAATTGCGCAGCAGGGCTCGGGAGCTGAACGGACTTGTACTGTTGCTGTATTATTAAAATTTAAATTTAAACCTGATGAAACAGCGATGCCAGGTCCTCGGTGCAAAAACATGCAAAAATACATGCAGACATAACTGGAAAACATTCTGTGCCACAGAAGAGACACTTCCCACCAAAAATACATGCAGACAAATGCTACATATGGAATCCATATGCACATATATAAAAATAAATATTGTTAAATAAGTGTGGAGTCTCAAAGGGTTTGTTCGAGCAGTTCAGCTTGTTGAGATAATCTTCTGATCCCAAAAGAGACCAATGTTTTGTAGCAACCATAAAACACAGAACAGCCCAGCGTGTGTGTCAATTTAAACTAATCCCATCTGCGGCTCATTGTCGATATGCCTCTATCCTCTGCCTATCTTAATGCCCCTTAAATGTTGTTGTTATATTTGCTTTCACTGCCTACCCCAGCAGAATGTTCAAGTCACCCATCACTTTCCGTGTGAAAAAGCTTGGCTTGGAAATCTCCTTTGAACATTACCCCTCACATCTTAAAACTACTCCCTCTGATATTTAGCCTTTCTGCCCTGCAAAATATATTTTGACCATTTACCTCTCATAATTTTATATACTTGTGTCTTTGATGCTCCAGTGTAAACAACCCAAGTTTGTCCACTCTGTCCTTCTAGCTAGTACTGGTGAACCTCTTATGCACCCTCCTCAAAATCTCCACATCCTTTTTCTCCAATGCAGCAACCAGAATTGCCCATAATATTCCAGATGTGCTCTAATTATAGTTTATTACTGTGGTGCGCTGTTAGCCAGAATCAGACACACACACAAAGATAAAGACTGTACAACAGGCTTTAATCCACAAAGACTTCCGCAGAACCAGGCTGGCTATGGCTGCAGCAGCTCTGAGTGAGGCCTCGGGAGGCTGGCGCAGGCTGATATCCCGGAGGGTGATTGACACCCGACCGGGTGGGGCTTGATCCATTCAGGCCGACTAATTGACAGCCGGCCAGGTGTTGTCCTGTCCCCTTACACTCCTGCAGGTACAGAGGTTGCCCCCTGCAGTCAGCCAGTGGTGTACCACCACAATTACAACTCCAACTTTTGTACTGAATGCTCCGATTGATAAAGGCAAGCATGCTGTGAATCTTCTGTACAGCCCTATCCACTCGTGTTGCCTCGTTCAGAGAGGTATGGGCTTGCACCTGAGATCCTTCCGTGGTTATAAGGATTCTGCCATTTGCTGTGTACAGATAGATCCTGACTTATGACATCTTGACTTGTGATATTTCAAAAGATATGATAGTCAGAATCAGGAACTTTCAGTTTCCAGTTACGATGTTCCCTCACACTTGCAATACGTGGCACAGCCTTTAACACTTTTTCCAGTTTAAATTGTGTTATAATAAAGGTTTTCAGTGTTTAAATAAAATTTAAATTTAAAAAAAACAGCTGTGCGAATTGCAGTAATGTTTTTTTTTCCAGTTTAAATTGTAAAAAGAGTATCAGCGTTTAAATTAAATTTAAATAGAAGAATGGTAGAGGGTACTATTGTGTCAACTTACAAAAATTTCAACTTGCAATACAAGTCCAGGAACGGAGCCCTATCATAAGTAAGGGGTCTACCTATACTTGCTTCTTGAACTTGACCTTCCAAAGAGCAACACCTCACATGATTCAGATTAAACTCCACCTGCCATTTCTTTGCCCGTATGACAAATCTTCCTTACTATCCACATCTCTGCCAATTTTTGTGTCCTGTGAAAACTTACTTATCAGCCCAGATACATTTTCATCAAAATTTTATATATATCTATCACGAACAACAGAGGCCGCATCACTGATTGCTGTGGTAAAACATCACTCCACCACCACCATTGGGCTTCTCTGAACAAGCTAATTTTGAATCCAATCCATAGAATCTCCACTGATGGACAGGTAGCTGGATGGGAGGGGTAAAGGGGGATATGGTCCGGGTGCAGTTCAGTGGGACTTGGCAAATAATAGATTGGCACAAACTAGAAGGGTTGAAGGGCTTGTTTCTGTGCGGCAGTTCTCTACAGTTATATGGATTTCATGAGCCTTGATCTTTTGGATCAGCTTACCGAGGAGGACCTTGATGAATTATTTACGCGTCCATGTTTTCAACATTCCCTCAACAATCAACTTCCTCAAAAAACCCAATCAAATTTATAAGAACTCAGCTGGTGGGAAGTGTCTCTTCTGTGGCACAGAATGTTATCCAGTAAGTGAACTTCTTTCATTTCAATAGTTGGATAAAAAGGTTCAGACAACATCCAATAGGATGAGGAAATAGACTTGCTCTTAAAATGCTCATTTGCAAGTTGTGATAATGGTCTACAGTATCCATTCTCAATGGGGGTTATATGTCCCCCAAGCACCGCCCCCCCCCCCACCCCGGCCTCCAGGGCCACAGACTGAATTCATAAAAAAAAGTTTTTATGTAGTCAATAGGAGAGATTTGCAGAAAAAACTAACTACATTTGACTGCTTCACAGGGAAGGGGCCCATAACCTCTGGCTGATCTCCAGCTTCAGCTTCATTCCACTCTGACATTTTACTGTGCTAGTCGCTTTCATAGCACTGTCGGGGGTTGGGGGGGGGGGGAGGTTCTTAAATGCAAATGTTCTGTTTCCTACAATGGAACCTCACCTTCAAAAGGAATTCATTGACTAATAAATCTCTTTGTGAAGCTAAAACATGCCATACAAATGTAAATCATTTTTTCATGTGTCTCCATCTTAGATTCCACGAGATCACATGCTCACTGGATATCTTAAGGTGCTTTACAATCAATTAAAAACTTTCAAAACAAGCAGTGAATTAGTACACAGTAACTAGCTACAGTCAGCATTGTTACAATGGCCAGTGATTAGTTTTCAATTACGTTGATTAAACAGTATATTGATTATCCATCTTGAATAGATTTATTCTTCTTTAAAATATTGTCATGAGATCTCTTATTCCACTCAAACCAACAGATGGAGTAAGATCTCAAGATCTCAGCAGTCAATGCTCCGGACATTGACCTGTTATTCACATAACCAGAATTTTGTTAGCTAATCACTTGCCAATGCAAACTGAAACATGGCATTAGCATCCCCTCTTGGCGTGTATAGCTGCTCTTTGTCATAAATGTTGGTTGCAGCTCATTTGTATGACCTAGACACAATCACTCCGACTTTCCTGCCTGTGACACAAACAAGTGTGGATGTGAAAGATGCAAAGAGAGTCTTAAAGAATTATAGTACATCGCCAGGGTTTTCATTATACTGGGCAATTCAGCCTATGTATAATGTGAATCATGTACTGACAATAACCACACCAGCAGTGTGAGTATAAGACAGCTTTAATAAACTAATATGTACACCAAGAGGTCTTGTCTCTCTGCAAGACAAACCTGGAAGGCTAAACTGTAGCTCTGGACTGCTTTGTAGACAAGGTCACCGGGATGACCTCTGGTGACCTAGTGGTGTAATTACATATCACCACAAATCAATTTTCCACATTTACTCCGAGGCACTCATATTTTAAGTAAATTGCAACTGAGCTACGAAGCTTGTTGATGTGATTGCACTTAAGTAATTAACTGAACATAGTTTCATTGAAAGAAAAGACTTTAGGATCTCACCATTTTGTGATGTTCCTCCAGAAGGCTGGCATCAAGAATGGTAATCTCTCTAAAGCTATTTTCAGGTGGCCAGAATACCCCAACGTAAAGCCGCCTAAAATACACGAATTCGGTTGTTGGGAGGCCGCCTGAAAGCAGAGAGCCCTGACCCGAGGAGTACTGACCCAACGCTCCTCGGGTAGGTGTATTCTCCGCTTCCGAGCTCTCCCCCTTGGTACCTGAAAGCGGGCGGGTCTACAGCCACAATTGACAGGAGCTGGCGTTTGCTCAGCAGCGCCTTTCCCCACTGCGGACCTTTCAGGTGCCAGAACAGCGCCTTCAGCGCTGCCACCTGAATGTCACTTCACACACACACACCCGCAGCCGGCTCCAGAGCCGCATTCTCCCAGCTATTCCACCTAAATGCATCTTAAGGCTGGTGTTCAGTTTCAGTTTGGGGGTATTAGAAGGGAACCTAATTGAGGTATCTATGTAGTGCTTGTTGGGTATAGTTATGAAGTTGTAACTCAATCTTAATGCAGTAAAAACCTGTATTCAGAATTCAAGCAACTGACAAACAAGTTGTAGACAATAAACACCTCTCTCTACAACTGGATTCTGGACTTCTTACCGGAAAGACCACAGTCTGTCCGGGTTGCCAGCAGAATATTGAGCACAGTCACACTGAGCATTGGCGCACCTCAGGGCTGTGGTCTCCCGTTCTCCCTACTGACCTATAACTCCATCCCCAAATCCAACCTCAATAGTGTCATCAAGTTTGTAGATGACACAACAGTCGTTGGCCCCATCAGCAACAATGATGAGTCACTCTACAGAGAAGAGGTGGAAAATCTTGTGAAATGATGCAAGAGTAACAACCTGAGTCTCTATGTGGACAAGATGAAGATGATGATCGAGGACTTCAGGAGGACCAGGAATGACCACCCTCCACAACACATCAACAACTCTGTAGTAGAGAGAGTGGAGAGCACCAAGTTCCTCAGAGATCATTTAATTAGTGATCTATTGTGGACACTCAACATCTCCTCACTTGTCAGGAAAGTGCAACAGCAACTGCACTTACTGAGAAGACGAAGCAGGCAAGACAACCAGCCACCATTATGTCAACCTTCCATAGAAGCTCTAACCAGGGCGTCCTGGGCAGCTGTATCAGAATGTGGTACAGTTGATGCAGAGAAATGGATTGTACCATAAGAGTGGCAGAGAGGATCAATGGAGTTTCCCTCCCCCTATTGATGTGATCTGCCAGGATCATTATCTGAAGAGGGCAGGTAAAAACATTTGACCACTTTGACCCTGCACACAGCATCTTTCAGCTGCTACCGTCGGGGAAGAGATGCAGGAGCATCAGAGACAGCACTGCCAAGCTGAGAAACAGTTTCTTTCCACGGGCAGAGAATGCAGAACAACCAAAGAAACTACTCACACTAACCTTCCAAGACTCTCATATCCACGAAACAATATTTGCATACATGAAATATTTGTCCTGCATATGTATAGTTTGTCTGCATATGCGTTATGTCTGCATGTTTTGCTGTTTCGTTGGGTTGTACTTGTGCAATCGGATTACAATAAACTTGACTTTAATAGGTTAAAAAACATTGAAGTTTAAAATTGGGGCACCTCACCATTAGTTTACCAATCACACAACATGTGATTTCAAGCAACTGGAAAATTCACTTATCTGCCATCTATCAATCTCTCTGGATGCCGGATACCAGGGGTTTTACTGTACTGCCAAAAACAATGAGCTTGACAAGAGCAAGTTACATTAATGATCTACCATGTCTCACTTTTCATGGCATTTGAATGCCAGAAACTGTTAACGTTACTCTGAGTCCAGGTCAAGACAAGGCCAGACGAGAAGGATGTCAGATTTCCTTCCCTGAAGGGCTTTTGTCAATTAGATGATTTTTTTTTTAACATGACAGTATATGCATTCCAGGGTTAACTAATTATTTTAACTTCTATTCCACATATGTCTTGATTTTTGAACTCAAGCCTGCCACACTTCAAACCTCAGGAGAACAGTCTGGAATCCTTATTCTACTATACCTTCATTGTCTTGATGTAGGGACGATGGCAGCCAATTTATATATAGCAGTACCCACATACAACAATGGAATAAAGGTCAAATGAAAAGTTAAAAAAAAAGAGATGTTGATCTAAGTAAATATTGGCTGAACACCAGGGCGTAACTTCCTCAATATAATGATCCTTCGTCCATCTGAGGGGGAGCGAGTTTCAGTTTCATGCCTGAGGTTAACATCTCTGCTATTACAAGTCCAATTTACTTATTAGGCAACTGAAAATGGCCACTCAGCCCATTGGGCTATGCAGACTATCAGGGAGGATATTCCCTCTCTCATTTCCCTAAATTTCTGCAATTTAGTTTGTTTCTTCCTCTCATCAATATCCTTTGGATATTTGCCACTTACCTTCACAAAAGGGTAGTTTGTTGCAGCCAATTTACCGACAAGAATGCCTTGCGATATGCGAGAGAACCAGGGAAAATCCAGTCAGGAGGAGGACTTGCAAAATCAATGCATGTTTAGAATGAAATATGGGTCTCGAGAACTTTTAGGATACGTTGTAATTACTTGGTTCCTGTACAGTACGTTTTTCTTGTTCTTACACTTTATATGTTTATATAAAAACTTTTAAAAAGAACTTTGAGGTGACAGTGTTTAATGCTTTGCCATTGCCACCAAATCCGATATCTTGTGTTCATTTCTTTAGAAAGGCAAGAGCTAACAACCAATCCCATTCTTTGGATCACAAACTTGGGTCAGACATTCTCTCATGAGAACCTGCTACAAAAATCGAGGGAACAACCAGCGAAAAAAGCACAAACAAAATCTTTATCGTGGAACATAAAACAGAAGACAGTTTTCACCAGCGGCATCAATGCAATCTGACAATGAAAGAGAGTGCAGATTGTAACTTTGTTCAAAATTACTGTGATTCAAGAATTATTTTGCTTGAAAAAGGTCCCACTTAGAAGGCAGTCCATAAATTTAGTGGCTTTTGCACATTATCATTATTTAAAATGGTCTTTTGCTCCAAACAATCACATCTAATTTAATTCATACTCAATTTATAGGAACAGGAGGAATGTTAGGAAGGCAAACCAGAGTTTGAAGTTGTACTGGGAAAAGAATGATGGCTACTCCCCAATTAACCTGTGACTATTCGTGCTGCGAAATGGATCATGACGAGTTATTATTCTGCACACAAAAACCACATTCTGTTTCATTTCTTATGACAAAATCAAAGTTTACAGATGTAAAACAGTTCTATCTGAATGAAACTTCTTGTGGATTTTACTGTCATGCCACCACAAATTCTATTTCTAGCTGCAATAGATTCATTAAAGTCAGTTTTAATCAATAATAATTGAAGTAAAACCTCAAGGGCATGCTGAATAAATCTAGGGTTTAAAAAAAAAATCAATGATGAAACGATTATGTCAACCTTGAACTTTGTTCAAAGTTCACAGCTTTCAAAAAGTAGATTTTTAGGCAAAGAAAATTTTTCCCAACTTCTTGGTGGATGAGTAATGAAATGTGTTTCGATGCCATGATTTCAGGGAATTCAAGAAAAAGGACCCAGAAAATTCAGCAAAAGATAGCCCTAAAATTGCAAGTGCTTATTGCCATAGTTGCAATTCATTATTGAATCATGTACCATCTACAAAATGGACTGCTACTCTGACAATACCCCATAAACAGATAACCTCCAGTAATGATAAGGGAATATTGCCACTTCCAAATCACCCCAAGATGTATACCATCCCGGCTTAAAGAGATATCTTTGTGGCTGGGTCCAACTCTTGTAACCCCTTAACCACCAGTTTTCTATTCTCTTCATTTAACAAAATAAATCTGCCAAGATTCATAGCAATGATAAACTAGGACTGTAGCACTCCACAACGTGAGCTGTTGATGTCTTCCTTAGAGATAAAAATTTATCCAAAATTATAATCACTCTTATTCAGTGCAGCTAGTAAGTCTGTGTCACCTTCAAACACTCATTTAGACTAGTCCTACTTTCAATTCTCTCAACATTTCCATCAATTCGCAAGGCTCTACCACTCAGGGTAAATTACAGTGGAGAAATAACTTACCAGTCTGCATAACTTTGGGTTGTGGAAGGATTCTGGAGACCAGAAGGTCACAATGAGAACGTGCACACACAGCATAATAAATTCTGATTCCCATATTCTACTCTATAAACATAGGATGAGAAATTAATTGACCGTTACTGATAATGGCATACGAGTTGTTAGTTTTGAAGGCAGGGGTAGGTCTCAATTACTATAAATATGCGTGTATAATGCGAAAAAGTTTGTACCAAAATTTGAGCTCAAAGTCGGGGGTCAGATTATACACGAGGTTATTATTTTAACATTTTTTTTCCGCCAGGTTTAACAATCAGTAAGATTATCAGGAGCTGCCTACATTGACGACAGCGCGACTAGGTTGGGCGGGGGGGTGGGGGGGGGGAAGAGAGACGGCAGCGCAAATCGGGCGGGCAAGGAGAGATGACAGCGCGAATCGGGCGGGCAAGGGGAGAGAGACGGCAGCGCGAATCAGGTGGGCGGGGGGAAGAGAGACAACAGCACAAATTGGGCGGGTGAGGGGGGGAGAGACAGCAGATTTTGGGCCAATAAAAAGGGGGGAGGGGCCCGTATTATACACAGGGTTAAAATTTTTCTCCCTTTTCCCCCTCAAAAGTGGGGAGTCGCATTATACTCGAAACGCATTGTACACGCATATTTATGGTAATTATTTCTGCAATGAGGTGGCTGTTGAATTATTTCCTCATCTGATACTTGATTTCCTATATCAAATGAAGATAGCGGTCATCATTTTGCCTCCTCTACATGGTGAAATTGTCTTGCATAGGGGTGCAGATTTTTATGTAGCTTTATTACTTCAGAGCTGATGTGAATGAGATTGGAAAACTTGGGAGACCATTGAATCTCTGCTTCATCACCACCAGTAATGCGTTCAACACACACACACACCAGTTTTGATTCCAGGTGTTACTCAGACTATCAACGACCACTTACTTACACCAATATACTTTATGGTGCAAAACAGCAACTAAAATTCAAAAGTACATAAATAATGGAAATATTTTGGGATTTCATAAAATTATGATACAATAAAAATCCAAGGAAGAGTTAAAACCCTGCTTTAGAGTGCCCTTCCTGGCACATTCCAGGGATAGTCAAAGTCTGGGTTATCACACGCTTCATGACAGCTGCCTGGGCTTATTACAGATAGATGCCTGATCTTGTTTCTCTGATCAAACACCAGCTGAACATTAATAGCTTTTATCAATTGGTGAACACTGAAGCTGCTTCTCTTCACCCAGGCAGAAATCTTTCAAATAAACCCAGCAGGGAGCAGTCGTGATAAAGAGAAAGAACTAGACAAAACCAAGACAACAAAAAAAAATGAAAACGTTTGCCTGAATCTATTTATGGAATGTATTGATCTCTGCACTTTTTAAGAGTAAATTTTCCCAAATTTATCCAGCCTTACTTGACTGGCAGCTTTGATTTTTTTGGGAAGCTTTACATTTCCTTCTTTGCTGGTTAGAGTACGTTCCTTGTCCACAGTTTCATGGCAATCACAAAGGAAACTCGCCAGTGGCTATAATTTGAGAGGAGTTTGAGGAGATTCGGTATGTCATGGAAGATTCTCGAAAACTTCTACAGGTGTACTGTGGAGATTATCCTGGCTAGTTGCATCTCCTTTTGGTATGGAGGTGCCAATGCACAGCCCAAGAAAAAACTCCAGAGGGTTGTTATCTCGGCCAGCGATATCACGGGCACCAGGCCACTCCATCAAGGACATCGACAAGAGGTGGTGTCTTAAGAAAGCATCCTCTATCCTGAAGGACCCCCACCACCCAGGCCATACCCTCTTCACTCTGTTGCAATCAAATGAAAAGGTACAGGAGCTTGAAGATGAGCACTCAGTGACACAAGGACATCATCTTCCCCTCTGCCATCAGATTCCTGAATGAATAATGAACCACAGACACTGCCTCACTTTGACTTGTTCTTTTTCTTGCAAGATTTTTATTTATTTTGTAAGATGATTTATATAAATGTTTGCACTGTGATGTAACCACAGAATAACAAATTTCATGACATATTTATGACAATAAATTCTGATATTGGTATTTAGACCCTAATCTGGTCATATAAATCAATGAGGTTCAAGAAGGCGACTCAACACCTGTATAAATTATTCAATATAGATTCCCAAATGGGATTGCAATAAGAAACCTGAAGCAAACAATGAGAAGCTGGAGGGATTCAGTAGGTGAGACAGCATTCCACGGAGAGAAATGCACAGTCAACGTTTTGGGACGGGAACCTCTTTCTCTGAAAAGAATCCTAACCTGAAAGGGTAACTTCCCATTTCTTTCCATGGAGATTGAATGACTCATTGAGTCTCTCTCCAACTTCTCATTGTTTGCTCAAGATTTCAGTCTCTACCTCTTCTTATGTCCTCAAGCAAGCACAGGATGTTCAAATTCTTGTGACAGAATAAGGCAGAAAAATCTGCAAAATTGTAGTGTTATTGGAAAGTGGACTTCAGTCGCTGTTCCCTGGATGTATCCATTATTCCTAGACCTTTCTAACCCCGTCGGTTACAAACTGTGAAGGAGAACACAATTTACTTGCCAATAACAAGGATAAAGAGTAAACTGATATCTAACTTGCCCCCAGAGCTATCTGAATGGCAGTTGAATCAGAACTAATGCAAGAAATTGACCCAGATGACATTGAACAATTTTTTTTTTAACCTTTCTCAAAGTCAGGGAAAAAGAGGAAAGATGTAGCAGTGTCCTGAGATTTAAAAAAAAATGTTTGGCCATGATTATGTGATGGTAGCTGAAAAGCACAGCTGTAATGGGAAAGAGATTTACTGTACAAGTTCAACATACGCTTGGGGTTTCAGGAATGTTTAATTAAAACATTGAGATGTACTTCACGGAAATAGTCAATGGTTATTTTAGACTTGAACTAAGGTTGTTGGTACAAGCCTTATTTTTCTTTGTAATTATTTACCAACAAGGTAACATTTTTTAAAAAATGTCATGCAGCCAAGTCATTTTCCCAAGGCAACAGTTTTGTTCAAGCTGGTTTGGCAACATTGAGGTCAATCTTGAAATTGCACATTCTTCTTTATTTACATGCTATGTAAAACATTTAAATGCTTAATAACTTTTTGGGTGGCTTTTACATTTTCAATTGTGTTTGGGAAGATATCGCCAATTTTTCTTTTTGCCCAGGGCCTCAATAAATCCAAATCCAACTAAGACATTGACAGGCATGTATTCTCTTTGGCTTGGCTTCGCGGACGAAGATTTATGGAGGGGGTAAAAAGTCCACATCAGCTGCAGGCTCGTTTGTGGCTGACCAGTCCGATGCGGGACAGGCAGACACGATTGCAGCGGTTGCAAGGGAAAATTGGTTGGTTGGGGTTGGGTTTTTCCTCCTTTGCCTTTTGTCAGTGAGGTGGGCTCTGCGGTCTTCTTCAAAGGAGGCTGCTGCCCGCCAAACTGTGAGGCGCCAAGATGCACGGTTTGAGGCGTTATCAGCCCACTGGCGGTGGTCAATGTGGCAGGCACCAAGAGATTTCTTTAGGCAGTCCTTGTACCTTTTCTTTGGTGCACCTCTGTCACGGTGGCCAGTGGAGAGCTCGCCATATAATACGATCTTGGGAAGGCGATGGTCCTCCATTCTGGAGACGTGACCAATCCAGCGCAGCTGGATCTTCAGCAGCGTGGACTCGATGCTGTCGACCTCTGCCATCTCGAGTACCTCGACGTTAGGGGTGTGAGCGCTCCAATGGATGTTGAGGATGGAGCGGAGACAACGCTGGTGGAAGCGTTCTAGGAGCCGTAGGTGGTGCCGGTAGAGGACCCATGATTCGGAGCCGAACAGGAGTGTGGGTATGACAACGGCTCTGTATACGCTTATCTTTGTGAGGTTTTTCAGTTGGTTGTTTTTCCAGACTCTTTTGTGTAGTCTTCCAAAGGCGCTATTTGCCTTGGCGAGTATGTTGTCTATCTCATTGTCGATCCTTGCATCTGATGAAATGGTGCAGCCGAGATAGGTAAACTGGTTGACCGTTTTGAGTTTTGTGTGCCCGATGGAGATGTGGGGGGGCTGGTAGTCATGGTGGGGAGCTGGCTGATGGAGGACCTCAGTTTTCTTCAGGCTGACTTCCAGGCCAAACATTTTGGCAGTTTCCGCAAAGCAGGACGTCAAGCGCTGAAGAGCTGGCTCTGAATGGGGGGTTGCCCATTCAGGCATGTATTATCACTTAGGGAACTGATGAAAGGCAGTTTCATTGGAAGAACGAAAACAGCTTGTATTCATCATCCTCGTTTTCATTCCTAGCTATCAGCAAATCTTTCTAATGATCCTTTAACAGATTTCTATAGGGCTTTTAATATGCTTTTTAAAAAAGGCGATAGTCAGTCACAGTGCTGAACTTACAGAAATCCCCTCAGTTATTAGATATAGAATGGAAGACAAGCAATTACCAACACAAAGTCACTGAGGAAAGGCAGTCACAATTACAGTAACTATGTTATAGATCTATATACACGATCTTTACTGTGATTAGTATTCAGGAGGCACATTTTAGAGACATCACAATGTTCAGAACACACAAGACCAGGAAGTACAAGAACATTTCATTAAAAAATAATATACAGAGCATTTTACTGAGTGTGAACTAAAGGTTTATTCAAAAGATTGAGAGCCTCATATTCAAAATGAAATTATCTTGTACAGGTCCAATAGTCAAATTAGGGGAAAGCAAACTGAAAAAGTTTCAAAGCCACACCTTCACTTCCTTTCTATAATTTAGATTAAAACAATTAAGGAAGAGACTATTGGTGTAAAGCAGCAAAGTTGACAAACTTTAATATTTACACAGGATTAAATAACAGAAAATATAATGCGATACAACAAATACAGCAGACAAGTATGTCAAAATTGAAAACCTCTGAAAAGGTCAATTTGAAATAAAGCAGTTTTTGTTCTCCATATTGATTCATGGTCACATGTACATACATTGAGGGCTGCTATCAAATATTATTTCCAGCCTAATCATGTCTAGTTTATTAGAACTTGGCATGGTGTTGTTAACAGATTTAAAATGTTATAAATCTGTCACATAAATTTCCAAAACATTTGAACAGATTCAATAATAGTTAGATCACTAAAATTTCCTGACAGATTACAATGTTGTTTAAAAATAAATTTTAGTTTCACTATTTTTACATAATACACTTTGAGATTCAGTGGTAACATATTGGCGGTCGTCCATAAAGGACAGCTTCACTCTCGGGTCTTTGGATTTCCCTCAGTTCAAGGGCATTTCACAGTATTTAGCCATTTAAAATAATTTATTTATCTCTACTGTCAAATGCACACTCGAGATTGATCTGGAACAAACAATCGTTCTAATTACTGAAATCAAATACATTTAGAATGGGTGACTTAATAAATAGTAAGCACTTCGAAAGAACAAAATAGTACCCAAAGCACTGATTAAGATTAAAAAAAAAACACTGAATGCTGGCCTCAATATTTATATCCAAGCTCATCATCAGTTCCTGACTTCAGTTCCATCATTGTGGGCGAAAAGTGTTCCAGAGGACAGCAAAAAAAGTGAGGAAAGTTTACCCATTTTGAACATTTTCAAACTTGGGCTACATTTGTCATAAGACTAGCTTCCTGTCCTTTTGCGCAGCGTCTATTACAAGAGGACACTAACTAGCCGAGGGAAAATTATCCAAGATATAGGCCAGAAATGAAACAAACATCGACAAAGTAAGAAAGTGCAATTTGAACACAAATTATTCTAATTCAAAACTCCTGCCCTGAGTATTGATCTGGAGTGATGCCATTGGTCCTCCAACAATGAAGGAATGGTCTTTTAAAGTAACATATTAATGATGTGATCCTTTCAAGAGTGGCAAGGTAAAGTGTAAGCAAAGGAAAGGTTTTCTGTGTCAGGCACATAATTGTACACCTGCTGAATGTGCAGATATTCCAAACTCATATCCAAGAGTATAGACGTTTTCATGACTTATTGAGAGGGAGTGGTTGATTACTGCCAAGGAGGGATAATAATTCATGACTAAAATTATGCTGACTTACAGATCCTTAGTGTTCTTGCTAAAATAGTTCAATTGCAATCTCTGCTACCCAAAACAAAACCTTACCTATTCTTGATTGGAAGGAGCTGATGCACCAATTCCATCAGGCCACAATAAAGAATTTGGATTGGATTTGTTTTTGTCGCAGAAATGCCACGGGCAGATTTGAACTGTATCCAACATGACTGCAGTCACATTAGAAATTCACATGCAGGTAGTAATCAACACAACCTCATCTTGATTAACACAAATGCCTGCAGGAGCAGAACACAAATGCCAGTGGGATCAGAATGGGAGGCCCAAGACATTACATCAAGCGATGAGCAAACTGCTAATTTTAAAATTTCCCTGCAGCAATTCTAGAAGCTGAATAAAAATGTCTGAATTCACTGGATCATCCAAGATCAAGTTTAATGCAAGAAACACATTTTGATTTAAAATCAACTCTCGTGAAAAATACTTAGACCCAGAAAAATAGCACATGCACAGAATTGAAAAGGCCGTTGAAATAAATGTCTTTGAATCATCAAATAGGACTATGCTGGCTACCATTTACAATTTCTATAACATTTCCTGCGTTTGCACACATTGAGCCCAAAATGAACATGAAGTATAAACCCAATCATTGTTGAAATGCGAAAGGAAAATATGGAAATTGGAAAAGCACACAGTGCAATATCTTAAACATAATATTACAAATTATTTTTTAACTGGGCAGCAAAATCATGGATCTCTCTCTGAATTTTGGTTAAAATCTTTGGAGGAGAAGGCAAAAATTACACCTTCCGATGTATAATTAGTGCATGTTCATTAAAGTTCACTAATATAGAGCCATCATCATCTCAATTGAGTTCCTTTGTTTATTTAAATAAAAAGAATTCACTTGTTTGCATGCAAGAACTGGCTTGGGAAAAGCTGCCCCACTCAGGGCCAAGGTCTTTCCTCATGATCAATCATGAAGCGACTTCAGATCTTTGTAGGGGTTGTGCTTTCTTTTAAATAAAAGTTTCTGTTTGGTGGCCACACGCTCAATCACCAAAGACTAAATCTCACGACCAATCCACCTGCTTAAGACAGAACTTTTTTTTTAAAAAGTACCTCATTGATCAAGCTTTTTGTCACGCCCTAATATGATCACATGTAGTTTAGTCAAATATCATCTGATGTTACTCGTGAGAAGTCCCTTGAGGCATTTTGTTATGTTAAAGTTGTTATGGAAATTTGTTCCTGTTGAATTCATGCTGCTAAAATTTGCTCTGTAGCACTGAAGGGTTCATCCATGTTGCTCAATGTGAGCATGAAATAATTTAAATTGACTTCTTTTCTGAAACCCCAGGGTTTTGCTGACAGCAAAAAGATTATGTGTTGACAACTCTGTGGTTTAAATGTAGACAAAGTCTTTTATGAGGTTTTTTTTTAAAAACTATTAATGTATTACTATTAGCCAAACTGCCAATTAGGTCATCAAAATAGTTAACCATCACCATTGAAGTCAAATATATTTGGCAAAAACAACTATTCTGCTTGGATATTTTAGCTTCAAGGCAGGTGCACAGCTTTCTTGGTGATTTGGGGGTTTGGTTTCAAATGTTGTCCAGTAATTGATACAGAAGATGCAATTTAGAATAGATGGATTGGAGGGCATATAAAAGGTGCATTGAGGTGGTTCACAAGAAGATGTGCCAAGGACCAAGAAAGAGAAATAACAACTCCAAGCAACTAACCTAATTAAAATTTTAATCAGATTAAATAATTATATTTGACGTGTTGCTTCCAATTCACTGCAATTTTTTTGGATTTCAATGTGGACTAATGATGTCTTGAAGTTAACGATTCTTTTAGTTTCATCATTTAATAACAGGTCCTGCTTAATTCACATTTAAATGGAAAAACAAAATTTGGCAAGTGGTCCTATAGTAAGTAACTATAATCGTCATTAATCTCCAGCCACTTTAAAGAATTGAATATAAATTAATCTTTTAAAAATCTTTGTAATACATAAATGATACCGTCATAAGGCCATCATGAATAAATGTTTATGTCATTCATACAAAATATTTTTTCATTTATATTTAACTTTCTAATGCTTCAACTTTTTTTTTTAAACCAAGTATTCGTAGTTTAAATGCATCTTAATAAAGGTCACTTCATTGAGCGCATCAACTAATCAGGGCACGTGAAAGCTCATGTTACATTTCCATGACTGCCGATCCAGAGGAAGATTTCAGTGGAACACAATCAAAACCATCTGGTGTTCTCTGAAATTACAAAAAGAGAAATGTTAAATTTGAAATTGAGCTGAAGGCCCTGGAATTTAGGATATCATGCAAGATTTGATGAATACCAATCTGCAACCCCGATTCACAAAAGCAATGAATGTACAAACCACATCTTTCTGCTATTTGTAAAAATTTCACTCCATAAAGGCAAAACACTATGTACTGCTAAACGAGTAAAACACACAGCTATATATAAACCAGTGGTTTTCAAATGCGCCCCCCCCCCCACCTAAACTCACATCCCAGCTGCAGCAACCCCTATGTCATAAGTGCTCTGTGATGAGTAAGGGATTGGGAAGGGAAGGTTGAGAACCACTGCTCTAGACCCAATTGCTACTGAAATATTTTGCTTGAGAAAAAATGTCATTAGAGCATTTCCTTTGGAGTTAAGAAACCATGCACATAACAAGTCAATCAGGTACGATTAAAACAGTGGTTTTCAAACTTTTTCTTTCCACTCACATACCACTTTAAATAATCCCTTACCAATCACAGAGAACTTTTTTGCATAAGGATTGCTTAAAGTGGAGAGAGGAAAAAGACTTATAGGAACTTGACTGTTCAACAGGTGCTGCCAGAAAACAATCTATTTATTTGGGGAAAAGGAGTTTAAATAAACTTGAGTTTAAAAACACATAAATGCCGGAAGACCTCAGTAGATCTCACAGCAACCTAGGAGGTAAAGATCAATAACTGATCTTCCCGTGTGAGCATTTCTTCAAGGTACGAAGATATATAACCTATGTTTTGGGCCTGAGCCTTTCTTCAAAGTACCTTGCAGGGGGCTCAGGCCAGAAATGTTAGTTAAATACCTTTACCTCCGATGGATGCTGCAAGACATGCTGAGATCCTCCAGCATTTCTGTGTTTTTACTACAATCACAGCATCTGCAAACTTTCGTGTTTCCCTTAAGGCCATCTCAACCAATGCAAATATTTTAACTGAAAGTAATTATTATGAAAGAACATTTGGATTAATGTCTTTAAAATTTGTTTACCGCAGGATGAAGAAACACCTTGACATAATCAAAAATAACCTGGAGAACATTCATAATAATGCAAACTTCTTCAGAGTTAATGTCTTCACTGACACTTTCCAAAACACATCTGTTATTTTAAATAGATCATTGAGAGCTTCAGTGAATTAAATCCTCATGCTGTTGTGTTAAATAACTAAAATCATTCTCTATTGGGTGCAGCTTTTGTTGATTATTAACTCCTCACCTCACAGTTTTATGCTTCCCCTTTTACTTCTCATTTTTATGAGATCCCTCACCTGTTCTGTGTATTTTGTTACGAGCCCAGAGGACCCCAAAACCCAGCAGCAATAAATATTCACCAAGACCAATGGTTACTTAAACAAAAGTTGCTCTTAATTATCTTTAAACATGAAAACAGGATCACACTTTAACCTATTACTAGGTTAACTTAACCCCCTTCTAAATCTAAGCGCGTGTATGTAATGTGGGTGTAAGTTCAGAAAAGTTCTTCGATTCACAGTCCAATCTCGCTTCTCACTCCTCCAAGTTCACTGGTTTCAGACAATTCTTATACTGTGCACAGAATTTAACATTTATGAAGTTTACCAAGCTTTGGCACTTGAAAGGTAAATGGTTACCACTCAGGAAGGATCATGATGGTTTTCAGAGAGAGATTTGTTGGTCGCTGGACACAAACTGATTTCTTCTAATCAGCCACATTAGTGGCTTACCCCATCAGGGTTTTCCAGATGATAACCTCTTTCTTTCAGGTCACCAAAGAGTTCCTTTGTTTTTCTCTTATTTCTTAATTCGGCAGCCAGTCCTCTCCTCTTTTATGGACCACAAGGACTTTGACCAGGCTGAACTAAGAATTCAGAACCTGTCTTCCAAATGGGGTTTTCCACAAACTTGCCAGCTTGTCCTGTTCCAGTCCCGGCTGCTGCTGCGGAACTCTCGCACTGTAGAACTGAATTCTCAATCTCTCTCTTTCTCTCTCAGAGAAAAGCCCATTTGACTCCCTCTCTGCTTGCAAAACCACATGACCCTCTTAGAACAGCAAACTACACTCAGATAGCCTGTGGCTCCCAACCTAATCCTCAAAGTTCTTTCATGTGCTGCTTTCCAAAACAACAATCTATTAGTGAAGTCTCCAAAGCTTTTTCAAAGGATCTTGGAGTCGGCCTGTGTGGCTTGTTTAATGAGATCTGTTTTGAAGTGTTTGTTTGTGAACTACACTAATAAAAACCTGCCACAATTTATCTCCTTTAAACCATACCTATAGACAATATAAATTACAACATAATCCAAATTAACATTAAATAAAAAAAAGAAACCAAATATGAATGAAAGACAAAGGTTCCATAAAAGGCACCAAGCTGGAAGATACTGCCAATAACATTATTAGGTAGGATTAATTGTATTGAAATGAATTTATTTCCTGGAGTACAATATTTATTTCAAACTCTACCAATAATATCACAAAAGTTTTTTCAAGAATTAAATAAATACGATAAATTTTCATTGGAAGGATAAGATGTTGAAAGTTTCTTTGTATAAATTGACTTGGAAGCTTGAATTAGGAAGTCTACAGCTTCAAAATTTTTTAAAAATTGCTATAAGGCAGCTTTCTTTGATGAGGGGGAAAAGCCAGCTGGATTAAAA
This sequence comes from Narcine bancroftii, assembly GCF_036971445.1. Taxonomy (NCBI): domain Eukaryota; kingdom Metazoa; phylum Chordata; class Chondrichthyes; order Torpediniformes; family Narcinidae; genus Narcine; species Narcine bancroftii. The sequence continues at coordinate 241,066,117 of NC_091473.1, forward strand.
TAGAAATTGATAAAATAAGAGTGAGAATATTGGAAGATTTTATATATAAACAATGATGAACAAAATTGGTCAAATCTGTGCCAAGACAGTATGACGTACACTATAAATGTTAGATATGGATTAGTTCAATATATCATCCCATTGATGAAACTGAGGAATGAGCTCCACCCTTCATAATAGAAGTCTGTAACTTCTTGAAGAAGGGCTCAGGCCTGAAACTTTAGCAATATATCTTTGTCTCCTATGGACATGGAAAAGATCGGCAGAGTTCCTCCCAGCATTTCAGGTGTGTTTTCACTACAATCACAGCGTCTAGAGACTTTCAATGTTTCACTCTCAGAGACAATCTCCTTTTCTACCCATTACATTCTCTACTATTGAAAACTTGCTTGTATTCTCACTGAGTTTTTACAAAGGGTTTCAAGCCAAAATAGATCATTGTTTCTCTTTTCACAGATACTACATGACCTGAATTGAAACTTTCTGGAACACCACTGCAACCACTTCCTCTTAATTCAGAGATAAAGCTGCCACTACTGATGCAAGCCGACATTAAATCTATTTTTTTTTAAATGAAAGCTCTTTGTAATTACATAATTTCTTACTAAATTACAATGTTTATTCAGAGTGTATGAGTGAACAATGCTTGTAAATTGGATAATTTTGAGTTCGCAGAGCTTGTATCCTTACATCAGTGATATCTGCAATTGTTCAGCATTATCTGATGTTAATTTAAAATTCTCCATGGATGGTGGTGGGCTGGGGAGTAAAACAAGGGAAATTGTGTATGAAAGAGAGGTGAATGACAATTTAGAAAATTAACATAAGAGCCTAAAATGAACAGACAATAGACGTTTTTCAGTAAAAGAACCAGGCAAAAATAATTTCATCTCCAAGTATAGAAAATAGTTAAACATTTTTTTTTGAACAGGTACTATTGAAGAATAGTACAGAACCACTTAAGTAGAAGCAGCAGGAGTGGGTTTTATGATTTGTCAAGCCTACTACACCATTCACTTTGAATTCAGTTTCAGTTCCACACTCCTGATTACTTCCCATAAACTTAGACTCCTTTATACATTAACAAATAGTACATCTCATACTTGAATATATCCAATGATTCAACCTCCACAGTTGTCTTGGGTAGAGAATTCTGAAGACTCATGACCCCCCTGAGAGAAGATTTTCCTTTTTACTTTGTCACAAGACGCAACATCCTTATTTTGGAACCAAGACCTCTTGTTCCATATTCTCACATGTCGGAAAACATACATTCCATATCAATCTTACCGTGATCTGTTGTTTCCATAAGATCAACCCCCAATTCTTGAGAGTCTCATGAATATAGGTATAAACTATTCCATCATTGCCAATCCTTCTATTCCATCAATCAACCTGGTTAAACTTCTCTGAACTACCTTTAATCAAAGTATATCCCATCTTAAATATGTCAAAACAGTGTGCAGTTATTACAAACATCACCTATGGCTCCTAGAACGCTTCCACCAGCGTTTCTCCGCTCCATCCTCAACATTCATTGGAGCGCCTTCATCCCTAACGTCGAAGTACTCGAGATGGCAAAGGCCGACAGCATCGAGTCCACGCTGCTGAAGATCCAGCTGCGCTGGGTGGGTCACGTCTCCAGAATGGAGGACCATCGCCTTCCCAAGATCGTGTTCTATGGCGAGCTCTCCACTGGCCACCGTGACAGAGGTGCACCAAAGAAGAGGTACAAGGACTGCCTAAAGAAATCTCTTGGTGCCTGCCACATTGACCACCGCCAGTGGGCTGATATCGCCTCAAACCGTGCATCTTGGCGCCTCACAGTTTGGCGGGCAGCAACCTCCTTTGAAGAAGACCGCAGAGCCCACCTCACTGACAAAAGACAAAGGAGGAAAAACCCAACACCCAACCCCAACCAATCAATTTTCCCCTGCAACCGCTGCAACTGTGTCTGCCTGTCCCGCATCGGACTTGTCAGCCACAAACGAGCCTGCAGCTGACGTGGACATTTACCCCCTCCATAAATCTTTGTCCGTGAAGCCAAGCCAAAGAAGACATTTGTATAACAAAAGGGTTTACAAAGAGTTCTTTGCACTACCCATTACTAATATCCACATATACAATAAACAATCTACTGAGCAAACTGTTGATTTCCATGAGGTTATTGGTCTGTCATGGTTTTGTCCAAGAGTATACATCCCCAATGGAGCTAATTTAAAAATGTAGCTCTTATTGACAAACTCCACCATGGACCAAGTGCATGCTAATTTTGTGATCTTTATCCTTTTGGTTCTCTGACCCTGGGATTCTAAGAACTTTGTTTTCTTCCCATTTTATCTTAGCTTGAAAAGCCTACAGACACTCATGTTATTTTCTAAAAATCCTCCCACATCATTCACCATCTTTCAAAACATTCCCTAACAATTTCAACAACACTGTTGAGATCTCTTTGACGCAACAATAAAATCCATTTTATCCTCTATGTGTCTTGACTTGAGATTCTGTCCCTTAATTGACCTCTGAAATAGCCCAGCAAAGTATTCAGTTGCAAACTTAACAGCCACAATATTAGAGAGGTTGAAGACGTTAACTCACTATATCTCCTCAGTTAGGGTTAGACAGTGAATAATGGCCTTGTCAGCACTGTACACCCCTCCAAAACAAAAATGAACAGCAAAAAGCATTTCTCCTTCGTGAAGAATTTTTCTTTAAAGGTTGATACAAGTGCAACCTATCATGTAAATGAATTTTTTTTAAAAATCAGGATATCCATAAGGTAGGAAGATAAAATAATAATCCTGTTACATAACCATATAACTATTTATGGAGCGGAAACAGGCCATGTTGGCCTTTCAAGTCCGCACCGGTTCACTGATTTTGTGCGCCCACTTCAGGCATTGGTCCCGGTAGATCTTCATTCAATAACGATGGGCGAATTCAATCCAGGTGGAATCAGATAACAGCAAAACTATGAGCAAACAGATTGGCTGTCTGTGTACCAAAAATAGTAAAACTTGACGAAACTGGATTTATTAAGAAAAGACAAACAATGGACAATATCTCTAAGTTCATTAACTTAATCCATGCAGTACAAGGAAAGAAGACTCCAACAGTGGTGGTTGCTTTTGATGCAGAGAAAGCCATTGACAGGGTAGAATGGAATTATTTATTTAAAGTACTACAGCGGTTCAACCTATCAGAGAAATATATTAATTGGATTAAAGCATTTCTATTATTGTTTTTAGGTATCATAAAAATACAAATACTGATGTAACCCAAGAAAGTGCCTTGTGCAACCTTGCCCCATGATTATTTCACACAATGTCTATAAATTGTCAGTTTGATTTTACTATCCTGATTTATTTGTTTCTTTCATTATTTATTGCTCACCACTTCTATCTAAATGAAGTTGAGGTTCAGTCAAAGACTTTGTTTCCTAGGGCAAAACATTCTTCTATGCCACGATCAAGGGTATATGAAGGCTAAAAACAGAAGTGCAGATAGACTTGATGTAAAAATGAGCATCAACATCTGGCAAAGGAGCAGGCACAACATTATTAAGTGTTTGAAATATTGCATAATTTTTATGATTCAAAGATACAGTAACTCTTGAGACACATCACAGGGGTAAATAATTTATGTCTATTACTCCAATAAATTTAATATATTACACTGGACACCAAAGATTTTTACTTCCTGAACACTTTTGGGTGTATTTTATGCATTTTGGCTGCTGATCACGAAAATCACAAATAATATTTTCTTATCCGTATGTTTATTTTTAAGATATAACCCATTTTTGTGATTTCTGATCATATTTTATGTCTACTGGTATATTGCCCATAAATCAAGCTGTTTTGGTCAGTCCAAACATGCCTGGGCAAGCATTAGGTGCAGGTGCTATGCAAATGTTGTCTTAGGCCTGGGTGTGTTTAGTCAGGATAGATGCAGACAGGCTATAAATGCAGCTCACATAAACAGATATTGATTGAATGGTTGTTGATGCATATGTTCTTCAGGCAATGGCACAGTGAGTGCTCTTAACAATAGCATTTATTGTCTTCAGGAAGGTTCAATACAGCAGAAGTGTCTCGTCAATGTCGCAACATTGCGACCACAGGAAAAGCGGTTTCAGGGCCACTGGAGACCATCAGTGCTGGCCGACAAATGTTGAGACACAGACGTGTGAGACAACAGAGGATGAGTACAAACAAAAATCAGTGGGCAATCAATTTTAGGACAGTTGAACTAATGCAAAATATTAGCATAATCATGCGATTAAACATGGTAAATTCAACAAAAAGTTAATTTAGTGTTTCTCCAACTTACTAAGCGAGACAGAAAATCTGAAATTATCTTTGTATTCAAACTTGATGTTATCTATCATAATCCCCAATTTTGTTTCAGGAAGAAAACCTTTTGAAAAAAATTGTCAGTGTATTCTTCTGTGGAATCACAATATTTTGAAATATATTGAAAACCACTTTATTAATGATGAATAAAATGCAGATTATAGCAATTGTTTCAGTAGCATCCTCTCAAAATTTATTATGTAAAAATGGAGTCTCCAACTCACTCAAAGTCTGCTCAGTGCGCACACTGACCTCACAAAGCAGATCACCATGGATATTACTGAAGTCCTTAGAATTCCTCAGAGCATTGATCCACCTTCAGGGTTCTGACAGCTGAACTTCTAAACCAGGGGTGAGTGTCCTACAGCCTGTGGCCCAAATTTATCCAGCCTGGTGCGCGACTGCCCCCACTCTCTGTGCGTGGTTTTGCCATTCTCTGTGCATTAGACACACCCCACCCCTGCCCTGAAAGCTGCCCCCTGCTCTGGGGAACCCCCACCCTCAGGACTCTCCACCCCGTGACATTCTCCATCCTCTCACGGTAACATTATCCCGCTGTCTCTGCACGAGACCCATTTCTTCTGTGAGAGATCCATGTCCGTGAGAATCCACCTCTCTCTGTAACACCACCTCTTTCTCTAATGCTTTTTCAACATCTCTATGTGATTCTCTCTCTCTCTCTTCCTCTTTCTGTATGTGAGACATTTTCTGTGTGCGTATATGACACCATCACTCTGTGTGACTCCTTGACTCTCATGCAATCATCTGCCTCTCTGTATTGGATTCCCTTTTAGAGAGTTGCACTTCCTCTCCCTGGGTTGGGCTCCCAGTGTCTGTGTGTCTGGCTCCTCCCCCCCTCACCTCTGCTCCTCCCCCCCACCTCGGTGCATAAATCTCTCTCTCTCTGTCGTTCCCTATTTATGTGTGACACCCCTCTCTCAGCATGAGAACCCCCTCTCTCTGTGCCATCTCCACCCCCCCCCCCCACTCTCCACTGTGATGTCCCCCTCTCACGCTGCCTATTTTGGGGGTTAATGATTTTGTTTTTATTGTCACTAATTTTACTCCTTTTTGACTAACTCGTGATTTTTGGTGCATTTTCAGATTTTAAGATATTTTCCCTCACCTGAAAGGCATCATTGCATTAATCCTATCTATTTATTTATTTATCCATACCATCCACTTATTTATTTCATTTGTGGTTGCATCAGTGTGGCCTGCCGTCCGAACACTGACACATCATCCTGCCCGGCTCTGTTCTAAATGGAATTATTTTTGTTTCTGTGTGGTCATTTGGGTTCTGAAATCATCTTTTCCCATGAAACAAGTGTACAGAGGAATATTACTCAGGTTTAAAATACTCTCGTATCTTGGTTTAGACCCATTCAGTGAAAGGAAATTTCAATGAAATAATGAAGAAAGACATTATCCAGCAAAACGTTAAAAGCTGTTTACTTAATTTGGATGAGAAATGACAAGATATTACTAAAGTCCTTGGAATTCCTCAGAGCATTGATCCACCTTCAGGGTTCTGACAGCTGAACTTCTAAACCAGGGGTGGGTGTCCTACAGCCTGTGGCCCAAATTTATCCAGCCTGGTGCGCGACTGCCCCCACTCTCTGTGCGTGGTTTTGCCATTCTCTGCGCATTAGACAACACCCCGCCCCTGCCCTGGAAGCTGCCCCCTGCTCTGGGGACCCCCCTACCCTCAGGACTCTCCACCCCGTGACATTCTCCATCCTCTCACGGTAACATTATGTTGATATGTGTGGAATTTGGGCTGGTTATGTGCAAGAGCCCATGCTCTATATTCTATAAGAAAAAAGGATGGCCAGTCATGCTGCAAGTATAATGGGTTTTGCATGAATAAACCTCAAAGGAACTTCCCTCCATGAGAATACTCGGACCGGGAATGTGAATGGGGGAAGGCAGGAAGGTTGTGCGAGACGATCAAAAGGAAGGTGGTTTTGGAGAGAGGATTATTGGGGGAGGGAAGTGGATCCTGCCATGGAAATGGGTGGGTGACTATTCAGCGGTACAGATAATTCGAGTGAGGAGGTGGAGATGGTGCGGGAGGTGGGGGGGGGGGGTGGGGGGAGAAGAGGAGTGGAGTCCTGGAATCATGAACAGGTTGGGGCTGGTTGGTGCTGTCACTAAAAATGAAAACCTAAAAACCGCACCTACTACAAAGAAGAAAGGCTGCACAGGCATCACCAAGGAAGTATTGCCAAAGTAGACTTCATCTCTTTAGTCAGGAGTAACTTTGGTGCACAACATCTATGGGTCACGGCGCACTGCTGAATGTCAATGGGCGTGTGCAGCATGTGAACATCACATTCCATTTCCACACTGGGTAAAGGGCAAACATGAAACACAGCCATGCATTTAGCGACTGATCTTTGCTTAAAAAAAATGCCATCGACAGAGAGCAGGTCCAGAATGCGATACATTTTAAAGCTCTTTCCTTTGCCACTTATTTTGTACTCACTTTTAATGAAATAAATAAAGTGTTTGGCAATGAACAGGAAGAACAATATATTTTGCATTACCTTAACAGCAATGGACTTTATCTTTCCAAACAAAGATTTCTTGTTCATAAAAATTAGGTCATCTTCCATGTCTTCCCCTTCCATTATAGCACAGCTGTCTACTGCCGGCAATTCACCATCTTTGGCATTGGCATTCATCATCAGCTTGGAGTATTTGTACTCTAACCTAAAAACAGTTCAATTAGAAGTGTGAATCTAACCAATATTTAAAACTTGCAGTAAACGTTTAAAAGCATGACATATCTCTTGAGACAGCCTCCATAAAATACAAGGACATCTGTTATCCAAATGCTACCTTTCTGGTATTACTACTTAAAGTTAGTGGAGTGAGTGATGTTTCATTCATGAAGCGTGTCTCATGCTAGAAGAGGCATTTGCAGACATCAAATGTACAAGACGGGCTGTTTTGAGATGCTCGTTTAATGGTCTAAATTATTTAAATTTTGTGTATTTGACATCCACAGCCCATCTATTGTTCAGTACTCTATAATTTCAACAAATATCTATTTTGTTAGGAGGATTCAGGATTTAAAAAAAAAACCCATGTTGACTTTGGCAGTACTTTCTTGTAATGTTACTGCTCTACACATTAACAGATCAGAGAATTTTCTTGTGAGTAAATATTAATATTTTCAAATGTTTTGTGGAATGTGGGCCTTAAATTGTGAATTAAGAACTAATTTAAGAAATGTAAGCTGTAAGGAGGCTACTTGGATATTGGATATTTACAGCTGTTCACTGGAGAAACCAAAAGGTAATTCAGCATCATGCATTTTCCCCAGCCTTTAAAATATGCTGGTTTCGCAACTTATTTATCTTCTCTTTAAAAATATAATGACTTTGCTGTAGCTACTTCCTGTGGAATTTGGGTTTTTTTTTTATACCAAATAAACCACAGTATGAAGGAATTTCTCAGTTCACTCAGTTCATAAAGAAGAATTTTCAGTGCTTGTTTACCAATGAGAGGAAATACTTTTCCTATTTATGGCAAGGCTCACAAAAGTTCAAAACCTTTCAATGATTGAGATACAGACTTTTTTCCATTGGATCGTGCCCTTCTTCTTATTCACAGATTCCCAAACTCTTCTATTATCCTCTCTGGCTGTGTATAATGGGAAAAAAAATCAAACCTATACCATATGTTGCAAACATTCCATGGGATATGTGGCATACATTTCATTATGTCTTTCACTCCACACTCATGTATATTGTACAAAATAATATGGAATCTTTTGTAGCTTTATCTGCCTTTTCTCATATTTTTGCATCATTCAGCATCTTATAATATCTTTATCTTTCTCAACAGTTAATCCTCACTTTTGTTTATTTTCTCTTTGAGGCTCTTTAATTTAACCCTTGTCTATTTATTCTTGCACATTTTGAGCTATTTTAGTTCATTCAACACTGTCAATACATTTTGTTTAGAAGTGTTGGATCACCAATTCCACTTTTTTTCTTATTTTAATATCTCTTTTCAGTCCAGTTCCCTTTGTACTGACATTCTAAGACCACTTTTGAATATAGTAAAGCTGTAATCGATATTTTTCAATTGTTTCCTGACATTCGTATTTTCCTCATATTTTGGCCTCTCAATTTTCCCCACATTTGGTTATCTGGATATCAGTTTCAGCTAAAGTCCATTTTGGGAGAGCTACCACTATCCCAGAATTTCTCAGTTGTTGTGACATAGCATTCTAAACCAGCCATTCTCAATGGGGGCAACACATTTAAGGGGGGCCATGGAGTGAAATTATCAAAAATTTTTATTGTTTTTTTTTTAAAATGTAGTTAGTAGGAGGAGTATGGAAGAAACCAACTGAACTTGACTGCACCCAGAGAAGGGAGCCTAAGGGGTCCATAGCCAAAAAAGGTTGAGAATGACTGCTCTAAAGTACTGTATACAAACTTCCCTATCTCTTCACTGTAAAAGATTCCCATTAACCTGGTGCCAACTCACACTCTTGTACCTTCAGGTACAAGGTACAGAAGCCTGAAAACCAGCACCTTTAGATTCAAGAACAGTACACCCCCCATACACACACACAATGGCTACCAGGCTCTTGAACCTCCCCTTGTTACACTAATCATGCACTGCTCTGACACCACAAAAAAAGGATTGCCTTCAGTATTGTAACACCACTCTTAAGAATCATTGATAAAGTTTGGAAAATGTCTTTCCAGAATTTCTCTAAATTTCGGAACTCCCAAAACATATGGATCAGAGAAGCTTCAAAAAATTTCACATTTCTCACATAAAGGATCACTATCTGCATAAAAACAAGATAAGCTTGGACATATGAGTTCTGTGTACCACCTCAAAACGTAATAAGCAAGGTCTTGCACAAAATGAGCAATCTTTAATCAAGCTGAGAGTAGAGAACCAATCTTCATCTGAAAATGTTTATGTTCAAATCTCATTCCCAATCATTCTTGATCCCAGCCATAGGAAATGAATTTAAATCCAATAAATTGTTATAAATACATTATGTTAATCCACCATGAAAATAAAACCAGAAATTAAAAAACAGATCAAGAATATTGGTGTTGGAAATTCATGGAAATTCAAAGCTTAGACTGAACAAAATCTAAAAAGTGTCTATTGGAAAGATTAAATTTAGCTGATTAATTGTTCAAAAGAGGAAAAATTATCTCAAATAAAGAGATCACTAAAACTTTGATTACCTATTCTATACCATTCCTTAAAATCTGCATCCAACAAAGACGGTTGAAAAAGATAGCATCTATAATTGGACTAGCCATCTGAAGAATTTCCTAACTTGAGCCCAAATTCTCAACCTACTTATCATTAATGGATTAATTTGAAAAGGAAAAATGGTAAAAAAAAATCTGAAAATTGCCAACATTTTTTTTTGGAGAACTGTAATTCCATTTCTACCCAAGAGGGGGAATTTACTGACTTAGCCAAAAGTAATAATAAAAAGTAAAATCTGGAAGTGACAATCCTCCATTTAATGTGGTCTTTTGAAGATGGGCTTTATTTATACGTGGTTCCCCCCCCCCCCACCCCACCCAACATATTCAAGTAGAAGCAACGGAATCCAGTGAGCTGAAAAAGGATTTGGGGATAAAAATTGGCAATACTTAAAAAAGATACAAAAATTTAGGTAAAATATTCATTTTAATCAAACGAATACATCCCATCATTTAATACATAAGGGCGACCAACCTGCTCATGATAGTTTAATCTTATTGAGTAATACCCAGAAATTCTCTTTCATTAAAAGTTTTTAATACCTTAATTGTAATTCCTAAATATTCCTTAAGATTAATTTGGAACCTTGCCTGTTAATTGCTTTGTTTAGCTTTTCTCATTATACAGGTAAACATAACAGGGTCTCAGGAAAAAGTTTTAGATTTTATCACGTTGGTAGCCAGATTAGCATCTTATTGAAATGGAAAAATGATTCATCCCCTACTCATACAAAGTAGTTATATGATATAATTTCCTTTTTAAGTTGAGAAAATTAAGTATATTAAAGATAGAAAGTTTCAATTTATGAAATTGTGGGGCCATTCTTAATTTTTTTTATAATTGGAAGAATTAACAATTATTGTATGTTCCAGTGGTTCACTGTCTATTCTTCGTGGGTAGCCAGTGGTTCTACATTATTTTTTTAAATTAATTTATAAGGTAACCTTGATAAGAGGGAGGGAAAACATTGGAGTTAGTTTTAGTTTTTTTTTCCTTTATTTTGTACAAGTTATTTCAACAAACAGGTTTAACATTGTTGCATGGATCATTTCTATTAAATATTTTTGAGGTATTTTAAACAATTACTGATGTAGTTTTATCTACTTTTTTCTCATTGTTGTTTTTGTGCATGCTTACTTGTATACAAATGTATTATGCAATTATCAATTCTGTATTTATGTTTATATGTTAAAAATATTTTTTAAAAGTATCTCCACATTTTTCTTGGAATGTGATAACTGTAGATATTTAATATCCATTCTTTTGTATTTATTATATATACGTTTTAAAATTTGATGTCTACTATATATTGTAGTTGTTTTGTTTCAAGTACCTATTCGGCAAGAATTTCAGTGCATATGCACATTGCAGGGCTAGCACCAAGGGTGGGGGGGGTGGAATTTGCGTGAATTCCCCCCAGCGATGTGCTGTGCCTCCCCTTATAGCCATTGCTCACTGTCAGACCTGCCCCCATCACTAGCATGCGTCAAGCGTAACTAGCATCTAGCTTGACGCATGCTAGTGACTCTCCACACAATAAAAGCAGTGCTTTCAGCTGCTACGTCGGAGGGACGGAGAATGTTAATGTTCGTTCGGCAGGTAGGTACCAGCAGCACCCGCTTCGCTGAATTAGTTTACGAGTGTTGGACTGTGCCACCCCCCACACCGTTAACCTAATGACCCCCTCTAACACTCATTCTGGCGAGGACCCTGGCACATGGTGCAGTGTATATGACAATAAATTCATTATAATCACAGTTTATAAACACATTTAGAAACCCACTTTCTATTCATTCCTTAACTTAAATATTACTTAATGGGAATCTTCTGTTAAAAAGTTATTTACTCACTTCCTATTTTTCTTGTAGAAATAACATGTTGTAGCAATTAATAATATAGCTGTAATTATCCCTGAGATTATTCCAATTTTCAAGAAGAAGTCTATGGTCTTGCATGTTGTCACTTTCTGCTCTGGCAATGCAACACCTCCTTTGCACAGCTTTGGTTCCCACCACACATAAGTAATTTTCTGTAAACCAGTATAATAAATAGTTATGTCACCTTTGCAAACAGTATAATTTACCAATTTCCCAAAAAACAGCAACTCCCATTAATCTGTTTCAACCAAAATTTGATCTCACTTCTCACTTTGCACACCATTGTGGTGAAATTAGATATGGTGTTTGTTCATTTGAAATAGAGTTTATATTTTCTTATTTGTCACACAGAAGTTGGAATGATATTCCCAAAGTCTACTTACATGAGCTTTTTTTAACCTGCAGATATTTTCACAAGTGAGTTAATACTTAACATGAACCCAAGTCCCATAGACGAAACTGCATTGAATGTGGTTATCTGTCTACCTAGGGCCAGAACAATATGATCCACAGATTTTATTATATTGGATGTCCTTCAGTTCGAATAAGACACGTTGTTGTGCAGTTCATCTGTGGACACGGTGATTCTGCAGTCCCAGTCTAGAAGAGCAGAGTCCAGCACAATGGGGGCACTGGAAGTCCGTTATTGCAATAACTGTTGCTGCTACTTTGTGATGGTTTTCCATCAGTTTTTGGCAATGCCAGTCTTCATAACTGGTGTAGGCTTCATAGCACAGGACTCACCAACAGGATCTGTGAGCAGCCACAGTTTCTAGTTCTTTTGGCTGGATGTCACAGTAGCATAGGATTTCCTTCACAGAGTCTTTATAGACCTTGAGATCTCCTTCCGGTCTCTATAGTTCACCCTAGAGCAGCTGGCGAGGCAGATGGTGGTCATCCATTCTGATAACGTGTCCCACCCATCGCATCTGGGCTCTGATGATCAGGGAGTCAATGCTGGTGGACTTCACACAACCCAAAACCTCCAGGTTGGGGACATGGTCTTGCCAACAGATGTCAAGGATGGAACATAGGGCACACATATGGAATTTCTCCATTGTTTGATGTGACATTAGTACAGAGTCCAGGTCTCACATCCATACAGGAGAGAAGGGATGACCACAGGTCTGTAGTCTTTCAGCTTTGTGGAGATGCAGACTTTGAGCACGCCGACATGCAGCCTCCCCAGAGGTTGGCTGGCCTTGCTAATCCTGGAGTCAATTTCTTTGTCTAAACACCCCATCACTTGAGATGACACTCGCCAAATATTTGAAGGTGTTTACATTTGTCAGCTGGGAGTCATCAACAGTGATGGTGCTATGGTGTTGGCATTTGGCATGGACTGATGGAGAACTTCAGTCTTGTTCAGGTTGATAGTCAGACCAAAGCAGCATCTGAGAATTTAACTATAGATCACTATCTTTGTGTTCCAAGAGCGCACAGTCATCAGCAAAAAGTGTTTCTTGAATGACTGCATAGAGGAACTTCATCCGTGCATTCAAGCGGCCAAGGTCAAAGAGAGAGCTATCCAGTCGCCACCTGATGTATACTCCCTCCTCCAGATCTTGGTCAGCACATGACAACATGCAAGTGAAGAACAGATTGAAAAAGACTGGGGCTAGTACATAACCCTGCTTCATCCCATTAGAAATGCTAAATGCAGCTGATGTATTACCATTGCAGAAGGCCAGTCCTATCATTCCGTCTTGGAGCAGCTGAATCATCTTTACGAATTTCCTTGGGCATCCATAACAACTCAGGATTATGCAGAGAGTCTCCCTGTTTACAGTGTCAAATACCTTTGTCAGGTCAATGAAGACAGAGTAAAGAGGCTTGTTCTGTTCGATGCATTTCTCATGAACTTATCTCTTGGCAAATACCATGTCATTGTACACCATTCTGACTGCAACTCTGGGAGATTTTGTTCTAAGACAGTGACAAGTCATTCAGGAAGATATGGGTGAAATCTTGCCTGCAATGGACAGCAGTAAGATACCCTTGTAGTTTCCGCAGTTTGATTTCCTTCCCTTATTTTTGTGGAGAGCATTGTGGAAGTTGTCAGGCATCTCCACTGTGATCCAGATGACTTCCCAGGTGTCTTGGAGCACCTGTAACGTGTTTGGGCTTTGAGCTTTGTAGTTCTCAGCAGGAATGCCATCCTGCCCTGTTGCTTTACTTGAATTCATCTCCAAGATCACTTTATTGATCTCATAAGTAGAGGGTGTCAGTTCTAGATCATCCAGGAAATTGTCTAAAATGGTCTCGTGGTTTTCATCAAACCAATCTTAATGGACTCGGGTTTTCATTCTGAGTAGTTGTTGCAGTCTGCATGATGACATCTCTGAACTGTTTCCACTTTTCAGAACAGGTTCCCAAAGTGGTGAATTGCTGAAGAGTTTTTCCATTAAGTACATCTTGAAAAAGTTGGACTTGACCTGGATCTTGCAGTCTGCCTATGTTGAATGACACGCTGATGGTCAAACATGTGTTACTAATTACACTGAACCAGAAAAATAAGCCCAAAAAGACATTCTTAAATACAGTCAAATGCAGATCGTAATTTTGCTCTCATATTCTTTAAATCTACTTTAATGGATTGTGCATTACCCATTAAACATGAGTGGCAGGATGTAGATAAATTGATCCTCAGTGCAGGGGAAAGGTGAGGTGTTATGGCCAAACTCTGATGCAGTGAACTGTAATTAGGAAGATACCTTGTAAAAAAAAAAAAATCGTTCCAGGTTCCAATGTAGAATTTAATGAGTGATCGGTCGAAGAAAACTTGGCAAGATTGATCCCTTCCCAATTTCCCCAATGGCTCACATCATTTAATTAAACATAAGCAAATTGAAAAATCCAGCTTGAGTTGCAATTACACAAGGAATTCACTGTGGTTTAGCGTTTCATGTTACATCATTCACATTGATACCTGAATTCCATTAAGGCACGCTCCCACTATCTCGTGATAATCACTTTTTGAACAAAGAGGACAGGCTTCTGCTGTTTTCCACAGGAAGTGAAAGGTACAGCCATCACAGGTTCCCTCTTGGCACTTTCTGTCAACACAGGCAATAAGGTTGTAAGTTTTAGAAAAGTGAACCTCAATCATTTTCATTCATGTCAAGCTAACTTATTTGGCCCCTTCACCAGAACATATGAAACTGAATACTTTATAAAGTGCTGCAAGGATATAAACTCGTCCTCGCCTACCACCCCACCATCCTCCACATCCAACATATTATCCATCGGAATTTCTGGTACTTACTACAGGACTCTACCACCAGACACATTTTACCTTCTCCTCCTCTCTCAACCTTCATTAGGGACCACTCCCTCCATGACTCCCTTGTGCAATCTTCCCTCCCCACCCATTGGACCCCCCAGCACCTTCCACAGTGGTCGTAGGAGGTGTAATACCTGCACCCTTACCTCCTCCTTCACCATGGTTCGAGGTCCCAGAGAGACCTTTCAGGTGAAGCAACGCTTCACCTGTAACTCCAAAGAACTCATTTATTGCATCCAGTGCATCCTCTGTGGCCCTTTCTACATTGGAGAGACTGGTCGCAGATTAGGAGATCGTATCGCCAAGCACATCCTCTCCGTCCGAAACAAAAAAGACATCCTAACCATTTCAATTCTGAGTCACACGCTCAAGCTCACATGTCTGTTCATGGCCTTTCATATTACCCCATCCTGACCACCCGCAGATTGGAGGAACAACACCTCATCTTTCATCTGGACACCCTCCAACCCCAGGGCATTCCTCTAATAAGCTTAGCTTCCCCACCCCAAGCCCCCCTTTAGTCATTCCAGTTCCTACTTCCTTTCTCTCTCCACCTAGCCTAGAATCCTCCTCCCTTCCTGCAGTCCTTCCTCCCCCCACCTATCATCTCCCACCCTCACAAACCCCTCCCACCCCCTTTTGTTCAGACATCTCTCATGTACCCCCACTTCTTGATGAAGGGTTCAAGCCTGAAATGTTGGTGATGTATCTTCACCTTTGCTACATAAAGGCCCTGCTTGACCTGTTGAGTTTCTCCAGGATTTGTGGTTTTTTCACTTATCCACGGTGTCAACAG
The DNA here is from genome assembly GCF_036971445.1 of Narcine bancroftii. Taxonomy (NCBI): domain Eukaryota; kingdom Metazoa; phylum Chordata; class Chondrichthyes; order Torpediniformes; family Narcinidae; genus Narcine; species Narcine bancroftii. The sequence continues at coordinate 241,081,690 of NC_091473.1, forward strand.
AATCCTGTGCTTTACCTCTAAACTAGAATGATGACTTGCTGTGGAGACCAATGAGATGCTGGAGGAACTCCAGAGGAAGGGAAAACCAGATGCGTATGATTCACTGATCATTGTGGGATCAGAGGTGGAGATGGTGAGCAAATTAAGGTCTTGGGAGTCACCATCTCGGAGGATCTTTCCTGGACCTAACACACTGATGGCATTATGAAAAAAGCATGTCAGAGCCTCATGAGTTTGCAGAGATTTGCTATGACATCTGAAACCCTGGCAAACATGTATAGATGCATCGTATCTGGTATGGGGACACTAATGCACCCGAGTGAAAAGCCCTGCAAAAGCTAGTAAACACAGCCCAGAATATCACAGGCAAAACCCTCCCCACCATTGAGAACATCTACAGGGAACACTGCGTCAGAGAACAGCAGCAATCATCTAGGATCCACATCACCAAGCACACATTCCATTCTTACTACTACCATCAGGAAAGAGATATCAGGGCCACAAGACTCACACCATCAAATTCAGGGGCAGCGGCTACCCCTCCACCATCAGACTCTTCAACGACAAACTTAAATAGGTACTCATTTAAGGACTCTTTTGCACCTTATTGATTTCTTTTTTGCACTACCAATTCGGTCCCGCCTGCAGGTACAAGAATCTCAGGATTGTACGTGATGTCATCTATGTGCTCTGACAATAAATCTGAACTCAGTGGGCCATGGTACATCCATGGTTAATCACATTTTGGATCGGGACGTGTTAATTGAGACAACCTAGTGTTGTAGACCAAACTGTTTCTATTGCAATGACAAATCTACCCATTTCATGATTTTAATTCCTAACTCACCCCAATGATAGATTCAAAATATTATTCATGCATCTTTTTTTTTTAAATTGAGAAATTTTATTGCTAATCTTACCATTATAGCACTAGGCTCGAGTTAAAGAACCCCCATGACTCAACTTAGAGAATAGGGGAGTGCAGATACTGTATTCTGAGGAATCTTCACACAGATTGTGCTTGGGCCTCAAGCCTTACCACCTTGAAGACAGAGCAGGAAATCAGACCAGTAAACCCAACTCCTGTTGGGTTCCAAAAATGCCACTAGAGGTCACTTTGAGTCAAGCTTGCAGCTCTTGTTTCGCCTGGTCTTCAGAATCAGAATTCCTCGTCACAAACATCTAACAAAATTTGTTGTTTTGCGGCAGCGCTAGTGAAAATATTGCTATAAAATTAAATTCTGAAAAATATATGTCGATAGGAAAAGGCAAGGTCGTGTCTGCGGTTCATTATCCATTCATAAACCGGATGGAAGAGGGGAAGAAGCTGCTGGGTGCTTATCTTCAGGTTCCCATACCTCCTTCCTGATTGTAGCAGTGTGAAGAGAGCATGCCCTGGGTGGTGAGGGTCCTTGAGGATAGAAGCTGCTTTTTTTCCAGACCTTGCCTCTTGTAAATGTTCTCGACGGAGTGGAGACTGATGTCTGTGATGGTGCTGGCAGAGTTCTCAATTTGCTATAGTTTTTTTGTTGTCTTATGCATTGGCACTTCCATACCAGACTGTAATGCCATGAGACAGAATTTTCTCCACAGTACACCAGTCGAAATTTGCAACAGACCAAATCTGCTCAAACTCCTCACGAAGTATAGCTGTTGGCAAGCCTTCTTCATGATTGCCTCAACATGGAGACCCCAGGACAGATCCTCAGAGATGTTGACACCCAGGTACTTGAAGCTCTTAACCCTTTCCGCTGCCGACCCCTCGATGAGGACTGGTTTGTGTCCCCTTCCTGAAGGGCACAATCAGCTACCTGGTTTCGTTAATATCGAGTACAAAGTTGAGACGGTGGCACCACTCAACTAGCTGATCTATCTTGTTCCTGTATGTTTTCTCATTGCTGTCTGTGATTCTGTCAATGACCATGGACGGCATTTGAATGGTTCCTCGCCACACAGTCATGAGTGGATAGCGAGTAGAGCAGTGGGCTAAGCACACATCCTTGAGGTGCGCCTGTGTTGATCATCAGTGAGGAGACGTTGTTTCTGATTCGTATTGACAGTGGTCTGCTGATGAGGAAGTCAAGGATCCAGTTGCAGAGGTCCAGGATTTGGAGCTTGTTGACCAGCACTGATGGTGTTGAAAGCTGAGCTGTAGTCAATGAAGAGTAGTCTGATGTGCGTGTTGCTATAATTTAGGTGATCCAGAGTAGACTGAAGAGCCAATGAAATTGCATCTGCTGAGGAGTTATTTTGTGCCATGATTTTGAAGTGATAATTATGGATAAATTACATTTTATTGGTTTTAACACCACCAGTATTGGTGATTGAAACTGGTCAGTATACACTAACTTTAAAGTTAATGGCACACACCCTTCAAGTTTCTTTTTGTACTTTTCCTTGTTCATATTTAGTGCACAACTTTTAATGTTAATCATTAAAGATTTTTTTAAAAAGGAGTGTGACGTTTCAGCTTTTCTCTTGATGTACTGTACTATTTTCATTTAGCTTTACTAATGGCAGACAGACTGATGGCTTTCATCTACAAGCCCTGTTTGAAATTAGAACCAGTTGCTATGTTACCATATTTTTTTTAATGTTTGAAAGGATTTTTTGCTCAGGATTCCTTATTCACACATCAGTACTCAAGCTGCCAAGGTTGATGTTTCTGAAATTAAAGTCTAGTCTGATTAGAAGGAGATGTGTACCAGATAAATTTGGACCATATTAATGCACTCTATATTGCAGATAAAAAAAAACTAATACGATTTACTCTGCAGGCCATGATGTTTCATTATTTATATAAGCTTGTGCATTACTTTGGCACAGAAATGGTTCCTGAACCAACATTTGTAGGGTTGCATCTCAGTCTTACTGTGGACGCTCTCCCATTCTTACAAGTCTGTGTTGATTCAGTTGATCTGTAAAACACAAAGAAAAAATGTCATTCATTGCATTCTCCACAAACAAAAATATCTTCTTTGTTATACAATCAAACCTTGTTACATACAGTTGTCAGACTGTATCTCTCTGGTTAAGATCTACTTATGTTGTCTTTTGGCTTGCTCCAGAGTCATGCAGGTCATGGACATCTATGCTTGTTTCAGGATAGCTTCAGTAGCTAGAGTGAACTGAAGCGAGAGAAAGGCTGCTTTATTTGGCAAGGGGTGCCTCAACTTTTGTGCCATCTTTCACCGACTAGTCCAATTGTCTGAAATTCCTCGGTGCCTGGATTTGGGGAGTGGGTGTGCCTAAAGTCAGACATTGGGAGGGAAGAGCTGGGCAGTGCAGTGGTGAACCTCACTGAGGTGCCTCACAGTGCCAGAGATGCGATCTCAATCTTATGTTAAGCATGTACCATGGAGAGGATTCTGGCTGGTTGCATCCTGTCTGGTATGGAGGTGCCTACACTCAAGGCAAGAGAAAACACCAGAGGGTTATTAACTCAACCTGCAACATTATAGACACCAGTCTTCACTCCATCGAGGACATCTACATGAGGTGGTGTTTTAAGAAACCAGCCTCTTTCCTCAAGGGGCCCCTCCATCCAGGCCAGGCCCTCTTCACTCTGTTACCATTGGAGAAAAGTACAGGAGCTAAAGATGAGCACTCAGGGGCACAAGGACAGCTTCTTCCGCTCTGCCATCAGATTCCTGAATGAACAATGTACCCCACTTACTTTCACTTTTGCTTTTTCCTGCAGTATTTTTATTTATTTTGTCATGTGGTTTATTTAAGTGTTTGCACGGTGATGCTGCCACAAAATAACGAATTTTGTGACAAACATGTTCATGACAATAAACTCTGAATCAGATTCGGATTCTGTAACAGCGTGGGTTTCCTTCCTGTGTTCCTGTTTCCTCACACATCACAAAGACATGCCAATTGCCAGTTAAATAACCACTGTAAATCTTCCCAAATGTATGTCAAAATCTGAGGAGAGTTGATGGGAATGTTGGAAACATTTTTTTTTTTTAAAAGGGGCTTAATGAAAGATTAGCTTCAATAGGTGGTCAGCATTGACTTGGGTGTGCCAAATGTCCTGTTCCACTCTTCAGGACTTGATGACTTTAAAGGCAAAGTAGATGCTGATGCTACAATAATCTAACTTCAAAACAAACTTATCTTTTTGGTGATGCCTCACAAATACAGTTAGCAGGGTTACATGTACTTTAATAAATTCTGAACACAGAAAGACAATGGTTTCTGCATTCAGGTGTCAGCCTTAAAAGAATAATCCAAGCCCTTAATTGACATACTGAAAGGTCATGATCCCTATTTTAGTCAAGCGGCTGTTTTCATCTAGTCTTCATGAACCAATATGGCATGGAATTCAGATGTGGGAAATTTCCGTCGCCTCCCCATCTGGAATTGAATTTAGACAAACAGCACGGTAACAGGCTCTTTCAGTCCACAAGCCCATGCCGCCCAATTACATCCAAGTGACCAACACCCCCTGTTATGTTTGGAAGGGCGGGAAGAAACCTGAGCACCTGGAGGGAACCCACACAGACATGGGGAGAACGCACAGCAGAGCCAGTTTCAAATCCATGTCCCTGTCGCACTAGATTAACCGTGTCGCCCCTTACGCTAGCTGTGCTGCCCCACGGGCAAAGGGTGATGTTAATTCATCATCTATTCAGAAAATAAATGCAAAGAGATCTAATTTTACCGTTGCTATTATGCCAACTTTTACTATCAAACCAAGCATTGAGCAATCAAATGCAAATCACTACCTGAAAAAGAAGATAATATCAGGCAAGGCTCTATTTCTCTCCTTTGGAAAGAGATCAGCTGCAGCTGTAATATTATCGAGCTTTGTTTGGATAGTTACTCCTGAAAATATAATTTGAAAATTAGATACAATTCATGTGCTATGAACAGCATCTGAAAATGATCAGAAACATTAATTGGATTATGTGTTGCAATTTCAATGAAAAGAATAAGCAAAGAAAGATTATAAATTTACTTAAAGTTCTTCAAATCTGTGACTTTCCTCGGGATCCTCCATATATTCATATGGAATGTGCCCTTCTTATTTCCATTTACAAAATTTGGAATGGCATTTGCCACATATATTGTGGAAGGATTTCATAAGATGGGTGAAGTCTGTCTTATCTGTACTTAAAGGAAACCTGCCTCGGGTAGACTTTTTTCAAGAAAATGCATCGATCAAGGGCAATCATTGTTAGAAATTCCAATCCATTGTAAATGGGAGGGTCATGTGACCCCTCTGGCAGAAACCTGGTCAGAAGTCACCTCACCTGCGAATCAAGGCTCAGCTCGCCCACAGACAAGGGAGCACCTTGCTATTGGCTCCTTTGAATGTATACATGCCTTGCCACTGGCTCATTTAATCACGGTCCCTATTTTGGGCATACCTTCCTGCCGACTGAAGCATAAAGTCCAACATGTGGAGCAGCTTGCTCTCTTTTCCCTGAGGATTGAACCCTAGGTCCATTCCAGGTGGTGAGTTGTGGGTGAAACTGGAGAGACTGTTACCATTGAAAACTTTGGTGGGGAGCTATAGCTGATGCATGCCTGTAAGTCTGTTGCAATTTAGTCTTAAAAACTAACGTGCCATGCCTGCTGGTTATCCTGGGTTGGTGGGTACTGTTTCATACTGGTGTTCTACAGTATTGCAGATTGTAGCGTGTATTGGTTATTGAGTTGCGCCTGCTGCATGTAAACTGTTTGAGCAAGCGAGTGCTATCCCTGTTGCAACTTCCCCAGCACATTAATAACTATTTTTTTTGTTCAAACTTGTTACGTCTCGGACCTACCGAACTTGTTCCTCACCTCACATCCATCCACCCCCCACCCATCCCATCCACTGATCGCCCTAATAATCAGTGTCAATTTGGTAGGTGTTCGGAGGACAGGGACTGGTGGTAACTTGCACAAGTGATTAGAGGTCACCAGGGAGACAAGCGATTGAGATTATGAAGTGTCGGGTGGGCAAACGATCAAGGGTTGTAGGGTTTGAGCTGATGGCTACTGTGTAGAATGACAAGAGAAAGATAATTTACTAATTGTTATCTCTGTATCCCTATACAGGAATTTTCTAAACTTAAAAATTTTATAAACCTCTCTATTTTGTGAAGAGCAATATGAATCCTTAGCAGATATTTAGGTTTTCACAAAACACTTACCTATCAAATGATCAGCCAGATTGATGGGATGGGATGACAAGACTGTTCTAAATCCAACTAGGTCAGATGGAACAAGTGTTGACTGGCAGATATAAGATGTGATAGATTTGGCAAAGCCTTGATCTTCATCAATCGCATCATCAAGTGTCACATTGTCCACACAAGAGGCCAATTTCCTACCCTTAAATAAAGCAATGCAGTATTTAACTCACATCATGAGGCAATTTGTAAAGAAACGTTAGGAAGCATGTAATGGCAGGGAAGGGTATGCTCCTACCTGATTTCCACACAGGCTGATATTGAAATGGTGAAAGAAGCGCACTCCTTTTGGAGTAAACCGTGGTTCACTTGTAAAACTGGTAATCTGGCTGAGAAGTTTGAAGTCATACTCCCAAGACTTGTGCCCTACCTGATACATAAATCTGCAGTCATTGTAGCACAGGGTATGGTTCTGAGAAAGGAAGATGAGCAAAATATCAGGATGGAAATATCACAACCAGGTCTTTTAATCAAACATGTCAAAACATTGTCCCAGCTGATCAAGGAATTCTAAAATGGTCGCAAATGATTCACTATCTACGTGTTACTGATTCAAAGGGAACTAGGTTAGAGTGGCCCAATCCCATTGGAGAATGTATGGCATAGGAGAGTGATGTTGTGGTTAAATTACAAATGAATTGAAAAAGATGGTGGCAGAATTTCATCTACTAATAGTCACATAAACTGCCCTTTCCGACTATAGAATTAAATAATGCAAGAACAATGATCCTGGGCTGATTTAAGTTGGCATCAGAACATTAAAGAGGAAACAGAGAATGTGGCAGTGGATTTAAGAGGATGGTCAGGGGAGGCCAAGGTGCTTTTTTTTTTAATGATCAAAAGATGATGGCAGATTTGATGAGGGGGCAGAATGAGAGAGTGCATCAACAACGATATCAGCAAACAAGGAACATTTCAACAGCAACTGATTAATTTAGAAGATATTCAAACGTGACAAATGGAAACTTGTTATTTCTCTGAGCTTTTCTTTTCTTATTTTTGCAAAGCTCTGAACTGTGCTGCCTTTCCTATTGCCCAAATCTGCAATCCTGACCTGTAAATCCCTATCTCAAGGTTTCAACACCACAGTTCATTCCATTTCCTTCAGTCTTTCAAGCTTTATAAACATAGGAGGATAACATTATCAGGACCTCCTGATTTACCTTATCTGACCTTCAGCTCCTATAACCCGCAAATTCTCTTTGATTGAATTCATACTGAATTTCTAAAGCTGGATCCCAGTACACTGGGCCATTTTTGTTGGTGCAGTAAAATCCCCGCTATCCGGAATTCAAGCAACCAGCAAAACCAAAGAAAAAAAAAAATCACAGAAAATGAATTGATAAAAAATATGCAAGTTTAAAATTAGCACCCCATCATGGTTAGTTCACCCATCACGCAACCGGAAAATTCACTTATCCGGCATCTACCAATCCTCATAGGTGCCAGATACTGGAGTTTTTTTTTACTGTATTATATTATATGCCACACAGATTACAACTCGGAACTAATATTATTATCATGTTGAGTATTTAAAAATTTCCAGAACCACAAAAATGTTGCACAATGATGGGAATTATCATGGTTGCCACTCAGTAAGATTATTTCTCTACACCATTTTCAATTTAATATTCCCCTCACTACTGTAAATACCTATTCCCCTTATCCTTGTGTGAAATAAGGCACCTCTTGATTTCATCTCTTTTAGGGAACATTCCCCATTCATTCAGCAACTCCTGAGGAGCTCCAACCAACAGCAAAAGGAATGAAGTGGAAAATCCATAATCGTATAATCCTTGTTGCCATAGTTCAAGCTCAAAAATGCATTTCAAGCCTACTTTACTGCATAGATCATCAGTAGCTAAAATATTTCTCACTGAAATATGAAACATAAAGATTGTGCATCAGCCCAGATTTGTAAATGGTTTCCTGTTTATGATGTTTTTTCAACAATTCAAAGATTGTAGCCACATTATAGGGAATTCCTGAAAGCTTCATAACTGTGTCAGATTCTTGGTCAGTGCACCATTGAAGGTGTTTGCATAGGCATGGAGTGATAAAATTTTATGCTAAGTCGCAGGGCCCTAAAATGATTACAAGAGATTAAAACTAAAGCGGGTGGGCAAAGTATCATATTGAATGGTACGCATTTTATTTTTTTCTTTTGTTTTCTTAATGCTAAACATGTTCATTTTAGAATGCGCAGCTCAATTTCTAAGAAAAATATGTGAGTCCAAAGCTTAAACCTGCCAGATTTATGCTCAAAATTAAGATTCAAAATGTTCATTAGAGATTCCAGGACAGATAGTATAGATTTACTCTGCAATTGACTTATGTACTGGAAATCCTTTGTGCCAATACTATGCTTTATTTCTGCTTATCAGCAAGGCTATCCTGCCTTTGAGTTCATTTAATACATGAGTAACAACTCTTTACCAAATTACTTTGGGTGCCAGGTCCACAGGGAATACAAGACTCCTTTCCAACGTAATGATGGGCTTTGAGGTGCGTGTTTGGTGGGCATGCCTCACATTTGCTGACTTCCTTGTTAACATACTGCCCTGGATTGCACGTCACACAGGAAGATCCTGAGGAGGTAGACTCAAGGGCACATGGTCCACAGTATGATGCAACACCTCCAATTACATTGGTCACATTGATGGAGTAGATTTTGGCCACATCAGATGGATATATTTGGCTCTGAAACATTAAAGAATATAATACATAAAACACATTGAAGGTGGTCTCGGGCCCGAAACGTTGATTATATATCTTTACCTCCTATAGGCGCGGCGAGACCCGATGAGTACCTCCTGCATTTCTGTGTTGTTATTAGAACAAGATTGAATTTATTCAACTCCTCTCTCATTGGCTTTGAAACATTTAAATGAGTCAATTAAATCACAGTTTAACAAAGAGAAACAGTATAAATTATAGATAAAAATTAGAAAACAAACATAAAAACTATAAAACGAATTTCCTTTGTCTTAAGGAGAAGTGGTATGAACTCCAATTTCCTGCTTGTTAAGACCCAAGGGCACCTTCCGATCTGGATACAGACATTCAATCTGTTTGTTTCTGGAGACTCTTCATAAACTTTTGAATGTTTTTCTCCATTAAATAAAATGAGGAAAGGTATAGATAGGAAAGGGATAGGTATGTTGTTGCCATTGGTGGAAGAGATGAGGAGGAGGAGGAGACACAGCCTCAGGATTTGGGGTTGTAGATTTAGGACAGAAATGAGGAAGAACGACTTTTCCCAGAAGGTGGTGAATCTGTGTAATTCTCTGCCCATTGAAGCAGTGGAGGCTACCTCAGTAAATATAATTGTCAAAGTTGGACAGAATTTTACATTGTAGGGAAATTAAGGGGTATGTGGAAAAGGCAGGTCGGTGGAGATGAGTCTATCATCAGATCAGCCATGATCTCATTGAATGGTGGAGAAGGCTCTATGGGCTGGATGGCCTATTCTGGCTCCTATTCCTTATGTTTAATGTGGCCATTGACAATCTACGTGGCCAAACCTCAAATAAGTTTATTGGAATTATTTAGTATCAAGCTTTACCACCTTAGAATTAGGAACAAAGAACACATCACAATTTCCAATTGCTGAAAATAAAGGCAAAACTCATTCAAACTCAGGAAAGAAAGTACTTAGAAAGGACTGTATCATCTAATAATAAAGTTTAATATCAATTCTGTATTCTCATAAACAAATATGCATTTGGCTCAAGAATCCAACTTCGCCTTGGTTCTCTTCTTCCAGCTATCCTGTTTATAAAATTCATAATGTGCGTTTTGGATAATATTGCTATTTAGAGGAATGCAGCATTTTAGTCTTCTACAAAGCTCTCTTCAATTTAACTAGCTAATGATATAAACAACAAGCTTAACTATAACAACAAAATAAAATAAAATCACTGAAATTTAACATTGCAAATGGGCCTACATCACATGGAAATTCCTATCCAAAGGCATTAAAACCATTTAACAATGGTTTAGCGTGGAAACAAGCCATTTTGGCCCTTCTAGTCCACATCAAACTAAGTACTCTTCTCTAGCCCTTCCTACCTGCACCCTGCCCATAACTCTCCGTTCCCCTCCCATCCATATACCTGTCCAATTTTTCCTTAAAATGACAAAATTGCCACCACTACTTTTCACGGAAGCTAATTCCACACAGCCACCACTCTCTGAGTGAAGAAGTTCCCCCTCATGTTACTTCTAAACTTTTGCCTCTTAACCTCTTGTTTCAATCTCTCCTACTCTCAATGGAAAAAGCCTATACACATCAACACCATCTGTCTCATAATCTTAAATACCTCTATCAAATCCCCTCTCAACCATCTACTCTCCAAAGAATAAAGACCTAATTTGCTCAATCTTTCTTTGTTATCTAGATTCTGAAACCCAGGTAAGATTTTCATAAATCTTTTCTGCACTCTCTCTACCTTGTTGATATCCTTCCTATAATTTGGTGACCAGAACTGCATTCTAAATTTGGCCTCATCAATGTCTTGAACAGTCTCAACATCACTTCCCAACTCCTGTGTTCTATGCATTTATTTATAAAGGCCAGCATACTAATTTAATACTGATCAGAAGGACTGCAACAGTTCAAGAAGATGGCTCACTACCATCTTCTCAAGAGCATCTATGGATGTACAATAAATGGCTTGCCAGCAATGTCTGGGATTTTAAAATCTACTAATTCATCATTTATCTTGTTAAAAAAAAGTTTATTTTTGGTAAAAAGATTCAATTAATTACTGCTTACACTTGATAGAACTACATGCTTGATGAAACATCTGGAAACAACACAAATGGAAATGAAAGGTAATAATTACCCAACTTTAAAATGCACTGAAATTTACACAAAATTCCAGAGAAATCTTTGCCAATAAAAATTCATGCCAAGGCTTTTCTGACAATTTCAATGATCTATATAAAATTAAATAATGACTGCAAAATAACGGGAAGAGAAACAACAGTTCATGCCTAAGTAAAGCATGTAACATTTAGTATCTGCATCCTCCTGTTAAATACAGATTATATTAAAAAAAAACAAATTACTCATATCCCAGATTCTAATGATATAAAAAACAAAGAGAGCAAAGATACACTGTTGACTCCAACATTAGACCAATTTCCAAAGAGCTAAACTTTTGGTCAAGAGTTTAAATTCCATGATGGCAGAACTTATGAATGGTTAAAAATGTATGTGAATATACCTCTTCAAATGAATCAATCCGTTGGAATGTCCAGACAAAAGCAAGTGGTGTGCTTCTTCGAATAATATACGTGTAGGACTGTTTATCTTTTAAGCCGGTCCAGATTTCCACTGTCCTTGTATTTTCTGTTGTGGGTCCCTGGAAAATTCAAATAATATTTTAAGATTTATAGTAAAAGTCTACACAACCTATTATATTGAAAAGCACCTTGTTCTTTTAGATATGCAGGGTATGTAAAGCTGATAGTTGACTTCAGAAAGGGAAAACCAGAATTATATGATCCAATGATCACTTGGGGAAATCAGAGGTGGAGTGGGTGAGCAAATTTAAGTTCTTGGGAGTCACTGCCTCAGAGGATTTTTCCTGGAGACAACACACTAATGGCATCATGAAAAAAAAACACACCAGCGCCTCTGCTTCCTCAGGAGTTAGATGAGGTTTGGTATGACATTAGAAACCCTGGCAAATTCCTACAGATGTGTGCTGACTGGTTGTATCACAGTCTGCTATGGGGACACTAATACCCTTGAGCATAAAGCCCTCCAAAAGGTAGTGGACACACCTCAGGATATCACAGGCAAAACCCTCCCCACCATTGAGAACATCTAAAGGGTCGCTGTCGTCGGAGAGCATCAGCAATCATCAAGGATCCACACCATCCAGCACACACTCTGACCTCACTGCTACTATCAGAAAAGATGGTACCATAAGACTCACGCACCAGGTTCAGGAACAGCTGCTATCCCTCCACCATCAGACTCCTCAACAAAAAGCAATCAGGGACTCATTTATGATCTGTTACTTTTGCACTTTATTGATTTTTTTAAAAAAAATTCACTCTGTATTGCAGTTTGTTTAAATTTTTTGTCAATTTTTGATTAATTGTTCACACATTTACGATGTGTACTTTTTTTTTGCCCTCCCAACAAGGGGCAATGCTGCCTTGCCTGCAGGAAAAAGAATCACAGGGTTGTATGTGATGTCACATATAAACTCTGAATAAATCTGAATAGAGGCATATGTATCATGTGCAAGAAGCAGCTTTAATCATGCTTAGCACAGACAAATGGGCCGAAGGGCCTGTTCCTTTGCTGAATTGTTCTAAGTTCTAATAATAAATGTTTATTATGGTCATTTATGGTTTTATATAGCACGATTAGTGTAGCAGTCAGTGCAGCACTTTTACAGTGCCAACCATCTAGGTTAGAGTTGCCACTATTCATAGAGAGTTTGGATAATCTTCCCATGCCTGCGTGGGTTTCCTCCAGGTACTTTATTTCCTCTTACATTCCGAAGACTTACAAGGTTAGAAAATTAATTGGTGCGCTATGTAACAGACAACAGCAATAAAAATGAGCCCAGTGTTATACTTAAAACAGTTTATCTACTTATCTAACTTAATCCCCAACTCTCTCTGTGTGTGCGTGTGTGTAAAATACTTCAAACCACTACAGCTCAAGGCACTGTTCTCCGAAGGAAGTTCGAAGTTCAGTTTCTGAAATAGTTCAGTGCAGACTTCAAATTGATGCGACACACAGGCTTCAAGGTGGATGAGACACGCGGGCTTTAGACGACATTAGCAGTTCATGAAGTGGGTGAAAGAGATGGGGGGAGGGGGGACAGAATGTAGATTAACTCACGAAACCCTTGTTGAGATGCTTCCAATGAAATGTCCTTTTTGGATGAGTGCCAACCAAAACTCCCGTCTTCTTTGGCGTAGGGGACACAAAGCAAGTGATGCTCACAAAGCTTCCAGAATCCGTAGGTCAGCTGAACTCAAGTGATTCTCACCCTGGTCACTATCCAAGCGTAGTATTTCTTCTACAAGTAGAATCCTTTCCGTGGGTCAAACAAAAAGTGACCTTTATTCTTCTTTGTCATGGAGTGGTCCTCTCATTCCTCTATGACTAACAGGAGGAAATCAGGCAGACGGCCTATTACCATGTATGAGGCAAATCCAGCATCGTATTTCTTCTTCAGAGAGCTGTTTGCTCCTGTGCTGTCTTCTTAAAATGGCCCCTGAGCCAAGCTTGGTTTTGCATCACATGGTCTCTGCACCTGGGATTTCCACAGCTTCTCTCCTCACTCTGCAAATATATCCATTTAGGAACATGCTGTTCTCAAAGCCTGCTGCCAGTTTACAGTCACTTTCTAAAATATGCAGGCTTTTGTTAAATCTGTTCTCTGAAAGTGGCAATCTCATACCAATAAAATGAACTGAAAAATGGGAGCACATCACACGTGACATAGGTGTTTTTGGGTCGGCCCCTGGGCTGGAAGGGCCTGTTACTGTGCTTTATTTCTAAGTTTAAAAAAGAATTAACATCTAATAGTTAATGCTGTATATAGAAAGCCTCTCTACTTAGAGAAATTGAGTGCTTTGGAAATGGTTTCAAAATAACAAGTCAACTATTTAAGAGCGATAAGGAGGAATTTTTCTTTCCAAAAAGGCATTTTATTTTGGATACTGTATCCCAGAAGGGTGTGGAAGTTTGAAACATTGAACAAGTGCTTTTAGGCTGTTTTGTGGGTATATTGGTGGTGCACTGGTAAGTTACCAGACTAATAATACAGATGTCTGGACATAGACTCTTGAGACTTGAGTTTAAAATCAATCCAAGGCAGCCATGGAATTTAAATTCATTTACTAATTTGGAATTTTGGAAAAGAGGCAAAACCAATCTGCTGGAGGAACTGAGCAGCATAAGTGGAGAAAAAAAAATTTAAAAAAAGAAACTTGATATTTTGGGTTGAACCCCTTCAGTAGGAGACGGCAAATCAGAAAAAAAATGCTGTCTCCATGGGGCGAGTTTCACTATTCAGAATGAGCTAGTTTGACTTCTCAGCAACTTTCCCTGTTGGATAAGTGAATGTCTTATTACCTTTAGGGTTAATCTAACATGGAACCAGCAGGTTATGTTCATCAGCGTGCATATCCCAACTCTGAAAGCCGTGGATGAAGACATGGAGAAATTATGTCTAATCTTGAAGAAATCCTGGCCCACATCCCATGCAAATTTTCCTGTGGTCCAAAACAAAATGCAATCCACAGGAAAGACACAATTGGTGAAGAGGTTAGAGGGAAAGCTATCCCCAACTGGAATCCTCCTGAAAAATCCTTTCACCAAGCAACATCCTGATTCATCAAATGGCATTAAATCTCATACAAACAACTCTGATTTGCCGCCACAACCTACAATGACATTATCCAAGTGAAAGCCTTATAATGATGCCCTCACCATTAAGACCTTACTAACTTCTACTTTCAACCAGTGTTTAGAATTTTCCTCTGCCTGGGAAACAGGGTAAGTTAAAAGAGGCATGAACAGCGAAATGCACAAGGCAAGTCTACCTCAATGACTGTTTACAGCCAAAGAGGTTTAACAGACAACTCCATTCCCAAAGACACGCTTGAGAAAATACAGCACACGTCAAACTCAGGCCCGCGGGCCAAATTTGGCCCGTGATATAATTATATTTGGCCCACAAGATCATATCAAATATGTAGTCGAGCTGGCCCGCCGGCCGCCGCGCCAGTCTAGCGCACGCACAGCTAATACTACAAATCCCAGAATGTTTTGCAAATGCATTGGCGCCGGCCCGTCAGCCCGCTAATCGCCCCCACCTCCTCTCTTTACTTTCATTAGGATCTGCGACCTGTCGCCCAACTCACATGTAATAAACCCCTTACGAAAAATGGCCAAACGAAAGACAGAAAACAGGTCCTTTCAAGACAGGTGGGAGGCAAACTCTGACCCCAGAGTTTGATGAACTTGCATCTAAGAAGAGATGCCAAGTATCTGGTTTAGACCCAGGTGCATCAGAGTAAATCACAGTGTAGCAAACTAAGCTTGGACTAATATTTTCTTTGGTTAACTTTGGACTGTTCATCGTTGAAAGATTGGATTTTCATTGAAGCAAGTTGTTATTTTTTTGACTTGTTGGCTTGTGAAAAAAAAACCCATTTAAAAGGAGCTTAAAGGCTATAGAGAAATATTATTTATTGAATATTTTATTTCTCATTTGTTAATGCTTCTGGAAAGAGTTTAACCAAAACTATTATTAAACATTTATTTTAATAAGAAAAAGTTTAACATTACATATGTTGAAAGAAAACATGCAGATGTTGAAAATTTTCAATAAATATTTAGTTTGGCCCACGACTTAGTCCAAGTTTTTAATTTTGGCCCTCTGTGAATTTGAGTTTGACACCCCTGAAATACAGGATGGTCAAATTCATACCAGGCCCATTGATGTGAGAATTTCATCCCTTGCCACCCATTAAACAGGGCTCTACCCACGTTAGCACAGAAATAAATTCAGCAGAGCTTACCACTCGGAAACTGAATTCGCAATCAGCACTGCACAGCATCTCAAAGACGAATGTGATGCGGGCAACCTCTGAGTTGTCTTCATTCATTGCCGCTGACTGAGGTGGTCTGGACAACAAGGGTAATGCAAAGAAAAAGGACTTGTGATTCTTTTTAATGATCTTAAATACTGTCAGTATAAAATAAAAAGTGTTTTCAAAGTTCAAATGTAAAATTCTGTGGATGGGAGAAAACAAGAGATTTTTTTTTAAATCCAGGAAAAGTCATATAAAAACAGGGAAGCCTAATTGAAGCTGCTCAAAGCATTGATTGGGACATAATGGATTGTTGCATCCGATCCTGGCCGTAACTTGGCTTTGCATCTCATGAAGGTCCCAGAGTGGCTGCAGTAGGATTTGGCAATGATTCAAGGGAAGAGATCTCAACAACAAGATTAGACAGCAAAAGCTGCAGTTGTTACCCATGGAGCAAAGGTTGAGAGAAGTTTTGCTAGTAGTATGCTAAGCACGAAAAAGAAGGAAGCGGATGATTCAACATCCTAGAAGCACAATGAACATCTCTGGTGAAACTTTTTTGAGGGTAGAGAGTAGTTACAATTTGAAATTGACTGGAATCATAGATATCTCAGAATCTTTGCTAGGCAATTGAAAGAAAATAAGTGGCAGATCTCTAGAGAATGCGGCAGACTGGATTGTTCCACCAGGATTTAATGCAAAATGCATGGCTCAACTGGCCTCGATTGCTGTCAATTCACCCTTTTCTGGCACATTTAACACATGTTGGAAATTGTGCTCATGTCCAATCAGTCTCCTGTAATAATTAACCAAAGACAAAGCAGAAAAAGTGCATTAGTGATTCACACCCTGAATTGGGATTCATAACTTTAGCAAGCCCAATTCAGGGAGTCCTTCAGTGCAGATGGGCCTGTAATGTACATGAGGAATTATTGGGGAATTACTGGGCTCTTTCAGTTGATTACCGGTGAACTATATCAGTACTAATGACGAGAGTATGAAGACGACCACTTTGTTTGGATTGGGGACAATCATTTACAATAAAATTCCAGTTATCCGCAATTCAAGCAATGGGTAGCCTCAAGCAACCTGAAAATCATGGAATAGGTAAAAAAAAAAAATACTCTAAAATAGGCATGGCTCACCATTAGTTTGCCAATTATCCAACATGCAATCTCAAGCTACTGGAAAATTCACTTATTCGGCATCTGCCAATCCCAAATAGTTGCCAGAATCCATAGGGTTTTACCATTCTTGGCTTCATATGAAAGGATACTATGAGGGAATCCCTAATAGAGTCATTTCCCTCCCTTCTCTACTTTGCTGGGAAATGAGATGAGTAGTCTTCTGCAGAGAATTTCCCCCGGGCCATTTCTCATCATCCACAGGATTGCCTTCAGCCTGCAACACATGTCCTTCCGATATGCACGCTGTTCTTTCTTGGGCACCTGCAGCTGTCTGTAGGCTGCAGAAAAAATGAAGAAGACTCCACACCTCATGCCTGTTTGCATCATGGAATTATAGTAAAAGTTCAAATATCTGGGGGCCAGAAATCCGGACCAGCTAAGAATCTGGACCCTTCAAAAACTCTTAGCTTTTGTGTGCATGTGTGTTTGCATTATTGGGTGCATTGCGTAAACACCACAGATATATTACCTGAGAATCTGCAGGTGATGGGGGGGGAGGGGGAATTAAAAAATCAGAAAATCCAGACCGACTCAATCCCTGAGAAGTCTGGATTTTAGGATTTTTACTGCACTGGGAGCCATGCTGGTAAATGTCCCCAGTGTTGGCTGAATTAGACCTTGTGAACATTCAAAGGAGTTGAACAGCCAAAGCAGTCCTGTCAAGTTTCCCAAGCTTCTCTTCAACCATATACAAATGTATCGACACAATACTGTAATGCATTACTCCTTTTAATCTAAAAAAGGTTGAAATCTCCATTGTTTGCCAACAAAAAGGGGGGAAAACATGTTATGTAAAATTAGTGGTTTTATTTGGAGTGTGTCTGGCAATGGATGAAAGTCAAATGCATTAAACAGAATTATGAATAACCTAGTTCAATTTCCCCAGTGAGTGTAATTTCATATGGAAATGATTGCCAGCACAACCTAATATTGGGAAAATTGTTTTTATGTGTCGCTGATCCAACATCTTGGATTATTGTTTTTAAATTAATGTTTTCATTGTGACATTAATTTTTCATCTAGGAATCCTGAGGCAGAACCTGATGCTCCTTTATCAATCCTGATCAAGAAACCTGGAAACATCATTCTTTGAGACTGCTTAAACCCGCTTGTACATTCACTAAGGAACTTGGCTAAGAGACCGATGGAAGCATCTGTTTTGTATTTGGAGAATTGCACTTAATTACTCAAGTACCATGTGGTGAAGAAAATAGAAGGGGACACCATTGGATTGCACACATATTTAGAGCAATATTTATAACCTGTCATTAAAGGTATATTTCCATGATATACAGGAGGCAAACTGGCCCATCAAGATTCATTTAATTTAGACATACAGCACGGTAACAGCCCTTCTAGCTCATGCGTCTGTGCCACCCAATTAACCTCCAACCCCCATTTGTTTTGAAAGGTGGGAGAAAACTGGAGCATGTGGAGGAAACTCACAAAAACACAGGGAGGATGTAAAAATTCCTTACAGACTGAGCCGGATTCAAATCAAGGTTGGTGGCACTGTTTTTAGGGTTGTGCTAACTGATAGGGTGGCCCGGTTGATGGTGCCTTTGAGAGTAATCCCATCTTTTGCATTCATTTCCAGATGCTAGCAGTCCTTGGGGTCAGAACAGAGTTCTGTAAGCTGATCGATTCGTGAAATGGAAATGAACAAAAATCAGTGTGCGGGAGAGGTCATGGAACCTTGTGAATAGAGAGTGAGCAAGTGCGGTATAAATGGTTGCCAGTTGGCCTCACTGACTCAGTGAGCGAGTGAGTCTCCTCAGGTCTCCAAACACTGCTTGGCACAACTGATTGTTGCATTCTCAAGGTAAGGGGGTTGTGGGAAGAGAAAGCACACAGAAATGCACTGTTCCCACCTGGGAGAAGATGCTTGCTGCCCAATAGAAGCCAGCAAAATCCATCCCCACCCATCCCTTTGGTATCCCAAATGGTTGTTTGCATGCAAGAGGTGTTTATAATTTGGGGAGGACCTGTAGAATTTATGTGTCCACGTCGCTGCTCCTGCCACACACCTACGAGGTGTAATTTAGAGTAGCCAATTAACCTACCAACCAACTCATCTCCAGAATATGAGAGGAAACTAGAGCACCCAAGGAAACCCACGCATCAAAGAAAGGTCATGCAAATGTCCCAGACAGCACCAGATTTCAGGAACAAACATAGATTACTTCAGCTGTGCGACATTGCTGCCTGCAATTGCTGCTTCATGAAGTCCTTATGCCAAGGTCCTATCTTACCTAAATCCAAGAACTGTCATTGTCAGCGCCAAGTAATTATTGTCAGCAACTGCTGCTGTACTATGTACATGGTCTCCAGCCACCTCCCATCCTGAAAAAGGTTTTTTTTTAAAAAAAGGACAAAGTTAGAATTAATTCTCCTCAGAACAATGAACAGAAGCATAATTTTCACACCCATTTCCCCCCCCCACACAATTTTTTTCATACATCTGATTTCCTCCATTATACCTTTGAGTTAACTCTCAAAAATATAATCATCATATTTTGACTGGCATCCCTCTACTCAGTTTTAATGTGTGGAGCAGAGTAACAATGGTTAAATATGCCAACATCTTCCCCTGAAGGTGCTGCCTAGGGAAGGGGGAGTGTGACAAAGGGGTTTGTGCAACAGTCTGAAACAGATGCAGTCAAGAGTAGCTGCATAAATAAGGTGGAGGATTTTGCATGATCCCCTGGATCACAGAATAAGTAGGACAACAAGATCATAGGAGCATGTACTAGACTATCTTTAATTTTCATGAATTTCAATCCTGTTAAGATATTCATGATGCAGTAACGTGTACACATGGAACACATTTTTCAATCTATAGAGTTGAGATCCAGAGAACGGAGGTGGAGGGGCTAAAATTGGGACAATGAGCCCTGGAGCAGGATGTAAAACATGAAAGTCAGCACTGTTGTTGAAGTAAAAACACAATGCTGTAGAAACTTAGCAGGTGAAACAGTACAACTCCGATTATCCAAATATATTTTCGGAGAAAAGAAAAACCGTCCAGTAACAACAGCAAATCAGTTGTAACGGTGTTTTAACAACAACAAACAACAAGGAAAGGCTTTCTAAGCACAAAAATAATGTTTAATTCTCACCCCCAAAAAAAACCAACCTGAACAAAATAAGATAAATCCAACACCAAAACTTGAAGTTCTACTCAGAGGTTTTTCCAAAATTCCAAAAAAATTTTTCAACCCGTGACGTCAGTTCAGCTCCGAAAAAGTTTTGGATAAACAAGGATTTCTGATTGCTTGAGATATCCTCACTTCTCCAAAAGTTTTCAGAGGTGGAATGTCATAATTTCAGCTTTTAAATTTTTCGAAAAAGTGAAATTTCTGATTTTTCTGAAATCCTTAATTATCCCAAAAATTTTTTTGGAGCCGAACTGGCGTCATTTCTCGGTCCAAAAAATTTCGGATAACTGAGGATTTCGGATAATCGGAGTTGTAGTGTACTTCATATAGCAAAGATAAAGATACATAACCAACATTTCAGGCTGGAGCGAAATGTAGCCAGATACCTGTACAAAATTGGTGGGGGGGGGGGGAGGCTCCACATTTCTTTGTTTGGGCGCTTGCCTACATTTTGCTCATACCTTGATGAAGGGCTCAACTCAAAACATTGGTTAGGTATCTTTGCTATATAAAGTACATTGTTTCACCTGCTGAGTTTCTTCGTTATATTTTTACTGGGGAAGGATGTGCTAAATCTGGCATTGGGCTCAATAAGTGAAGGGAGGGGGATGAAAGAGAAAAATATAAATTTATGAGGCACCTTGATCTGAGGAGCCATTGACTGACACTAAAGCCAAGTAATTGGTTGGAGATACCCCAGTTAAATTACACAAAATCAGGTCTCAGCTGCAGGTCACAACCATTGCAGTTCAGGAATGCATGACTGAATTTTTCATATGACATCAAAATATATTTTGCAAGCTGCTTGACACTTTGTGCATGATCAGTTAACATAATGAATTAGTGATTCACGTACAAGCAGAACACAGGACATATGGGATTCACATAGTTAAATGCTAGATTGCTAAACAGTATTAGAATTTTGGCTATATTCTTTCATCCATTTGTCTATTGATTGGAAATGCTAATTTATTATTCCATATACTATATTAATTCTGCTTACCACTTATTCCGCCACAGTCTCGATCCATCCCACTGAAACAGGAACTGTTCATATTTTTTGGCAAAGTATTCCACCATTTGTATTCAAAGCCCAACACAGGTTCAGTTCCAACAGCACACTTGGTACACACTGAACAAAAACAAATGCACCGACATTACCTAAGCACCCAAACGTTTCTGTTTGACTTTCTACTGTGTCCTGCCAATAATTGTTCACTATAAAATGATTCATTATATACCATTCATATACTTAACCTCCATTTCTAAAGAAGAACAAGTTAATGCAGTTGGTATTGGCAATATGGGCAATTAAGAGCCCTTTAAATGAAGTGTGAGGATGTTCATGCCATAAAATCAAGTGG
Source organism: Narcine bancroftii (assembly GCF_036971445.1). Classification (NCBI taxonomy): domain Eukaryota; kingdom Metazoa; phylum Chordata; class Chondrichthyes; order Torpediniformes; family Narcinidae; genus Narcine; species Narcine bancroftii. The sequence goes on from NC_091473.1 coordinate 241,103,163, forward strand.
AATCTCCATATTTCAGGTGCCATAGGCAACATTTGAGCATTCTGCGCTAAAGGTGTCAACTTGTATGCAAATCTGAAAGGACATGATTGGATCTTTAAATGGGTTGGGTTTTGAAGACCACACACAGGAATCCTTGAAGTTAGTGGATGAAAATGTATTTACATCCCAATGGATTATCAGATTACCATGGGAGTTGAAGGGGGGGGGGGGGGGTTCCCTGCTAACCTCCCTGCCTCTGGCACATCCTGATTCATCCACAATGTAGGTAGGTAGGTGGTCATCTGAGTCTCTAATTATTAATAATTGGAGTATCATGGGTCTCAACAGCTGATTCTGTGCTGCTGGGAAGCAATAGCTTGTACCAGTAAAATTATCCCTTCAGCCAACAGAAAGTTGGAATAGTCTCCAAGAAACAGAAAAATAAAGTGTCTGGTTCATTGTGCCATGTTTGATTACATTGGGCATTGAAGCTATTGCTTCGTGAACACTTTTGGATGTACTTTATGGATTTTGGGCTGCTGGACACGAAAATCCTATCAAGTACTTTTTTAAAAACTATAACCTATTTTTCTGATGTTCTGCCCTATTTTAAGTCTATTTCAAGGATACAAAGCCATGAAATGAAACATGTCATTGAAAATTCTGCATTTGCCCTTGGACTCCTTCCCTGCTGATCTTGGTGCAGTCAGTGATGAACATGGTGAAAGATTTCACCGAGACATTCCAACCATGAAAAAAGCAGCATCAGGGCAACTGGAATCCATCAATGCTGGCCGACTATTATTGGACACTGACACAAGAGGCATTGGATGCAGAGTACAATCAAAAATTAGCATCAAAACATTTTTAGGTCAGTTGAACTAATGCAAAGTGTCAGCATCATCATGTAATTAAACCTGCTAAATTCAATAAAATTAATGTTTCTCATATTTCCTACATGAATCAGCAAATTTAAATTACCTTTGCATTCCACACACAGATACGGTCAAGGGATAGTGGTGGAAGCAGATATAAATGTTTAAGAGGTTTCTATCCAGACACATAAATGTGCAGGGAATAGAGTGATATATAATCATGTGCAAGCAGTGAAGTTTGAGTTTACTTTGGCATCATGTTCAGATATCGTGGGCCCGTTCCTACTCTGTGCTTATGTTCCACCAACCAACAATTTATCTGGAATATCTGGGTCAGGATATTTCCACATTTCTTGAATTTCAGTGAAAGGCAAATGCAAATGTTTCCTTTTTTTCTCTTAATTTCAATTTTATTTATTATTTTGGATGTAGATGGCACTGGCAAGGGCTTCATTTAATGTCCAGTCCTAATTTCCCTTGATAAGATTGTGGGAAGACTCTTCATTGGCAACTGTAGTCCTTACGGTTATCAATCCCATCTTAATTGTTGTTTCATAAAGCTTCCAGCAGTCTGAAAGTATCGGTTTTCAAATCTTGTTCTGTATAAATATAGCTGCAATGTACTTTACATCTTAAAACACTGTTTCCAATAATATGCTTAAACCATGTAAAAATGGAAAATTAAAATACATGTCACACTCCATCTGATTCCATACCCAAGTAATGAGAAAATAGCCTGTATTTTTCTCTTGTCATTGATCATGCAGGAAAGAATCAAAGCAATTTTTTTTTGTTGTTTATGTAATTTTGCTAACTTTGAAGTGATTGGCAAAAACCTCAAGCTGACACAAGGAAGACATTTTCAGTCCAGTCTGCAGGGCAGTGGAAATAAAACCAATCACCATTTTACAAATGATAAAGGTTAAGTACTTGATGGGAAAATAAAATTGCTGGAGACTCAATGAATTATCCTACTAGGGACTAGTATGGGTTTTCTGGGCCAAATGGCCTTCATCATGCCATGACAAAGACAATAAAGAAAATGCAGCCATCTGGTCTGTGAACGATATGCAAATTGTTTAATCAATCAATCGAGACTGCACGCATAATTTTGATGTTGACAAATGTAATTGGCATCCAGCTACCCAGAAAAATTTGTTTTGCCATTAATTTATGACTTAAGCCATCAATGGGCATGACACAGAAACATTCTTTAGTGATGTAAAACAAGGTTGCCTTACTGCCCCAATAGCTCATTCAATCTTTCTTGACCCCAATAAACTTTTGGAGTCGCGTAGCCATGGAGATAATCTTCAGAACTCATGGGAAGCCCCAGGAGTTCAGCTACATTATAGAGACAAGTGATTCATCTTCAGCTGCCCATTTGCTTTTTTCAAACTTGCATCGTCTTCTGCATGATTAAATCTTTCCTACTCTTTGACTTTGATTTTCTGGGTTCTGCCCTTTGGTTCACATGCATTAAAATCTCTGGTATCCAGAAATCAAGCAACTGGTAGTCTCAAGCAACCGGGAAAAAAAGAGGAAAACACATTTAAAATTTTTTAAAAAGAATAAAATAATAGGTAAAATGAAGTCTAAAATTGTAAAAGTAAATGTTCTCTGAAGTAACACAAAAACTTTGGAGAAGGTGGGAGCAAATTTTCAGTCAGAGGAGGGCCTTGGTCGGGCTTTGCTCATAGCAGTTGTTAGAATAAAGTTGTGTGAAACAGCAATGGCATTGCCCAGGATGAAGAGATATTTGATGCCGCTCACCGTAGGGGTGACTCTCTTTAACAGCCTCCTTATGCTTGCTTAGTGAGAGTCACCCTGGTTAGAGGCTTAATTTGTAAACTTTGGGGAAGGGAAGGTTTTATTATCTATAATGTTATTGCTTGCCTTTCATGTGGGGCTCTGTGGAGGAGGAAGAACTTGGCAGATGCAGCGACAGTTATATGTTTTCAAAGAACATGAGTGAAAACAAAGTAAATTTTTTTGTTAGAGTAAGTCTCAAGCAACCAGAAAATACACTCATCTGGCATTTACCAATTCCCACAGGTGCCGGATACCAGGGGTTTTATCGTATGAAAAACCCAACACCCAACCCCAACCAACCAATTTTCCCCTGCAACCGCTGCAACCGTGTCTGCCTGTCCCGCATCGGACTTGTCAGCCACAAACGAGCCTGCAGCTGACATGGACATTTACCCCCTCCATAAATCTTCATCCGCGAAGCCAAGCCCAAGGAAGAAGAAGAAGAAAAGATTTAAATCCATGAACCAGAACCACCAACCTTAAAGCACTGCTCTCGCTCACTTGTACAAGACATTTTGGGGAATTATACTACTGTATAATTGCACTGGATTTGTGATGAAGGAGCACTTATTATCAGATAACAGAGGAAACAAAAGCCTTGCAATTGTGTAGAACATCTAAAGTGGAAAGGAAAAATGCAACTGCAGGTACTCCCCAACGTGCGACCTCTGTGACTTGCGTCCATTCGCAAATATGACCGAAAATTTTAAATATATAAAATTTACACTGATTATGTTATATTTGACAAATTATAACAGGGACACAGGGCATTTAAGACCCAAAATGTGCATATGGACTTCGTTAGTTAGCATCCCACGGTCCATAGGCTAGGCATGGCCAGCTTGATTCCTGTGCGCATGCACAAATCTTCAGTTGACGCACAAGTTCGCGTATTGGAGTTCAGTTGGAGCATACGTGAGAGTTAAGGGCACAAACTCAATATTGTTAGGGCTCTGAACTCTAGTGCATGTGCCAAGTGAACTCCAATACGTGAACCCACCGCGCGTGTACCAACTAAAGACTCACACATATATAGCCAAGGACCCCAGGATGCCGACCAACAAGGTAAGCATGGACCAGAATGTGGAAAGATATGCCGAGGTTGAGTGACAAATTCAGGAAGCTTTAAGTTGTTATCATCAAATCGACAATTAAAAAAAAAAATTGATTAAAAAGTTTGCTTTAAGACTTCAGTGCCCCACACGTGCAGACAAAATTCCAACTTAAGTCCATTTCGAGATACAACTGATCCTTTGGTTCCAATTACGGTCGTACGTTAGGGAGCACCTGTATAGCACATAGAAGAGTTGAGGAAAATAAAATTCCAATCTAAAAGGAACTTGAAGGGATTACCAAAAGTTTTGTTTCCAATGGTGAAATTTGAGAAAATTTTAAAGGAGAGGGTCAAAGGAAACAGGTATTTATTTGAGATCCTCCATAGTCATGTTGCTGGAAAGACTCCAGGGTTTTGAAGGGAAAAATGCTACAGCTCTTGAGGAGTATATTCCCTATAGATAAAATTAAAACAGCCGCCTCATATTCCTTAATCCTTGTAATGCCACACATATCTTATGCATGATATTTATGATACAAAGCTGGCTAATAAAACAATCATAGGAAAGAATGCATTGAAATAATTTTACCATCAGATCCATCTGAGTAAAAGCCAAATGGACAAGGATAGCAGCCAGTGCCATTGAGTTGGGAAAAACCTGGGTTACAAGGCTTGCATGGTTTCTTGATTCCTGTGACAGGAAGCTTCACTGCTCCCTTCATATCCTCACTGCACCGTTTGGGTTCAATCCATTTATACGTCATCTGAGTCTGATAGATCAAATAATACAATGCAAATTTTACAATGTGCCTTCAGATGTCTCAAGCAATAAAATATGCAACATTCTTTTTCCAGATATTTGTGGATCATTGTAAATTTTTAGTCTTTTGCTCAGTGGTTGCAGTGCATACTTTCAATCCATGTCCCACTTCCTAAAAATGGAACAAAGATCCCTCTAACCATCACCGTGTGTTAATTCAATCACCGTCATCACTTCTAGTGTCCATCTGGCTCTCCTGACAGCAGAGTTAAATTCTTGGTATTTTTATGGTGTGGTTTCCCCAAGGCTTAAGAACACATTGTAGAAACACCAGATTCATCCACTCATGATCTTTATAATCAGACAGAGAACAATAATTTCAAACTCATTTAGTCATCGGAGTTTGATTTTCTATTCAGAGCATGTTGCTGGGTTACCATGGAGATTATCTTAAAGGAGAAACAAAGAAGTGTAACTAATTTTGGAATGACCTTGAAATCCAGAAGCTGATTTTCATCTGATTTAATATACTTAATATTGGGTCACCAGAATTCTGTTCAATGATGCAGCCATCACTAGTTTTAAAGATAGTTATAGCCTGGGTGTCCAAACTGTTCCAATTGCATAGCCCATACTAAGGCACAAAGACGGCTCCAAATTATCTTTTCGGCTGCAAATGGCCCATGAAGGTAACGTGTAGGTCCATGGTTGAAACAGTTATAGAGACCAGGCTTCTCTGGGACCTCAAAAAATGATCTGGCTTCTGCCTTTGCATAGCCATTTCCCCCACTCTAATGGACAAATGAATGGATATTGTTAAAGCTTGGAATATTACTATTTGGTCTCTTGTAATTCATTAGCCAAATATAAACAAGTCTCAGAATCACAACCATCATGCCAGGTCAGGTAAAGGTGGATGCTGGCACACTCTGGTGGGTTGTCATGCCATAGTTAATACTCTTCTTTGAAGAGCTTGAATTATAAACTTTGATTGCTATCCAAAAAGAGATGCCCAGTTATTTCAGTGTTTGGTGGATATGTCACTCTCCATCTTTAACTCCCGTGGGCACATGTTGAAATAAAAGGATATTTTTTTGTTCCAGTGAAATTTGCTTCTGATTGTCCAACTTCTAGAGCAAAACAATTTGGTTTTACTCTTGATCAGCCCACATTGTATTCTTCATCTAGTGTAGAAATCTATCAAATTGGAGGGGTTTTGGGATAAACCTCAACACTGCAGTATCTGTCAGATTGAAATGGCAATGACCACTGAAGGTTAATTTCGTCAGTGAATGGGGGCAGGGGGGAGAAAAATAAGGGGCATTGTTTACAAGATTACAAATCAGAAATGTAACCAAGCATAAATGATGATCTTCTTTCTTTTAGTGGGTAATTGTAGGGGGAGGATGGGGAGTGATGGAGAGGGAGAGGTTTTTTTAAATATATCTGTATAGTCGACATATATTATTTTTATATGTATTTCATTATAATTGAATGTAATTGAAGTTTAAAACTTTTTTTTTAAAAGTTTTTAAAAAAGGAAATGTAACCAAACGATCATGAGTGCATGCATGTTTGATTAGTGGGGGACAAGGTCCGCATCCTACTTTTGGTTATATTATTTACTACACACCTGGGAATTTCAAAGCCATACATGTAGTTTCTTTCTCCCCACCCCACCCCACCCCACCAACAAAGATCCAAGAATGCTGTTTATGAGTGAGAAGGTGATTGCTAGACCCAAACAGAGGATGCTTTTTAAAATCATTGCTTGCAGGCAAGTGATTCTCTCAACCAGGGGTGGGCACCTCTTTTTTTAAAAACCTCATATTCCATAAGTGCTGTGATTCGAAAGGGATTGCTTAAGGTTGTATGTGAGTGGAAAGAAAAAGTTTGAAAATCACGTTTTACTCGTACCAATCGATTTGTTACGTGCACAGTTTCATCACTCCAAAGGAAATGGGACATTGACAATTTTTTTCAGTAACAATTCGGGCTAGAACAGTGGTTCTCAATCTTCCCACTCACATACCACCTTTAGGAATCCCTTATCAATCACAATAGGGAATACTTAAGGTGGAATGTGAGTTTTAAAAACTTCACATATTGGAATTCAGCAGGTTGTATAGATTAGGATTGAAAAGTACCCCTGAATGCTGGGGCTGTGACATGCATTTTGGTCTTGTCCCAGAATTCAAGAATTTTTAATTATGAAACAAAAGATTATTGGTGAAGTTTCAGACATTCAAATTCCTTTTTGCCATAGATTCTGTCTTGGGAGACACACTTGGGTTATTTTTAGATAAATACTCTCAAAATTGAATTCAGATTAGTATAATGGCAGGAAGACAAATTACACTTAGAGGCTGGAAAAATTTAGGGGACCAGCATTTCAGGACTGAGCCTCAGAAATGGCCAAAGAGGCAGCGTTTGAACCCATAGCTTACAAACAGTTTGAAAAATTGGACATCTATACACAAAAATTGGACAGCAAAACAAAAATGGGGAAAATATCTAGGTTTCCCTGGGAGGAAATAGTGGTGGCTATTGTGGTGAAGCATATTAATGAATGGCAGTTTTTTTTCTGTTATTAGATGTCTAAATAGACACATACTTTATTATATTGATTTTTTTTGCTGCCATGTATGTTTCTATTTTATGGATAAGTTTATGTTTTGTGGCTTATCATTTACATAACTCTAACAGTGACTCAAGGGTTTGGGGAAACTTTAAAAAAAAAACATTTAAATTTAAATTAAAAAAAATAGGTTGCATACCCATGCCCTAAACCAACCTGACTGTGAAATTCCTTCCTTCTTTGATCAACTAACCATCACTCCCAAACACTGATCAGCTGACCTCCCACTCATTCCAATAATGAGAATTTATTGTCATAAACATGAATAAATAAAATAGTGCAAGGAAAAGATAAAGTGAGGTAGTGTCCATGATAAAGTGAGGTAGTGTCCATGATAAAGTGAGGTAGTGTCCATGATAAAGTGAGGTAGTGTCCATTGAGAAATCAGATGGCAGAGTCCTTGCGCCACCGAGTGCTTGTCTTCAGGCTCCTCTACATTTTTCCCCAATGGTAGTAGAGTGAAAATGGCATGGCCTGGGTGGCTTTCTTAAGACACCACCTTATGTAGATATCCTCGACGTTGCAGGCTGAGTTAACAAACCTCTGGAGGTTTTTTCTTGTCTTGAATATTGGCACCTCCATACCAGACAGGGATACAACCAGCCAGAATGCTTTCCATGGTACACCTGTAGAAGTTTGAAAGTCTTTGGTGACCTGCCAAATCTCCTCAAACAATATAGCCATTGGTGAGGCTTCTTTATTATTGTATTGACATGGAAGCTCCAGGATAGATCCTCAGAGATGTTAACACCCAGATGAGAGCGTTCCACAAATGGTCAGTTTTCTCATGAATTCTCCAACCTGCAGGGGTCTCTTCTTTTCTTCACCCCAGCCCCTGTCTGCAAATCTCAGGTGCCAGCTAGGCAAACTTTAAGCCTTTTTCTGTACCATAGCAGAAACTGAGTAAATTGATTCTAATTGAGACCTGCTGCTAAATTTGACAGGAGTTATTATTCCTTTACTTCCACTAACAGTCATCCCTGCTCCCTCCCTGTAAATATCAGGGCCACCAAGTTAGTGGTCAGCTTAGTGAAAGCATCCTTGGCTCTACTTGCAGGATCCAGGGCCAATCCAGAAATTGATCATGTCACCCAGATTTGCACATAGGTTCAGGGGTTGTTTCAGGTTAATAGGTTAGAATGGGCATCCCTTAGGCATGAATATATTACATTTATTAAACAGAGAAACGTTGCTTCAACCTTATCCATAAAATAACATATTTGAGGAGAATTTTTTTCCCCAGTCGGAAAATGGTGAATCTATGAAATTTTTTGCCACAGTTGGCTTTAGAGGATATCAATAACCAATTGATAAGTTCTTGATTAGTAAGGACATCAAAGGCCAAGGGGAGAAGACAGGAAAGTGGAGTTGAGGGGAAAAATACATCAGCCATGGTTCAAATGGAGTAAACTCGATTGGGTGAATGGCCTAATTTTGCTTCTAAGTTTTATGATTATTTCATCCACCCAACACCATCAACATATCCCAAACGAATAATTTTAAAAATGCTTTTATAGTTCAGAGGTTTATGTGCAAAGATGCTTGAACTACCCTCTCACAATCTAAGGGTTCTATTTTAAACAAAATTTCGTTCATTTAAATAAAAGTTAATTACCTTTCCTTCAGAATCGCATGGTGTATGTGTAGAAAAATAGTCCTTATCTGAGCATAGAGGACGTTGATTACATTTTCCAGAGCCAGGTTCTGATTGAAAAGATACAAGAAATAATCTAAGTTAAATCCAAATTTGACAAACAAGTCCAAACAAAATTAAGAGAACTGAAAGGCCCAAGCTATCGCCTCATCAGCATTTATTAATTATTGACATTAAAATAGATCAATTTTATTTCTCTTCATTTTTATCTTTTTATCTCAAATTTCAAATGCAAACACCCCAATATAATTTACACATTTTTTTTTAATATAAACATGTTTGCCTGAAATTTCTATTTTAGCAAAAGCATTTGTCCGAGAGTGGATTAACAGCACTGCAGAAACAAGCACATGTGCAATGACGTGATTTTCCACTATAGATCATAGTACAAACGCAAGCTGCCAAGGTGAATTAATGCATTTAAAATACTTCACACGCATGCACATAGATAAAATGTGGGCGTCACTGACAAGGCCAATATTTAATGTCCACTATCAATAACCCTTGAATTTTTTACGAACAAAACACAAGACTCAATAACTTTGGCACAGAATTGGCCCCATGTAAACAACATCACAGATTTTCTTCCCCACATGACACCAACAAATCAGTTGAAGCTTCACCACAATCAGATGAAAACTGGCTCCTTAATCTATATTTTTAAAAGTGCCAAATCGCAAATTCCTTAGCTATCGTTCCACTTAAAGTTCTTAAGCGGAGTACAATGTTACCTGAATATTGATCTACGTGACAGCTGAGACACGAGGTTGCTCCTCTTGGAGAGTAAGTGTTTCTTGGGCATATGTCACAATGGGATGACCCAAGTTTTCTATTGAATGTACCAGGTTTACAAGGAAAACATTCTGATGTATAGGCCACCCCTGAAAAATAAACAGAAATAGGACCAGAGAATAATGAGAAAGGCAACTCATAGTTTGGCTAGTCTGAAGCTTTTTATTGTTGCTCCTGTTACAACTCATTTTTACTTCGGTACACAAGTGTGAAGATGAACTGGAGGCACATTTCTGGTATTCCAATGAACAATGGCACAGAAATTGTCTGGCACATAATTCCTGAAAGTTTGTTGCAATGTAATCAAATGCAAATAGTGGATACAAACGGGCTTCAGGACAGACTTCACCTGGAGGGTTGAGGCTGGCTCCCACCATTTTTAACGGGGCCGCAGCACATTTAAAAGCCTGGTTCCCTTTTTACATCACATTAAAAAAAAAACATGAAAAAAAAATATTTGTTAAGTAGTCAGTATTAGAGAGGTACCAAAGGGGGTCTTGTAAATTTTGAGCAGACTCCTAGGGGAGCCAAAGCTGGGAAAAGGTTGAGAATAGCTACTCTAAACTGCCATCTTGCTCAAGACAAGTTCTTGATTCATTTGTCTCATATACTGCTCACCTCCCGTCTTAATTCTTGGTGATATTCTCCAGGCTTTTGAAATCTCTCCCTACTCTCTCCCAGCTCAAGCAATACAAGCAGAGAATAAATAAGTCGGTTCATGCATCTTATTGCTAAACTGTATCAAATTATGAAGTTGATAATTTTCCAGATCGATTCTCAGTCGCTATTCCTTGGATCAATCACAGACTCTGGTGTTTTTGAATAGCCATAATTAGTTTCCATATCCAATGAAGGGTAGGAGTGAGGCTTTCTGGTCCTGGTTATGAGAGTTTGATTGCATTAATAGTGTGAGACAGAGAACAGGATCAGTTTCAGTTCTGATTGCACCACCGTTTAACAGCATGCAATCACCTTCTACATGCCATTCAATAAAGAGTGGCACTTTAGGTTGTCTACAAAGACAATTGGTGTATGGTCTCTGAGAGTTGACAACAAGGACTCATATTCAACCTGTGAGGCAAGTAGAATTGCCAGTCAGAACATCTCTGAATGAAGATTAACAAAGGTCATAAGAGGCCAGAAGTACATTTTTACCTATTTATCCCTAAACCTTGCACATACGGGGTCCAAATTTGTAAAAAGGCAGCATATTTATTTCTTAAATTATATGTAATTTTCTCTAAAGGAATACAACTTTCAATTTCAGCATTCCATCTCTCCATACCTAAGTATGCATCTGATTTCCAAATTACTGCAATACACTTCCTTGCCACCACTAATGCTATTTTAATGAATTTCACTTGATAAAATTATAATTTTAACTTGGGTCTTGTTCCTTCTATATTTCCTAATAAAAATACATCTAGATTTTGTGGAAATATGGTACCTGTAATTTATTCTAAAAAAATTTCCCAAGTCCACCCAAAAAGACCTTACTTTAGAATATATATAATTTACGTTCTACTTGGTCATGTAAAACCAGTATGTAATTATAGAAATTTTAAATTTTATCTATATTTGTTTACGAAAAAAGTTTATTAATTTCATATATGGAAAAATTTTAAATAAAATATTCCAAAAAAAGAACATCGTATGAAAAATTGGGTGAAAGATATATTATGCAACGTTCTCTGGATAACTTTCAGAAGCTGGGCAGATGATCTGGAGATATTGATACCCAGACTAGCTTCAAATCAAAGTACTCTAATAACACGATTTGTTTCAACTCGCACAAATGATGAAATGGCTCAAGATTTTGTCGTGAGTGTTGTTGGCTCATTGCTGACCTGTAAATTGATTTAAAATTAATTCTGATGAATCCTCCCTATGAATCCTTGGGTATAGGAAGGGGAGTTCTCCTGACTAGGTAAAGCAAGTCCTGCCCACATCAATATACAGTCACAACTTTTTTTTAATTTCAGTTGTCTGGAGATTTAATGGCTTCTCGGCATAACTCCAGAAATTAACTGCACGTCAGAAATTGAGACAAGCATATGCCCAAGTTGTGATCCATGGAATGATGTCACGTCTGGTGCTTTGTTTAGCATGTTATTAATGAATTAATCTAAATTGTGATGAGAGTGGCAATTCCTACACAAGAATGTCAATGCTGGATTTGAACTCTGACCCACCTTTCCCCTTTCTGTCCACCCTTCCCCATCACACTCCCTCATTGGATCCTCGCTCGTCAAGCTCCATCCTTCACTCTCCAATCCTCAAAAATTCTCAGAACCCTTGTGAAATTGAGATTTGTAAGTAAATTGAAGCCTCCGAGGTGGACCAGAATCATTAGGTACAACTCTAATTCTGGCATAGTTCAATAGCCTTAAGTCCATTAAAGCAAGAAGGGCAGAAAATTAAAGAGGACCCTACAAGAAAATTCCTGAAGCTGCAGCTTCCTTGTATCTGGATCTCACAGAAATTATAACCACAAGTAAAACCCAAAAGGTCTGCAGATACTGCGACTGAAGTAAAAACCCAAGGCTGGAGAAATTCAGTAGGGCAATCAATCTACTTCATATGGCAAAGATAAAAATATATAACCAACATTCAGACTTGAGCCCTTTATCAAGGTATGAACAAAATGTGGGGCTGGCACCCGAACAAGATGGTGGGGTGGGGGGGGGGTGGTTGGGGCAGGGGCACAGTCCCACAGGGAGGAGGCAATAAGTGGATAAAGGGAAGGAGGGTACACCAGCAGAAAGGGAAGGGGGGTGGCTCTGTGAATGGAGAGGGAAGGGGGTGGAGAGCTGGAGAAAAGAAGACAGAGGGGTAGGGATGGGAAGGGGAACAGGGAATAGCCGAGCAGAAACCAGAGAAATTGATGTTGGAGAGTGCCCAGTTGGAAAATTAGAGAGTGGGGCACAGAATTGAAATTGTTGGCCACTGGGAGATCCCTGTCACTGATGCAGACAGAGTGCAGTTACTCAGCAAAATGATCAACCGTGACTGAACCACTCTCAAGCATAACTGCAAAATTTAATTTTTTTCTATGACTGGTTTGCAAAGACCACTGCATTACCAAAAAAAACCTCCTTAGAACAAGAAAGCAATTAATGTGAGCAGTTATCTTTAATTTTTTAACCATATAACCACTTACAGCACAGAACAGGCCAGTTCGGCCCTACTAGTCCATGCCGTAACAAATCCCACCCTCCTAGTCCCACTGACCAGCACCCGGTCCATACCCCTCCAGTCCTCTCCTATCCATGTAACTATCCAGTCTTTCCTTAAATGTAACCAATGATCCTGCCTCGACCACGTCTGTCGGAAGCTCATTCCACATCCCTACCACCCCTTGTGTAAAGAAATTTCCCCTCATGTTCCCCTTATTTTTTTATTTATATACGTCCTACAAGTCCTGATGACTACAGCTGTAGTAAGTGCAACCAGCTCCATCTCCTGAAAAACCACTATTAAAGAATTGGAGCTTGAGTTGTATGAATGGAGGATCATCAGGAAGGCTGAGATCGTGATAAATAAGCCTTTGATGTCGGTGTTTACACCCAGAGTGTAAGATTCATCTAGTAGATGGGTGAACTGAGATTGGCAATGGGAGAAAGATGTTGGTGCAAGGTCACCCTGTGACCATTCCCCTCAGCAACAAGTATACCACTTTGGATATTGCTGAGGGGGGGTGGGGGGGATAGCTATTTTGGCAAGGCTGCAGCCAGAACAACAGCACTGTGGTCAGCCCTGGGCCTCAGAACGGAAGCATGAAGTCAAGTTGAGTGATAATAATTGGGGACTCAATAGTTATGGGAACAGATAGGAGACTTGGTGGCTGCAAAAGGGACACTAGAATGGTGCATTGCTTCTCGGATGCTAGGGTCCAGGATGTCTCTGAATGATTGCAGAATGTCCTTAAAGGGATGGGTGAGCAGCGAGATCACAGTACATTTTGGTACCAGTGACATAGGCAAGAATGAAATAGAGCTTCTGCAAAATGCACTTAGGGAGTTCAGAAAGAGGCTGAGGAGCAGGACCTCCAAGGAGGTAATCTCTGGATTACTCCCAGTGCCACGAGCTGGAGAAGATCAGAATGGGAACATCGTGCAGACAAATGAGTGGCTGATGAGATTGTACAGGGGCAGGGTTTCAAGTTCTTGGATCTCTGGAAAGGATGGCCTATACAAATGGAACAGGTTTCACCTGGCCTGGAGGGGAACCAATATCCTGGCAGGGAGGTTTCCTGATGCTGTTTGGGTGGGGGGGGGGGGGGGGAGGGAGAGAGGGTGCACATGGAGGAGAGGTTTAAACTAGAATCACTGGGGTGTGGGAATCAGTGTGAAGAGGCAGTTGGTGCACATGTAGGGATAGCTGGTAGGAGCTGGTTTGGAAGGACAGGCAGAAAGGGCAAAATAGCAGCCAGTGGGATGAGTTGCAATGCAACAAGGACACAGAGTCAAAAAAAAAATAACAAATAGAGTGCTAAAGGTTTTGTATTCAAACAAATGCAGCACATCAAGTGGAATGCCATGTAGTACAGCTGCAGATTGGCAAGTATGATGTTGTGGATGTCACTGAGTCATAGCTAAACGCTGGATATCATCAAGAGCTGAATGTCCAAGGATACACAGTGTATCAAAAGGATAGGCAAGTCAGCAGAGGGGGTAGTGTGGGTCTGTTGGTGAAGAATAACATTAAATCATTTGAAAGAGGTGACACGGATCAAAAAATATACAATAATTGTGAGTTGAGTTAAAAGATGGCAAGGGTTAAAGAACGCCTTGGCAATTATATAGAGACCCCCAAACCATAGCCGGGATGTGGACAACAAATTACAATAGCAAATAACAAAAGCATTTTAGAAGGCCAATGTTATGGCAGCCATGGAGGATTTCAACATGCAAGTGGATTGGAATCTCAAGAGAGAAATTTATAGAATGCTTATGAGATCATTTTACAGAGGAGCATTTTAATGAACCCACTACTGGATCAGCTGTACTGGATTTGGTTTTGTGTAATGCACTAGAGGTGATTAGAGATCTTAGAGGAAAGGAGCCATTAGTGATCAGAATATGAATGAATTCAATTTGAGATTTAGCAAGAAGCAAAGGGCAGATGCATTTCAGTGGAGTAAAGGGAATTACACTGGCCTGAGAGAGGAAATGGCCATAGTAGAGTGGGAATAACACAGAGCCCCAACAGATGGAGTTTCTGCAAAAAAAATGAGGAAGAAGCAGGATAAATACATAGCCAAAAAGAGGCAATATGGCTGACTAGGAAAATCAAAGCCAACAGAAAAGTGAAAGAGAGGGCATACAAGGAAGTGAAAAGTAGTGGGAAGATAGAGGATTGGGAAATTTTTAAAAACATAGAAGGCAACAAAAAAACTTCTTAGGAGGGAAAGGATGAAGCATAAAAGGCGGCAAGCAAATAATATCAAAAAGGATACAAAAAGCTTCTTCAAGTATATGAAGAGTAAAAGAGAGGCAAGAGTAGATACAGGACTATTAGAAACTGATGCTGGATAAATAATAATGGGAGACAAGGAGATGACAAAGGAACTAAATTAGTATTTTGCATCACTTTCACTGTGGAAGACCTTAGCAGTGTAATGGATGCCCAAGGGTATCGGGGAAGGGAAGTGAGTGCAGTTATGATTTCAAGGCAGAAGGTACTCAGAAAGCTGAATAGTTTAAGGGTAGATAAGTCTCCTGGACCAGATGGATGGCACTCTTGGGTTCTGAAAGAATTAGAGGTTGTGATTATGAAGAAATTATTAATGATCTTTCTGGAATCAAGAGATTCTGGCATGGTCCAGAACAATAAAAGTGCAAATATTACTATTCAAAAAGGGAGGGAGGGAGCAGAAAAGAAATTATAGAACAGTTAGCCTGACATCAGTGATTGGGAAGGTGTTGGAGTTGATTGTCAAGGATGAGGTGACAAGAGTACTTTGGGCATATAACATGATAGGCCAAAGCCAGCATAGTTTCCTTAAGGGAAAATCTTGCTTGGCAAACCTACTGCAATTATTTGTAGAGGTGACAAGCAGGCTAATTAGGGGAGATGCAGTGGATGTTGTACATTTGGATTTTCAGAAAGCCTTTGACAAGGTGCCTCACATGAGGTGACTTAACAAGAGCCCATGGTAATAACAGGAAACATGCTAGCATAGATAAGCATTGGCTGATTGGCAGAAAGCAGAGAGTTGGAATACAGGAAGCAAATTCTGGTTGGCTGCCAGCTGCTGGTGGAGTTCCACAGGGGTCGATGTTGTGGCCGCTTCTTTTTACCTCGAGGCTGCAGAAGGACTTGGACAGATTAGAAGAATGGGCAGAGAAATGACAACGGAAATACAGTGCTGGAAAGTGTACTTTGGTAGAAGAAATAAATGGGCAGATGTTTTTAAAAATGGGGAGAAAATTGAAGATTCCCAGATGCAAAGGGACTTGATAGTTCTTGTGCTGGACAGCCTGAAGGTCAACTTACAGGTTGAGTCAGTGGTGAAGAAGGCAAATGCAGTGCTGGCATTCATTTCAAGAGGAATAGAAGAGCAGGGATATGATGTTGAGGCACTGGTGAGACATT
Organism: Narcine bancroftii; assembly: GCF_036971445.1. Classification (NCBI taxonomy): domain Eukaryota; kingdom Metazoa; phylum Chordata; class Chondrichthyes; order Torpediniformes; family Narcinidae; genus Narcine; species Narcine bancroftii. The sequence goes on from NC_091473.1 coordinate 241,119,324, forward strand.
TTGAATGTTGAAAGGCCTGGATGGAGTAGATGTAGAAAAGTTGTATCCCATGGTAGCAAAGTCAAGGACAAGAGGCCACAACCAGGATTGAAGGGTGTCCACTTAGAACAGAGATCTCGATTGGCGAAATAGCCTATTTTTGTTCTCATGGGCCAATTTAAATCTAGAGATTATCTGTGCAAAAAGAAAATATTTCAATAGCTTTATTGTTATAACTCGCATTTAACACTTCAAATTTATATTTACTGATATATATTCCAATCATCTAGTGAATTAGAGTTTTGGACAATGTCATTTTTCATATTACACAGTTGTACGAGGAAATTTTGCATATAAAATAACTGGCAAAATGCCACGGGGTGAAATTGAGAAAGATTAAAAGTTGCTTCAAGTAAATGCCACATTTCATTTTCAAAGTCTGATGTTAGAAGCATTTCTAAACAACACAAGAAACAGACACCCTGAATTACTTGACAAAGGGAGGAGTTTATGCTTTAAGAGGGAAACGTTTGTGTGCATTTTGGTCAGTATTGTTCATAGTGTGAAAAATTAAAAAATTTTTAAAAAAGAAATGCGTTCCATCATTTGTCACTTTAATTCTCTCCCAAAATAATTATCAGGTCATGATAATCTGCTGTTCTACACAGGAAACTAGGTGACCCAGTAAATGCAGAAAATACATGGGCTGTTAATCAAAATATCTTGTGTATTTTGACACTATTTATACAGGTTTTTTATTAATGATTTACTTAAAGTTCCAACAATCATGGTTAATGGAAAAATAGCACTATATTTGGATTTAAACACCAAAAGGGAGATCAAAATCCTCAATAAACCAATATAATATGACATGATCAGTGGAGAATAATTTATTTTAAAAAATTCTTCACACGAGTATTAATTAAATAGATAAACCTACACCCAGCGCAGCCATTAGTCATTTGGTCACTATTATTTTTAGACTTCAATTTCATTCAGTAAGAGCGGAAGGTGAACTCTAATATGACATACTGTACATTGTCCTCTCCAATACATTTTAACTTATTAATTTTTCTCTTTAAAATTAAATTATTAATAGGATACAGAAATTGTTGTCAAGACATTTATTACCCAGAGAAGAAAGCAGCGACTTATTTACTTGGCTGCCTTGGAGGCATAAAGAGGAGTGAATACTAGTCAGACAAGAAAGGCCCTTACATGCAGTGAAAAAGCCCAATTGTGAAGGCAGAGATTCTCTGCCATTACATTGGGAGACTTACCTCTATGAATGCGCTGTGGCCAGCTCTAAGGCACCGACTGCAATCACTCTCAGGGAAGGATCATCAACAGAGTGCTGTGCTCCACCATCTTGCATGAATGCAATGCTCCAGCAAGCAGCTGACTGGGGGCGTACTGATGACGTTGCGATGTCCCTGACATCTCGCAACCCATGTCCCCTCCCTCCCTCCCTCCCACCCACTCACCCCTGTGCCTCCATGGCTCCTTCAGGGCAGAGGCGGACGGCGGAAGTGGTCGGTGCAGGCTATGATAGCCCGGCCAGCAACTCCGGCATCTCATCAGGCCTCTCAAAGTCAGTCTTCCCTACCCATCATCCCCCATGCAGCTGGAACCATTCTGGGAAACAGAGCAGTTCCAGCGGCGTGGGGAATTTTGTGCAGAGAAGACGGCCATTGCTCTACTACATATTTACATGGGCGGTGTCATAGCACCAGTTTCCCCGCCTCCATTGGTTCTGGGGCGAGGGCGCTACGAGGCACCATTTGACGTGAATACAATGCAAGAGCAGCCTTTTAGGGCAGCTCCATGAAAGGCAAGTTTATATTTTTCCCTCCACGCTTATAACCGGCCTCCAGGTGGAAGCTTGGCATGAAAGGGTCTGAAGTTGCACCAAATAGCTTAGCTCTTATTCAAATGGTGGTCTCCTTTGTGGTCATGGACTTCAATCCACCCTAGAGTCTGATAGTTATTTCCAGTTAATCTATTCAATAACAATATCCCTCCTTTTGAATCAACTACATAGGATGTCAATGTCAACTTCATGATTGAAGGGCATCTACTGAGAACAGAGGGTGGTGAATCTGGAATTTATGGAGGTCAAGTCATTGGCTGTATTTAAGGGAGAGATTTTAGGTTCTTGATTAGCCAAGGAATCAAAGGTTATGAGAAGACCAATCAGTGGAGCTGACTAAATGATGGGCCAGACTTGATTGGCTGAATAGCCTATTTCTGCTCCGATGTAGGGCAGGAAGTAACATTACTTCTGCACAGGCCACTTAAATTTTACTTTGAATCATTTTCAATAGAGTTAAATCAGACAGAGTACCATCCACTTACACCCCTCTGTGTGCTAAATTTAACTTGATCGTGTGGAATGGAAAATACAAAAATAGACCAAGAAAGAAGTGACAGATTGATTTAAAGAATGTTATTGAGTCAGTCAGTTTTCAGAATAATTTACTCTCATTGTGCCAACCAACAAGTAACCCGACTGAAGGAATCAATTCCACATCCAAGGCAAGTAGGTTTCTAACCTATTGTCATGGGGATTATACTATCATACCTGCTATTTATTAAATTATCAATATGCACCCAGGAGATGGTAAATTAAATATGGAAACAGCAATCTAAGAGATCAGGTAGACAGAATACATTGCCTGAAGCTTTAATTTTCAAGTCAGATGGATTCTCCTATTCAACTTCCAGTTATATCTCGTCCAGTCACCATCATTTGGAAATACCTCAGAGACTCACATATTCAACAAATTAAAGGATTACTTACATCACTTATTTTAAAAATAGAGGCTTGGTGTACCTGTGATAAGAATATATCTGATGAGAACTGGTTTTGGTACTTTCGTGTCCAGTGACAATCTTGTTGTTCGCCAGTACAAAACATTATTACCACGATTCAAATTGACCTTTTAAGGAAAAGACAGCACATGACAAAATCTGAAATGAACAGCAGCGCACATCCCTGTAAAGGTAAAAGGTAAGATTGGTGGAAGCCAGATAACAATACCATTAATACTATGTCTGAAAAATATGGAGGAATATTTTCAATGCGTCGCTGGGACAATAATTGGTGGAGTTTCATTTCTACTGGTATCAGTTGATTGACATACCCACAGATTGGGACAAATTGAAAACCTTTGGCACAGAATGAGATGACTGCTGGCATAGCACTGGGGTGAATGGATTGCAAATATTTAATGAAAGTGTGGTATTAAACAAATCTGAGAGACATGCAAAGTGAGGCAATGCTTCCTGTGGGAGGTTGTTATTATGGGGTAATGGAGACATACAGCACAGATGCATGCCCTTTGGCTCACCAAGTCCAGGCTGACGATCAAGCTTTGGCTTACAGTAATGTCACATTATTCTCCCCTCAGTCCTATCAATTATGTCATTCATCTGCTCACGAGGGGAAATTTTCAGTGGACATTTAACCTACCATCTTTGGGTCTTGGAGAAAATGGGAACACCTGGAGAAAACAGATGCATTTGCAGGGAGAACATGCAAATTTCACACAGTCAGCACTACAGGGTCAGGATTGAACCTGGGCTGCTGAAGGTGTGAAAGCACCACAGTTGCTTTAGTGTACTGCATGCAGCATTGTGTGGATTGCAAATCCCTCAAGATATTAAAGCTAGTTTCACAAAATATGCAAGTAGATCCTTGACCTCATTTTATTTGACCCACCTAAATTAGGAGTAAATGGTTACAAAACAGTAATAGTTTCTTCACCTTCTCATGTCCTGTCATGCACAAAGCCCTCTGAATAATTAAAACTCATGCCTCAACAGAAACTCAGCTATCATAATCTGGCCAATTGCATTTTGAAAGCACATGAACGGATGCTACTCATCCAGAACCCAATTCATTGTTTATACTACCAACTTTAATTTGCCTACCAATACCTCCCAAGATGCTTCACAACACAAACTGAAACCAAAACAGGAAATATTTTATATTCAGGAAATAACTGCTAGGTTTGCAATTTGTAATTGTTATGATTTTCAAGGTCATAGCAGGGATTAGAAACATAGGATTGAAGGAGCAGATCTGAAAGGATGGATAAGAACTCTGAAATTAAGGCATTACTCAACTCGGCAGTTAATTGTGTTTCACTGCCTAATAGTGCTGGAGATCAGGTGCAACCTGTGTGGAGTTTGAACATGATCGCAAAGGTTTCCTTCCACATCCCAAAGATGTACAAGTGGGTAGATCCCAGGTGTGCCAGTGAGTGGGAGAATCTGGAGAGAGTGGATAGCAGCAACTTGGATCCATTCCCATATGCCTATTACAGCTGTGCAATTAGATCCTGGATTTCCTCAGAACTAGTCAGCGTAAATTGGCAAAACATCTCCTCCACAATTTCTATCAGCTCCAGAGCACCACGGCAATGTCTACTTAGCCTTCTGCTCTCCTCACACAGTATGACAACAACATTATATGCAAGTTTGCTGACCATATCACTGTGGTGGGTGGTATAAAGGGGGGGGGGGGAAATGAGTCAGCATACAGGAGGGAGATCAAGTGAGAAATTTATTCACCATTCAACCAAGTTTTCAGTGTTACCAAAACTAATGAGCTGATTGTAGACTTTAGGAACGAAAGACCAGAGGTATCATCCAGTGATCATTGGGGGAAATCAGAAGAGGCGAGGGTGAGCAACTTTAAATTCCTGGGTTCACCATCTCAGAGGACCTGTCTGGACCCATCATATTAATGCCATTGTGGAGAAAGGCTGTCTGTCTCAGCACTTCCTTAGGAGTTTGTGAAAGGTTGTGGAGATGGATAATAGAAAGTGTGATGACTGGCTGCATCATGGCCCTAGTATGGGGGGGGGGGGGGGGGGGCCCAATACCTTGGAGCGAAAAATCCTGCCAAAGGTAATGGACACAGCCCAGTAGATCACAGGCAAAACTGCCCCACCATCGAGAACATGAACATGAAACATTGCCATGCAGCAATTATCAAGGACCCACACCACCCGGGACATGCTCTGTTCTCGATGCTGCCATCAGGAGGAGGAACCGGTGTCACGGGACTCTAACCTCGAGGTTCAGGAATAGTTGCTACCCTTCAACTATCAGACACTTGAACGACGGACTAATTCAGAGATTCATTGAAAGAAACATACTTTGCTCATTGTTTATTACTGAATTACCTGCATTCGTATTTCGGTATTTGTACAATTTCTTTCTTTGAATAACACGTTACCGGTAATTACAAAATTATGATTTGCCTGCAGAAAAAAATTAATCTCAGGGTTGCTTACGAATTCATGTATTTAACTCTGAAAATGATCCCACATTCAAGTTCAAAATTAAAGTACGATAGAAGGGACTCAGTGGGCTGAAGGACCTGTTTCCTTGCTGCATGTCTGCGACTCCACGGTCAGTTAGCACAAAGTGAATAAACAAAAATTCAAAAATAACTTGATAATTATATTTTTGTATGGAAATCCCTTAACAGTTTCAGTCTTCAATATTTAACATAAGCGATGAATAATGCCCTTGCTAATGGATGTCAACCAGTACTTGTAGAAAGAGATAGTGTGAAAAAAATCACTAATAAATTGAGGCTGTAGTTCTCTATTTTCATATCTTCCCCTTCTCTGTCTCCATGTATTGAAGAATCTGTCACCTCATCATTGTTTATATGCACACTATCACAAACATTCTCTTTGTTTTCCCCAACCCAATTTCTCTTTGCAACTTTTTCCCCTTGTTTTCCAAATTTTGTATTTCTGAGGAATGGTCTCTGACATGAAATGGACATCATTTCTCCCCCTCCCACCCGAAAATGGTGCATCAGCCACTAAGGGCATCTGGTATGTCCTGTTTTTTTTTGGTTACTTACGAATATTTTTTTTTTAAAACCTGATTATTTTCCAGACCCATTTCAAGCTTTTGGATTGAGCGGTGTCATTAGGTTCACTGAGAAATGCCCAGACTGCTCGGCTTTTGTGGTGAGCTGGTCACGAGCACCAGTCAGCTTCCAGTTTGTGCTAATGAATAGCAAGGTAGTTCGTGAACTTTAATTTAAAAAAAATTGGAACACGAAGAATGAAATGAGGTCAATGTAAATAATGTGCCTTACATGAAGATCTAGATGTGCTTTCTAGATTGTCATGAGTCATAACCACATTTGCTTTCAATAAAAAAGACTGGAATTCAAATCATACGACTAATACTCAGTGAGGTTAATCCTACTAGAGGATGCTCAGTTTCTCAGAATAACAAGGAGGATTAAAAAAAAAACTACATCGTTAATCAGCATTCTTCTTGACTGTTAAGAGCCACAATGAGGATTAGAATAATAATGTGATGTTTCTTGCTTATCCAGACTGGTTTGGAAACATTGCCATACATTTAAACTTTTGATCTTCCAGCACAAGAAACCGTCTGCTAAATGACAATACCTTTTTTGTTTTTTAAAGACAAGTGAGAGAAATGGCAACAATTTTGGGAATGAGCTCCAGCTACTGTGCAGCACTTCCTCCATATAATTTAAAAAGCGCCAACTTTTCACAGCGCCCCCTTGCTTCTTCATAAAGCTACAACCAACGAGCCGACCTGCTAATAATGCGCATCAAAATTACCATATTCAAACCCACAGCATTTAATAAAACGCGTGGTAATGAGTGAGGCACAGATGTCCTTGCTATAACGTGGTGAAGGCTGCACTTTTGAATGTTGATGTGAACCAGGAAGCAAACTAGCACTTTAGATTTTAAAGGTCACAAATAGAGCCCTTGAAGGGTGCAGTGTTTATATAGAGTGAGCTGGAAATTTAATTGAGTTGAAAATCTTGTGCCAGATCATGGAACTTTCAAATACCTGAGAATTTTTTTTCTTGACACTGAAATTCATACAAACACATTTGGAATTGATTACATCATTCAAATTACACCAATCACATTATCACTTATATTAGGCAAAATAATGTGAAATAATTAACAGAATGTCCCCCACACCACCTAAAACAAGCTGATGCCATTTAGGCACAAAGTCATTTCTTATAGGATAGATGTTAAATGGTCCCCACCATTGGCAGAAGTTATTCAAAAGCTTTGAGTGCCCTCACAAATCATCAGTGAGAAAAGGTTGTGCAAATTTTCTAATGCAGCACTCAGCAAAGAAGAGACAGGAAGTAGAGATGTTCTGCATGTTTGGGGATATAGGAAATCCAGTTGAGCAGAAGTAAAATCCAGCAGAAGGACATTACCATGGAGGCCAATGCTAAGAGTGATGTCTCAAGGACCTTGTATTGGTAGTGAAGTTTTATGACTTCACACGTGGTCAGGACCAGTGAACACATTAATAAATGCCATCTTCCATGTTTTTCCAAATACAAGTTTAATTTTTAATTACAGGATTAATAATTAATGGTCACATGGAAGGTTTAGAGCAGTGCTTCTCAACCTTTTTCTTTCCACTCACATACCACTTTAAGTACTCCCAATGCCTTAGGTGCCCTGTAATTTGTAAGGAATTGCTTAAGGTGGTATGTGAATAGAAAGAAAAAAGTTGAGAACTACTGTAGTAGACAGAAAAGGGAATGCAGCAACTTTGGCAAGCCAGATGCCAAACTATTGAGATTTCCAAGAGGTTGGATAGCAGATTATCTGACCTTTACTGGACCAAGGTATAGCTCTGAAAATGAAAAGGCTACAGAGAAGAATGTAATGACAGGATCGAAATATTTAATACACATACTGCATGATGATTCCACTGATTACTTTCTGTTCTTCTCATCCATTTATTTTCATTGTCCGTTGATTGACACTGATCATTCTGAACCTGTGCAGAAATAATTATTATATCCAGTTAGTAGCTGATGAACACGTCAGAAAAGACTAATATCCGATATAACGGAATTTTACAGATATTGATTGTATATATTTTTGTATTCAATATTATTTTTGGACAAAATACAAGTTATGATTGAATTGTTTAATTATTATAATTATAGAATTTGATGTTCTGAACAAAATAGTTATGTAATAAAGATTAAAGTTTGTATTCCTATGCCATCCAGAAATGACAGTTATGAGAGAAACACCAAAGATTTGTCTTTATTAAAAACACCAGTCCCTAGTTTCGAAACAGGGGCCAGAGAGAGCCACACGTTTACTGGGCATAAGCACATCCCAGCCAGACAATTAAAACTAATCATCCCATCCTCCAAAGTCATCTGAATTAATTACTTCAGCCATTTTTTTGGGTAAACAGCACTGCAGCAGACTTACAGAATCTATAATGCCTTTAACACAGAGGTGCTAACCGACTTCGGTGGTCGAGTCAACGATCTGTCAATGAGCAACTCATTCATAAATGGCCTCTCGTGCTTATGCGGCTGATAGAGTCTGACAACCCGTCAGCCACGATTTGAGTTGTCAATGGCCATAGGACGCACACAGCAACACTGACAGCACTAATTAAGCCTAGAAACTTCTATCCCCATTGTTAACATTGATGTTTTAATATTATTGTGAGACCGACCATTTACATGTGATAATTAAAGTCCAAATATCAGGCATACAGAACACAGATTTTACTGTGTATTGGAAGCATCTAGACCTGCCAACATCTTTTAATTATGGCTTGCACATGTGAATAACTGCTTGCCGTCAACCATTTCCCCATCTCTAGAATAGAGCAATGCAAAAAAGTAAAACACAAGCTTGTAACAATAAGCTCAGAGATGCCGATCAGATTTGTATCCAACAAAATGGCTTATATTCTGCATTGTTTCACATGGATCTTTGAATGAGATTCGATATTGACAAGGATGACATTGTCTACCTGACATCAACACCCCTCATTCCAGTTAGCATGACTTAATAAATGTGTTTTGTATGCTCTATGGTTTTGTGTGCATTCTAGCTTGAGAGCAGGCTCTGACTAACACATTAATTATTTTATACTTCTAGCTCACAATTGATATGCATATGACATGATTTGATTTATGTTATTATTAATTTACCTCATGTAAAGGCTTTTTTGTTAAACTCAACAAAAATATAATAAAAAGTGGCAATTAATGTGGAACCATTACAGCTGCCGAAAGGAACTCAAGTGGAAGAACCAGATTCCGTGGAATAAAGTTGATTGGCAAGAAAAACTAAAGGAACCACAATCATTTGGATTAGGGATACATTACCGGGGCAGACCTGGAGGCAGACACAATTGCACCATTCAAAACAGAAGTGGATGGAACAAAGAACTTGCAAAGTGAGGCCTGGAGTCTGACAAGTTGGATTGGTCTTGCACAGCACCCTCATGGAGTTGATGGGCCAAATGTCCTCCGTCCAACCAGCAAATTTCTGCAAGTCTTCATTAATCTGTAATTCTATTATTGCTCTTACAGAATAGATTTTACCACTGGGTTTGTTCCCAGCGACACCAATTTGTTAAAATCTTAGAATAAAATTATAAAGTCACAATCTCTGTAATGGTGCAAGACAAGATTATTTCTTGTACTAATCTCGTACATTTCCTTCTCTCTTCATCTAATGGGCATGAAAGATACTCTTGTGATCATTAACTTCATTTTCTGTCCCTGAAACAGGATTTTATCATTCAATAGACTTCTGTAACATTGTAAATTACTTACAAAGAATTCGAAGTATATTCCTGTGTCTGGATACAGATATTCAAATGAAACCTTGCCAGATTGTTTCAAGTTCACTGCATACATCAGGACAGCGGTACACTCATCATTATTAGAAGCTATGAAGTCACCTTGAGGGGTCCATTTTGACCTAGAAAAATTTCACAGAAAAGTTGATCTCAAATTTAACATCAATTTGAATGTTTTCAGTTGATCAAACTTGCTGTGTGCACTTCAACACTTCCCACAATCTAACCACCAAGAAGAAGAACCAAAGAAAAACAAGAGGTATACGATTCAGTGAGCATTAGGGATCAGAAGTGGAGAGGGTGAGAAAATTTAAATTCTTGGGAGCCACCATCTCAGAGGATCTTTCCTGGAACAATAAAGGCATCGTGAAGAAAGCACATCAATGCTTCTACTTTCTCAGGAGTTTGTGGAGGTTAGGTATGACAATAGACAATAGGTCCAGGAGTAGGCCATTCAGCCCTGTGATCATGGCTGATCATTGACTATCAGTACCCCGCTTCTGCCTTCTCCCTATACCCCTCAACTCCATTATCTTTAAGAGCTTTTTCTAACTCTTTCTTGAAAGCATCCACAGAATTGGCCTCCACTGCCTTCTGAGGCAGAGCATTTCACAGATCCACAACTCGCTGTGTGAAAAAGTTTTTCCTCAACTCCATTCTAAATAGCCTACCCCTTATTTTTCTTAAATTATGGTCTCTGGTTCTGGATTCCCCCAACATAGGAAACATGATTCCTGCCTCAAATGTGTCTAATCCTTTAATAATCTTATGTTTCAATCAGCTCCCCTCTCATCCTTCCAAATTCCAGCGTATAAAAGTCCAGTCGCTCTAATCTTTCAACATATTACAGTCTCGCCATCCTGGGAATTAACCTTGTGAACCTACGCAACAGCAAGAATGTCCTTTCTCAAAGTTGGAGTCCAAAACTGCACACAATACTCCAAGTGTGGATCTGCTCACTCACTTAACCTGTCCAAGTCACCCTGCTTTCTCATATCATCCTCCTCACTGCCATTCAGCTTTGTGTCATCTTCAAATTTTCTAATGTAACTTTTAATCCCTTCATCCAAATCATTAACGTATATCGTAAATAGCTGTGGTCCCAACACAGCCTTGCAGTACCTTGTCACTGTGTGCCATTCTGAAATGGACCCAGTAATCCCCTCTCTTTGTTTCCTGTCTGCCAACCAATCTTCTATCCATGTCAGTGCCCTACCCCCAATACCATGTGCTCTAATTTTGCCCACCAATCTCCTATGTGGGCCCTTATCAAAGACTATCTGAAAGTCCAGGTACACTACATTCACTGGTTCTCCCTTGTCCATTTTCATAAGTTACATCCTCAAAAAATTCCAGAAGATTAGTCAAGCATGATTTCCCCTTCATACATTCATGCTGACTCAGACCAATCCTGTTACAGCTATCCTTTCACCCTTTATAATCAACTCCAGCATCTTCCCCACCACTGATGTCCAGCTAACTAGTCTATAATTCCCTGTTTCCCCTCTCCCTTCTTTCTTAAAAAGTGGGATAACTAGCTACCCTCCAATCCGCAGGAACTGATCCTAAATCTATAGAACATTGAAAATGATTACCAATGCATCCACAATTTCTAGAGCCACTTCCTTAAGTACTCTGGGATGCAGACCATCAGGCCCTGGGGATTCATCAGCCTTTAGTCCCATCTGTCTACCTAACACCATTTTCAGCCTAATGTGAATTTCCTCCAGTTCTTCCATTACTTTAGGTCCTCTGTCCACTGGGATATTGTTTATGTCTTCCCTAGTAAAGACAGATCCAAAGTACCTGTTCAACTCGTCTGCCATTTCCTTGTTTCCCATAATAATTTCACCTGTTTCTGTCTTATCAAGGGCCCAACTTTGATCTTAACTAATTTTTCCTCTTCACATATCTAAAGAAGCTTTTACTATCCTCCTTTATACTCTTGGCTGGCTTACCTTCGTACCTCATCTTTTCTTCCCGTATTGCCTTTTTAATCATCTTCTGTTGATCCTCAAACATTTCCCAATCCTCTGACTTCCCACTCATCTCTGCTATGTTATACTTCTCTTTTATGTTTATATTGCCCATGACTTTCCTTGTCAGCCACAGTCACCCCTTATTACCTTTAGAATCTTTCTTCCTTGGAAACCCTAGAAAATTTCAACAGCTGCATGGCACTCTGGTATGGGGACACCGATACCCCTGAGTGGAAAAGCCTGCAAAACGGACACAGCCCAGGAGATCACTGGCAAAGCCCTCCCCACCATTGAGAACCCCTGCAGGGAATGCTGCCGTCGGAAAGCAGCAGCAGCAATCATCAAGGGTCAACACCATCCAGCTCACGCTCTGTTCTGGTTGCTACTATCAGGAGGTGCCACCCTGTTCAGGACCATCAGATTCCTCAATAACAAAGTCAATCAGGGACTCATTTAAGGGGTCTTGCACTACTTGATATTTTTTTCCCATGATATTTCTTTAGCTGTTTTTTTGTGTATGTTGAGTGCAGATTTAATTTGGACTATCAATCAGTGGTAATTCTGCCTTGCCCGCAGGAAATCAGCAAGTGCGTAAGATAATTTGCCAGCTTCCCCTCCATATCATATACTTACTAACTTGGAAATATATTGTTGTTCCTTACTATCGCAAAGTGTAAATCTTGGAACTTACTTCTGGCAGTTCCTTTGCTAACAGGACAACAGAAAATCTGATAGGTCACCACCCTGTACTCAAAAAGCTAATAGCAATGGATATTAAAACTCTGGTTTTGCCGGCAACAACCTTGCTGCATTAATGTCAAAAAAGTGGGATTTAACATTGTTAGTACCAAAGTGACTTTTAAATTGCAACCATAATCACAAATAAAATAACCAGAGCATCTGCTCCTGAAGCTGTCTGCAACTTCACTCTCTGACATTTCTCCTTCATCAGTAACACAGGGCTCTTGTGCTGGATGTAATTTTGAAGGCATGGGCAAGCACTTTCTGAAAAAATATATGTACTTATTCATCTTTATCTCACCAACCCTTTATCCTACTGGTACCATAACAAACCTTCAGCTATCTATTTCCCACCCCTCCATCCCTCCCTACATCCCCACCACTTTCAGATTGATTTAACCACGTCACTCAAAGATGAGGCAGAGTAAATTCTCAAATGCTTTTTGCTCCGATATCTAGATGAAAAACTATTACTAAATATCTGGCTTTAATCTTCATTTAATTCTCAGCTATTTAAGTACATTAAAATTATACAGTAGAAGTCCAAAAATCTGGATGCCAGAAATCTGGACCACACTTTTAAAATCTAGTGAGCTTTTGTGTGCGTGCATGCATGCATAAGTACCACAGATGCATTTTTATTTTCCTTTAAAACTGCTCATTTTGATAAATGAAGCATGTTGTATTTGTTAATGAATAAACGATCAAAATTTACCTGTTCATCTCTTCTTTATTCCTCCTTAAAAATGAATTTTAAAAGCACTGCCTGAGAATCCAGATCAACCCAATTCCTGAGCAGTTCAGATTTTGGGACTTCTACTGTATCCCAACTATAATAATCTTAGACTGATACCTGCTAGAATGGAAATTCAGCATTCATTACTCCTCATTACACTAAATTATGAAAATTACTAATTTTGCTAAATTACAATCTAATTATGGTTTGATATTACACAACTATTCCATTTATGTTTAATAAATTCAATCAATTTTCAGTTGTCTTTACAATTTTTGTCATATTATCTCTACAAATATTTCTCCAATGATCCTTCTCAAAATCAATTCCCAAGTCCTTCTCCCATTTAATCTGTGATTTATGCAACTCAATTTTAGGTATTTTCTGTTGCAATAATTTATACATTTCAGAAATTTCTTCCCTCCATCACGAACCAACATTTCAAACTTCGAGTCTTTGGATAAAAGCAAATGATTCCCAAAATAATCATACAACATTGATTTAATTTAATAGTAACTAAAAAGTGTATGAGTAGGTATTTAATATTTTTCCTTCAATCTTTCAAATGATTTAAAAAAAAGCTCAATTCAAAGCAATCATTTACAGTTATTATTAACCGTAAAAGGTAAACACTTATTCTGATACAAAGGAATATATCTAGACAATTTACCTTGACAACCGATTTCTTTATTTACCCCTTTCCAAATACCAAATGCAAGAATAGAGTCTTAATTTACCACTGGGTTCACCTCATCATAAATGAAATGAATTGTGTTTGGTGTTCTCTTTTTCACTTTTTGTAACCTTCTTTCATAAATAAAATATTCAAAAAAATTTCAGTTGTGATATTAAAACCTATGCAGATTAATGTTTTATGCTTGATATTTTATTTCATAAATTTAGCAAGAGAATTGCTAGATTATGAATTAAAATATCTAAAATCAAAAGGAATGAAATAAAGGATGTAAAGGTTATTGGACAAGCTGATCCTTGCGGCAGTTAGAACAAACGTACACAACCCGGTCTTCTTCCTGAGTTAAAGCACATAATGCTGGAGAATCTCAGCTGGTCAGTGTATTTTATATAGCAAAGATAAAGAACAAAATAGGGGGGGGGGGGGCAGGGGGAGGAGGAGCACTGTCCCACAGGCAGGAGCTGGATAAGAGAGGAAGGGCACACCAGCAAACAGGGGGTGGGGAGGGGCGGGGGGAATGGAAAAAGACTCTTTGAATGGAGAGGGAAGAGGCTGGAGAGCTGGAGGAAGGTGACAGAGGTACTCTTCTTGATGACCTGAAAGGCTTCAGAGGTAGAACCAAGCCTGTGCTTTTGTGAGTTCTGAGGTGGCTCATAAGACCAATGACCGAACTAGGGCAACTACATTACTCAAAGAAGAGATTAAGTAAACTTTGAAATACTGCTTCTGAGTGGGACGTTGGCTAGATTGTGCAATGGTGAGAAAGACCTACCATTTATGCTGGACTTCTACATGCACCTGATGCACGGAATCAAGACTTCAAAGATCCTTCAACTGCTCCTTCCCCACTTTGAGTGGTCATGGATCCTGTTTCTCAGGTGTCAGTGGGATATTACCTTCTATTTATATTAATTATATTGTCAGATAAAATTTTAATGATCCTTTCTGATATTCAAGGAATGCAGCACTTTCTTAGAATACAGGATGCGTAGATCAGTTGGATGGAGAATGGCTGATTTTCTTTATTTCGTGTTCCATAAATAAAGCTCTCCATTCTCGGTAACAGAGTGAGTTTCTTCTGCACTCTTTCAAATGCCTGGTGCATTCTCACATTCCTCATGTAGGGTGTCAACTATTCAAGACACAATACTTAAGTGCAGTGAGACCAATGTTTCCAACTCTTACAGTTGATGAATTTTTTTTCCCTATATTTATTGATTCTTCTGCTTCCTGGTTTTCCCCATATTTTCCCTGATGTTAAATACGAGTAAATATACATGAAGAAAAAGTGAACACATTTAACTTATGAAAATATTTGGGTTGTGTCTATAATTCCTCAGTTCGAGTCCTCAGTCACTGAAGTTTTAAAATGAGAGCACACACTCTGGAGAATCCTCGAGAAACTCCTTCAACAATGCCAGTCCCCTCTATTGCCATCAACTCATCCCTTACCCACACCTCCTCTATTTCCCAGACATCTGCCTTGGCCCCCTGTGCCACGAGATGCAAAAGGGACAGTATTCTACTTGTCCTCACCTACCATTCTATCAGCCTCCTCATCCAACATATTACTGCACAATTTCTGCCACCTACAACATGATCTTACCACCAGATACATCTTCTCTTCACCTCTCCCCTTTATGCAGGGACCACACCTTCTGGGACTCCCTTGACTACTCAACTCTTCCCACTCATTGACAACTTGATGCTCACCCCCGTGACCATAAGAAATGCTACATTTGTGCCTATACTTCCTCCCTCACCACCATTCAGGGCCCCAAACAATCTTTCCAACCAAGTAAAACCGCACTTCACTTGTGAATCTGCAAAGGTCATGTACTGCATCCAGAGCTCCTGTTGTTGCCTCTTCTACATCAGAGAAACTGTAATGCAGACTGGGAGAGCACCTTTGTTCTGTCCACTACAATAACTCCCTGTGGCCAACCATTTTAATTCCCTACACCATTCCCAGACTGATATGTCTGTCCCATGGCCTCGTGCACTGCCGCAAATTTTGGGGAACAACACCTAATATTCAGTCTGGGCACTCTCCAATGAGATGGCATTAACATCGACTTCTCCAGTTGCCATTAAAACTCCTCCACTGAGCCTCTCCTTTCCTCCAATAACCACCCCCTTTCCTTCCCTCTCCATTCAGAGAGCATGCCCTCCTCCTATCAATTCTCAGCTGTTTTCTCTTCTAACCTCCCTCCAATATCCACATATTACCTCCTATTACCTTACCCTGCCCCTTTCTTCCCTCCTCTCCTCTGCACTTTTCCCGCCATTTTATTCAGGCAACTGCCAGCTTTTTGCTAATACCTTGCCGCAGTACTCAGGCCAGAAATATTGGTCACTCTCTACTTTCCATAGATGCTGCATGACCTGCTGAGTTTCTCCAGCAGTTTGCACAAGAACCCCAGACTTTCCAGTTTAAGTGATTAAATATCAAGCCTTTTTGAAACCGAGGGGAATTGATGGCATTATTTTAGACCTCACACTCCAACACCAGTTATCATGTGATAACATACATACAGTATACATCACTGTGCTCTGTAAGAATCAGTGGTATCAAAGTAATAATTTCAGACAGCTTGAGTGTGGAGGGGGTGTGGTGATGAGGGGAAGTAATCAGTTCTCCAAACAATGGGATTAATTATTAGACAGATAGATCTACCTACATGGTACAGTTTTCAGTTGATTCTTTGGCTGATGTGTCTTGTGCTATTCCCGAGTTAACAAATCCTGATGGAAGTGTATCCCACTCATTGAATTCAATGCCAGTGCCAAGGGAATAAGTACCAGCAATGCAGTTTTTGCACAATTGTTCCTTCATGTCCAAGAACTGACCAGCTCCACAGGAAAATGCTGCAAAAATATACAAAATCAAGGTTAGAAATTTTGCCAAGACTACCAGTTTAATCAAAACTCATCAGATAAATCACCTATTTTTCCATGACCAAGATTTTAATAATAAGAACACAAGAACATAAGCAGGCCATCCGGCCCAATGAGTCCATGCTGATCTAATATAATCTCCTCCTTCCAGCCTTTTCATCGTATCTCTTAATTCCCCCAATAGGTAAAAATCTATCCAATCTTGTCTTAAATAGATTTACTGAGGGTGGCAACAACTGTTTCAATGGGCAACAAATTCCATAGATTAACCACCCTCCAGGAAACGCAGTTCCTCCTCATCTCCATCCTAAATCTACTACCCTGAATCCTGAGGCTATGACTCTTAGATCTAGTCTCCCCCACCAATGGAAACAACTCACCAACCTCTTAACTAGGCCTTTCATAATTGTATACATTTCTATACGATCCCATCTCATTCTTCTAAATTCCAGAGAGAGTATGGTGCCAGATGACTCAATTTCTCCTCATGGGCTAACCCCCTCATCTCTGGAATCAACTTCCTCTGCACAGTCTCCAAAGCTAATATATCCTTCCTCAAGTAAGGAGACCAGAACTGCAGGTACTACTCCAGATGCGGACCCACCAGTACATTGTGGAGTTGCAGCATAACCTCCCTGCTCCCAAATTCAATCCCACTCGCAATGAAGGCCAACATTCCATTTGCTTTCTTGATAACCTGTTGTATCTGCAAACCAAACATTTGCAATTCATGCACAAGCACTTCCAAGTCCTTTTGCAAGGCAATATGATGCAATTGCTTGCCATTTAAATAATATTCTGATCTTCCATTTGTCCTTCCAAAATGGATAACCTCACATTTGCCAACATTGTACTCCATCTTCCAGGTCCTTGCCCACTCACTTAACCTATCTTTCTCTCTCTGCAGACTCTGAACAATTTGCTTTTCCACTCAATTTGGGGGTATCAGCACACTGAGATATTCTACACTCGCTCCCCTCTTCTAGATTACTGGGGTGTAGGTTAATTGGGTGTAAATTGGGCAGCGCAGACCCGTAGGCCAAAATGGCCTGTTACTGTGCTCGAGATATAATTTTTTTTAAATCATTTAAAAAAAAATTAATAGATCATTAATGTGTATTGTGAACAGTAGCAGGCTCAGCACCGACCCCTGCGGCACCCCACTCACCATTTTTACCCACCAGAAAAACACCCCTGTATCCCCAATTGCTTTTAAATTCTTATAATTAAACATTAAGATTAAATATTTTAGCACAATTGTTTATCAGGCCTCATCTGGAAACATCACCTTTATCTACTCTGCCAGCTTGAGTAAAGTGCTATGAGGTCTCTCTCAAACTCATCCTCAATTCAAGAAAGGGAAATTCACACTGCAGAAATTACTAGATCTTTGCGGGAACTTTCTTGCATCAGCATTTAAGACAATCAAAGAAAGAAATATAAAAATTACTAATAAGGAATAAAAATTAAAAATAAATTATATAATAAATGAACGAAACTATGTGGCATTTAAATAATTCAAATAAGACTGCTAAATATCTATGAACTTATTATATTAATTTCTAAGATTATAAGTAATTTTCTCCAGGGGTATACAACTTTGCATTTCCATATTCCAACAATCATTATGTAAGAGGGAATCGGATTTCCATGTTACCGCTACCGTTACTAGACTCTTTCCCCTTTTCCTTCTTCTCCCACTCTCTCCACTGTTTCTTTTTCCTTTCTCTTAAGGTACAGAGGGGTTATTTCAAGGCTTAATGTGCATTTTAAGGATATAATTTTTAAAATATATTTGAATACATTTGTATATAATAATCATTGAGTCCTTTTTGTATGTATAAATTCTTAGAAATTAAATATAATAAAAAATATATTCTTATTCTAGTGACAAGATGAAACACAAACTAGCAACTTCCAATCAATATATAATTAAAGAGAAATAAGGTGTACATTTCATTACCTGTCGTCATCATAAATACTTCATATGACCTCAATGTAATTCGATGTTTGGTGCTTAATGAAGATTATTACAAGTAATGAACAAAAATCTGAATGGATTTCAAAATGAGCTTCAAGATGAAAACAGTTTTCATTGCACAACTTATGCAATCTCTACATGAGCTTATTTAGTGAACACTAGTTCAATCCAGAGATCTTACAATATTAAACTTTTACATATTTGGAGTTTCTTACTTTCTATCAGATTCTCTGCATCTTTGCAAGTTAAAATGACCAGGGAGGCTTTCAAAAGATATTTCTTTCAGAATGTTTTCTAAAAATATATATATTCAAAACTAAGGTTGGTATTTAATAAGATCAGATGCATGTCAATTAAATTGCATTCAGCTCAGTGAGAAATAATGCATTTAAAACAGGGTCAATTGTTTCAAAAAATTAAATAGAACAAAGTTAAATCTCAATGATTCTTAGAATCGTTGAAAAAATAGGATGCAATAGGTTACTTGATCCATTGCATCATTGCTGATCAAAAAATAAAGAGCTCTTGTTGTTTGTAACCAATGTTTCAGGCCTGAGCCCTTTGTCAGGGTATGAGAAAAAAAAACAGGCAGGCATCGGAATAAAATGGGGGGGGGGGGTGGTGGGGGAGGAGCATGCGCCCACAGGCAAGAGGTCAGAGGTGGATAAAGGTGGGAGGGCAGAAGAGAAGAAAAAAAGCTGGGGTGGTAGGGGAGGGCACAGCTCCTGAATGGAGAGGGAAGTGGGGGGTGAAATAATTCAACAGTATTTGTTAAGATCTTCAAACCTTCAATCTTCTCCCCCTTAGATGTCTAAATTCCAGGAAATGCTGTAAATTTTGCTTGTAACAATTTAACCATTAGACAATATCCTACCAGAGTTGGATTAATTCACTCTTTATATAATGCAGAAAAAAATATCATTATTCTGTCATGTCAATAGATTTTTTTTATAATAGCAATGCTCTAGATTAAAAAAAAACATTTCATGGGCAGGCGCTCTGAATGTCTGTGGATATTTATATTAAAAAAATCAAACAGAAATTTGAATCTGATAAGTGCTTACAACATGATGTGCCATTGACTGGGTCTGGCAGTCCTATGCAGTTTCCTGGGATGTGAGGTACTGCGACTCTCCACCTCGAGCCTCGACTATTACAATCTGTGTATTCATAATAGTAATCCGACTGCAATAAATGAGAAATGTTCCATGTTAAACATGGGTAAAGTATATTGTTTACAATTCAGATCTAGTAATGGATATTCCTTCAAAGATTTAATACAGTTTAATCCTCCAGTATCATTCAAATAAAAAATGACTAAAAGTTATATGACATAACCACATTGTTTGGAAAATTATAAGAAACTCGTTAAAATCACTCAAACTCAATCAGATGTAGCAATTTTGTGAAGAGCTATGGGAATAAAGAATTACATGGATCCTATTAACATTAGCTATAACAAGCTAAACACAATCTGCAGGAGGAACTCAGTGTGTCAATAAGCATCGGTAGGAGGAAATGAATGGCTAATGTTTCAAGATGTCAAAACTTCTCGAAATGCCAGCCATTCTTTTCCTTCCCTCAATGCTGCTTCACCCACTGAGTTCCTCCGGCAGATTGTGTTTTAGCGTCAGATTCCAGCATTTGCAATCTCCAAAGTGTCCACTGCATTAGCTGCAAGCCTCCTTCATCTTTTCATCACGACGTTATCTTCCCTTCCTGTTTCGACTCTGCAACGGGGTTTGCCCTTTTAGACTGGTCCCACTTCGCAATGCTCCACCTCCGACCCTGCCTTCTTTGGCAGATTAAAGCCGGGTATGTTCAGAACCTCCACCCCCCCTCCCCCCCGCCATACCACCTTCAATACCTTCACTCAGCTAGACAACGCATGCAAAAGGCAGATAATATCCAGCTTGAATTCTCTGTGTAAAAGAGGTATTTGAGAGTCAATGTTACTTCATCCAAATCTCTCATTGAATGGCTATTTGCAACATCCTAAAGCTGAGAAATGCAAGCACATTGAAAATGACCATTTTCTCCTCAATAACTGATAAAACCTTTCAAAGAAAAGCCTGTCAGACGTCGTTGATCATCTATGAAAATCAGTATTTGATTTACGGGAGTTACAATGGAGGAAAGGTTGAATTAAATACAGTATATTACAGTGAATCTCTCACACACTAATTTTGTAGTGAGTTCAAGTACTAGTCTTAGACAATCCAGGACGATACTTGTATTAACATTGAGAGATAGCCACACAGTGAGAGATGCTATTACTCCTATGGATTAAAAAAAAAGACGGTGATGTTGGAGCTGCTGCCGCTGGTTGCTGACCCGGGAAAGTAGGGAGTGGAGAAACAGCACTGCTCCACAGGGTCCTATTGTCAGGGTCCCAATGCAAACAGTTTTCCATGCAGGCTTTAACATGCCTGTTAAAGGAGCAGATGTTTTTTTTTAAATCCTGCAAATATGGAGGTCAGTGCCCAAGATGGCAGTGCCTGTGCTGGGCAAAGTACCAGAACTGAGCAAAATACCAGAAACAGGGGAACACATTCCATGGCAAAGGAGAAGCATAGGAGACAACGCCACAGGGAAGGTGACCACAGTAGCAGACCAGTGAGGGGGCTCAGTGGCTAAAGGACCCACACAGACGGTGGGCGGTTGGCGACTTATAGTCAAAGGCCTCACACTGGCTGCAGACGACTTGCTTTTGCCTCAGGCACTGAAGGCTTCCTGATTGTATCAGAGATTTTGACCTGGAGCTCCTGTTGTTGACAGTTTGAACTGGAGTCTATGTGGGAGTGTGGAAGGTGAATCTATGGAAACTCGGTGACTCTGAAGAGACTATTTTGCTTCTTTTTCTCCTATTGTTAGGGGCTCCGTGCAATGCTCATGGCAACTCTTACGATTAATGTAGATCAGGTATATTACATTTTTTATGCATTATTCCATGACAATAAAAGAAACCTTTGAAAAATGTTCTTCCTATACCTGAAGAATTCCTAATCTTCACAAAAGAGATTTTTCCCCAGTCACTCTATTTGTTTTATTCCACGCTTTTAAAAAGTTTTCTGGTGTACATATTGAAGTAACACTTTTTCATAACATAGTAAATCATCTATTAAATGAGTGGATGCATGTATGACTCATTGTTATTTGCCTCAAATCATTCAGATAAATTTATGTAGCTCATAAGTGAAAAAACTACTTAACATTTCGCAATCCCACCAATCCATCTCATTTGATTAGAATGATTGTGCGTGTAGAACTAACTGAGTTGCCAAATGCACACTGAATTTTGAGGTTTTAATTGAACTATTATGCAGAGTAAATATTCAAGTTTTTGTTGCAAAGATAGTTTCAGTGAAGAGTGAGTCAAGCTTAAACTAGCACACCTCCAATGGTTGCTGTTTTAACCATAACCATTTACGGAGCTGAAACAGGCCATGTCGGCCTTTCAAGTCCGCACCGGTTCACTAGAACAACTCCACTAGCTCAAACCTCCCGCTCACCACCACGTGATGTTCAGGTTGAATTTTTTTGATGCATTGATAAACATATCCAGATCTTACATATATACTTTTGAACCCACGTTGACCTCCATCTAATTTCCATCTATTCCATCTGCTTCCAGTGTTTAAAATCTACCATGAGCAAGTAAGGGGCTAGCATTTTTAATGTTTAAATATTTTATGTTATACTTAATTCTAGGCAGATTAACCTACCCCTCCATTTATTGCTTGACGAATGTAGCTAATAAGTCATAATTAAAGTACTCCACTCAGAATCTATTTACTACCTTCTTGTTTCTTGCAAAAGGAGTTCACAAGATATAGAAGGAAAAGCAAAGCCAATGGCCCATCAAGTGTGCTCTGTCATTCTAATCATGAGCTGATCAATCCTCCCACTCAGCCCACTTCCCATAATTCTTGATGCCTTGACTAATCAAATACCCATCAATCTCTGTCTGCCTTAAATACACCCAATGACCCCACTTCAACAGCTTCCTGTGGCAACGTTCCAGAGCCACGCCTCTCTGACTAAAGAAATTTTCTGCGTCTCTGTTTTAAATTGATGCCCTTTCATCCTGAAGTTATGTCCTCTTGTCTTAGAATCCCCTACCATGGAGAAGTAATTGTTCATGAGCTGAAACCAGCAGGTGATACAAAGTAGAGCGTTTCTTTGCCCATATATGTTGTGATGCCATGAGACATGGTGTCTGGTGGAAAATTTCAGGATCTCAGGCTCATTCCTTCTAACTACACATCACTAAAGTGCTGCATTTGGTGAGTTTGTGTTAAAGATCTACTCTGTGATGGTGACAGAATAGTTTGTGGGTTGGCTGAAAGCTTTGATCTTATTAGTTGGTCCACCAGGTTATGACTCTTTCAACTATGGTGCAAAGCTTGATGTCAGATGACTCATTAAGTTTTATTCTGACTGTATTGTGGAAAAGCAGTTTCCTACAATCAAAAAACTTTGCTCGGCTACTCCAGAAGAAATTTAAGAGTCAATTCCTTGCAATGAATCTGAATTCACACATAGCAGATCAGATAAGGGAGGCAGATCCCCTATGCTGAAAGATTTTAATGAACTATGTGTGAATTAGTAATAACTATTTGATACATTCATGGTCAGAATCACCAAAACAAGCTTTTTATTTAACTAAGTGAATAATTACAATTCTGCGGAAGGATTGACTTGAATGCAGTCGTCTTTGAAACAAAGGAAAATGAGGGCATGTATTAAGTAATGAGGAGTCTAGGCAGGTTGAACAGGAATATCTTTTTCTTTGTACAAAGGAAAATAACCAGGAGGCATAACTTTAAAATAATAGTCTTGTGTTTCATAATTTTTCCTCCTGATCCACTTAACCCCATCAATTCCATTTCCCCCATTTATTTCCCTGTAGCCTATGCTTTTTACATGCTCATGAACTCAACACGAATCTCTTTAATCCACCTATTCTAGGCCAATCATCTGACCAAAACAACTTTTATAATGTGGGAGGAAAGCAGAGCATTTTAGAAAAAAAATCAATAGCAAGGCTCTAAAACTCACTATCCAATAGGTGGTGAAGGCAGGAATGTTAGCCTTGATGTCAATTGTTTTCCCGATAAAGCCCCAGAAGTTGTATGGAAACCTAAATTGCCATTTCTTGTATGTAATCTTGAGTGCCATTATTATCTGAAACCCAGCAGGTGGCAGATTCACAAACTGGGGCTACTTCAGAAAATACAGCAGTGAGACCATTGCTTCAGCA
This sequence comes from Narcine bancroftii, assembly GCF_036971445.1. Lineage (NCBI taxonomy): Eukaryota > Metazoa > Chordata > Chondrichthyes > Torpediniformes > Narcinidae > Narcine > Narcine bancroftii. The sequence goes on from NC_091473.1 coordinate 241,143,267, forward strand.
AAGAGCACCTGCCTTGCCACAATGTGGAGAGAGAGTGTCCATTAGCCTTGCTGGCTGGATAAGCTGAACAAGCATTCAGCATGTTTGAATCTATTGTTTACTGTCATTTTAAAAGTACCTGAGTGCCATTTGAAAAGCTGTAATCTAAAGGATCATAAACAAAAGTCCCTCATACAGCCTCTTCAAGGTGGGAATATTGCACCTTTATTGCACCACGCCATTCTGTGTAAAAGGTATGAACACAGAATGGGGGGGGGGGGGGGTGGGGGGGCAGCAGAGGTAGTCATAGCACCGAATTGCATTATGCCAGCGTTGTTTGGCTCAGTGTAACAAAAAAGCAAAGCCGGCTCAATGCAATTCGGTGCTTCTTTACAGCAGTATTGCAGGATCTCCATGTAAAAAGACCTAAATAGAAGGAATACAGAATTAATTTAAGTTCTATTTTTGGCTTGTATAAACACAAAGAGCAAATGACCTTCTGTGGTGTAAATTTTCATGATTTTATGAATTACTGATTGTAGATTCCACAACAACTTGGGTGGCATGAAAAGTAAAATCTCCACAAGTTGTGACCACCAGTATAATCACGGTGCAATATACCCTAACAGAATATTCTGCTGTATGGATGGGACATAGCAAGTGCAGACATGTTGATATTAGTGAAGCTGAACTGTAACATTTTTCCAATGGGCTCAATTAATTGAAACATACCACTGACACTGTTTTGATATGAAGCTGCAGTCTAATTTTGTCTTTGAGTGCGACTTTTTTAAAAAGCAGCACAAAAAATTATTTGTGCACAATGTAAATTGCATTTGAAATTTTGTGAAGGGTTTCTGCTACTGAAGAGGCTGTTGGTGACTCAAGGCAAGGAACCTATGTAGGATGTGGGCTACTGGCGTTTGCAGTCAAAAGACTCACATCAGCCTACTGGATGGAGATTGGCTGAAGGGGCACCATGTATACGGCCAGGATGTGAGAGAGTGTGAGGCCTATCAGAGGTTTGGATCTGGAGCTTGGGATGCTGAAGGTTTGGGATGAAGTCTGTGTGGCTGCAGAAGCTGGATGGAGTCTGTGTGGCTGGATGCGAATTCACAGACACTCAGTGACTCTGAAGGGACCCTTTTGCTTCTCTTTCTCTGCCTATGGCAGACAAACCACAATTTTCTATCTGTTTTATTATATGACAATAAAACAAAATTGAATCTTGAAATTATGGGTTTATGACACTAGTTAAAATAGAGTACATTTTACTTACAATATTAAAAACTAAATTCTTTATGGGCCAACCACCATTTCTATAGCATACTGAAACCCATCAAGTAATCTTATTCCAAAGTAGTACTGAGAAAGAGCATACTTGTAAATATTAGCTCTATAAAATGCATAATAATTCATTTCATTTGATGTCTGTTGCACTTTGAATAACCATACAGCAATGTTATTGTTCACTAGCTTGGAAAATAAATTTCACTGATGTAATTTTAATCACATGCTGGCTTACAATACAAATTATTTCAAATTTCAATCAAAATGAAAAAAATTAACAACTAAATAGACTCAAATTATATGTCAGTAAGATTTTTATAAAATATAAACATGAAATTAAGTTGATATTTTACCTTTGCATTGAGTTCTTCTCCCAGGCTTGGAGAAATGCCTTACCCAACGTATCAGAGCAGTTGACATGACCATTAATAGGGTAGTGGTTTTCCAAGAAGCATTGTTAATTTTAAATTTTTCTACATTCCTCTGATCAGTTTTTTTTTAAAAAAGACATGCAACAGACCCTTCTGACCCACAGCCCATGCCACCCATTTACACCTAATTGACCTACCATCCCTGTACATTTTGAACGGTTGGAGAAAACGAGAGCACTCAGACAAAACCCATGCAGACATGGAGAATGTACAGATTTGAATCCTGTCGCTGGAACAGCAATGAGTAACCATGCCGCCGTAATTGTGGTCACGGTGCAAATTTATAAAACTAACCTAATCCCAAAGTTCATATCTGTCTCCTGAAGACAATGGTTTAAAATAAAAAGCCAAAAAGAGAGCTGAGAAGTGTTATTGTCCAAACATCAGATTTCTTGAGTACTTCATAAACTTCCACAAAGCTTGTTTATAAATCATTAAAGAAAAAACCACACCTTTCAGCTAGAAATTGGGTATTTTGTTTCAGGAAGATTCTGAAGCCATTCTGTGTTCTTAAACTGATATTCCTTCTTCTTACAAACAGTGCCAGATTTGAATCCTGTCGCTGGCACTGTAACAGCATTGAACTAACCATGCTGCCATAATTGCGTAAAAAAATCTACGCCTAAGCAAGTTCCTTCACACAAATATGAAAGTACAAAGTAAATATACTAAATATAAGATTAGAAATGAAAACTTTCAGCTTCCTGTAAAAGATAGATTTTAGTAATAGGTATATTGAAGTAGCCAGTTTTGGTTTTAATGTGCACTTGCCGAATGAAACCATGATTTTCCCCAGCAACTAAGAATTTCTCGGTGAAGAATCGTCCATGATAATTACAATATCTCTGCATACCAAATTGCATTTATCCCAAAAGAATTTTAACAAAGATTTCTTTATGTCTCCTGATGTTTCCTGTAGAGCAGTAACTTCTGCATCAAACCAGACACAATGTTCCTCTGGTAAATTCAAATTGTAATTTACCATTAAAGCTTGTCCTATTCAAAGCTCATCCCACTTTAAGATAGTCCTTGCTCTTGGCCAAATGTTTTCAGCACACAGCCCATCAATAGAGTTGGTGCAAAAAAGTTAGTACTAGAATCAAATATTATAGCAAATCAAAACAATTTAAAAAGGCATCAAAAAGTCTATTCCATTCTAATGGTACATCCTGTGCCTGGCAGAAAAGTGCAATTTTTTTAAAAAAATGCACAAAATAGCAGTATTTCCAAGCTTTACGTGGTTATGTCAACATAGATGCTAAAGCCACAACTTTAAAATCTTGAAATATTTCTCAAAGATATGCAGTCTTCTAAGTAGGGCCATTCTTTGAAATGCCCTGACTACTGTTCATTTCAATTTTAAAAGTATAATGTACTGCATGTAACGAGCAGCAATAGGACAATGAACAGTGTTTAAAACACTAATTTTATTTCTTACTCTTAAACTATAGTCTTAACTTTTAAACTATCCTTAACACTAAATCTATCCCCAGCTATGCACAGATGTCTAGTGTATGTGTGTAATATATCCAAACCATTACAGTCCAGGCCAAAATCCAGAAAGATACTTCAGTCTTTTAAATTCAGTGTTAAGTGTTGGCCTTTGAAATCTGATGCCCAGAATGAATGTTGAACTGATGGGAAGACTGGAGTTGTGGCTGCGACAAGCTCACAAACTCTTCTTGCATTGCCTCTGAAGAAATGTCCATCCACACGAGTCACGGTCATAAGACTCCTGGTCCTTTTGTAGGCAAGACTCAGACTGGGCAGCCTCCATGAAGGTTCCAAGAACCTGGGCTGGTCTCTCCAAGTAACTTCACTGCTAGTCTGTCATCGCTCCCCCCCCCCCCCCACGGTATTTATAAATTGTACGCAATAGTGCTACTCTGGCAGCCTTTCGCAGGTCCCCCACGGGGGCCTCACAAAGTGAAGGACGAACGCAACGATCCAGCAGGCTGCATGAGGCCCACAGCGCTGCCCTCCAATTGGCCACAACCAAAAGAGCTTAACTAGCCTATCAGGGAAAGTGGATCCCAAATACACCAATCAGTGCTGAGGGGGTTTTGACCACCCCACCCCCCCTCCCCTCGGTTTGAGAATAAAAGCAGGGCTGTGAGCCCAATAAAGATGAGATTGTTAACTACACTCAACTCGGTTCGTGTTATTCTTTCTGGGAACAGCGTGTTCTTTCTGAGCTAACCTGCATGCAGCTATAACTTTCCCTGTGCTATAGGCTCCGCAGAGCCATAGCTTGTAGCACTACCAACTTTCCCAAGAAATATAAATTGTGCGCCATCATGCTACAAACTTTCCCGCACTATAGAAATTGAGCAATATAGCACTACCAACTTTCCTATCCGGTTTAAAAATTATCAGCTATTGCTATTTATTGCTAGCACATTCCCACGGTCCCTTATAAAGGTTTATATAGGTCAGCACAGCAACAACAAGAACCAAAGGGCTCATACTGCGCTGCACATAAAGCTTAATTATGTTATAATTAGGCATGATTAATTTTGTTCAAATACAAGATCATAATACACTGATCAGGATTTAGGGCAGGTCCACCATCTCTCGCTGCGTCATGACATCACTGGTAGAACAGCTGTAACCCCGGAAGTGTTCAGTGTCCCAGTTAGGAGTGGTCAAGTGTGAAAAGCCAAACCTCCGTTCATATCCCTGGACACTGGATGGCCAATTTAATGGAATGCTAGTGTGAAAGAGGCTAATGGGACTGTTAGAGCGATGCACAATGTATAAAAAATAACCCAAAAAATTTCTCATCTAAAATTGGCTCTGCATCTGTTCTTTTGCCCTGCTAATACCAATAGATTCCATATATTTGTGAGTAGATTTGCCACACAAACCGTAGGAAAACTGTTCCATATTATTTCTCAAATACAGGTTGCTAATTACCGTATATTTCAACAGATAAGACAACCTTCAAAAAAGACAGGTCCTCATTTTCAGCCTGAATTTCATGGTTTTAAATCAGATATCAGGCATACAAGACAACCCGCCAATTTTCTGCTTGATGCTTCAGGGCACCTGCAAGGAACGTGCCGGAGACTGGTGTCCAGGCCTCCCAGCGACAATCCAAACTTTGTTACAACACCCCAGTAACAAATCTGTAAATTAAGCAAGCTTCTGGCCGTGAAGATGCCGAATGGTGCTGGGTGCAAGTCTTCAGCATCGACTGCAGTTGAAGTTGGCAACAACGACTCCATTCTCAACATCGAAGAAGTTGCCTCACTGCCCAGATGGTGCAGGAACCACGGCTATATGTTGGCTTGGGGTGGGATAGACTGGTTCCTGGCAGGAGCTTGGACCACCAGGCAGAAGTCGGGACCTCAGGCTCCAAAATTGTAAAATGTCTGGGTGAGTTATGGCAGCGGTGGTGTCAGATCTGTTAGTGGTGGGGAGACAGTCGAAAACGGTCCACTTTGCTGGCTAGAATTTTAAGGTCACATTTTGGTATCTGGCCTACAAGATGACCCTTTTTTAGCATATTTTTTGGGTGCTTCCAGGGTCATCTTTTAGGCCAAAATATAGAGTATATGAATTTGTATTGAACTGACACTGCAATATCTCTTATCCATCCTGTTTACCTTATTGATTGCTGTTCTGGCTAATATGATGAATCATGATGTTAAGTTTCATAATCTTGTATCTCTCTCAGCTGCTCCCATTGTCAGTTCAGCATTACTGATTCAACTATTCATCCCCTTCTCCTTTACAACCCACAGCAGCGTATTTAACCCATTTTAAATGTTAACAGATGTCATTAATTCTACATGCAATTTTATCTACTATACTCCTATTTTTAAATTTGAAGTTCATGATGAGTCGATCACAAACAGAATAAGCATTCATTAAAGAGGTCGACGCCTATCCTAATTCTACTTCATTAGTTTATAGCCTAGCCAAGGCAAGCAGAGCAATTTTCTACCGTTTCGAAATAAACATTCCCAAGTGAATTCAGTCTTCCAAATCATATTATTTTTTCTATATCCAGAACTTCAAAGTTCAAACTTCAGATTTATTGTCAGAGTATATACGTGACATCGAGATTTATTTCCCTGCAGTCCAGGCAGAATTTCTACCTAGCAGAAGTGCAAAAAAACTGTACTTAATTAAGATACATATGCAAGAGAGAAATGTAAACAAAGTATAAACAGATTGTGCAATACAGAAAATAAATATTCAGTAATAAATGAAATTGTTGTTCCGTGTTATTTAAAAAAAACAACTTTTCTTCCTGAAAAGAAAAATGGGACTATGATGGATAACTTCAAACTGAACACAAATTTCAGATTTGCTGTATTACATAGGAAGTTGGAGAAACATTAAATTAACTTTTATTGAATACAGCATGTCTAATCACATAATAATGCTGACACATTGCATTAGTTCAACTGATCTAAAAATGTTTGGCCACTGATTTTCATTTGTACTCAGCATCTAATGCCCCTCGCTTCAATGCCCAACAATAGTGGGCCCTGATGCTGCTTTTCCATGCTCGCAATGTCCTGGCGAAACCTTTCACCATGTTTGATACTGACTGCACCAAGGCCACCAGGGAAGAAGTGCGAGTGCGGAAAATTAATTTTCAATGACATGTTGCACTTCATAGTTTTACAAGCTTCGAGTAGACTTAAAATGATAGGAAATCACAAAAATAGGTTACATTTTAAAAAAGGTTCATAGTAGGAAAATTTTAAGGCAATTTCTGTGATCAGCAGCCCAGGATCCAAAATGTTCAGGAAGCAAAATCTTCATTATCCAGTGTAATCTACAAAGTAAGAGTCCTAAAATGAGTTTCTGACTGAGTTTAATGTTGAGGAATCTGATGATGGAGGGGTAGCAGCTGTTCCTGAACCTAGTGGTACAAGTCTTGTACCTAGTTCAAATAATCAAATCTATGAATATTCACGGATATTAAATATGAATATGTTGAGAAATTGGACCAATTTTGTTTGCACTACATTGCTTAATTTCAATGGAAAATAAAATCCAGTGGAGAAAGAGAACTAACTGAAAGGACACAATTTGCCTTCGCAGTTCTCAATGCAACTGGAATGTGGAATGTGTAGACACAAGAAATAGGAGCAGAAGTAGGCTCTCTGGCCCGTCGAGCCTGCTCTGTCATTCAGTGTGATCTGGCTGATCTGATGATACGATCATCTCCACCTACCTGCCTTTCCTCCATATCCCTTAATTACATTACTATGTAAAAATCTATCTAACCTTGTCTTAAATATATTTACTGATGTCACCTCCACTGCTTCAGTGGGCAGTGAATATCAGATTCACCACCCTCTGGAAAAAAGCAGTTCTACTACCCTGAACCTTGAGACTATGTCCCCAAGTTCTGATTTCCCCTACCAAAGTAAACAACCTACCAACCTCTGTTTTATCAATGCCTTTCATAATTCTTAGATTTTTCTTTAAGGTCCCCCCTCATTCTTCTAAATTCCTTTGTACAGCCCCAGACAAGTCAATCTCTCCTCATAGGCTAACTCCTTCATCCCTGGAATCAAACCAGTGAACCTCCTCTACATGACCTTCAAAGCTAGTATATTCTTCCTCAAGCAAGGAGGCTAGAACTGCACTCCGTATTCCAGATGCTGACTCACCAATGCCTTGCATAGTTCCAGGATAACCTCCCTGCTCCCAAATTCAATCCCACTAGCAATGAAAGCCAACATTCTATTTGCCTTCTTGATAGCCTGCTGCACCTATAGACCAAGCTTTTGTGATTCATGAACAAGTACTCCCAAGACCTTCTGCATATCAGCAAGCTGCATTTTGCTTGCCATTTAAATAATATTCTGATCTTCCATTTTTCCTTCCAAAACGGATAACCTCACATATGCCAACATTGTACTCCATCTGTCAGACCATTGTCCACTCACTTAACCTATCTATATCTCTCTACAGAGTCTCTGCATCTTCTGCAGTTTGTTTTTCCTCTCATGTAGAGTCCATTTAGGTTGAACAGCACACATTAACCCCATCCTCAAATACAGCACCAGACCACATAGACCAAACTACATGGTCATTGGCTTACAAATATCCTTTAATTCCTGTCCTTTGCCCATCGCCTACTAGACTCTAACATGACTCTGTTCTCAGAGTTAGTTGATTTTCTTTGCAATGTTGGAATACATGAAGGAAAATCCTTTGAGTTTGCAAGGCCTAGTGCCTGGAGATTCCCACAACAATTCTGCAAATCCACTGTAGAATCATCTCTGCATGAATACCATCAAAGTAAATAAAGCATTCACTCTAGGCAAATGATGGAATAAGAGAGGGTTTCTCACCCAGTTAAAAAGTCTTTGACTGATCCCTTCTCATCTGTAATGAAGATTTCAGGCTACATTTTAATATTGTCCAACTTACCAGCTGCTAGTCATTAAAGTATTTTGCGAAAGGGTCATACTTTAAAGGAATTTTCTTATAGAATTATTATCACATTCTCCTGTATATATTGCACAAAGTATTCTGGAAGATTCCCCTACATGTTGCCATTTACTAAAATTAATGCAATCACTGAACTTGGCTTCTTGACAGGAATTGTACTTCATATGTGTAAACAGGAGGAGTTGGGAATAGCAAGAGTTTGCAAGGGAAACCAGATTGAACAGATACACAAGGAGGTCTGAACGCTCTTCCCTACTCACCAAGGCATTCAGAGGTCTAACCACAGGCCAGGAGTCTTTTAGTGTTTCAGGCCTCCTGGCCATACAGACACCCTCTGTGATGAATAACAACAACATCATTCACTGTCACAGCTGTGCCACAGGCTCTTCTGAGAGAGTGACAGGAGACCTTGACCAATTCAGTGAATCTGCCATGCACTCATCTGGAAGAACTCACCAATGCTTGCTTTACCAGGGCAACTCGTAATCATCTTGTCAGTGCTGTCACACAGATCAGCAAGGCCATCAACTGTTTCAAAATGGCTAGAGTCCAGAGAATTGCTGTGGTGATAAATGGCATCCATGCAACATTGATCGCCCTGAATGTGAACTCCCATGTTCCCTGCAGTTTATCTTCAGGCATCAGTTATGGTCATTCATTGTGCATTTTACAGAAATATTGCAGAGAGGGAACAGACAATTGAACAGCCCAAGAACTGGAGAAAGCAGAAGCAGCCAGTGCTCAACAACTGTAAGGCAGACTCATCTCTTGTATCTTCCCAGATGAATAAAATATTAATATTTGGAACGTTTACCCATTAAAATTATGTTTCTGCCCCGCCCCCCCCCCCCCAACACCCACCCACACTTCACTCTGATTTAAATATGTGCCTTCTTACAAGGATTGCATAGCTCTGTCAGGAGGTTTGACCCCACAGTACTCAAATCACTGAAGAACACTATTACTGTAGTACTCATTTCATGAACACAAACCTGTGCTGTTCTTTCTTTGTTGCTACAGAAGGTCGCTCATAGATTTAGAAAACCAGATATTTTATCTTGTACCAGATAGGGCTGAAGCAGACACAATCATAAACGTGCCTTCCAAGTTAGGTTTCTGAATAAATTAAACCATTAGCCATTAATAAGCTAAGCGATTGAGAAAAAAATTTGCAAATGTTTTCATGTTTGTAACCATCATTCTGACTTTACAATCCAACTTAATTGAGAAAAACAACAAATCTAAACTTTTAGATTTGTTCCAATTACAGATGGACCATAAAAAAAATATGCTACCTGGCTGCATCACAGCTTGATGCAGGAAATGCTCTGCCAACTCAAGATACTGCAAATATTTATAAATGCAGCTCAGGCCATCACGCAAACAAACCCCCCTCCATCGAATCTGCCTGTACCTCCTGCTGTGCCTTGAAAGCTGCCAACATATTTAAGGACTCATCCCATGATGAGCATACTCTCTGCTCCCCTCTTCCATCAGGCAGAAGATACACGTGCTGGAAAAACAAACCTCCAGATTCATGGACAGTTTTTTCCCCCCCCCCCCTACTGTTATCAGACTCTTAAATGAATCTCTCACAGGCAAAAGGTGATGCCCTTGCACTATTTTTTTCAAGCAACCTGCTTGATGTTCTTGAACTTTTTCTCTATGCCCTGCACTATGAGACATTGTAACACTATTCCTTTTACTGTTTAGTTCTTACTATTGCATTACCTACTGTAGTAGCAGACCTCCCAGCATAGTATGGAAAATGACATTACCTCGGTAAAGAATTCAAACCACAAAAACTCAAGAACATAAAACCACAAGAAGCAGGAGTAGGCCACACAGCCCATTAAGCCTGCTCCACCATTCAATGTGATCAGGGTTGATCTGATGATAGGCTCATTGCCACCTACCTGCCTTTTCCCCATGTCCCTTAATTCCCAAACTATGTAAAAATCTATCCAACAATATGAGATTGTGAATTAACAACAATATGATTAAACATTACTACTGCCTGCTTATTCCTGAGGGAAAATTCACAGGATCCTTGCACCCCTCAAAGTGGCCTTCTAGCCTAAAGGCGGTGGTCTTCTATAATAATTACTGTGTGTCTAAATTAAAACCTCTCCCTATCATAATTGAACTCGTTACCTCAAAGAGGCGAGGACATTCTAATTTTATCTTATTTAGTTCATTAGCCTAATAGAGATCAATTATCTTTACCTAAAGCTGAAAATTTCTGGATCCAAATATTGCAAATTTTGAAACTGCTATCTGAGGCTCTGTCCAGCTGGCAGTTAAAACTATCCAGGTGCACTCAGCCTTGATAACAACTAAGTAGGTGAAGGAACCACAGGTGTGCCATGTTTTCCCAGGCCTGACCCCAATTCAGATGGAATTTCTCATTGGTGTAGAAACATGTGCTCTATTACTTGAGCAGTCCATCACTAACTGCCCCCCCTAAACTCCCATTCCACCTGAAGCAATCCCTATGCCATAAGTTCTTTGTGATTAGTCAGGGATTGCTTCAGGTGGTCTGTGAGTGGGAAGGGAAGATTAAGAACCACTGCTCTCGACCCAATTGTAACTGAAATATTTTGCTTGAGAAAAATTGTCATTGGTCCATTTCCTTTGGAGTTATGAAACCGTGCACATAACGAGTCAATGAGGTACGATTCTTTCCACTCACCTACCACCTGAAGCAATCCCTGACTCATCACAGAGCATCCATGGCATAAGGATTGCTTCAGGTGGAATGGGAGTTTAAGGGGGGCAGTCTCAAAACCACTGGTACAGATGGGCATCCTGTGCTCATTGTCCTAATCTACCTTCTCAACATGGCTGAACATTTCCTCCTTCCTCAGCACTACCAGTAGAATAATCTCTAGACAGCAGCACTATCCTGTTCCATTGATACCTACAATTTCATTGAAACTGATGGACCAAACAGTCTCATCCAGGAATTGAAAAAGTTCATGTCCATATATTTGAATGCTAAGCATTATTATCCACTATTTCTTTGCTATACTATTATTATTAAAGTTAAGTCCTAATTTATTTGTTAAGGTACTTTAGACATGTTTCTAGGAAGTGTGAGGGATTCTCTCCCGAGATTTCAAGGGAAACTGCTGGCAGTACATTACTTCAAGATTCAATTTATTATAATAATAATCAAACCATATCATATTACATGAAATTTCATTTCTGCCTGCTGCAAGGCAGACAGATTCATCTCTGGAATTACCTAAGCGCCTCTTACAGTCAGAGAGAGAGAAGCAAAATAAGATTTCCCCCCCCCCACCTCCGAGTCACTGAGTGTCTATTAGATTCACCTCCTGCAGCCCCGCAGCCACAGAGTCCAGTCCAAACCATTGGCAATCCAAGCTTCAGGTTCAAACCTCCGACGTGGTCAGGAACCCTTCAACACCCTCGCACCTCCTCACCTAGTACCCCTCCAGCCAGTTCGAGCCAGTCTCCGGCCTAGCACGTCTCCCAAAAGCAGTCTCCAGCAGCCAAGCTTCCCTCGGTTCCTCGCCTCATGTCCCCAGCAGCCTGCTATGTGCTCTGGTCACTCAGTCGCACAGCCTCACTGGTCCGTCGCCGTGGTCACCATTTCTGCGGGTTGTCTCCTTCCCTTCTCCCTCTCAGACAGAGGGGGGGGGGTGATATTCCTGTCCTCTAGTGCCCTGCTCCAGACATCCACTTCCCCGGAGTTTGCAGTCCCTAGTGGCTTCTGCTGATTAGTAGGTGCCGCCATCTTGGGTGCAGACCTGTGGTCGCGGGATTCCAAATTTAAAAAACCCACCTTTGGCTCCCTTAGCAAAGCCTGCTCTGGGCCAACCGCAGTTGACTGGGCAGCTGGACCCCATGGGAGCACAGCATCTCTGCTCTCTTGCTCCCCATGGGTCCACACCAACAGTAGCACTGTCACTGCAATGGCTCCATCAGTGCTGCCAATATCCTATTATTCACACATGAGGAGACTTCAACTTATTATTCCCGTCTGTTGGTTACCTGGGTTGAGCAAGTCAGAAAAGCTCTTGTGGAACTGGCCAGGATAACAATCCAAAAACCTAGGCAACAGTTAAGGGAGTGGAACAACCCAACTGCTTGTCCCAATGCAACCACTATGCCCATGCCCAGGTATCCTTACTAAAGACCTTATACAACTAGTGGACACCAGAGGGAAGCCGACATTATTCTATGTTGCAAGAATAATGAGTGAAAAAGATGGTAAGCAGGGGATTGTGTTTCATATTACAATTGACTGTAACACACAACTACGCCATCTACTCATCAAGAAACTCGTGTAGATCTTGTGTTCATCTATTCGTTTTTCCCTCCAAATAAATTCAACTGGAGCAAGTTTCTTTCTGTATCTCAAATTTTTGGGTACTGATTTGAGAATTCTATGAGGCTGTGGTGTCCTATTTTGTATGTCATGTACCACATCACTGTACTCCATGTAGTATGGAAAACATTTTATCATTTGTCAGTTCACATGCCGTGCTAATGGATAACAAGCTCAGCCTATATCTTCGTATATGTGGACACAGGAATGCATCAACTCCTGGCTCAGCACAACTGTGTTATATAGCTTCACCACAAAGACTGCAAAGGTGTAATTAAGTCTGAGTAATGAATACATGGCCTAGTCATGACATCTACATCCTACAAATAAAATAAAAATGATAAAAAGGAGGAACAGTGGGAGATATCATTTGCGTATTTCACATCCCTTTCTTGTGTGATACTCTTAAAAGGTGCAGGTAAAAACTGTGGAAAAGAGCTCACGTGCAGGTGTTCATTTGAAAGTTTGGGTGGGTCCGAATCCCAAATTGTTTAGTTCTCACAGGCCATGCAATATCTATACACATACTTACTTACAAATATCCTCAGCAAGTCACATTTCTGATACTTTATTAATTGATTATTTGAACCTTGAGCAGCTGAGCCATTTAAGCAAAAGGACAGTCATTAAAAATTCTTAACATTTTTGCTCAATTATTTTCCATGAAAAATTTTGCCATTTGAAAGAAATTATGTACATAGATTGCTTTACCAGATGAAACAAACTACTGAAAGGAATGATTTGTCCATCAACAAGTCACAACTTGTTTTTTAATCTAATAGTTGTGACATTAGAATGAGTAATCTTATCCATCAAACCACCAATGCAAAAAACTCTGAGAACTAATTAATACAACAGGAATGATGCTTCTCTTAAGAATGTACTGACAAAATTTGGGAATCATCTTACAATAGACATGGCCCCACAATTCATCAACTTATGATATGGAGAAAGAACAAGTGGGGCGTATTTTCAGTGCATCTCCAATGATCACTGAGAATGCAGAAGAAAACATTATCAAACATGTGTGAATAGGGTAGAGACCCCTTTTTCAAGAGAATCTAATGTAGAATTTTAACTTTGGGGCATTCCTCAAAGCATGCACACTTACAAGCCAGTCACATCTGAATCTCTAAACAAGTAGAACATTTGGAGGGATCAAAAGGAACAGAAAGTGCAGAGATTCATATCTGGATTTCTCAGGGATTAGGCCAGACTGGATTTTTTTAAATCTCTGGATTCTCAGGCAGTTAAATTGAAATTCAAAATTAAGGAGGAATAAAGAAGAGATGAACCAGTATATTTTGATGATTTATTCATTGATAAATGAAGCATGCTGTATTTGCTGAAGTTCGTTGCTCATAAAAAGACTTTGCTTTGGCAATAAGCGTTGGCCCAGAATTCCCATATCTTCTGATAGCTTTAACAAGAACCATTCATGCAACACTTTATCGAGATTTTCTAATTTTGACTGAGTAAACTTTTTATTTGTGTAATTTTATTGTAAGGCTCGGACGAGGCTGTGAATTCTAGAATTTTACTCTTCGCATTTTTTTTAAATAATCATAAATTGTAGAATTTCCAATATTGTATGTTTCCATTAGAATAGTATTGCTCATACCACGTTCTAGTTTCTCAATTATTTCAAGTTTGTCACTCAATTTCAACGTGTTCTTTCTCTTCACACCATGAAGCTTATCTACTTTAGGATCCATTATTATGGGTAGGTAAATACGTATGCTATATATGGTAAGTGGAAAGAGTAGGACCCAAAATTATAGCGTTGTCACAGTTTGATTGCTTGTTTCAAAATGATGCTTGTTGCCGCTGTGTATCTGTGGTGCTTACCCACGCACTAACACACGCAAGAGCTCACTAAATTTTAAAAGTTTGAGAATTGTGAGAACCAGATTCTCAGATGGTGTGGATTTCAAGCATTTGGAGTTTTGGACCTATTGTAGAAAATATTATTTCATATGTAAATACTTACATGCCAATTTAAACAAAAATAATTGGAAAAGTATGAAGAATAAGTATGTTGTCAAGCTGACAAAATTTCATCACCTTAAAAATAGCTGGCCACCAGCTAAAAATCTAACTATGGCCTCTTTGGTGTATGCTGCTCTAATGACAAGTCCAATACATTTTCTCACTTCTAAAATGTTACACACTGGTGGAAACAACAAAAACCACATACTAGATAAATGAAGCCTTTAAAAGAATGCTTTTGGAGAGACTTCAACTGAAGTGCTACATATACCAATCCAATATCTGAGCTACTTTAACATTTATCAGCTACCTTCCCCAATCGTTGGTCGAGCCATATTTCAAAACCACAACTTAATGTTTGTAAAACTACCTGCTGAAAGACCTTTTTCCCTTGTAGTTCTGTCTCTCCCCCTCCCCTTTTCCCCTCTTTCACAGAGCCAAAAATCAGTTCTCACCTTTCCTCTTATCATATCCAATTAACATCTTTTGGTTGTTGGTCTGGACTCCTCCCCTCCCATTCTTCCCCCTGAAACATTAGGGGGATTTAAGAGATCCCTCGACAGGCGTACGGGTGGAAGAGAAATAAAGGGTTACAGGGTATGGAGAGTTTAAAAAATTTTTTAAAAAGGAATATATGGGTCGGCACATCAAGGGGCAAAAGGCTTGTTCTGTGCTGTAACGTTCTTTGTTCATGTCAATTGTTAAAAGTTGAATATTTTTGTTCATTTTTTTTTTCAGTTGGATTTATGATCTTGCTCTGACTGTGTTTTTAACCAGTGAGGCAGCCTCTTATGTCCAGTCTTCACAAATACTTGGAACAAGTGGAAATCTTCCAGCCCCAACAGCCGAGTGATTCCAGCCATGGAGCCTGGGCTCAGCATCAAAACTAACAGGAGAGTTTTCAGGGCACCTGTACCATTGGCAAGTGAGGTTACTAGTTTCGACTTAAATCACTATTGTCTTCTGTGCTGTGAACTCAGTACAAATTGTCAACTACCATAGCTGTAATTGCTTCCAACAATATCTAACAGCAGCACAGTGCACTGACTAAATAAGTAACAAAAGGCACCAGTAAAGAAGAACATGACATAATTTAGCAACATAGATAAATTTATTATTCTGCGCCTGAAACATTTATTCTCAGATGGTGTGGATTTCAAGCATTTGGAGTTTTGGACCTATTGTAGAAAATATTATTTCATATGTTTCTGTGAAACTGCAAGGTTCAATGTAATTCAACTTGAAAGAATGAAAAATGGGCAGCCTGTATCTGGAACTGAATCCAGCCATTAACTTCAGCTCAGCACAAAACTGTGCAGTGTTAGTTTCTCCAATAAATTATGTTGGGGCTAAGTTTGCACTGCATATTTCCAGTTTGTAGTTCATTTCTCCATTTGTCATTGCAAGTATGAACTTCACACAAATTTTCAGAAAATACAGCTAATTACTATTGATCATTTAGATAGTATTGTACACTGGAAAACCATTCACACATTTTGAAATTTGCTTTTACATTATCCAACAACATTTTTTAAATCTTTCCTTTGGCAGTGCAGTTTGCACAGCAGTTAGTGCAATGCTATTATAACAGCACCAACAATTCAAATTCTTATCTGGTTCTGTCTGTATATTCTATCCAAGTCTGCGTGGGTGTCCTCCAGGTGCTCCAATTTGCTCCCACCCTTCTAAACGCATCAGAGTTATAGATTAACTGGGGTATTTGGGAAGTACAGGCTCCTGTGTTGAAAGGGTCTGTTACCGTGCTGTACGTCTAAAATTTTAATTTAACATTTCCTTTTGTAATTTGAATGAAGATAAGCTATTTGTTCTAAGTATTGTACATGTAAATTAATTCTGAACTTTTATCTGTTCACACAAAATGAAGATGAAGCAATAGCTGAAATCAACATGCATATTTGACCTCTGGATGAGGACACTATAAAGTTGAATTTCAGACGCCCAAGAAAATAATCTCCAGCTACAACCAGAATAACGATTGTCATAGCATAACATGGATCAATTTTATTGTGGACTCAGCATTAAAAATAAACTCCTGGAGAAATTTGAGCAGTAAAGTTGGTCTGGATAAAGATTGCCTGCTAACACTCTTGAGCTAGTGGGGGTGTGGCAAGATGGCGTAGAGGACAGACGTGCGATCCTTGAGCCCGCGCTGCCGTCGGGTGGGCTGGGGACACGCAGAGTGGCGTCGGAAGATGCACCTGCGCAGTCCCTGGCCTTACCGGGCATGCGCGGTGTCTCAAGGGTTCGGGAGTTGTTGGATTGGGTGTGGGCCGTGGGGGGGGCCCGAGCGGCGACGTCCCGACGTCGGGCGTTCAAACCCGCAGCCGCACCGGAAAGGGACCGATGACATTTGAAGAGGAATAAGACTTACCTTTACGGGGCAACACGCAGGAACAACTGGAAGTGGAATCTAGAGAAGGTAGGCCTCAAAAAGAGGCACTGGAATCTGGAATGGAGTCTGTGTGTGCTGTTTTGGAAGGGATTGCTTATCAAATGGATAATATGTTTAAACAAATGACTCGTGGATTTTTAGAAGTAACAACTAAAATGAATACTAATGTCTGAAGATATGACTGCAGTTAAGAGTAATGTCAATAAGTATATCAAATCAGTGGATACAGTACAGTAATTTTTTTTAAATTGAAACAGTTTTTCTTGAATGTAAAAGTCAAGTTGAACATAATAGGTAAAAATGGAGAAAGTGGAAGCTTCTTTTGTGGATTGGGGAATTCAGAAGAAAGAATTATTGAAGAGGATTGATTCATTGGAAAATCAAAGTCGGAAAAATAATGTGAAGATTGTGGGTCTTCCAGAAGATATTGAAGGTTCTGATCCAATAAAATTTTTGAAGAAATGGATTCCTGAGATGTTTTTTTCGGAAGGCCTAGAGTTGGACCGGGCACATAGAGCGTTATGGAGGATACCGCTTCCAGGACAACCACCGCGGGCAGTTTTAATTTGTTGTCTGAAATATCAGGACAGAGAGATGATACTACGGCTGGCGGGACAGACGGCGACAAAGTCAAACTCGAATGATGACTCAAAATAATAGAGTATTTTTCGACGCAGATTTGAGTCAGGAGATTATTAGGCGGCGTCGGGAATTTAATTCGGCTAAAGCAGTACTGTGGCAAAAGGGTTACAAATTTGCTTTTCATTACCCTGCAGTGTTAAAAGTCTTTTATGGTAATTTTAAATCTCAATTTTTTGAAAATGATCATGATGCTCTAATTTTTGCTAATTCGCTACCGACGAAATGGTCAATCCTCGCCGCCGTCGCCTAAAAGGAAGGTAAATGGGAATGGAAAGACTGGGAAGAATGGAAAGAAAGATGTGTTAACTCAAAGCCTTATTGACATTGAAGACCCAGAACAATAATTGGGATTGGAGTCAGTGGGTGGAATATGTTTACTGTATTTGATTGTGTTGATGTGAATAGTGTATTTCTGACTGGGGGGGGTGGGTGGGGAGGTGGATGGCACTGAAATCTTTGATAGTCATCCACCACTAGTGGGGTTTACCACAACCAGTTTTTTAGGGCGTTACTACTTTTGGGTAGTTTTTCTTTTTTTTGGGGGGGGATAAATAAATTTTTAAAAATCTTTTTTTTAGATATTTAAGGGTAGATCGTGACTTTAAGATATTATGAGGAGAGCAATATTTTGTAGTGAGTGATTGTATTGTTAATTTGTAGGGATGTCCAATTTGAAATTTGCAACTTTTAATGTTCAGGGGTTAAATAACCTGATTAAGCGAAAACGAGTTTTGGCTTATAGTATGAAAATTGACATTGCTTTTTTGCAGGAAACACATTTGACCGAAAGAGAGCATCTCAAATTGAAGAGAGATTGGGTTGGACATGTTTTCCTCTTCATTTAATTCTAAGAGCTAGTCTTAGAGAGGACAATAAATTTTATAATGAAACATGAAGGAGGGATGTCTGAGCTTTGTTTTTATGAAGCTGTTTATTGTTAATTGCAGGAGATAATAAGCAAACCTGAAATAAATGTTCATATTCACTTGTATGTATCTGAGATTTGAGATACTTCATGGATGTAGAATCCTCATGAGTGAATTTGGCACTATTAAATTTAAAAAAAAACTATTCCCAAGAACAAATATTATTTGGAGCACTTGGACCTCTTCCAATTTCTGAAGTGAAAGGAGGATAGTGTTGAATATCTGAAGCACCCTAATTCTGAAAGTGCTTTAAATTAATTGAGTGAATCCATTCCCAGGCTCCCCCAATAGTTTTGAAACCAACACATCATTATCTTCACTAATCTATCCCTCCTATCATGTATTAAAATCCTACCTCTACTTTCGCTGAGGTCTGAAAATTAAAACTCATTTGGGCTAGATTTAAATTGGATTCACACAATCAGGGTGGGTGTACTCAATAAAATTGAGCCACAACATTTAAGATACTCATTTCCAATAGTGTGATAAGTGAAAACATGGCCCTCTCCAGATTTATGGAAAAAGTGCATTCAAGTTTATGTTCCCCCGCCCCGCCACCAAGTAATTTTAGTCTTCAAGGCCATGAGGTTATCATTTTCAAAGCCATTTCAAATGACAGTTTAAAATGTAATGTTATGATTCACAATGGTTGGCGAGGTCTCTGAGGGCAAATACATGGACACTCAGGGAGTCTGAAGGGACTCTCTTTTGCTTCTTTTTCTCTTACTGCAAGGGTTACCAGGCAACAGTAATGGCAGCTGTTTGCCTGACTTACAGTAGGCAAATCTCATGTTCTGTACATGACAATAAAAAAATCTTGAATTTTATGGATTGCATTAAAAAAAACCTGTGAACATCCCCTTTCGCTGCGAATTCTTTGTCTCTGATACTTGCAATGTTCCCCTCAAAATTGATCAGAGAGGAGAGCATTTCTGTTCCTTTCACCTACCCTTCTTCCTCCTCTACTGTTTTAGCTGCAATAGTTGCAGCACAATGGTTAACATTTTGAAATTACCATGCATACAGTGATATTAATTTATCAATATGCAAAGGAAAAGGATTGCAGGCTCATGGTCCAGGAATTCTCCAGGATTTGCCAGGAAGATGTGAGGATATCTAAGAAGATGCAGTTTGAGACAAAGGGCATTACTGAAACATCAAAAGTCACTGTAAGGAAATTTTGAATTCATTCTGCCCACTTAATAACTCGCGCTGAATCCCACTCAATTTTCATGCAAATACATAATTGATCCCTACAATCATCAAGTCATAAAGTCAAAAAGCAAGGAAGTAGCCCGTTCAGCCCACCATACATCAACTAATGTTAATTCTATTTTCCAACCTTTGGTGCACAGCCTTCTGAGCTTTGGTACTCATCAAGTCACTTCTTAAAAGCAGTGATCGCTTCTTCCTCCACGCTCTCCATATAACCATTTACGGAGTGGAAACAGGCCACATCGGCCTTTCGAGTCCACACCGGTTCACTAGAACAACTCCACTAGCTCAAATCTCCTGCTCACCGCCAATAACCCTCCAACCCCTTCACCTCCGTGTACACATCCAACCTGCTCTTAAATAACAGAAAGAACCCTAACACAACTATCTCATTTCGGAAGTTCATTCCATTCTGCCACCACTTGCTGAGTGAAAAAGCCACCTCTAATATTTCTCCTAAAGTGTTGCTCCCTTACCCTTAACTCATGGCCTCTATGTTCACACAATGTATTCTTGGTACTCACCACACTCTAAATGAAAGAGATTCCCTTCAAATCCCCTCCAACCCTCTTGCCCTTTACCCTAAATTTATGTTGTGCAGTTTAATCTCTCTCTGATATGGAGGAAAGCTTCCTTCAATTTACCCTTTATTTATGTTCCTTATCATTTTAAATACCTCCATCATGTCCCCTCTTAACCTCCTGTCCTCCAGTGAAAATTGACCTAGCCGTTCCAGCAATATCTGAATTTTAAAATTACATTCACAACCCTCCGACTCTCTTTCAAGTCTCCTGCAGGTTTACAAGCACCGCACAATTTCTTTGCTGCTGGAATTCTAGCACATTCCCAATTTCCTTTATTCTGCCTTTGGCAGCCACACTCTTTGTTGTGTTGAAATTCTACCCTCCCTCCTCCCACAATCCTCATTTCTTATCTCTCTCTCTCAATCTTCCCTACCAGGAGAATGCAACAGGAACACCATTAGAGTCACAAGTCCCTTTCACACTTGCCATTCAGTGTCCTGGGATAGGAATGGGGTTAGGGTTAGGGTTTCACATTTGACCTCTCTTAACTAGGACCCTGAATGCTTTCACACTCACAAGGAGCTGTCCATCCCGGGGTTAGGACTGTTCTACTTTCTACTGGTGATGTCATGATGCATCAAGT
Organism: Narcine bancroftii; assembly: GCF_036971445.1. NCBI lineage: Eukaryota > Metazoa > Chordata > Chondrichthyes > Torpediniformes > Narcinidae > Narcine > Narcine bancroftii. The sequence goes on from NC_091473.1 coordinate 241,164,096, forward strand.
GATGGTGGACCTGCCCTAAATCCTGATCAATGTATTACAATCTGATCTTTGAACAAAATTAATCATGCTTAATTATAATATAATTAAGCTTTATGTACAGCACAGTATGAGCCCTTCAGCTCCTGTTTTGGAGTGCCGATCATAATAAACCTTTATAAAGGGACCGTGGGTAATAATTAGCAGTAGTGGACAATTTTTAAACAGGGTGGGGAAGTTGGTAGCACTATAGCACTCAATTTATATAGCATGGGAAAGTATGTAGCGCTATAATACCCAATTTAAATAACATGGGAAAGTTTGTGGTGCCATCGCGGACAATTTATAAATACCATGGAAAAAAAGTGATGGTGGACCTGCACTCCCAGAATTCCATCCAGCAGAGAAAGGGCTGTGTGCCCGGCTGCATGCACGGAGCATTCATGGAAGGGTTTCTCTGCTGCATGGCATTCTGGGAAGTCAGGTCTACATTGCTTTTTCCCATGGTCTTTATAAATTGTGCGCTATAGCATTACCAATTTTCACACGCTACTTAAAAATTGTCCACTCTTGCTATTTATTTCCCCCCCCTCTCTCTCTCTCTCTCTCCCACTGAGACATTCCCATGGCAAAGATTATACCATTTTAATATTTTCTTCCTTCATGTTCCTGTACTCACGCAAAAACTTGGGTCATTTCAATCCCAAAATGCCATTACCTGTTTCACAGTTGCTTGATTGCAACACCAGCATCTGCAGAGGCTGGAGATTGTACAACGGTCGAGGTGATGAGATGATGTCTTCTGATGCTGGCATTGAGAAGATTTTCCTTTCACACTTGGTTCTCAACCTTTTCCTTTCCACTCACGTACCACTTTAATTATTCGCTATGCCATAGGCACTCTGTTATTAGTAACTGGTTGCTTAAGGTGTTATGTAGGTGGAAAGAAAAAGTTTGAAAACCACTGTTTTAATCGTACCTCATTGACTCATTATGTGCATGGTTTCAGAACTCCAAAGGAAATGGCCCAATGACAATTTTTCTCAAGCAAAATATTTCAGTCACAATTGGGTCTAGACTATCTCTTGGTGCCTGCCACATTGACCACCGCCAGTGGGCTGATATCGCCTCAAACCGTGCATCTTGGCGCCTCACAGTTCGGCGGGCAGCAACCTCCTTTGAAGAAGACCGCAAAGCCCATCTCACTGACAAAAGACAAAGGAGGGAAAACCCAACACCCAACCCCAACCCACCAATTTTCCCTTGCAACCGCTGCAACCGTGTCTGCCTGTCCCGCATCAGACTTGTCAGCCACAAACGAGCCTGCAGCTGACATGGACATTACCCCTCCATAAATCTTCGTCCGTGAAGCCAAGCCAAAGAAAAAAATGCCATAGGCGTTCTGTGATTAGTAACTGGTTGCTTAAAGTGTTATGTAGGTGGAACAAAAAAGTTTGAAAACCACTGTTTTAATCTTACCTCATTGACTCATGAGCACTCATTATGTGCACGGTTTCAGAACTCCAAAGGAAATGCCCAATGACAATTTTTCTCAAGCAAAATATTTCAGTCACAATTGGGTCTAGAGGAGTGATTCTCAACCTTCCATTCCCACTCACATACCACCTTAAGCAATCCCTTACTAATCACAGAGCGAGTACTGATGGCATAGGGATTACCTAAAGTGGTATATGAGTGGAAAGAAAAAGGTTGAGAACCACTGCACTAGATACTTAAAAGGCCGATTAGCGGTTAATTCCTGGGATCACTTGCAAGTGTGAAAGGGGCGAAAGAAACATTAGCTGTAGAGTCTCCTTCAAATCACATTCCCTTTGACACATATTACAAGCTCCTGTTTTATTTAGTGAGTGTCACTTTAAGGGTTGGTGCAAGCTGAAAACATTCAGTTTTCACAACATTTACAGACTGCATGGCACCATCAGGTCCAAACTATAAACAAGGTTGATTCTCTCAACTAAGACCAAGAACAATGGTTGTTTATTCAGGAAAAAATAGATGGTGAGAGAGGGTCATGTGATTATGAGTCATGTGATTGGGACAATTAAAGCAACAGAATTCTGCATCGATCAGCCAGCCATCCGATAAACATGAGGTACAATGACTCTGTGAAATGGACAATTCTGCTGATTCTCCTTGTCAGGGGAAGTATTGACCCATATCTGGGTAAAGGAAGCATGAGAATTGCCTCATTGTATCGTGACCATTGCGACGGTCATTTAGTCTGACCTTTTCCTGGGTTTTGGAAGCAGCATGGAGGTCACTTGTTTTGTTTCCCCTTTGCAAGGAAGAGGGGAGTTAAGACAATCAGTCCTATAAAAGGACATTTCTCTGAAAATAACTAGTCAAGAATTCAGCAGTCTGATCACTCAATCTCTCACCTCCTTTGTAATTATTTCTGAGCATCAGGTTAAAAGTCAGATTCAACACAGGATTTCTAAGACTGAACTTTGGGAATGACTTTCCAGAATTGTGCCTAAGCTGTAATGGTTTGGGTAACACACACACACACACTTAGTTGGGGTAGATTTAAGTAAGATGTTATATTATTAGTAATTATTAATAAATATTGGTTTAAAAATAACACTATCTTGGTGAATTTCTACTATTGCTGGTCTGTGACAAAATACACAAGATCCTGCAAATCTTTTCCCAACAACTCAGTAGCAATGTATGCGCCAGATGGACAGCAGCTGTTTAAGGTGCAGCTCACAGCCAGCAATTCTCACCATGCATTTTTAAAAATATAATTGGAGATATAGTAGGGTGATTCTTTACATTGGCATTTGCATTTCCAACGATAGCTTACCCATACTGTATGAAATAAGTCACAGGAAAGCAGAAATCTCATTTTTGTTTTATCCATGGATGTCACTGCAACTGGGAGTTAAACCTCCACACACCTTTGTTATCCAGTGTTCCATTTTAAATATGCATTGGTTTTCCCAGAAACCAAGAGGAACTAAATAGATTTAACAATTTAACTGGGAAAAAAACTAGTGCACCTGTTACTTAATATGCAAAGCAATCTGGAGCACTGCCAAACAACTTTTTTTCTTTACTTGCATTTAAAGGCAAAATTTGGAATATTTTGTTGGGCATTTTATCCTTTTTTAAATTAAACTCACATTTTAAATGTTAACCGAAATTGAGAAAATATATCCTTTAACCATCAACATTTAAAAAAGCAAAGGAAACACATATCAACAGCTTTCATGCAAAGTAGCTCATTGAACAAAATGTTAAATTTGCATGATTGAACAAAATGTATTGTCAAGCAAATTAAGAGATAATGTGCATGAGCAAAAGCTGGGTCAAAGGGATGAGTTTTGAGAATCATCTTTAAAACAAAAGGAAAAAGGACAAGAGGTTTGGAGGTAGGAACTCCAGAGCTCACTGTGTTTGGCAGCTGAAGGCAAGTGGGAAGTTGATTAGCTTTAAGGATTCTCACAGCACAGAGACGTGGGTGAACAGGATTTGGTGCAGGACAAGGGCGTTTTGGATGACTTCAAGTTTACACAAGACAGAATGAGAGTTGCTTGGCAGAAATATTGCTGGTTTAGATAGCTGTGGAGGAAATAAAACCAAGGGTGAGAATTTCAACAACAATTAAGCAGTTTCTGGCGTGGAATCGAAAAGCAATCTCTTTAAATATCGCTCATGCATAACTTTCATCTACCAAGAGGAGGTCATAAATTAATATTCTAAGGGATGGTCCTTAAGGAATAGTTTAATTTGTTGGTCGTTCAAGTATCACTGTTCATAAACTTATATTTGGCATCGTTTTGTTTTGACTCGTGCTTTTAAAAATATGAATTGCATTTTCTGCAACTGCATTTGACGTTTCTACAATAGGGTCATTTCAAGCTTAAAACACCTGCAATCCTTCAGCAATATTCCGTACACCATCTGTTGGTTTACAACCACCCTGTCGTGTTCCCTAATTTATGACGGCTTCAATATGTGTCAGCTGGAACCTTCATTTAACCTTTCTGCACCTTCAGGTACAGAAATACGGAGGCGACACTACAAGATGCAAGCCATTTAGCCACAGAAACAGGACAGGCAGATGACAATTTTCCATTAAGTATTGAACCTTCTGGTTTTCTTTCTCTCTCCCTACCCCACCACCCCTACCCCACCACCCCTACCCCACCACCCCTACCCCACCACCCCTACCCCACCACCCCTACCCCACCACCCCTACCCCACCACCCCTACCCCACCACCCCTACCCCACCACCCCTACCCCACCACCCCTACCCCACCACCCCTACCCCACCACCCCTACCCCACCACCCCTACCCCACCACCCCTACCCCACCACCCCTACCCCACCACCCCTACCCCACCACCCCTACCCCACCACCCCTACCCCACCACCCCTACCCCACCACCCCTACCCCACCACCCCTACCCCACCACCCCTACCCCACCACCCCTACCCCACCACCCCTACCCCACCACCCCTACCCCACCACCCCTACCCCACCACCCCTACCCCACCACCCCTACCCCACCACCCCTACCCCACCACCCCTACCCCACCACCCCTACCCCACCACCCCTACCCCACCACCCCTACCCCACCACCCCTACCCCACCACCCCTACCCCACCACCCCTACCCCACCACCCCTACCCCACCACCCCTACCCCACCACCCCTACCCCACCACCCCTACCCCACCACCCCTACCCCACCACCCCTACCCCACCACCCCTACCCCACCACCCCTACCCCACCACCCCTACCCCACCACCCCTACCCCACCACCCCTACCCCACCACCCCTACCCCACCACCCCTACCCCACCACCCCTACCCCACCACCCCTACCCCACCACCCCTACCCCACCACCCCTACCCCACCACCCCTACCCCACCACCCCTACCCCACCACCCCTACCCCACCACCCCTACCCCACCACCCCTACCCCACCACCCCTACCCCACCACCCCTACCCCACCACCCCTACCCCACCACCCCTACCCCACCACCCCTACCCCACCACCCCTACCCCACCACCCCTACCCCCCTCTTGCAAAGAACGATTTCAAATCACACTTTTGTGGATTGGCAGGTAACCTAAAGAAGGCAACTTTGTTTTGTAACAAACACCTTCGAGAAATGACTTTCGGCCACGGGGCAGGAATGGCAAACAGCCACGCACTGGTGAGATCCGGCCTTGTACTATCAAGGTGGGCAAGCGAACAGGTTCGAGTCATGGCTGATCGTTAAAATTAAACCTGCCATATGGGGAAACCCTGCCCAAGGAAAATGCCGCCTCGAAAATATCTGTAACCTTCTAGGAAAATATGTTGCAGTTTGCTCGTCTTCACAAATTGATACATATGCAGACTAAGAAATGATTCATTCTGGGAATAACTATTTAACTTCCAGGAAGAGGTGCAACGTTACGAAGCTGTAGGATATCAAGGTCAGAGGGTCCAAAACACTTTACCTCTTTGCAAAGTGGGAGATTATTGTCCCCCGTGGTCATCGTGGATCGGAAACCTGTTGCGAGCAGTAGCACAGGGAAGAGCAAACGAGGAGGCGAGCTGTTACCATTCATGATGGTGTGACCAGCAGAAAAAGCTGGGGAAAGGTCGCCTCTCCCTGTTATCGTCCGTCCTTTCAGCTTTGCACCGAGGTGGTCTTCCCGGCCAGTTTGCGGAGTCTGTGGCGACCGAGCTCGCAAAGTGACAGGTACCGCCGGATCAGAGCGACCGTCTTCCCCAGACGCCCATTCCAAAATGTGCAGTCAACCTGTGCAATAAGCTTGCGACGCCTTCCTCCGGTGTGAAATATTGCTGCATTCCAGCATTTCCAGGTGTGTGCAAGGGAGGAACAACAAGGAGCTGAAGAATTCGACATTCTGGACTTTAAATAATTCACATTCCACGCAATCGATTTAAACCGTCCACTTCTGAAATTCTATTTCAATTCCAAACAAGTAGAAAACTAAACAACCGCTGGCTCTCTAGTTACAGAACATTGTGGAGATCTGTATTGACAGGGGGAAAAAAAATAAAACCGAGTCGAATAAATCTCACTGCATTTTTAAAAAAAGTTGGACCAGGATCACTGAGCAGAGCAGCATTTATTGCCCATCCTTATTTGCCCCTGAATCTAAATACTTACTAATATGGAAATTAATCGTCAGCCTCATCTCTGTGGAAATGAGGATCAGACATATGCCCTCCATAAGACTAAGACATTTTTTAATTTATTTGCCCCTGTTCTCCACAATTTTCAATCTGTAATCAAATAATACACATGCGATTAAAGTGCACATTCCATATTTTATTAGAGGTTATTTGTGTACGTTTTGGTTTGACCATGTACAAATTACAGCACTTTTTAAACATAGTCTCCCCACTTCAGGGCACCATAAGGTTTGGGACACAGCAATGGTTCGTGTTTTAAAGACATGTTTAGTATTTTGTGGCATCTGCCTTGCTTGCTATGACCGCTTGAAGTCTGTGATTCAATAGGCATCACCAGATGCTGAGCATCTTCTCTGGGAAGTCGCTGTCAAGTCTCGACTGCAGCCATCTTCCGCTCCGGCTTGTTTTGGGGGCTTGTCCCCTGAAGTTTTCTCTTCAGCATCTGGAAGCTCGGATTTAGATCGGGTGACTGACTTGGCTATTCAAGAATTTTCCAGTTTTTAGCTTTGAAAAACTCTTGCTTTGGCTCACCATGTCAAGGCTGACCTATCCATATTGATCCCATTTACTTTGGCCCATAGCCTATTATGTCTTGCCAACTCAAGTGGTAGTTTCATGCTTCTTAAATGTTATAAGAACACCCACCTCCTTCACTTTTTTCAGGTAATAAAATCCAGATTGAAATCACCCCCCTGAGTGAAAATCATCTTTCTCAGATGCCCTGTTACTCCTCACCTTAAACCTTTGCCCTCAGGGGGTTATACACCGCTACAATGCGATGTTTCTTTCTTTCTTAAATATTTTTTATTGATGTTTTACAAAAGAAAACAATGGAACAGTACAATTATACAATGTGCTACAAGATTCGGAGAAAAAAATGCAAAAGATTATACAATATTCTCATAATAAGGAAATCCAAAGCACAATCATGAGAATAAAATAAGATTTAACAACAAAATAAAATCCAAAAGGAAAAATTTCAAAACCCCTTCCTCTCAGCAAGGTTGAAAGATGTCATGTGTGAATCAAGTGACACCAACTTGGAGAGGGACAACAGAGTGCCAAAATTCCAGAACAACATTAAACCTTAAGATGACGATAAATGGGCCCCATCATGCCTTTTGGAACTTAACATTTGAATCCTTGAGAGCATATCTAATTTTTCTTCCTATTTATCTCATCATTGCCTCACATTACTTGTACATCTGTATCCTATCTCCTCAGTCGCCTCTGCAGAGGAAACATGCTTCAGTCTTCACTCAGAGGAGAAACATACTATTTCAAGCATCTTCCTCGGAACCTTTATTGGCTTTGGGTGAAGAGTTCAAAGGCAGACACAACAAAATGAAATCATGCATTCACTAAATCATATGTTAAAAATCTAATATTAGTGAAATTGCTTTTGCTCTGTACTAACTATCACTCTCTAAGTCTGCACACTGGACTGCGTTTTATTTGCTCTAAGGGTAGACTAGTTGAACTGCTCCCAAAGCAAACCTTCTCACTGCACCTCGGTACACGAGACAATGAACTTGACCTTGGAAGGTGAAAGCGATCACTGGATTAATCTCTAAAAACTCATCTGACTCATTAACGGCCTTTGCTGTTTGTCTCCTTACTTGGTCTGGTCTATTTGTAACTCCAGATCCATAGCAATGTGGTCGACTTTTAATTATACCCTTTAATGGATGAACAAGCTGCTCTGTTCTACTTTCAGCTGATGGACTGTAGAGATTTAATGAGATGGCACCAAATCCTCCAAAGGCAGCTGGACATGGGAAATGCATACTAATATTGCTCGTGATACCTACACCTTGACATTAAAATATTAAAAAATATCAAACTAAATGTTAATGCCGGTCAATAAGCACAAAATACATCAATAAATAGTAGTAAAAACACAGAAATACTGGAGGAACACAACAGGTCTAGCAGCATCCATAGGAGGCAAAGTTTTGGGCCTGAGCCCTTCTTCAAGGTATAGTTATTTGAGACAAGCCTTGATGTTTATAGGTTATTCGTGGTGTAAGTCGGAGGTCAATCAGTGGAGAACAATGAAACAGAAAACCCTAGAGATGACAAACGCATGAATCAATAGATCAATCAATCGTTATTATTCTGAAGCTGCAAGCGTTCTGTTCATACTGGAACGAGTATAACACGTTAAATTCTCATCACAAAGATGGCGGCGCGTGTTTATTGTGAGAGTCAGTGTCTCACGAGACTTTGGAAAATACCTGCATGTACTTCTTCAATTCGGCTCTGTGAATTACATCGACAGCAGACAGTCACTTTTGGACATTTATTAGCATTGTTGTAATGCAGGTTTGGATTATTCATTCAATTTCAACCAAATACCTCCAGAGTTAGTACCACAGGTACCTATTCAACTCACCCTGACCTGAAGGATCCAGCGTCGAGCCCATAAGCAAAGACAGGGGAAGTATGGAGGATTGCATGCTCGGCTAATACTAAATCCACTCTGGTCAGCGTTACCTAGCATTTTTCTTGCCAATGTATGGTCTTTGACGAACAAGCTGGACGCACTAAGGATTTGGACCCTCACACAAAGAAGACTTATGGATTGCAAAGTTATGTTTTTAAAGGAAACACGGCTAAACAGCGATGTCCCAAACAATGTGGTGGAACTGGAAGGGTGAACAGTCTTCAGGGCTGACAGAGCAGCAGTAGCGACGGGTAAAAGTAGAGAGGTAGTTTATTCATCTTTGTGAATTGATCAAGGGACACTAACTCTACCATTGCTGATACTTTTATTGCTCTGTGGATCTAGGATACCTGATTATTAAGTGTTGACCTTTTTAATCAACCATGAGAGTGAACACGTATCAATGCTGTTGGAGTTTATATACAACCAGACACTAATGCTAAAGTTGCCATGAAAGCCCTCAGTGCAGCTATCAGGATGCAGCAGGCTTTGTGCGTGTTTCTACTGGGACACCTCGTATCACCCCGCATCACCTCGCATTACCGCGAATTTTTGTCCCCCGCATCACTGCGTATTTTACGACTACCTGAACTGTTTCTACTGAGAGATAAATATGCGGTGATGCGGGGTGATGTGGGGCGATGCGAGGTGATGCGAGGTGACCAGGAAGTCGTGTATTTTAAGGTCACATATCAGGTCGTTTTGTTTTCCCTTCCAAAATGCCCTTCACCATCATTTCCTGCCATTTTGTGATCAAGAATCGCTGAAGATCAAATGTCCAGTTGATACTGTTCGACATATTCCAACGAAGAAACGAAAAAGTTATTATAACGACAGACAAGCTTGATATTTGTCCAGGGAAATTACTCCAATTTAACAATACACAAAGGAACAGCGGAGGTGATATGAACGCAGTATAGCTAGCTAGTAGGTAGCTTGCGCAGTATATATTCTTTCTGTCTTTGGCTTGGCTTCGCGAACAAAGATTTATGGAGGGGTATGTCCACGTCTGCTGCAGGCTCGTTGGTGACTGACAAGTCCGATGCGGGACAGGCAGGCAAGGTTGCAGCGGTTGCAAGGGAAAATTGGTTGCTTGGGGTTGGGTGTTGGGTTTTTCCTCCTTTGTCTTTTGTCAGTGAGGTGGGCTCTGCGGTCTTCTTCAAAGGAGGTTGCTGCCCGCAGAACTGTGAGGCGCCAAGATGCATGGTTGGAGGCGATATCAGCCCACTGGCGGTGGTCAATGTGGCAGGCACCAAGAGATTTCTTTAAGCAGTCCTTGTACCTCTTCTTTGGTGCATCTCTGTCTCGGTGGCCAGTGGAGAGCTCGCCATAGAACACGATCTTGGGAAGGTGATGGTCCTCCATTCTGGAGACGTAATCCACCTAGCGCAGCTGGGTCTTCAGCAGCATGGATTCGATGCTTGCGGACTCTGCCAGCTCGAGTACTTCGATGTTGGTGATGAAGTCATTCCAATTAATGTTGAGGATCGAGCGGAGACAGCGCTGATGGAAGTGTTCTAGGAGCTGTAGGTGATGCTGGTAGAGGACCCTTGATTCGGAGCGGAACAGGAGCGTGGTTATGACAACGGCTCTGTACATGCTGATCTTTGTGTGTTTCTTCAGGTGGTTGTTTTTCCAGACTCTTTTGTGTAGTCTTCCAAAGGCGCTATTTGCCTTGGCGAGTCTGTTCTCTATCTCTTTGTCAATCCTTGCATCAGATGAAATGGTGCAGCCGAGGTAGGTAAACTGGTTGACCATTTTGAGTTCAGTGTGCCCGATGGAGATGTGGGGTGGGCTGGTGGTCATGGTGGGGAGTTGGCTGATGGAGGACCTCAGTTTTCTTCAGGCTGACTTCCAGGCCAAACGTTTTGGCATTTTCCGCAAAACAGGACGTCATGCGCTGGAGAGCTGGCTCTGAATGGGCAACTAAAGCGGCATCGTCTGAAAAGAGTAGTTCACGGACAAGCAATAAGATAATGCGCTGTACCGGCGCGTGCATGCGATGATCAATTGAAAAGCGCGGGTGAAAAATCGAGACTTCCGGTACACCGCGAATTCTTTACTCGCTGTGTTTTTACTGAAAAATCGTCCCTCGCCTCACCGCGCATTGACCACCTCAAAAGGTGGACGACGGAGCACCTCGCATCACCGCGCATCAGCCACTACCCGATGTGTTTCTACTGAGGAAAAATTTGAGGTGTTACCTCGCATCACCACGCATTGCCCCGAATTTTCATTGCTCAGTAGAAACATGGCCTTTGTATCCAGATGGTGCCTTTATTGTGGCTGGTGACTTTAATCATTGCAATTTACGTATCGGGCATCCAAGATTTTACCAAAATGTATCATTCATTCATTCATTCAGAGGTGTCTAAGCCTACCCAGGTTTAAGGAAAGGAGGAAAGGGTTTGGAGATGAGATAAGGAAGAGTTTTTTTTTCACCCAGTGGTTGGAGTTTGGAATTCACTGTCTGGATGAGTGGGAAGTCATTATCGAGATAAGAAAGGCATAGGAGGCAATAGACCGAGTGCTGTAAAATAGGACGCGAATAGATGGTGCTTGATGGACAGTAATTATCAAGATAAGAAAGGCATAGCAGGCAATAGTAATTATCGAGATAAGAAAGACATAGGAGGCAATAGTAATTATCGTGATAGGAAAGACATAGGAGGCAATAGTAATTATCGAGATAAGAAAGACATAGGAGGCAATAGACCGAGTGCTGTAAAATAGGACGTGAATAGATGGTGCTTGATAGACAGTAATTATCAAGATAAGAAAGGCATAGCAGGCAATAGTAATTATCGAGATAAGAAAGACATAGGAGGAAATAGTAATTATCGAGATAGGAAAGACATAGGAGGCAATAGTAATTATCGAGATAGGAAAGACATAGGAGGCAATAGACCGAGTGCTGTAAAATAGGACGTGAATAGATGGTGCTTGATAGACAGTAATTATCAAGATAAGAAAGGCATAGCAGGCAATAGTAATTATCGAGATAAGAAAGACATAGGAGGCAATAGTAATTATCGAGATAGGAAAGACATAGGAGGCAATAGACCGAGTGCTGTAAAATAGGACGTGAATAGATGGTGCTTGATAGACAGTAATTATCAAGATAAGAAAGGCATAGCAGGCAGTAGTAATTATCGAGATAAGAAAGACATAGGAGGCAATAGTAATTATCGAGATAAGAAAGACATAGGAGGCAATAGTAATTATCGAGATAGGAAAGACATAGGAGGCAATAGTAATTATCGAGATAGGAAAGACATAGGAGGCAATAGACCGAGTGCTGTAAAATAGGACGTGAATAGATGGTGCTTGATAGACAGCAATTATCAAGATAAGAAAGGCATAGCAGGCAGTAGTAATTATCGAGATAAGAAAGACATAGGAGGCAATAGTAATTATCGAGATAAGAAAGACATAGGAGGCAATAGTAATTATCGAGATAGGAAAGACATAGGAGGCAATAGACCGAGTGCTGTAAAATAGGACGTGAATAGATGGTGCTTGATAGACAGTAATTATCAAGATAAGAAAGGCATAGCAGGCAATAGTAATTATCGAGATAAGAAAGACATAGGAGGCAATAGTAATTATCGAGATAGGAAAGACATAGGAGGCAATAGTAATTATCGAGATAGGATAGACATAGGAGGCAATAGACCGAGTGCTGTAAAATAGGACGTGAATAGATGGTGCTTGATAGACAGTAATTATCAAGATAAGAAAGGCATAGCAGGCAATAGTAATTATCGAGATAAGAAAGACATAGGAGGCAATAGTAATTATCGAGATAGGAAAGACATAGGAGGCAATAGTAATTATCGAGATAGGAAAGACATAGGAGGCAATAGACCGAGTGCTGTAAAATAGGACGTGAATAGATGGTGCTTGATAGACAGTAATTATCAAGATAAGAAAGGCATAGCAGGCAATAGTAATTATCGAGATAAGAAAGACATAGGAGGCAATAGTAATTATCGAGATAGGAAAGACATAGGAGGCAATAGTAATTATCGAGATAGGAAAGACATAGGAGGCAATAGACCGAGTGCTGTAAAATAGGACGTGAATAGATGGTGCTTGATAGACAGCAATTATCAAGATAAGAAAGGCATAGCAGGCAATAGTAATTATCGAGATAAGAAAGACATAGGAGGCAATAGTAATTATCGAGATAGGAAAGACATAGGAGGCAATAGACCGAGTGCTGTAAAATAGGACGTGAATAGATGGTGCTTGATAGACAGTAATTATCAAGATAAGAAAGGCATAGCAGGCAATAGTAATTATCGAGATAAGAAAGACATAGGAGGCAATAGTAATTATCGAGATAGGAAAGACATAGGAGGCAATAGACCGAGTGCTGTAAAATAGGACGTGAATAGATGGTGCTTGATAGACAGCAATTATCAAGATAAGAAAGGCATAGCAGGCAATAGTAATTATCGAGATAAGAAAGACATAGGAGGCAATAGTAATTATCGAGATAGGAAAGACATAGGAGGCAATAGTAATTATCGAGATAGGAAAGACATAGGAGGCAATAGACCGAGTGCTGTAAAATAGGACGTGAATAGATGGTGCTTGATAGACAGTAATTATCAAGATAAGAAAGGCATAGCAGGCAATAGTAATTATCGAGATAAGAAAGACATAGGAGGCAATAGTAATTATCGAGATAGGAAAGACATAGGAGGCAATAGACCGAGTGCTGTAAAATAGGACGTGAATAGATGGTGCTTGATAGACAGCAATTATCAAGATAAGAAAGGCATTGCAGGCAATAGTAATTATCGAGATAGGAAAGACATAGGAGGCAATAGTAATTATCGAGATAGGAAAGACATAGGAGGCAATAGACCGAGTGCTGTAAAATAGGACGTGAATAGATGGTGCTTGATAGACAGTAATTATCAAGATAAGAAAGGCATAGCAGGCAATAGTAATTATCGAGATAAGAAAGACATAGGAGGCAATAGTAATTATCGAGATAGGAAAGACATAGGAGGCAATAGACCGAGTGCTGTAAAATAGGACGTGAATAGATGGTGCTTGATAGACAGTAATTATCAAGATAAGAAAGGCATAGCAGGCAATAGTAATTATCGAGATACGAAAGACATAGCAGGCAATAGTAATTATCGAGATAAGAAAGACATAGGAGGCAATAGTAATTATCGAGATAGGAAAGACATAGGAGGCAATAGACCGAGTGCTGTAAAATAGGACGTGAATAGATGGTGCTTGATAGACAGTAATTATCAAGATAAGAAAGGCATAGCAGGCAATAGTAATTATCGAGATAAGAAAGACATAGGAGGCAATAGTAATTATCGAGATAGGAAAGACATAGGAGGCATTAGTAATTATCGAGATAGGAAAGACATAGGAGGCAATAGACCGAGTGCTGTAAAATAGGACGTGAATAGATGGTGCTTGATAGACAGTAATTATCAAGATAAGAAAGGCATAGCAGGCAATAGTAATTATCGAGATAAGAAAGACATAGGAGGCAATAGTAATTATCGAGATAGGAAAGACATAGGAGGCAATAGTAATTATCGAGATAGGAAAGACATAGGAGGCAATAGTAATTATCGAGATAGGAAAGACATAGGAGGCAATAGTAATTATCGAGATAGGAAAGACATAGGAGGCAATAGACCGAGTGCTGTAAAATAGGACGTGAATAGATGGTGCTTGATAGACAGTAATTATCAAGATAAGAAAGGCATAGCAGGCAATAGTAATTATCGAGATAAGAAAGACATAGGAGGCAATAGTAATTATCGAGATAGGAAAGACATAGGAGGCAATAGTAATTATCGAGATAGGAAAGACATAGGAGGCAATAGTAATTATCGAGATAAGAAAGACATAGGAGGCAATAGACCGAGTGCTGTAAAATAGGACGTGAATAGATGGTGCTTGATAGACAGCAATTATCAAGATAAGAAAGGCATAGCAGGCAATAGTAATTATCGAGATAAGAAAGACATAGGTGGCAATAGACTGAGTGCTGTAAAATAGGACGTGAATAGATGGTGCTTGATAGACAGCAATTATCAAGATAAGAAAGGCATAGCAGGCAATAGTAATTATCGAGATAAGAAAGACATAAGAGGCAATAGTAATTATCGAGATAGGAAAGACATAGGAGGCAATAGTAATTATCGAGATAGGAAAGACATAGGAGGCAATAGACCGAGTGCTGTAAAATAGGACGTGAATAGATGGTGCTTGATAGACAGTAATTATCAAGATAAGAAAGGCATAGCAGGCAATAGTAATTATCGAGATAAGAAAGACATAGGAGGCAATAGTAATTATCGAGATAGGAAAGACATAGGAGGCAATAGACCGAGTGCTGTAAAATAGGACGTGAATAGATGGTGCTTGATAGACAGCAATTATCAAGATAAGAAAGGCATAGCAGGCAATAGTAATTATCGAGATAAGAAAGACATAGGAGGCAATAGTAATTATCGAGATAGGAAAGACATAGGAGGCAATAGTAATTATCGAGATAGGAAAGACATAGGAGGCAATAGACCGAGTGCTGTAAAATAGGACGTGAATAGATGGTGCTTGATAGACAGTAATTATCAAGATAAGAAAGGCATAGCAGGCAATAGTAATTATCGAGATAAGAAAGACATAGGAGGCAATAGTAATTATCGAGATAGGAAAGACATAGGAGGCAATAGACCGAGTGCTGTAAAATAGGACGTGAATAGATGGTGCTTGATAGACAGTAATTATCAAGATAAGAAAGGCATAGCAGGCAATAGTAATTATCGAGATAAGAAAGACATAGGAGGCAATAGTAATTATCGAGATAGGAAAGACATAGGAGGCAATAGACCGAGTGCTGTAAAATAGGACGTGAATAGATGGTGCTTGATAGACAGTAATTATCAAGATAAGAAAGGCATAGCAGGCAATAGTAATTATCGAGATAAGAAAGACATAGGAGGCAATAGTAATTATCGAGATAGGAAAGACATAGGAGGCAATAGACCGAGTGCTGTAAAATAGGACGTGAATAGATGGTGCTTGATAGACAGCAATTATCAAGATAAGAAAGGCATAGCAGGCAATAGTAATTATCGAGATAAGAAAGACATAGGAGGCAATAGTAATTATCGAGATAGGAAAGACATAGGAGGCAATAGTAATTATCGAGATAGGAAAGACATAGGAGGCAATAGTAATTATCGAGATAGGAAAGACATAGGAGGCAATAGACCGAGTGCTGTAAAATAGGACGTGAATAGATGGTGCTTGATAGACAGTAATTATCAAGATAAGAAAGGCATAGCAGGCAATAGTAATTATCGAGATAAGAAAGACATAGGAGGCAATAGTAATTATCGAGATAGGAAAGACATAGGAGGCAATAGACCGAGTGCTGTAAAATAGGACGTGAATAGATGGTGCTTGATAGACAGTAATTATCAAGATAAGAAAGGCATAGCAGGCAATAGTAATTATCGAGATAAGAAAGACATAGGAGGCAATAGTAATTATCGAGATAGGAAAGACATAGGAGGCAATAGTAATTATCGAGATAAGAAAGACATAGGAGGCAATAGTAATTATGGAGATAGGAAAGACATAGGAGGCAATAGTAATTATCGAGATAGGAAAGACATAGGAGGCAATAGTAATTATCGAGATAGGAAAGACATCGGAGGCAATAGACCGGGTGCTGTAAAATAGGACGTGAATAGATGGTGCTTGATAGACAGTAATTATCAAGATAAGAAAGACATAGGAGGCAATAGTAATTATCGAGATAAGAAAGACATAGGAGGCAATAGTAATTATCGAGATAGGAAAGACATAGGAGGCAATAGTAATTATCGAGATAGGAAAGACATAGGAGGCAATAGACCGAGTGCTGTAAAATAGGACGTGAATAGATGGTGCTTGATAGACAGTAATTATCAAGATAAGAAAGGCATAGCAGGCAGTAGTAATTATCGAGATAAGAAAGACATAGGAGGCAATAGTAATTATCGAGATAGGAAAGACATAGGAGGCAATAGTAATTATCGAGATAGGAAAGACATAGGAGGCAATAGACTGAGTGCTGTAAAATAGGACGTGAATAGATGGTGCTTGATAGACAGTAATTATCAAGATAAGAAAGGCATAGCAGGCAATAGTAATTATCGAGATAAGAAAGACATAGGAGGCAATAGTAATTATCGAGATAGGAAAGACATAGGAGGCAATAGACCGAGTGCTGTAAAATAGGACGTGAATAGATGGTGCTTGATAGACAGCATAGATGAGGATACTGAAATGCCTTTTATCTATGATACATAATTCCATGACTAAAACTACCAACACTCAGGCAAAATTACAGTCACTTCAGGGTTTCTGTGCATAAGTTGTTTAGCACTGAAAATTTTGCAGCCCTCTACTTGATAATCAAGGACCTGACACAAAATAATGCTTCCAATCAAACAAGGCCAGGGTAAAATACATCATAATCTTACATTTTGTGGTTTGAGGTCGGAATGCCTTTCATATTTGCATTCAAATCCAGAATTACTACCAACCTGGCTGGTCATGGGCAGAATTAACTTGTACCTAAACAAAGATCTGGACCCACTGCAATTCACCTATTGTCACAATCACTCCAGAGCAGATGTAATATCGCTGGCTCTCCACTCAGCTGTGGATCACCTCGAAAACAGCAATTCATACATATGGCTGCTCTTCATCGACTACAGGTTGGCTTTCAACGCCATTATTCCCTCAGGGCTGGTCAAGAAGCTACAGACTCTAGACCTGTACCCCGCCCCCCTCTGCAACTGGATCCTTGACTTTCTTATCAGAAGTCCACAGTCAGTTCGAAGTGGAAACAATGTCTCCTCCTTAGTGATTATCAACACAAGTGCACCCCAAGGATGGTGCTTAGCCCACTGCTCTATTCTTAATACACCCATGATGGTGTGGCCAGGCACAATTCCAATGCCATCTACAAGTTCGCCAATGACACCACAGTTGTCGGCAGAATCACAAACATCAATGAGGAAGTGTTCAGGAGGGAGATAGATCAGCTCGTTGAATGTTGTAACAAAAACAACCTTGCACTCAACGTCAGCAAAACCAAGGAGGTGATTGTGGACTTCAGGAGGAAGTCAGGGGAACACAACCCAGTCCTCACTGAGGGCTCAGTAGTGGAGATCAAGAACCTCAAATTCCTGGGTGTCAACAGCTCCGAGGATCTGTCCAGGAGTCTCTGTGTTGACCACTGGCGGTTATACTTTGTGAGGTGTTTAAGGAGACTCTGTATGCCACCTAAGACTCTCAAAAGCTACAGGTGTGTTGTGGCTATTGGATCATTGTCTGCTACAAAAGTGCCAATGCTCAGGACAAGAAAAAAATTCCAGAAGGTTGTTAACTCAGCCTGCGACTTTAAGGCACCAGACTTCACTCTATCGAGGACATCTGAAAGAGGCAGTGTCTTAAGAAAGCAGCCTCTATCCTCAAGGACACCCGCCACCCAGGCTCAGCCCTCTTCACTCTGCTACAATTGAGAAAAAGGTACAGGAGCCAAAAGATGAGCACTCAACGGGACAAAGGGCAGCTTCTTCCCCTCTGCGATCAGATTCCTGAATGATTAATGAACCAAAGATATTGCTAACTTTAACTTTTCATGCACTTTTTTTTTTGTAAGGTGGTTTATATGTATGTTTGCACTGTGACACTGCCACAAAACAAATTTTATGATGTGTTCCTGACAAAAATTCTGAAAAACAATTTATATAATCTCTAAACCCCTTCCTCCTTTCCTTAAATTTTTGCCCTCTGAGTAGGCTTAAACACCTCTGAATTAATGATTCTGGATGAAAAGGGAAACAAAAAGGGACACCCGACAGCAGGGCCTGAACACCATAACCTGTTACGAACCCAAATCTGATAAAGTAGCTGACAGCCAAGCTTCCCTCCCAGAGGAACTCAGCGCTTTCTACGCCTGATTTGATAACAGTAACAGCAAATAATCATCCCTCCACAGCCCCTCATCCTTTGACAAAACCACCCTGTCCGTATCTGAGGCTGGCGTGCGTCCTGCCTTCGGGAGAGTGAATTCGAGGAAAGTATCCAGCTCAGTACTAAAGATCTGTGCTAATCAACTTACAGAGGTATTCATGGATATCATCAGTATCTTACTCCAGCAGGGCTTGGTACCCACCAAACAGGTGTCAATCGTACTCATGCCCAAGAAGAGTGCAGTAACCTGCCTTAATGACTATCGACCAGTAGCACTTACATCAACAGTGATGAAGTGTTTTGAAAAACTGGTGATGAAGCATATCAGCCCTTGTCTGAGCGGTGACGTGGATCCATTCTACTTTATCTATCATGGCACAGGTATGTGATATCATGTATGTACTCTGGTAATGAATCTGAAATCTGCTTGATCACAGTCAATGCTATCTCATCATTTCGATACATGTCACACAAGTCCTCCTTCTGCATTCTCTGCTCTATGGGAAACAAACTCAGCCTATCCATTCTCTCCATACACCCAAGTAACATCCTGGTAAATCTCCTCTGCAACCTCTCCAGCAATTCATGCGCTTTCTACATTGTGGCAATTAAAACTGGACAAAATATTACAGAATTGGTCTTGCCAAAATTTTATAAAGCTATACCATAACTTCTCTGCTCTTGTATTCCTTACCCTGGCAAATGATAGCTAGCATCTTGTATGCCTTTCTGACTAACATATCTACCTGTGCTACTGCCTTCAGGGATCTTTGGACTTCTATGTTAAGGTCCCTCCGATCCTCAATACCCCTACCTCCTACATTAAGCACATCTCCTCCTGGAATGTTGTGGCCAATAGTCTGAAGTGCTTAGGGGAAAACTCATGATGGAAAAAGAAATGCGTGTAGATGGGGTCAGATACATTGGAAGAATGCTTGTTGGGTGCAGAAATACTGGCACAGACCAACTGAATTGAATAGTCTGTTCCTTTTCTGTACACTCTATGCATTTGCAGTTATTTCAGCTTAACCAAGTGAGTTGCAATTGGATGAACTGAGGATCATCAGGGAAGCAGAGGCAGTGATAGAGAGGAGTTACAGGGAGACAGTCACCCCTAGAAGGCAGGAGTCAGGGAATTGGGTGACTGTGAGGAAAGGAGGGAGAGTGCCAGTGCAGAGCACCCCTGTGGAAGTGCCCCTTAGCAACATGTATTCGGCATTGGATACTGCTGGGGGGAACAGCCTACCAGGGACGAGTTGTAGGGGTCAGGTCTCTGGCACAGTGGCTGCCCCTGAGGCTCAGAAGGGAAGGAGGGATAAGAACAGGGTAATTGTGGTTGGGGACTCACTTGTAAAAGGGACAGATAGGAGGCTTGTTGGACGAGATCGGGGATCCAGGTTGGTCTGTTGCCTCCCTGGTGCTAGGGTCAGGGATGTCTCTGATCAAGTTCACAGTATTCTGCAAGGGGAAGGTGAGCACCCAGAAGTCGTGGTCCATGTGGGGACAAACGACTTAGTTAGAAGTGGGGATGAGGTCCTGAAACAAGAATACATAGAATTAGGCAGGAAGTTAAAAAACAGGACCTCTAAGGTAGTAATCTCTGGAATGCTGCTGGTGCCACGCGCTATCAGGATGAATGCATGGCTAAAGAGCTGGTGCAGGGGGCAGGGGATAAGATTTTTGGATCATTGGGATCTCTTCTGGGGAAAGTCAGACCTGTACAAAAGGGACGGACTCCACTTGAACTGGAGGGGGACCAATATCCTGGCAAGCAGATTTGCTAGAGCTGTGGGGGAGGGTTTAAACTAGTTTGGCAGGGGGGTGGGGAGCAGAGTTTGCGAGCAGTGTCTAGGGTGCATGGCCACCTAGTTAAGAATGATAAAGATAACAAAGGAAGGATGGAGATTAAGGTAAAAGGTAGAAAAGGGAATATATATGTGAGGGTCATTCTCTGAAATACACGTACTTTAATGCAAGAGGCATAGTGAACAAGGTAGATGAGCATAGAGCATGGATTAGCACTTGGAATCACGATGTTGTGGCAATTAGTGAGACCTGGTTACAGGAGGGACAGGACTGGCAACTAAATATTCCAGAATACAAATGTTTTAGATGTGATAGAACATGGGGTAAAAAAGGGGAAGGAGTTGCTCTGCTTGTTAAGGAGGACATTACTGCCGTGAGGTGGCAGGATGGTTTGGAGGGATAATCCAGTGAGGCTGTTTGGGTGGAATTGAGGGGTGGAGGAGGCATGAGGGCACTAATAGGAGTGTATTATAGACCACCAAATGGGCCAAGAAAATTGGAAGGACAAATTTGTAAGGAGATAGCAAATATGTGTAATAAACATAAGGTAGTGATCATGGGAGATTTTAACTTGCCTCACATTGATTGGGATACCAATACAGTAAGAGGGCTGGATGGACTAGAGTTTGTCAAATGTGTACAAGATAGTTTTCTTAATCAATACGTATAGGAACCGACTCGGGACGGTGTAGTACTGGCTCTCCTATTAGGGAACGAGATAGGTCAGGTGTCTGAGGTTAATCTTGGAGAACAAATTGGGTCTAGTGATCACAACTCTATTAGATTTAGGGTAGTTTTAGGGAAGAGCAAAGAAGGGCCTAAAGTTGAGGTTCTGGATTGGAGAAAAGCAAATTTCGAAGGAATAAGAATGGATTTGGGGAGTATTGAGTGGGATATGATTTTTTCAGGAAAGGATGTGAATGAAAAATGGAGAATATTCAAAGAAGAAATTTTGAGAGTACAGAGTAGATATGTCCCAGTGAGGATCAAAGGAAAGGCTGGAAGTCATGGGGAGCCTTGGTTTTCAAGGAATATTAGAAATTTGGTTAGGAGAAAGAGGGAGGTGTACAAGAGGTATAGACAGCAGGGTGATGAGAAATTGAAAGAGGACTACAAGGAGTATAGAAAAAGTCTTGAAAGAAATTAAAAAGGCCAAAAAGAGGGACGAAGAGGCTTTGGCAGGCAGAGTAAGATTAAATCCAAAGGGTTTCTATAGGTACGTTAAAAATAAAAGATTAGTGAGGGATAAAATTGGACCCCTTGTAGATAGGGAGGGTAGGCTATGTGAAAAGTCAGAGGAGATGGGGGAAATTTTAAATTGTCAAATTGGAGGCCGGTGACTAGTGGAGTTCCTTAGGGATCAGTCCTGGGTCCACTATTGTTTGTTATATATATTAACGATCTGGAAGAAGGGGTGGTGAATTGGATAAGTAAGTTTGCAAATGATACAAAGATTGATGGTATTGTGGACAGTGAGGAAGATTACTGTATTTTAAAAAGAGATATAGGAAAGCTAGAGGAGTGGGCTGAGAAATGGCTGATGGAATTTAATACGGATAAGTGTGGTGTTGCATTTTGGAAAGGCAAATCTAAATAGGTCATATACATTGAATGGTAGACAATTGAGGAGCGCAGAGCAACAAAGGGATTTAAGAGTTATGGTAAATAGTACCCTCATAGTTGATACTCAGGTAGATAGAGTGGTGAAGAAGGCATTTGGAATGTTGGCTTTCATAAATTGGAGTATTGAATTCAAGAGTTGGGATGTGTAAGGTAAAACATCATGAGATGGGAATGTGTAAGGAGTTACCCTGTACAGGGCTGTAACAAGATGTGAATGCATCCTTGTACTTACAAGATAAGAGAGACATTGATGGATTGAGAGGCAGGAAGCTAGCAGGGAAAGGATAGCAACAGTTTTAGTCATTGGACAAGTAATGATATGATGATGTTCTAAGCACGTATCCAAGGGTATAAAAAATCACCATTTTGCTGATAACGGCAGAATGCATTCTCCGACTAACATGGTTAGTTGCAAGTGTTACAATCCGGTAATAAAGAACAAAGAACCCTGATTTCGACTCAGTCTGGTGTTTGTCTCACTCATTCATGAACAAAGCAGACCTAACAGATGTTATGATGAAATTGTACAAAGCATAGGTGAGGCCAAATTTGGAATACTGTGTGCAGTTTTGGTCACCAAATTATAGGAAGGATATAAACAAAATGCGCTGAAGAGCTGGCTCTGAATGGGCAACTAAAGCGGCATCGTCTGCAAAGAGTAGTTCACGGACAAGTTTCTCTTGTGTCTTGGTGTGAGCTTGCAGGCGCCTCAGATTGAAGAGATTGCCATCCGTACGGTACCGGATGTAAACAGCGTCTTCATTGTTGGGGTCTTTCATGGCTTGGTTCAGCATCATGCTGAAGAAGATTGAAAAGAGGGTTGGTGCGAGAACACAGCCTTGCTTCACGCCATTGTTAATGGAGAAGAGTTCAGAGAGCTCATTGCTTTGCGGAAACTGCCAAAGTGTTTGGCCTGGAAGTCAGCCTGAAGAAAACTGAGGTCCTCCATCAGCCAGCTCCCCACCATGACTACCATCCCCCCCACATCTCCATCGGGCACACAAAACTCAAAACGGTCAACCAGTTTACCTATCTCGGCTGCACCATATCATCAGATGCAAGGACCGACAATGAGATAGACAACAGACTCGCCAAGGCAAATAGCGCCTTTGGAGTCTGGAAAAACAACCAACTGAAAAACCTCACAAAGATAAGCGTATACAGAGCCGTTGTCATACCCACACTCCTGTTCGGCTCCGAATCATGGGTCCTCTACCGGCATCACGTATGGCTCCTAGAACGCTTCCACCAGCGTTGTCTCCGCTCCATCCTCAACATCCATTGGAGCGCTTTCATCCCTAACGTCGAAGTACTCGAGATGGCAGAGGTCGACAGCATCGAGTCCACGCTGCTGAAGATCCAGCTGCGCTGGGTGGGTCACGTCTCCAGAATGGAGGACCATCGCCTTCCTAAGATCGTGTTATATGGCGAGCTCTCCACTGGCCACCGTGACAGAGGTGCACCAAAGAAAAGGTACAAGGACTGCCTAAAGAAATCTCTTGGTGCCTGCCACATTGACCACCGCCAGTGGGCTGATATCGCCTCAAACCGTGCATGTTGGCGCCTCACAGTTTGGCGGGCAGCAACCTCCTTTGAAGAACACCGCAGAGCCCACCTCACTGACAAAAGGCAAAGGAGGAAAAACCCAACACCCAACCCCAACCAACCATTTTTCCCCTGCAGCCGCTGCAACCGTGTCTGCCTGTCCCGCATCGGACTTGTCAGCCACAAACGAGCCTGCAGCTGACGTGGACTTTTACCCCCTCCATAAATCTTCGTCCGCGAAGCCAAGCCAAAGAAGAAGAAACAAAATAGAGAGAGTGCAGAGAAGGTTCACGATAATGTTGACAGGATGTCAGGGTTTGAGTTACAGAGAAAGGTTGAGCAGCCTGGGGCTTTTTTCTCTGGAGCGTAAAAGATTAAGGGGGGATTTGATGGAGGTGTTCAAGATTTTAAAAGGGACAAAGAGAGACAACGTGGATAGGCTTTTTCAATTAAGAGTGGGGGATATTCAAACCAGAGGCCATGGTTTGAGATTGCAGGGGGAAAATTATAAGGGGAACATGAGGGGAAATTTCTTCACGCAAAGGGTGGTAGGGATGTGGAATAAGCTTCCATCGGAGCTGGTTGAAGCAGGGACGTTATTTACATTTAAGGAAAGACTGGATAATTACATGGAGGGGAGAGGATTGGAGGGGTATGGGCCAGGTGCTGGTCAGTGCGACTAGGAGGGTGGAGATTTGATCCGGCATGGACTAGTAGGGCCAAACTGGCCTGTTCTGTGCTGTATATGGTTATATGGTTATGGTTATATGGTTCCTTTTATTTATTTAATCAAATTGAAATTCAAAGCATTTTATCTACCTTCAATATTTTAGTACTTTTGACATTTTTAAATTCAGCTAAAAAGTTGATTTAAAACAAAATCTATTTCCTTATCTACATTTTTATTTAAAGATTTTATGAAAGTGGGCCATGCAGACCTACAGTAACAACAGGATGCTCCTTCTTTGAGAAATTCACTAAGATATTTATACACACAACTCATATAATGATTCTTTTTAGAAAGATTGTAATGGCACAAAACAGTCAGCATTAACCCCTTAAGAACTATTATTCCCAGTAACTTTCAAATACACTGAAACCAAGATATAAATACTTAAGATGTACTTTCTATTAAGGAACTGATGGAATTGGTATATTTTGGAACCTTTATTGTCAAACAGGAACCCCAGATTTAGCCTTCTGAGGACTCTAGAAAAGTTTAGTTAAGATTAATATAAAAGACATGTTCAGAAGAGAAATATGAAAATGTATAATATAGTTAGGACATTAGGTTCAAAGGTACAGCAGCTTCAGAATCACAGACATCCAACTGCTTGTAATCCTTGGATTCCACCATACCTCTCAAAATGGCTTCAAGCCATCAGTTTGGATTCCACCATACCTCTCAAAATGGCTTCAAGCCATCAGTTTGGATTCCACCATACCTCTCAAAATGGCTTCAAGCCATCAGTTTGGATTCCACCATACCTCTCAAAATGGCTTCAAGCCATCAGTTTGGATTCCACCATACCTCTCAAAATGGCTTCAAGCCATCAGTTTGGATTCCACCATACCTCTCAAAATGGCTTCAAGCCATCAGTTTCAGTTTATTATTCAATCAGATTATGTTGCCCAGTGAATATTGTCCATATTTGCCATCCCTGGAGCTCACATGGACTTTCTTGTTCTAGATGCGGTATGTCATTCATGCTGACCAAATCCACAAAGTGTCTCACAAGGAGGAACAGGGTCTTAGCAATGACGGCCTTTGAATGCTTCCTGTTGTCAAATGCCTTCAAACTATTTTTAAATATCTCTGATAGAGTTTTAAAAAAAAATCTATTCAGAGATAAATAATTTAATATTTTCCTGGAAATGTGAAATTATTTCAATTAACAAACCCTTAAATAATTACAAATGTTAAGGCAAAGTAAATGTTCCACTTTTTCACATTTGAAGGACATTTTGTGTCCAAAACACCTTCCAAGTTTAATACCAAGGAAGTAGAAGCAAACCGTTCCCCGTCCTCTATGTAGCACATCACTGCTCCATCACTAATCGACTTACTAATCAGCAGTTACTCCAGTTATCTTCTACTCAGGTGATAAAATGCCCTGCCCAATGGAGGAGCTCAAATATAGCTGACCAGGTTACACATCAATTTGCTGGCCCCTCACAATGTTACATTATAATGAGAAATGGTTGGGCGAGAAGTGGAGCCAGACTTTATGAAGCTACAATATTAACTCTCCACAGATGCTGCTTGACTTGCTAAGTATTTAGAGCACTTTCCCACTTTACTTCAGACTTCCAGCACTCTCAAATTTTGTTTTTGAATAAATTATTTGATTTTAGTCTACCAACACAAAGGAGTATCAGAGGACATACCTTCAGCAAACACAAACATGAAATTGCTCAAAGCATTCAGTGGGTTGGAGAGCATTTGTGGAAAGAGATACAGAGCGTGATGAAGAATCTTTCACCTCCAAGAAGACTAATGTGATTTATCTTTGCAAAAGATTTCTGGGATTTTCAGTTCTTGTTTCAAATTTCCAGCACTTGCAATTTTTGTTTATATTTAGCAAGTATATTTCACATTTCTGGAATGATCCAACTTAATACTTTGGTATTGCAGTCAGTTTATCAATGATGGCAAACAACCCAACCAATTGACACACACTATCCCAGAGCAAATCAAGAAAGAATTTCTAGTTAGGAGTTCTGGACAAAGGCAGAAGATTTTGAAGTGTCATCTGGGGGGAAAAAAAGTGCCACGTTCTCTCAGTAAGGCACGAAGTCACCTGAGACCAAGATACTTTGGTTTTACAGGATTTCTTTTGTTGTTGTTGTTTTCCATGGGAACTAAAGCACAGGGCTGAAAATCCTCCAAGTATGCACCAGAAGGCAGTAAAGAGAGCACTCCGGTGGAAACTTTATAGGTTCCAAAACGTCACAACCTAGCAACGGATTGTGACTCTGGAAACCAATGTCAGTCAAGTTCATTGCAAATGCGGAGAGATTTCTGCAGCAGGAATGCCAGACACAAGATATGAAAACGACGATGACTTTGGAGGTCGGAGAAGGAAAAATCAGGTAACTTTGAAGCGATGATAGTAAAATTGCTATGCATTTTATTTGGAAATATTTTTACGTAATACGTTGTTTATAACCGGACCATCAACTGGTGAAAAATAAAATTAAGCACGAATTTAGCTCGAAATGCGCCAGTGGGCTTGCGGTGCAGGCGAGTCCGCACGGACTAAAATCGAAACCCAACTTCAAACAGAATAGAAATTCAGGCGGCAACTTAACTTTCTGATGCTTCTAATACTTTTGAAAAAAACACACAAACCACTCCACCTTTCCCCAGGATGTCATACTGAGATCCAGAATTGATATTTCTACCGAAATGCTTCCAACTTGTCCCACTGCAGCCGGCAGGTCTGCTGTCCCACTGCAGCCGGCAGGTCTGCTGTCCCACTGCAGCCGGCAGGTATTTTGCGCTTTGTCTCAGTTTGGGCGAGCATTTACTTTGGACCCACTAATAATTTAGAATAAAGTGCAACCATGACAAAGGTGGAAGGATGTCTGAAGGGGGCTGTTGTTGATATTGACAATGGCAATAGTCTTGAGAATTGGGAGGTTTGGAAAGTGGGTGAGGTACAGCCAAGGAATTGATGGGAGGTAAAAATAAGAGTGAACAACTGCAAGATGTTTAAAAAAAGAGGAAATTTGAACACAGATTTACAGTTAATGTGGGTTCATTGTAAGCTGGACAGGAAAATGACAAATAGTAGAATGTAGGTGTATTGACAATAACCGCACCAGCAGTGCGAGTATAAGACAGCTTTCATAAACTAATATGTACACTTAGAGGTCTTGTCTCTGCAAGATGAACCTGGAAGGTTAGACTGTAGCTCTGGACTTCTTTATAGACAAGGTCATCAGAGCAAGAGTCCTTAAATGAGTCCCAAGATGAATTTATTGTTGAGAAGTCTGATGGCAGAGGGATAGCAGCTGTTCCTGAATCTATTGATGCGAGTCTTCTAGCATCTATACCTCAGTGAGAACAAAACGTGTGCTTGATAATGTGGGTCCTTGATGAGTGCTGCTGCTGCTCTCTGACAGCAGTATTGTTCTCAGATGGCAGCGTTCCTTATAGATGTTTTCAATCATGGTTTTGCCTGGGCTGTGTCCACTATCTTTTGCAGAACACTCTCCACCATATATCTGGATGTATATATTACACAACTGTTCTCCTGCATTAGGTTACATACACAACTATACATGTTTTATGTGGCAGTTTGAAGGCCTGATTGGCTTGCTGAGCCATTTTATAGACACCACCCATCTGTAGAAATTTTCCAGTTGCAGTATTGGCATCAGCTCCACTTGCCTGGATGAAAGCAACTACAACTGGGAAGAAGCTTGAAAGCACTCAGGACAATATGACTGGCCACCATCCATCAACCTTTATTCAAACAATTCAGCATTAATCATTAGTTCCAAACTTTATTTCATGTTTAAAGCATTTGTTACAGTTATCTTTTTCATTCTTGGTTTGTCACTTTTGAAACTTATTGGCTGCATAGCCAGGCAGCTCATTAACAGATAAAAACTAGGGAATCTTTTGTTAATGCCTAACAACAAATGATATTAAAGTCCACACCATGGAATCTGCTGGATTTTTCTGGAAAACATAATGAAAAGATAACATGCTGTCAAACAGGATACCAACAATAATTTACATAAAGCATGTCAGCTTTATGGTTGGTCAGCTGGATCCAATTGGATTAAACTGGTTTCAAAACTAGATTCTAATTCTGAAAGATGAATCCTGTTAACACCCAATATTAAATATTTATCATCAAACAAGTTAAAGGATGACATTGAACTTTAATGTTTACAGTAGTTTTTAAAAAAAAATTTCTTTCAGAGGTTTCAATACCACCAGCCAACCCATTTAGCACAACAGGAGGACCCATGGAATCGACTACATGCAACAGCAACTGTGGCAAGTGACAACAAAGGAATTTACCTCCATAATCCTAAGGTAGAAGAACTGTAGAATATATGAACCATCAAACTAATACCAGACAGCAACCATTAGACTATAGTAATGACCCTCTACCTTCCAAAAGCATCAACAAGTTGCTGTCGTTAGCAGACTGAAATTCTGTAATCTCATCTGGGAGTTGCTTAATAATAGTTACTAAAAAGGATTACAAACAATGCTCAGTCAGTCAGTCAGCTTTGATTATCTGATTTTTTTAAAAAATGGAATTATTATCTGTCTTTTGAATGTCTGCATTACATCTTAGTCATTAAAATCAGATATATTTTAACTACAGATTCTCACTTATTAACACAAGTTTAAAATAGAGGGAAAGTTTTTTTTTAAACCAGCAGTAAATCAAATGGCCCATTTATTTCAAGTTCAAGTTTGCATACATGTACCGAGGTACAGAGAAAATATTCATTTTGTGTGCTAAACAGCAAGTCTAACCATACATAAGCACAGGAGTCTAATCAACTATTCGATCCAATTAAGTTTAGCTACGTTGAAATTTCTTGCAAGATGTGGTGAGCCCTCAAGCTGTCGATTTTGACTTTCTGTAAGAGGATGAAGCAAATCATAGAATATTGACAGTTTGGTTTGCTTCTTTTCCAATTTTGATCCTAACTTTAATGAAACCGAATAGTTAGAACAATTCACTGATTCCATGTCACCCATAATTTCTCATTATTCAAAATTCACATTTATTCAAAGAAAGGAATGCACAAAAATTGTGCAGAAGAGTTCGGGGAAAAAAGACAGATTAATTTTTACATCCTACAAGTTAGGAATTCTCTGAACTGCAAATGCTATAATATTTTGGCCCAAATGTTAAAAGTTTGAAACATCTTGCCAACTTTATTTCTTTATAAACATATTATTTTATAAGAAAATGTGCTTTTCCTTACAATAAATATTTGCAGGCATTTTCAGTTACAAACCTGCCTGAATGTGATTTCATGCCCCTAAGTAAATAGGAAGGAAATTAAGAATAATGGGGAAAAGGAAGGTAGGTGGATCAGCCACCACTTTATTGACTGATGGAGCAAGGATTACAATACGCAACCTGCCGTTCCTTGTCTAACATGGGAATGGCTCCAATGCTATTTAACAGCCCCGATCCTGTGTAGTGCACACCTTACCAACAATTCCTCCAGCGTTGTCTTGGAGTTCATGACCTGGAGTGGAGCAAGGTTTGTCTCAGGAACAAAGAGCATAGAGAAAGAGCTACTCCACATGGTGGACTTTATAGTACAGTTAGCTGGAGACTCTGGCCCAGGTAATCACTCGGTGATTAAAGGTGCCAATGGTCAGGGGTGCATTAATGGGTGGGCAGAGTCCAACCTTGATTGGCATGTGATGCGACTTCCAAGAGATCACATGACCCTCCACAATCCACATTCCCACCAGGTTCCAGACAGAGAGGTCACATGGCCCTCTACAATCCACACAACAGGAGAGCAGACTGAAACAAGTGAGCTGTAAAACTTGGCCATAGATGAAGAAGAATAAGGAATCTTTCATGATCTAATGATTCAATATCAAGATAAAGGAGGTTAACAGAAAAGTAGCCTTGTCCTGGCTGTTGTTGAAAAAAACTGCTTTGTGGTGACAAGCATAGTAATAGCCTACAATCCACTAAACTCAGAAATGACTATACATATCAATTTAAGGTGTTCTATTCTTAGATGGTTTAGGTATGATGAGGCTTTTAAATGGAAACTACATACTGAAGTAAAGACCGAGTGAGATAGAGGAAAACTGTGAATGTAAGGTGGGCATGTAACCATTGCACTCAGGCTCTGCAGCCCATTACTGCAACTCTATTCACTGAAGGTCCAAACAGAATAAATCTTCTAGTCAACTCAACCACGACTACATAATTTCTAATGCATGCCCAGCTATCAGATATCATACCACTCCATCGCATGCCCACAGAATCAATTCTCTTCAAGCTTCTTCATTTTGGCACTTCTTTTCCTATCAAGCAAAATTGTTATTCCTTCCACAACACTCCATTCTATTCAGTCCTTCACTTTTGATATATACTTGCCGCTGAATTAGATTTGCAGGAAAAATTTAACACCCTTACCATTTGGCTAATGCTCAGCAAAACAATAATTTATCCAAGTATAGGGCTAACCTAGGTTAATTGAAAATATATGCATAGATATTAAGATAAACAAGAAAGATTGCAAATGCTGGAAAACCGGAGCATCACATAAAATGCTGGAGGAACTCAGGCAACTTGCATGGGAAACATGAAGTAGCTGTTTGGCCATAGAAGTTGTTGGGATGGGCAACAGAGAAAGATATAATGAGATATGGCTTGAGGGTCATAAGTTGTGTGCCATTGCTGTTTATTTTCTGTTAACATACTTCTGTTGCAGTAGTGACAATTTTCTTTCCCCATCCACCTCTAGAAAGAAACCACCTGGAAACAAATCATTTAAATCATTCTGAATCTCCCAGAAGATTTATCAACTAAACTAAACAGGATGGGACACCAAAGGCATCTATTTTCTGGGACTCTCTGTAATAACATGAACAAAGGTGACATAGATTTGAATCAATGTGATGTCCATTTTAGCTCAATTCTTGAACCTGTTTTCAGTGTAACTATGAATCCTCATTCCAGGGAGAACTTAAAGTCACAAGGACATCCTGATGCAACAAATTGTCCCTTGGGTCAGAGTGGAAGATAATTAGCTCTGCTCTATTTGAAATATCTTGGCTGTCAAATGTCTTATCAATATGGATATAGAAATACACAAAGATGTAGAAAATTACTTTTCAAAATTACTAAGATATAACCAAAACAAAAATGTTTTTAAATTTAAAGTTCACAATTATTTTACTCTAATAGTCTGATAGCTGTACATTGTTCCAACAGGCACCAAAAGACAGTCTGGATATTCATCTTAGTGCAATTTATGATCATTCAAATGAGTTTTTGAAGCAAAAGAACAAGGTGCTTCTTCAAAAATTGACTTGTGATCCTCAGAGGTGAGTGTTTTGTGAGAAGAGTGCAATGTGTCAAATTTATTATCACATCCTGTAAACATGAACATTAACAAGACAGAATCAATATTAGAGCAATAAAAATAAACTGATGCCGTACAGACTTTCACAATCAGGTTAACACAATACTTATGAATTTATGGCTATTAATTCCTGGGCATTATTTGGGGAAATTATATTTGCAACATTTTATGAAGGCTTCTTTGGCAAAAAAAGTTTATCATGAAAAACTATGATCAATATTGTAATTTTGCTGTAATATTGTTGAACAATGAATGGACATAAACTAACCAAATTACATAAAATATAAAAATGCAAGACAAATTGTGATGAACAATATAATATTTTTAAAATATTCTGTATGTAATTTCTCAGCAGAATACTAACCTGTTAACCTGTTGATTCTTTGCAACATCAAAAATGGATAGCTGAGCAAAAGCATTTAAAGCCTGATAAATTATTTCTGTAAATTTACCTCTTTAGTTTTCTACTTTCCTCTCTGAATTATTTACAGAGGCTGTTGGTTAAGTACCAATGAACAAGTACCTGAAGAAGTGTTTCGTCGGAAAATAGCTAAGGACAGAGTTCAGAAGGACATATGTGGTTGTGCACCTGATCACAGAGAAACCAGCGCGGTTTACTTACAAGCAAGATCTCCCCCAACAATTTGGATTTCACCAACAAAATCATCCATTCATAGCATTGATGGAGCAATAAGTAAGACAGTAGTTTGTGATGCACGATCAGAATTAAAGCAGAATTAATTTCCCTTACAACATGTTACATATTACAACTAATATTTGCTTGCTGGCACATGACTTTCTTGGTTCTGCCATCCCATATGCACCCTACTCTTCAAGCATTAGCATTTAAAATAAAATAAAAATGGGACTTTAAGTTGAATTCCAGCACACAATGGTTGTTTAATTTTGATTAGGAGTAGAAAGAGTTCAACTCTTTTCAAAAATTAGTCCTGACATTTACAATCAGACCGTGGTACAATTCTAAGCATATGCATTTCCATTTAGTCTTCATTATATTAGCAAATCTGCACATCGCTTTGCACTAATAGCTAGAACCAGTTCTTTTATTATTTTGTAAAGATTATAAGAACAAATCAAAGCAGTTAATTCTGCTATGATGTGCTACCACATACTTGAGGGTTTTAACTCTATGCCACAAATGCTTATATTAATAATTGTATTTAATTTATAGTCAAATTTTCAAATCATTAAAATATAATAATTATAAGGAATCATTTTAACAGAACATGTGATAAGTTTTTGGGGAGATGTTGCCCACAGTCTTCGCACCTTTTTTTTTCACCAATTTTATCTTGATTTTCTGAGAAGGTAGATAAAACATCCACTAGAAGTTGGCAGATCCATTGACTAAGCATGCAAATTGGACGATTATGACTCCTGTCACACATTTAAGGCTTTCCCCATTCTGATATCGCAACTGCAATTGAAATTATTATTTAAATTACATTAAATTTAAAATTATTACTTTTATTTTTCAGAAATTGTACCTTAGCTAGATGCTACTTTCTTTGTTTCAGGAAGGCAGCTAATTGGGGACACACTGATGTTAAATTTTCCAGGTCGCTGTTTGGCACCAGCATCTTATATAAATGAAAATTAAAGATTTATAATAATACATACATTCCCAAATTAGTGACCTCTCTTACGAAACACACTGGTCCTGAACTTTCTTGAACCCAATATTGCTGAACCACCTTAATTTGACCTTTTAAGAGGCTTTGGATGCCTTTTATCCATTGCAATTTTTTGTCAAGTTATCACAAAGTAGCAGCAGAAGTTCCAAGCCATATTGAGGCTTTTATGTCATATCACTGAAGCATATCATCAGGAAGTTGCAATGTTTAAATCCATGCTTCTGGCTGAAAAATAAGGTGGAATGATGCAAGGCACTGCAAATGGGATCTTTAAGTTTAAATTAAGTTCACTAAATAGGATTTTAATATCCCTTAGACACACAGATGTTACACTAAGGCTTGGTATTTTCAAGGCTTGACAATTACATTCTTTTGAAGGAAAGTTTTTTTAAAAAAGTG
Organism: Narcine bancroftii; assembly: GCF_036971445.1. NCBI lineage: Eukaryota > Metazoa > Chordata > Chondrichthyes > Torpediniformes > Narcinidae > Narcine > Narcine bancroftii. The sequence goes on from NC_091473.1 coordinate 241,197,856, forward strand.
TTCAGGAAGTGATTGTGTTAATTGGTCCTTTTTTTTTACAGCAAGCCAACACACCGCTGCCACCAATGGAGGATATTCCAGGAAAATAGATGGTGGTTTCTTTACAATATGAAATAAAAGATTCTGTTGAGCCTTGCTTCATTATCATCAACAAGGCATTGTGATAAAAGGAGCAAGTTGTACCAATACTGTCAGGGTCTTTTCCCCATGTAATAAGATAAATAAATCAATGAAAAAGGACATTTGGAATGTGGTCCAATTAAATTATTACCTTTAGGCTTTCACAGGTGAATTGAAGAGCTTAATTTTGGCACATAAATAGGCCAACTAATAGTGTGGAAATAATATTGAACATAATTACCACAAAACCATTTGACTGAGTTCCTTTGAAGAAGTCAGTTCCAGATTATTGTCACATGCCCTAGTCACCTATTGCATGCCCTTCAAACTTCATTTACGTAAAAAAGGGTGGATTATGATGAAACTTCGCTGATCTCAGGAAGGAGCACATCTCGTTGCAGTCAAATTACTGCCCAGTGACCTGTTCATGTGAGATAAAACCCTTATTTAAGGCTACATAATTAATCTAATTCTAAGGTGACATGGTTAATTACCGAGGTGGCCTAATCAGTATGAAATAAACACACCCTTTAATATATTACTCTAACCTTCATAGGTAGCAGGGTACCATGCTCATGCACATTGTACTGGAACACCAACACAAAAAAAGCTGTTTTTTTCCCCAATGCATGTTTTAAAATTATTAATATTAATTTAAATTAAATTTTAAATTTAGATATACACCACCATAACAGGTCCTTCCAGCCATGAGCCCGTGCCACCCAATCATACCCAATTTACTTACAACCCCATACAATTTTGGAAGGTGGGAGGAAATGGAGCACCCAGAGAAAACCCATGCAGACACGGGGAGAACATACAAACTCCTTACGGACAGCATGGGATCTGATCCCGGGTCACGAGCACTGTAACAGCTTTGTGCTAATTGTGGTCCCCTCGAACTGCGCCGGTATGGAATGTATTTCCTTTTGCAATGCAACCCAAGGATCTGTACTGTCAAGTGTGACAATCTCCTGCTGCACAACAAAAAGACTACACACATTACCTCTGAAAGGAAATGGCCGCATCTTCTCATCTTAATCTGACCAATGAGTTACGGCATGTCACATGACCTTAACATGGTACTCTGAAAGGAGGGGCTGAAATTCAAACTTGCATTAATGCTCTAAGAGATTTTATTATTGGACAGCCATATTTCAATCTTGAATTTACAACTGATTTGGGCTTGAGGTACATACACAGCACTGGGTACATTATATACCATTGTGGCGGCTCACTATGAGGCAGGTGAACCAGACCCGCTTGTAAGCCACACGGCAGGGCAGCCGGCCAAAATGGCACCATCGGGGGTTTCCCTTCCTTCCAGCACGGGGCTCAGAAACCCGTGCTGGGGGACCATGGGACGCCCAGGTGACATCAGCGCCCTCCAGTGCAGTTCTCAGCCAGGTCTGGGCTGCGACTATGTGCAGCCCAGCAGCCTGCAATAAACTAGTCTGCTCACTGAGCTCAACCTGTCTGGTTCTGTGTGTGTTATTGCAGGAACAGTGTAGCTGCCGCTACAATTGGTGACCCTGACTGGTTCAAACATCTTTGAACCCATCATGAACGAGCCTGGGATCAGCGCTATAGCCGTGAAACTGCCTGAATTCTGGGTTCAGGAGCTGGAGACCTGGAGACCTCCGCCACATTTCGTCCGACACAATCAAATTGTACCATGTGGTCGCTGCCCTGGACCAGGCCACCGCCAGACTCATGCGGCATCTTGTTCAGCACCCACCCGCCGAGGACAAATACGAGACCATCAAGTGAGTGCTTACCGGGTCCCTCGGACTATCCAGACACCAGCATGTCGCTCGGTTGCTGCACCTCGACGCCCTGGGGGACAGGACACTGATGGAGCTGATGGACGAGATGCTCGCGCTCATGGGTGAGCACACCAACTGCCCACTTTTCGAGCGCACCTTCCTCGACCATATGCCCGGGGACATCAGGCCACTGCTAGTCCAGGAGAACTTCACCAATCCGAGGAAGGTCGCCCAGAAGGCCCAAGAGCTATGGCTCGCACGATTCCCGGAGGGCTCAGTGGTCCAGCAGGTCACGAGACATGGGCACGACCATGCCAAGCCCACCCCTAGCGCTATGGTAGAGCACCCAGCCCCAGCAGGGGCCCCCAAGAGCATAACCAAGGCCACAGCATCCGCTCCAGGCCTCTGCTTCTACCACCAGCACTGGGTAGCCAAAGATCAGAAGTGTCGTCAGCCCTGCTCATTCCAGGGAAATGACCAGGCTGGCCACTGTTAATGGCTGCAGCGGCTGGCCAACGTCACAGCCTCCTTTACCTGTGGGACTAGTCAGCAGTCGGCGGTTCCTCATTGACACTGGAGCCCAGATCAGCATCATCCTGGCCACGGCCATCAAGTCCAGGAACCGACCTCGTGGACCACCCCTCCGTGCAGCCAACGCAATGGCAATCCGGACATAAGGAGACAAAACAGTCCACTTCCAGATCGGTCAACGGAATTTTGCGTGGAGGTTCACTGTCTCGTCCCTCCCAACTGCTATCCTAGGTGCAGACTTCCTCCTCGCACACTGGCTTCTGATGGACATTCGAGGTAGGCGCCTGGTGGACGCCCATACCTTCCAGGCCGTTCGCCTCAACGTCTCCCGCTCGGACCAACCGCAGATGGCCATGATTAGCATGCCCAGAGACGAGTTCCAGCGAATCCTGGACGAGTTCCCGACACTCCTCAAGCCACAGTTCTCCGCTGCCTCACTGCATCATGGGAAGTTCCACCACATCCCCACACAGGGCCCACCGGTTCATGCCATGGCACGCCAGCTCCCGCCTGACAAGCTCCAGGTAGCGAGGAGGGGTTTTTGCACCTGTTTGAGCTGGGGATCATTCAGTAGTCCGACACCCTGTGGGCCTCGCCACTCCACCTGGTCCTGATAGCCTCCGGTGGCTGGCATCCCTGCGGAGACTATCGACGGCTCAACGAGGCAACAATTCCTGACTGTTACCCCATCCCTCACATCCAAGACTTTACGGCCAACCTGCACGGAGCGAGGGTTTTCTCCAAGGTTGACCTGGAGCGCGGATATCACCAGATCCTGGTACACCCTGAGGACATACCCAAGACGGCCATCATCACCCCCTTTGGCTTGTTCGAATTCCTGCGCATGCCGTTCAGGCTCAAGAATGCCACTCAGACCTTCCAGTGCCTCATGGACTCTGTGGGCAAGAACTTGGATTTCGTCTTTATTTATTTAGACGACATCCTCATCGCCAGCAAGGACCAGGCGCAACACAAGGCCCACCTATGTGCCCTTTTCTCCCAGCTGGCCAACTTCGGCCTTACCATCAACCCGGCCAAGTGCCAGTTCGGGAAAGAGTCCATGCAGTTCCTGGGCCATACCATAATGGCCGAAGGAGCCACGCCCGCCGCTCTGAAGGTCGCCGCTATCAGGGAGTTCCCACACCCGGACAGCCTCAAGGGGCTGCAGGAGTTCGCGGCTATGGCCAACATTTAAACCGCTTCATCCTGGGAGTTGCGTGCATCATGCAGCCGCTATTTGCCTTAATCGTGGCCAAACACAAGATGCTTGCTTGGAACCTAGAAGCCTGCGCCACATTCGAGGCCACCAAGGACGCCTCGCGAAGGCCACCATGCTCGCCCACCCACACACCGACCTGCATATGGCACTCTCTGTCGATGCCTCTGCCACAGCTGTCGGTGCCGTCTTGGAGCAGCAGGTGAATGGACATTGGAAGCCACTGGCATTCTTCAGCCGCCTGCTCCACCCGCCGGAACACAATTATAGTGCCTTTGACCACGAGTTACTGGGCATGTACCTAGCGGTGTGGCGTTTATGCTATTTATTTGGAGGGGAAAATTTTTACCATCTTCACTGACCACAAACCCCTCACCCAGGCGCTCGCCATGGCAAAAGGTCCCTGGTTGGCTTGCCAGCAGCATCACCTCTCCTTCGTGTCGGAGTTTATCACTGACCTTCGGCACAAGGCGGGAAAGGACAATGTGGTTGCCGATGCACTCTTGCGACCGGCCATGTGCGCGCTGATGCCCAGCCTTGACTTCGACCAGCTGACCCAGGACTAGGAATCTAATGAGGAAATTAGGGCCTTCAAGACCGCCATCATAAGCCTGCGGTTCTGAGACCTCCCAACTCTGAGGGGCGAAGGACCCATCCTGTGCAATATCTCCTTGGGCACCCCATGGCCAGTGGTTCCCCAGCAGTGGTGCAGGCAGGTCTTCCGTCACATCCATGACCTTTCACATCCGTCCATCAAGTCCACTGTCCGGATGGTGGCAGAACAGTTTGTATGGCATGGGCTGTGGAAGCAGATTGTGGGCTGGGCCAGAACAGGCACCCATTGCCAGGCGTTCAAGGTGCACAAGCACACCAGGGTGCCCATACAGGAGTTCAGGCACATCTGGGAACGGTTCAGCCACATTCACATGGACATCATCGGGCCCTTACCCGTGTCCCGGGGCAACTGTTACCTGTTTACGGTAGTGGACCGCACCACTCACAGGCCCGAGACAACTCCTGCTCCCGAGCACTGTTGCATGGTTGGGTTGCCCGGTTCGGCATCCCGGGTCACCTCACCAGTGATCGGGGTGCCCAGTTCACATCTGCGCTCTGGGCACAGCTCGCCAACTGCACCACCTCTTACCACCTGCAGGCCAATAGATTGGTCGAACGTCTGCACCACCACCTTAAGTCGGTACTCATGGCCTGCTTCACCGGTCCCGACTGGATGGACGAACTGCCTTGGGTGCTCCTGGGCATCCGCTCACTCCCAAGGAAGATCTGCAGGCGTCATCAGCTAAGCTGGTCTATGGTGCGCCACTGGCACTACCTGGTGAGTTCATCAACGCACCTCACAATCCCCAGCAGTCGCCACACGAAGTACTTCCTCACCTCAGGGCATGCTTGGACTTGTTCAAACCCCATCTGCCGCCCAGGCATGACACCCGCCCATCTCACGTTCCTGGTGAACTGTTTTCCTTGGAGCACATTTTTGTTTGGCAGGGCCCAACCGTGGCACATCTGCAGCGACCATACGAGGGGCCGTACAGGGTAGTATAGCGTTCTGGCTCAGCGTTCATGCTAGACATTGGCGGCAGGTGGGAGCTGTTTACCATGGACCGGCTGAAGCCAGCGCACATCGATCCCACCGAGCCCGTGGTTGTTGCCTAGCTCAAGAAGTGAGGCTGCCTGGCGACAAAGGACATTGGTGCCGGTTCTGGGGGGGGGGGGGGGGTGCTGTGTGGCAGCTCACCACGAGGCAGCCGAAGCGGCCCTGCTTGTAAGCCACATGAAAGGACATCCGGCCAAAATGGCGCCATCGGGAGTTTCCCTTCCAGCATGGGGCTCAGAAACCCGTGCTGGGGGACCACATGACACCCGGGTGACATCAGCGCCCTTCAGCGCGGTTCAGGCTGGTGCGTTGATGAACTCACCAGGTAGTGCCAGTGGCGCACCATAGACCAGCTCAGCTGATGACGCCTGCAGATCTTCCTTGGGAGTGGAGCGGATGCCCAGGAGCACCCAAGGCAGTTCGTCCATCCAGTCGTGACCGGTGAAGCAGGCTATGAGCACCGACTTAAGGTGGTGGTGCAGACATTCGACCAATCTATTGGCCTGCAGGTGGTAAGAGGTGGTGCAGCCCAGCAGACTGCAATAAACTAGTTTGCTCACTGAGCTCAACCCGTCTGGTTGTGTGTGTGTTATTGCAGGAGGAATGTAGCTGCCGCTACACCATCTTCATTTTCCACTAAAGATTCTGTCTTTTTTTTATTGAAATTGCCCTTTAAACTGGATGGTTTGCTTAGTTTTTGAATGGTTTGCTAAGTTTTTATTGTGATTGCCCTTTAAACTGAATGGTTTGCTAAGTTTTTCAGAGACCTGTCAAAGGTTAACCACATTGTTTACAATCAACACAATGATCATTTAAAACAGTGGTACCCAAACTTTCTCGGGCTGCCACCCCTTTGGCTCCCAGGACACATCCCTAGCACCTCCCCTCCCACACACACATACAATGAACACACACCTCTTGGTATCCACACGCATATAATAAACACACACCTTCCTTGGTATTAGGTGTACCACAAATTTCAAACAAAACTAATCTAACACTATATACACGCACATGTATTTCACAAATGAAACTTTTTGTAAACCAATTTATTTACCAATATGAAAGGGTAAATTTACATCTCATCTGTAACTACATTGTCTTCAGGCTGTCGGAATCTTGATCGACAGGCGACTGGGGCTAGGATCAGCCGTTGGGAGATCAATAGTTGGGATGAGGATCAGCCGTCGGGTATTGGATAGACAGGGAGCCGGGACGAGGATCTTTGATCGGGCCTTCTGTAGCTCAATAGGCAGGCGGCTGGGGTGAGGACAGCCGTCTGGAACTTGAAGGGCTGGCGGGCCATGGCAAGGATCCACGATCAGGCCATTGAGGCCAAAAATGGGGGTGGGGGGTTGGGAGAGTATTTACACGTAATTTAAATGAACATTACAACTTGAAAATAATTTGACATTCTTACAAACGCCCTTGCAGACGTGCCTGTCCTGTCCAGAGCACATCATCAAGAAATAAACATTCACCGCCCCCTGACTGTCCCCTTTCTCCTCACTGACCCCTTGGATCTTTCCACCACCCCCAGGGAGGCAGTAGCACCCACTTTGGGAATCACTAATTTAAAACAAAAGGTTTACTCCCAGCATGTCTTTGGAAAGTGTTTTCTAAAATGGCAGAGGGTAGAAGCTGAGTTTTTGATATTTGGAAGACTCAGGTAGGTAGATTCTTGAGAAGTAGGTGGTTGAAAGTTGCTGGAGATAGCAGGAAAGCAGATTTGATGTTAAAATCGGATTGGCTGTGATCTTATAGAATGACAGAGTACCCTAATATTTCACTTTTAATTTACATGCTCATGAAACAAATGGTCTTTTCCAAACATGCCAACTTTTAACTTCCAGAAAGTTAACAATTTAATTAATATCCCAACGAGGCAACTGAGCTCAGTTGAATTTACCTGTAGATCATAGCTCTGGGTAAGTAAACAACAATTTAATCTCTATTCTACCGAACCCTGAATGAAGCTGCCATTTACTTCACGGCTGTTTGCAAGAAGGACAACAGGGAAGAATTTCATCTTTGTTTATCAGCTTTAAATTTTATCCATTCAAAACTTAAAACTGGTCAATACTCTTGCATACAAATATTTTTTTTAATTCCAAAGGTATATTGATCCTACTGGTCTTTTGTCATATTTACTAATACCTCTGCTCTATAAAATGGCTCTGCATGCTAATCAAGAAGGAAGTCTAAAAACACCATTCTAATAATTGCAAAACATGTATATTTATGTTCACAACCTGATGTAGGAGAAGAGTTGTGTAACATAACACATCTACAGATGTCTGGTGGAGAGTGTGCCAACCGACTGCATCACGGTCTGGTATGGGGGCAACAAGACCTCTGAATGGAAAACCCTGCAAAAGGTAGTGGATGCAGCCAGTATATCACAGGCAAAACTCTGCTCACCATCGAGAACATCGACATGAAACATTACCATTTGAGAGCAGCAGCAATCATCAAGGATCCACATCACCCAGGACATGCTTTGTTCTCAATGCAGTCATCAGGAAGGAGGTGGAGGTGCAGGACACGCACTTCCAGGTTCAGGAATAGCTGCTACCCATCAGCCATCAGACTCCTGAACAAAGGACTAATTCTGAGACTTATTCTTTGCTTATTATTTATTACTGAATATTTATACAAGTATTTCTGTATTTGCACAGTTTATTTACATTTTTTTTCTTTGAGTTGTTTACTGCTATTGGTAATTAAAAATCTGCCTGGCCTGCAGGAAAAAGAATCTCAGGGTTGTATGTGATGTCATATATGTACTCTGACAATAAATTTGAACTTTGAACATGTCCTAGTCATCCAGAAGGAAAATAGGGCCTTCAGCTCATTAATTCCCTGCCAAGCATCGTTCCTATTTATGCTGATCCTCTAACCTTAAACCAGTATGATTTTATTCTCATCATATTCCCCCTAATTTCCACAGATTCTAACATTAAGGGCAATTAATCTGGACAGTTAACCTACTTACCCCCATATCTTCAGAGAATTGGGAGAAATTTGAAGCAGCCAGAGGGATCTCACACAGTCACAAAGAGTGCGGAAACATCATGAAGACAATGCCAGAAGTCAGTATTGAACACCAGTCGCTGGAGTGGTGTGGCAGTTTTGCTAGTAGCAGTGTTATTGTGCCACCATGACGTACATCCTTTTCAATCTGATAAGGGCATTGTACAATTCCTTAAGAATAACATCAGTTATTTCTGAATCAAAAATGATAAGGCCCATTCCATTAAAAAACAGCCTGTCCTGAGTTATGAAGAGGTTCCATTATCACAGTTTTGTTACTGATTTTGTCCATGTCAGAAAATACACCAAAACACTCAATATGGTAAACATATCTTCACTCTGAATGGCATCAAAAGAACATAAGATTGATAAGCAAGTGAAGGGAAGAAGCTAGTTTGTACATACATCAGATTTTTCAATTTCGTATCATGGAAGCTCATTTTTGAGCGTCCATGTGTAATCTGGCTAAAATATATAAATATATATTTTTTTCCTATTTCTGTTTAGATTAATTAACTCTAGAAAGAAGTTGCTCCTCCCTATAGTGAAGGACCTTGAGTGCTAAAAGCTTCCCGATCATATTGGAGGTTTGGATCTGGAGCTCGGGTTGCTGATGGTTTGAACAGGGGACTGTGAGGCAGCCAAAGCTGCAGGACTGCTAGAGGAGAATTCATGGACACCCTGACTCTGAAGGGACTCTCTTTTGCTTCTCTTTCTCCTATTGTTAGGGGCAATGTTCATGGCAACTATTTGTTTGGCTCAACAGCAGACAAATGTTTGAAGTATATCACATATATTGTGTTTTAACATACTATTTATTACATGGCAATAAAAGGAAACCTTGAACAAACAGAGGTTGGAGGGACTCAGCATGTCAGGCAGCATCCATGGAAACAAATGGCCAATCCACATTTTGAGTTAGAACTCCTTTATCGGGATGGACACTACCTGCCTACCCAAAGAGATCTGCAGCTTCTTTTTGTTTACTAGCATCTCCAGTTTTTGTCTCTTTTCTCTGTATCTTTAATTGTAACTTGGATTTATTCGATTTAAAAAAAGCTAGGAAAACCTTATTTTTCAAATTTTTGGATGTACTTCAAATCTCTTGAAAATAATCCAGCAAAATACCATTCTTACATGAAAACACTAATCATTTTTAAAATCAGCACTGGTCTTCAAGTAATATTGCAATGCTTCATGTTATTACAACTGTACCACTTCAATCTTTCCCACACCCTGCATCAATGTTATTTTTGTCCAAGAGTCCTAAAGCATAATTTACAACACCTACACATGTGAGTAAACCTGCTTAAGCATGAGTACATTTACATAATTTATCCACTATGTTATACAAACAAGTATTGTTCCACCTACGCAAACTAAAAATACCCCAGCATGCATATTTAATGTTTTGTACAATAATCAAGTACTTCCCAGTAGGGATCTTAGATACCAACAATCCTCGAGTCTGTGGACTTTCTCATTTCACTCAAATCAAGAACTAATGTTTTATTTTTTGTTGGTTGAAAATCCATGTGGAATTACAGTGGAGCCCATGTAATGATTCTGCTATTATATTTATTATATCTGCTATTATAGATATTGCAGGTGTTGTAAACTAGAAAAGAACAAAATGCTGGAGGAACTCAGCAGGCAGAAGGTGTAAATGAACAGGAAAGATAGGATCTATGGAGGTGAGATAGAGGATGTCTGGTAATAAGAGGAACTTGATGGGGCAGGGGGTGGGGCAATGGGTAGATGGAACCAGCTGGAGATGGGAATAGGACAGAGGTTGGTAGGTGTGCAATTCTGTACATACAGTAAAAGTCCAAAAAATCTGGAAGCCAGAAATCCAGACCACCTGAGAATCTAGACTTTCAAAAACTCTCAAACTTTTTTAACATTTAGCAACTTTTGTGTGCATGCATAAGCGCCACAGATGCACAGATGTGGAAATGAAGAAATAAATATTTATTTTTTTTATATACTTTGTATTTTACATGTAATATATTTTGTTAATACAATATTAAAATTTACCTGTTCATCTCTTCTTTATTCTCCTCAAATTTGAATTTTAAAAGTACTGCCTGAGAATCTGGAAAATCCAAAAATCAGATTTATTAAGAAAAAAAAATTAATGAAACATTTTTTCATGTAAAATACAAAGTGCAAAAAAACCCAAATAATTATAAATGAATTCATTTCTACAACTTCTGTGCACTTGCGCCACTTACACACATAAAGACCTGCTAAATTAAAAAAGTTTACGAGTTTTCAAAAAGTCCAGATTCTCACTTGGTCCGAATTTCTGGCATCTGGATGTTTGGACTGTTACAAGTCGATATGCACCACGACAAAGGGTTAATTAAACAAAAGTTACTTTTAATTATCTTTGAACATGAAAATAGAATCAAACTTTAACTTATCTCTATTGACTCACTTAACCCCTTTCTAATTCTAAACACACGCATGTGTAATGTGTCTATAAGTTCAGCAAGTTCTTTGGTTCACAGTCCAATCTCACTGGTAGCAGGCAATTTTTGTACTGTGCACAGAAGTGAACATTAATAAAGTTCACGAGGCTTTGGTGCTTAATCGGTAAAGGAATTGTTACCACTCAGAAAGGTTCTTGTTTTTCAGAGAGAGTTTTTCTTGTTCCAGGACATCCAGAACTGTTTCCTTTTTTAATCAGCCACTCCAGTCTCTTGATGATAAAACTTGCCCCCTTCAGAGTTCTCCAGTTGATAACCTCTTTCTTTCTGTTTCTCCTATTCCAAGTGAAACACCGGACAGCCAGTCCTCTCCCTTGACCAAGACGTCTTCCAAAGGTTGCCAGCTTGTCCTCTCTCTCTCTCTCTCTCTCTTACTCCCTCCAACTCTGAGAGCAAAGCTTATTTTTTTGCTCTCTGGCTGCAAAGATCACATGATCTTCCAGACAGTAAATGCTCTTTTCCAGACAAAGCTGCTACTGCCTGTGGTTACATTTGTTGCCTTTTGCAAATAGCAGTCTGTCATGAGACTGAGCACTCTTGCAAAAGCTCCTGCAAAAATTCTGTTTTAAACTGCTTGTGTGTGACCTGCTCTAACAGACTCCCAAACACCTCTATATACTGTCACAGGATTTTTATCGCATGTTATTGTACATCAAATTTACACACCTCTTCTGCCAAGTCAGACACCCATAAATTGGAGGGGTGTGGTGGTACACCACCAGCCTACTGCAGGGGGCAACCTCTCTACCTGCAGGAGTGTAAGAGGACAGGACAACACCTGGCCGGCTGTCAATCAGTCAGCCTGAAGGGATTAAGCTCCACCAGGTCGGGTGTCAATCACCCTCTGGGCTATAAGCCTGCACCAGCCTCACTCAGAGTTACTGCAGCCACAGCCAGCCTGGTTCTGTGGATCAAAGCCTGCTGCATAGTCTTTATCTTGTGTGTGTCTGATTCTGGCTAACAGTGCACCACAAGGGGCAGCATCTACTATTCTGTCTGGGCACTCTCCAACCAGTTTCTGCTAGCCCACGCCCTGTGCTCCCCCACTTTTCCCATCCCTCTGTCTCCTTTCCTCCAGCTCTCCACCCCCTAGTCTCTCCAGTCACAAAGCCTGCCCCCCCCCACCCCCGCTATTTGTTGTTGTGCCCTCCTGCCCTTCATCCACCTCTTGCCTGGTGGGCCTTTCCCTCTGAGCCCCAACCATTTTATTCAGGCGCCTGCCAACATTTTGCTCACACCTCGATGAAAGGCTCAAGGCCAAAACATTGACTATAAAGTGTGCCTTGTTGGACCCGTTTCTGCAGCGTTGTGTTTTCCCCCCTTCCCCTCCCCCTTCCCCTCCCCCCTCCCCTCCCCCTTCCCCCCCTCCCCCTTCCCCCCCTCCCCCTTCCCCCCCTCCCCCTTCCCCCCCTCCCCTTCCCCCCCTCCCCTTCCCCCCCTCCCCCTTCCCCCCCTCCCCCTTCCCCCCCTCCCCCTTCCCCCCCCTTCACGTAATCTTCCCAGCCACGGAATTATGATGTAAAAGTCGGGCAGGTTTTCAGCACGTTACGTCGTCGATTACGTCATGTGAACGCGAAATGCTTTGGAGCTTGGTGGCCCCGCCTCCCGTGACCGTTGTGCGCTTGCGCATGGGTGGCGGCGCCGAGCCGTTCAGTCGGCGGGCGCGTGTGACGCTGGCGGACGTCAGGAAGAAAAGTCAGTCTGCGCCTGCGTGGGTCAGTCGGCGGACGCGTGTGACGCTGGCGGACGTCAGGAAGAAAAGTCAATCTGCGCCTGCGTGGGTCAGTCGGCGAGCGAGGAAGCTCAACATGAGCTCCCGAAAAGGTGAGCGCTCTTTTCTTCCACAGGGCGGCCAGCGTTTCCCTGGAGCCAGGGCTTTCGTGTTCCACACGAACCCCATCCTCACCCTCGTGTGTTTTTATTTCCAGTTCTGGCTCTCCAAGCGCGCAAAAAGCGAAGCCGAATCAAAAAGGAGAAGATTCCCAAAAAGTGAGTGGTGGATGTATCGGGGGCCAGGCCAGAGCTGCGTGCTCTTCTCTCTTTCCCCCCCCACCCCCACCCCACAACCTCATTGCCAGGCCTCGGTCCTGAGCAACTCCAGGCCTTCTGGCTACATTTTCCTCTCCCCCCGCCCCCTGCTTTCCGCCTATCTTTGCCTTAAAATTGGACCGAGGAAGATGGGTCGGTTTTTCCGTGGTTGCTGGCGTGGTTCTCCGTGTTCGCCGCCTGTATGCAGAAAATGAGGCTGGGTTGGAAATGGAAAGGAAGGGGGGGGGGGGAGAGGTGATGGAAGGAGGAGGGGTGCGGGAGAGGTGATGGAAGGAGGGGGGGTGCGGGAGAGGTGATGGAAGGAGGAGGAGTGCGGGAGAGGTGATGGAAGGAGGGGGGTGCGGGAGAGGTGATGGAAGGAGGAGGGGTGCGGGAGAGGTGATGGAAGGAGGAGGGGTGCGGGAGAGGTGATGGAAGGAGGAGGGGTGCGGGAGAGGTGATGGAAGGAGGAGGGGTGCGGGAGAGGTGATGGAAGGAGGAGGGGTGCGGGAGAGGTGATGGAAGGAGGAGGGGTGCGGGAGAGGTGATGGAAGGAGGAGGGGTGCGGGAGAGGTGATGGAAGGAGGAGGGGTGCGGGAGAGGTGATGGAAGGAGGAGGGGTGCGGGAGAGGTGATGGAAGGAGGAGGGGTGCGGGAGAGGTGATGGAAGGAGGAGGGGTGCGGGAGAGGTGATGGAAGGAGGAGGGGTGCGGGAGAGGTGATGGAAGGAGGAGGGGTGCGGGAGAGGTGATGGAAGGAGGAGGGGTGCGGGAGAGGTGATGGAAGGAGGAGGGGTGCGGGAGAGGTGATGGAAGGAGGAGGGGTGCGGGAGAGGTGATGGAAGGAGGAGGGTGCGGGAGAGGTGATGGAAGGAGGAGGGTGCGGGAGAGGTGATGGAAGGAGGAGGGGTGCGGGAGAGGTGATGGAAGGAGGAGGGGTGCGGGAGAGGTGATGGAAGGAGGAGGGGTGCGGGAGAGGTGATGGAAGGAGGAGGGGTGCGGGAGAGGTGATGGAAGGAGGAGGGGTGCGGGAGAGGTGATGGAAGGAGGAGGGGTGCGGGAGAGGTGATGGAAGGAGGAGGGGTGCGGGAGAGGTGATGGAAGGAGGAGGGGTGCGGGAGAGGTGATGGAAGGAGGAGGGGTGCGGGAGAGGTGATGGAAGGAGGAGGGGTGCGGGAGAGGTGATGGAAGGAGGAGGGGTGCGGGAGAGGTGATGGAAGGAGGAGGGGTGCGGGAGAGGTGATGGAAGGAGGAGGGGTGCGGGAGAGGTGATGGAAGGAGGAGGGGTGCGGGAGAGGTGATGGAAGGAGGAGGGGTGCGGGAGAGGTGATGGAAGGAGGAGGGGTGCGGGAGAGGTGATGGAAGGAGGAGGGGTGCGGGAGAGGTGATGGAAGGAGGAGGGGTGCGGGAGAGGTGATGGAAGGAGGAGGGGTGCGGGAGAGGTGATGGAAGGAGGAGGGGTGCGGGAGAGGTGATGGAAGGAGGAGGGGTGCGGGAGAGGTGATGGAAGGAGGAGGGGTGCGGGAGAGGTGATGGAAGGAGGAGGGGTGCGGGAGAGGTGATGGAAGGAGGAGGGGTGCGGGAGAGGTGATGGAAGGAGGAGGGGTGCGGGAGAGGTGATGGAAGGAGGAGGGGTGCGGGAGAGGTGATGGAAGGAGGAGGGGTGCGGGAGAGGTGATGGAAGGAGGAGGGGTGCGGGAGAGGTGATGGAAGGAGGAGGGGTGCGGGAGAGGTGATGGAAGGAGGAGGGGTGCGGGAGAGGTGATGGAAGGAGGAGGGGTGCGGGAGAGGTGATGGAAGGAGGAGGGGTGCGGGAGAGGTGATGGAAGGAGGAGGGGTGCGGGAGAGGTGATGGAAGGAGGAGGGGTGCGGGAGAGGTGATGGAAGGAGGAGGGGTGCGGGAGAGGTGATGGAAGGAGGAGGGGTGCGGGAGAGGTGATGGAAGGAGGAGGGGTGCGGGAGAGGTGATGGAAGGAGGAGGGGTGCGGGAGAGGTGATGGAAGGAGGAGGGGTGCGGGAGAGGTGATGGAAGGAGGAGGGGTGCGGGAGAGGTGATGGAAGGAGGAGGGGTGCGGGAGAGGTGATGGAAGGAGGAGGGGTGCGGGAGAGGTGATGGAAGGAGGAGGGGTGCGGGAGAGGTGATGGAAGGAGGAGGGGTGCGGGAGAGGTGATGGAAGGAGGAGGGGTGCGGGAGAGGTGATGGAAGGAGGAGGGGTGCGGGAGAGGTGATGGAAGGAGGAGGGGTGCGGGAGAGGTGATGGAAGGAGGAGGGGTGCGGGAGAGGTGATGGAAGGAGGAGGGGTGCGGGAGAGGTGATGGAAGGAGGAGGGGTGCGGGAGAGGTGATGGAAGGAGGAGGGGTGCGGGAGAGGTGATGGAAGGAGGAGGGGTGCGGGAG
Organism: Narcine bancroftii; assembly: GCF_036971445.1. Classification (NCBI taxonomy): domain Eukaryota; kingdom Metazoa; phylum Chordata; class Chondrichthyes; order Torpediniformes; family Narcinidae; genus Narcine; species Narcine bancroftii. The sequence goes on from NC_091473.1 coordinate 241,213,050, forward strand.
AGGTGATGGAAGGAGGAGGGGTGCGGGAGAGGTGATGGAAGGAGGAGGGGTGCGGGAGAGGTGATGGAAGGAGGAGGGGTGCGGGAGAGGTGATGGAAGGAGGAGGGGTGCGGGAGAGGTGATGGAAGGAGGAGGGGTGCGGGAGAGGTGATGGAAGGAGGAGGGGTGCGGGAGAGGTGATGGAAGGAGGAGGGGTGCGGGAGAGGTGATGGAAGGAGGAGGGGTGCGGGAGAGGTGATGGAAGGAGGAGGGGTTGGTAATTTCTAAAACTAAGCCTTCATCAGGTTTCCCCCACTCTTAAAGACTTCCCTTAACTGAAATAAAACGATTTTTTTTTTGTCATGTGAAATGTGTATTTGGATACAATATGAGCCAGTGTAAACATGTTTACTCTTTCTTGTCTTGATCCCTTGTCTTGGATTGTGTTTACCCCTACTTTAAATCTAGTACCTTTTATTCTGTCCGTGCATAATTTTGCCCAATCACTGTTCTCTCCACTGTATTAAGCTGGTTATTATCAGTCCTTTTTTTGTATCATGGAATGAGAAAGAGCCTGTTCTCATGTTGTTCTCATCTTTTTATCAATATTGACCATTCCATCCTGTAATAGTTCATGTCCAGCTGGTACTTGGCTATCCATTTGTGTCTATAGGCCATTTTATGGCAGGAGAAAAAAACAAATGTGAAGACAGAGATTCTCTTTCTATGCATTGCTGCACCTATCTCCATAAAAGGTCCAAAGGCCGATAGACTGCTGGAATAATCTCCAGCTCCCATGTGCCTAGAGGAGTACCCTTAAAGGTGGAGTGTTGTCACTCCACCTCCATAAAATGAATGCAACTGAAAGTGGACGAAACCTCAAACATTTTAAAGTGGACAAACTCAAATTCATTCACTGCGAACTCAAGTGGAACTAAACCAAGTAATTTTTAAATGCTAGTAATTCACAATGCTTCTTCTCAGAGGGTGGTTCTGAAATTCACTGCCCATTGAAGCAGTGGAGGCAACCTCAGTAAATATATTTAATACAAGATTGAATCGAAGGGGAATTAAAGGACGAGGGGAAAAGGCAGGTAGGTGGAGATGAGGCTATCATCAGGTCCGCCACGATCGCATTGAATGGTGGAACAGTCTTGACTGGCCGGATGACTGACGACTGCTCTTATTTATTGTGTGTTTTTGCTTTTGGGCTGAGATTTGACTGTGAAAGCTATATTGTAGTCTGAAGAATTAAAGCAGGAATGATGCAATGAGGATGGAAATCAAGGGGTTGGGGAGGATAAGGGCTAGGATAGTGGGAAATACGAAAGGGGTTTGGAAATGTGGACTAAAATGAATGTGCATGCTACATTCTCAAAGCAAATAAATATTCCATTTGATACATTTAATAGTATTTAAGGTTTTGAACCTAGAGTTCAACAGAAAGCTAATTGGCAAACAAGTTGTCAAAAAAATGTTGTCAAATGTAAGATGGATTGTGAGAATGGAGTGAGCCATTTTTTGGTTTTGTCATTAGAAAAGTTTAAAATTCTGATGAAAATGGGCCCCTGTTTGGTCCCCATAACTAAATTATTTTTGCTACATAAAGTACACTGTTTGACCAGCTAAGGTTCTCCAGCATTGTGAATTACTAGCATTTAAAAATTACTTGGTTTAGTTCCACTTGAGTTCACAGTGGATGAATTTGAGTTTGTCCACTTTAAAATGTTTGAGGTTTTGTCCATTCTCATCCATTGTTATTTTTTAATGTTGGCAATGTCCCATCTTTGTGTATTGTCAATCTCCAATTTTTTTAATCCCTCATTGTTTTTCACATGCCGAATAATTGTACCATGATCACAGGTCCTTGTACTCTACTCTCATGTCCTGCTTATTACCCCTGTCCACTATCTTGCAGTTCAGTTAATTTCCAGCTAAATCAGTAACTGAATGCAGATGCTACAATGTTGGGAATGTCTTCAAATGGCATGTGATTCCACCTCTAAACCTTTCTACCTCAGTTGCTTTGAGCCAGTCTTTGAACCTACTTTGAGAGTAGGTGAATCGACATGGCATCAAATGAACTATTTAAGGTTAATGGGGATATCCTGAAAATACTGCAGCCAATAGTTAAATATGAACAAATACTCAAAGATTGTAGTTGAGACATGCCTGACAATGTAAAAGATGTTTTACTATGTTAAAGGTACTCTGCAAATTCCTTGGGTTCAAAAGCAAAGTATTGTAGATGGTATTCTGCAATAAAAACAAAATGCTGAAAATACTTAGCGGGTCAGTGGAGAAATAAATAGTTGATGCTTCTGGTTGACTTTTGTTTAGACGTTAAATTACTCTGGCAAACTATATTAAACTTTACTGGTGACTTTGTGAAACTTGCTTTTAGTTGATCATACACTGCAGAATAGCAAGCCTCAGTCATTTCTTACAGCCAAGGATTCTGTAAGATTTTTTTTCCCATCTAGACTCTCGTCGTTGCTGTTGCATAGTGTCAACAGGGAAATGAGTGGTTATGTTATTGAATATCAAGGATAGTCCTTTGTGTTTTTTTTTATTGAGATGGTCTTTACCTGACAACTGCATGATGTGAATGTCGAATGTCTCTTGCTGTGTCTAACTCTTGCCCAGGTGTGTGTGGACAAGGACTGCTTCATTATATTTAAAATGGTGCCCTAGTTTATTTTTATCTTCACCTGAAAAAGCATACAGGACCTTGATTTATTGTTGGTTCTCAAAAGGAATATCTTTGACGGTGCAGTACTCTTCAGTACTGCAAAGAGATGTCAGCCAGTATCTGGTGCTCACCTGTTGAGTGGGACTTGAACCCACTGCTTGACTGGTGAGAGTTGTATAAAATTTAAGAAATTCAATAATTTCAACAGTGCATTTTATCTGTAATTTGGTTACAATGTGTCTTATTAATTTGGGAAGATTAAGGATTTACACCTTTGCAGGAGGTTACAATTCCTCAAATTTCATTTATGCAATTTGACCTTTTTAAAATTAAAACCACAAAATAATGATGTGACATTTTTGACAATGATGCAATATACAGTAATCTAAATAAGGTGCTGTGTTTTAAGAAGTAAATATTATTGAAATTGCGGTTTTAGAATAGTCTAAAATTCAAGATTCCTTTATTGTCATGTAATATGCAAAATTAACAAAAGATTGGCAGCAGCAAAAATTGCCCAGCCAGTGCCCCTTGCTGTCAGAAAGAAAAGCAAGATTCTCCCCACCACCAAAAATTACCTACAGCCTGCGTGGGTTCATCGCCTTAACACTAACAGCTCACTGCCTGTGTGTTCTTCAGCCTCTGGGGCCCCGCACTGGTCCATTGCCATGTCACCATCCTATGTATCATTTCCACTACTTCTCCTCAAATGGAGAGGTGGTCTCCCTGTTTTCTGGTACCCTGCCTCCTAGGAATCTGCAACCCCCTTGAGGCTGCTGTTGAATGCAGGGGCCACCATCTTGGGCCAAGACCCTGCAATCGCAGGATTATAATATAAACTGGCTGTGCTGCTATTTTTTTTAAATGGTAAGCATAGTTTTGATTTGAAATAGTATTGTATGGTCATTGGTAATGTGAGATTTGTAACAGTTTATAAGTTCAATAAGCAATCAAGTATTTTAATTATGCAAAATATATTTGCTGCAAAGTAGCAAGAATGTAAGCCAAGAAAATTGTTCCTAACATTTTTTGTGGCCTTAATTTTTTTGGGGGTAACTTTATAAGTGGCTATTCAACTTGTTAGCTTTGCAAGATAACAATGAACTGGCAGAAAATTTTAATTACTGATGATAAAATGGAACTTTTATGAAGAGATAATCCAACTTTATTGTTTTCTTTACCTTGTTTTCTAATTAAGAACTTCAATTATACTTTTGGAAAGTGAGAGAAAATGAGGATGAAGGAAATCTGAAATAAAAATACTGCAAGAACTTCAACTTTCCAGTTCTGATGTAAGGTCATTGACCTAGAACATTAAGATTCTCATATCACAGCTGCTGATATTCCAGAGCATTATTGGTACAATATTTTATAAATTCATGATCTATCTAGACCTATGAGAAGTTGGTGAATGAGGATCTTGACTCTTCTGACTTGAATAGTTTTTTTCTTTATTCTCTCACATCGTCCTGTTCCAAGGCAGGTAAGTCCACGTTCTGCAGTCTACCCAGATGAGTTATTTCCAGACATGAGGAATTTAATTTTAATAAATGTCAGCTTTTTTTTTTGTATCTTATGATGCCTCAAATTGGACATAAAGCCCTGCTTCAGCCCCAACTCGAGTGTTGTCATGAATAATGACAATTTCTGAGTATTTTAAAATATGAATTCTGTTGTATAATCGTGCCCTCCAATTCTTGACAGCCTCTGGCCATCAGAATTTGTCCTGCTCCAAGTTTGAACTTTTTTTTTCCTGTTGTTATTTGCTTGTCTCCATTCCCACTTCCTTTCCTGGACCTGGCATGCCTGTTTGTTCAACCCTCCACATTGAAACATCTTTATTGTTCCTCAGTTCATCTTTACCAGATAGCCTTTTACCTCTGCCGGAAATTTTGTACTGAACTGTTATCTATTTACACTGCCCATCTTCTCCCTCCCATCTGTTTGTTGACCCCATTGTTAAGCCATTTTGTTCCTTCAGCACTTAAGTTGTAGTTATTTAAATTGTCCTACATTTAGCAATAAGATGAGACCATTTTGAGTGTCAGTTCAAAGAAATAATTAGCCAGGACTCCAGAGAGAACTCCTTTGAGGTCTCATTTTTATTGCTCAGAGGCTTTAATTCACATTTTCACAAAACAAGGAGGGGCCACAAATTAACAGCAAGCATTTTATTAAAAAAATTTTAGCAATGATTTTGGGCATAATCATTAGCTAATTAATAGTTGCCATCATTTCTATTGGCTGGATTAATCCAGGCAACTGGTTGTGTCTGAAAGGAGGTGATAGCCTTGTTACTGTGTTCATTATTGACAAAGATTGCAACTCAAGCAGTTTTGAGTAGGCAGGCTATTTTTGACAATTCGGCAGTGTATACACCTCATTGAGCTGCAATTGCATTGCATTATTGATTGAACTGTTAAAAACTTATCTTGAAATAGGATCTAGTTTCTTGCCTGCTAAATTATAAAGGTACTAATTGGCTTATTCTCCCTCCCACTTCCCAAAGGGAGGGAAGTAATTAATTGAGATTTCCTGAAGTGATTTGGTGCAGCTTTGAGGGGTTTTGCTCCAAATGTGCAATGGTATTGAGTGATCTTTTCTGATAAAGCTATAATACTCTTTGCTCTATTAAGAATGAGCTGATCACTTTTTTTGATACTGTTCTGAACTTGTAAACTACACCACTTTTAGTTTTGACCAGCATAGAAGATGAGCAGAGTGCATGAACTGAAGAACTAAAATGTGCACAAGAAATAACTTTAAAAAAAAAGGCAGTGAGATAAACTTGAGAATTCAAATTATGTTGAAGTGTTGAATCCTGGCTCCACACATGCATGCACATAGTAGCATTCTGTAATTTGGAATAGATACAGCATTTTGTTATCTTTCATGGTGATCAGTTCCTACTGAAACATTGAATTTTTTTTTATCCCAATGAGAAAGAAACTCTTTTCCTAGGTTAATACTGTTGAGAATGAATATTTCGTGCGAGCAAAGCATTTGCTGGAGAATAGTGGACAGGAAATGACATGCTTATCTATCAAACTCTTCCATTGCAATAATTTTATAACCTTCTGCTAGAAACCCAAATGGACCAGACTACAAAAACAATTTGGACGTTTGGGTATCAAGTGGTGAATGGCTCCTCTCCTGATCGCCAATGTCTGTCCACGTACTAGATGCAGGTCAGGAGTACAGAAAAATACTTCTGATTTCCCTGAGTGATTACAGTTACAATAACTCAAGAAGGTGCATGGGAGCCAACTGCAGGTTGTATACTAGCTGTATTGCAGTTCTTTATTGACCAATAATTGTTGACCAGATCCCCAAAAATGAATGGATATTTAAAAATAAAAGAAACTAATTTGCCAATCTTGAGTCAAGTGCACAAAAGGAACTTGGAGCAGATTTGTTCAGTTACCCACCCACCCTCCTGAAATTCCCCTGTAACCTGAAACTGTTTTCTTTATTTTTCAATATTTTTATTGAAATTCCACCTTTAAAAAAAAAAATTCAGTACATAAGAATACATTTTAATAGTCAAAAAATAGAAAAAATCCCAGAATGCATTGGAGATCATACTATTTCATCCACTACCTTGCAGGCTTGATCAAACAAATTATATTATAGTAATATTTTATAAAAAGATAATCTAATCCCACTTCCAAAATAGAGGCTGTTTGGCAAAGAGGAAAGAAAAATTCCTGTCGCAGTAATAAATGGCCTATTAGCCCAACACCTCTGCATTAATATCAAATCAAAGATTGTGAAAATAATTCAAAACGGTCATCTCGGTTTTTGAAAATTTAAATTTAATTCAGATGTTGAGCTTCGAATCTTCTCTAAATGTAAGCATGACAATTCCATGTAACCATTGAGCATGAGTAGGTGGAACAAAGTCCTTCTATCCAAGCAACGCTACTGTCCTAGCCATGAGACAAAAGATAATTATATGCAAATCAGATGCAGTTAAAGTTGTGCCTCTCTCTCCAACAATACCAAACAAGGATTAGGCTTAAATTTTACTTTCACAAGTACAGAAAAAGTTTGAACTGCTTCCTTCCAATTGTTCAAAAGATGCAAAATTGTTGTCAATAAAAAGGTCTTTGAAACATTTAATACCCAATCTGTACCAGTCATTGAAGGTAGTAGTGTCTTGTAAAGAAGGTGGAAAAAGGTGATTGGATATAATGAGGTTGACAAGAGAGTAACTCTTGAAATCCAAAAAAACCTTCTAAACTGTACCTGTATTCTTGGTCTTTGTTTAATTATCAGGTTAGCAGTTAGTTTATTTTAAAAAGGACCCTAGAATTACCAACATAAAAGTATTCTTAACAAAATTTACTTGTATTTCTACCCATGAGGGACAGTCAACTCAGTTATCAAATTGTAGTAAAAGAATCAAGTTGCGTATATTGACTGCCCAAGAATAAAATCTAAAGTTAGGAAACACCAAACCACCATTCGTTTTGGCTTTTTGAAGATGAACTTTATTTAAGCAGGGGTATATTCCTTGCCATATTTAACAAGATGTAAGCGAATCAAGTGAATTGTAAAAAGATCTAGAAATTAATTTTTTTTAGATATTTACATATTGGACACTTTGTTCAATTTCAGATCCATGGAATGCCCGAGGTAACTGTTCTTGACACTTTTTATAATCTTTAATCTTCCAATAAAAGCTTAATATCTCTGTTAATCTGGCGGATCTCTAGCCCTTTTTTCACTGGCTAACCAGTAAATTGGCTGTTCAGTGAACTGGTTGAAGAAGCCATTTTTGCCATTCACACTCATTGTTAATTGGCTCTCTGTGTTCTTTCACACTCATCGCAAGTCATCCACGGGGATTGAGGAGTTTATCCTCTGGTGATGTCTGAGTGATCAATGTTTTATAATCCTTGTATTTAAATAAAATTAATCATGCTTAATTATAACATAATTTTATAATTAAGTATTATGTACAGCACAGTATGAGCCTTTCAGCCCCTGTTATTGTGCCGACCTATAATAACTTTTATAAATTTATAAAGGACTGTGGGAAAGTGGTAGCGGCAATACCGAACAATTTATAAAGACCATGGGAAAGTGGTAGTGTTATACACTAACAATCCTTTTAATTATGTTTGGGACTAAAGCGCTTTTGTTAGCACGAACACAGGAACAGCAATGGCAAATTCAAAATAATAGTTTGTATTAAATTATCAATAACAACATTTTTTAACTTTAAACTTTAACTCTAAACTGAACCCCACTATGCACAAATATATGTGTATAACTCAAAGTCCCACTCTGAAGTTATAGGAGTCCTGCAGGATAAATTGCAGTGCAGGAATTGACTAAAAATTCCTGCACATTCCTTTTTAGACTGCTCGTGTAGTGGCAAAATTCCTTGATTGTGTCGTTACATGCCTGCCGTCTTAAAAACCTACAAGTACCAAGGGGAACCCCATGCAATCACAAGGTGAAAGTTCTAACTATACAGAAATGGCACACAAGCATAGGTTTGAATCTATATTTGGTGCTGAGAGGTAGCAGCTCCACTTGGTGCACCTTTTTTAAAAAAAAATGCTTTCCAAATGTGAATTGACCTGAGAGACTAATATTGATGCATGTTCTGGGGATGTAAGGTCTAAATCCATCTCCATTAATTTTGGTATTTTGTATTGTGGACATAGTAATCTATAATAGTCTGAAAATAGCTACCCTGCAGCATCTTTATTGGATTTACTGTGCTCCCAATAAAATCTAGTTCAGTAACTTCATACTTGGTCTTTTAATTAAAATGTTGGTGCTTGCCACTTATTATTTGGGGAAATTATCAGAAATGCTATCAAGAATTGCTCACTGATTGAAATAGATTGGATAGAAGGGGGTTCTTCAGTGCTTTCAATCTCTTTGCTAAATTATCTGCTTGGAGATTAAAAGTTCAGATAGGTTAATTGGCCATTGTAAATTCTTCCCATTTTGGGGTATATGGTGGAATCTGGGTGGGAGGGGAGATGATGGAAATCAGGTAGAAATGCTTGTGGCTTGCATAATAAGTCAGGACTTATCAAGATATCAAAATTTCTTAATACATTGAGTAGTTACCTTCATTTTGGTTTTGGATTTGAGGTGCAGTTTTAATGAAAAGAGAATTCAATAATTTGTCATTTGACATTTACTTCGTATTGCAAATCTTGATATTTATTTTAAATATTGTGTCGAATAAGATCAAATGTGAGGCAATGTCAACTTGTACACCTTCCACTTTGAGTGTTTCATGCCCTAATAAATTAATTTTCATTTGTTCAAGTGGTAATTGTAAATTTTGTGTCCTTTAGCAACTAACTTGGAAGTTGAAATCAGTATTATTTTCCTTCAACCAATTTTAATTATAACCTTTGGAGCTCTGTCTGTGTTTTAATAAATGCTTCAACCTCCAGTATTGTCTGTTGGATCTTGATAATATTCCTTTATTTTGATAGCCAAACTGGACACATTTCAATTCAGTAATTTAGATGGCTTCTCATATTTTGTGTCCCTGTTTATATTCCTGGCTGGGCATTTCTGTATTTTACACATCTTTTTAGTTTCTCAATCATTTAAAGCTCCGCATGTGTTTTCACACCCTTTTAAAACATTTTTTTTCTTCTTGATTGTTAGATCATTTTTCCTCACTGGTCATTTGCCTATTTCTTTCTCAGATGACTTAATGCTCTAAACTTTGATATTTAATCTAATTGTCTGACAAGATCACTAGAATGTATTGAATGGGAATTTCCAGGCTTCTTTAAAATCCATATTGATAAACCTTTCCTGTGTATTTCATCAACATTTGCCTAATTTATGATTATTATTTGGATGTGACACCAAAATGTTGGGGAAACAAGTTTATAGAGGATATAATCAAGAAAAATGGAGATAACTTTGAGATTAATTTGTAACCAATAAATATTTAACACATTTTGGACTAATCTATAAATCTTAGTAAAATGAGCACTGCCAACTCAGGTGTTCATCATTAATTACTTGGATTTCTGCTATTCATTCTGCAGACATCTGCACTAGAAAATACTCATGACATTCATCTGGTTAAATTTCCAAATTTGAACAAATGGATTTTCAACACAGATTTGCTTGGATAATTGGTGAAATAAGCAGTTGTCAGCTTTCGGCCAGAAGATGTGAGATGATACAATCTTATGTCAGTTTAATAAATTTGGTGACGTTGCAGGGAAGAAAGACCTGAATATATCTGAAGGCCACAGGGCAATTTGATGTTTCTTTTAATTATTTAAAAATGCTTTTGATTTCCTGGTTTCAATATTGGACAAAAACAAAGAGTTAACACATCTTTAAATCACTGGATTTTGTTCACATTTGCCCAGCACACTCAAGATAGGTGTAGAATAATGGCACCTCAACTCCAAATACCAAGGTTCAAATTAACCTTGGCTGTGGTCCGTGTGGAGTTTTCATGCTATTCCAATGAATGGGTTTCTTTGAGGTCCTCCAATTTCCTCTCAGATCTCCAAGATGTGCTCGTGGATCAATAGACTACTTTTGCCCTTTGTGTGGTAAAAGAATCAAAAGAGAAAGTTGGTGGGCATGTGAAAGGGAATAAGTTGCAGTTCATTGGGAGTGTGGTAAATGAGAATTGGATTGGCATAATTACAGTAGTCCAAATGGCTGCCACCTGCATTGTAATAATATCATAAATAAGGATATTTGAAATGCAAAGGTAGTGGTGAGGGCTTTCAGCTTTATGTGAATAGAGAAGCTGATATTCGCCTTGAAGCAGTAAAGGTTTTCTGGTAATCTTCAATTATAAAGTTCTGTTGAAACTTTACTCGCAATGTTAGTAACAGTTGGATAGGTTTGTAATGATTGGCAAAGGACCTAGAAGTGACAGAGAAAAAGATTTATTTTTTTTACATTTTGGTAGTTATGATTGGGGGAGTCAACTGCCTGACATGACGAGGCAAATTCAGTTGTAACATTGAAAAAGGAATGAACAAATAGCTAAAAGAAAACCAATCGTCTTGGGAGGAGCAAGAACAAAGGATAACTCTAAAAGTCAACAAAAACATATTGAGCTAAATGGTTGTCTTTCTATGAACACAATATGAATTTTGAATTGTTATTTTAGTGCTCTTTTTATCTATTAGTTTTCAGGAGTAGGGTTTATTTGGGCATTTTGTGAGTTGAGCTCAACTGAGGTTGCCAGTGAAGAATACTTAATAATATGCCTTTTATGAATCCAAGATGCTCCAATCAACTTGGAACAATTTAGCATGTTTTAAATTGTTATATGGTGAAACCCATCAGCCTTTTTGGTCACCAACACAAACTGATAGATAGATAATTATGAATTGCTAGATAATGGCATATGTTTCAGTAGAACATCCTTCATGATCTTCAAAATCCAGTGAGTCCTTTTATTTTGCTTATTTGACAAGAATTTAGTACCCCCTCCAAAAGATGACATCAATGAACTGAAGCATAGGTAAAAATATGCACAAGTCTAGTACTGTATAGAATTTGAATGCTCATTCTTGTTCTGAGATTGGAGTGTGTGGGTCTATTTGTGAGCCAAAATCTTTTGGCATTGATACTATGTATAGGTGTAAGGAATAGCTTTTGAGAGTGGAACACATTTGAGTTTGGCAGAAACAGGATGAAAAAAAGTATTTTGAAGTTTTTAACCACATTCTGCAGTAATATGGCAATGGAGATTTCTGTAAGATGTGTTTCTGCTGTCTATTTTTTTGGTGGTTGTATTTGAAATCGCTTCACCTGTGAATATTTTTGAGCCACATTATTTGTCTTTGGCATGCCTCCAAATAATTGTAATATATGTGTTTTGTGTTTTGATGACTTTAAACAGATATTAAACTCCATGAAGGTAAATATTGGAAAACAAAAATACGAAGTTTACACCTGGCATTCCTTTTCTCTAATTTGGATTTTTGCTTCCTGCAAAAATTAGAACAACATTTTAACCAAATGCCAATGTTCTCCCCTTTACAGTATCTATTAAATGGGCAAATCATATGGCTGTCCCGGTTTGATCCAATTGAACCATGAGCTTCCACCACACAAGTATTATTTTCTTTGGCTTGGCTTCGCGGACGAAGATTTATGGAGGGGGTAAAAAGTCCACGTCAGCTGCAGGCTCGTTTGTGGCTGACCAGTCCGATGCGGGACAGGCAGACACGATTGCAGCGGTTGCAAGGGAAAATTGGTTGGTTGGGGTTGGGTGTTGGGTTTTTCCTCCTTTGCCTTTTGTCAGTGAGGTGGGCTCTGCGGTCTTCTTCAAAGGAGGCTTCTGCCCGCCAAACTGTGAGGCGCCAAGATGCACGGTTTGAGGCGTTATCAGCCCACTGGCGGTGGTCAATGTGGCAGGCACCAAGAGATTTCTTTAGGCAGTCCTTGTACCTTTTCTTTGGTGCACCTCTGTCACGGTGGCCAGTGGAGAGCTCGCCATATAACACGATCTTGGGAAGGCGATGGTCCTCCATTCTGGAGACGTGACCCATCCAGCGCAGCTGGATCTTCAGCAGCGTGGACTCGATGCTGTCGACCTCTGCCATCTCGAGTACCTCGACGTTAGGGGTGTGAGCGCTCCAATGGATGTTGAGGATGGAGCGGAGACAACGCTGGTGGAAGCGTTCTAGGAGCCGTAGGTGGTGCCGGTAGAGGACCCATGATTCGGAGCCGAACAGGAGTGTGGGTATGACAACGGCTCTGTATACGCTTATCTTTGTGAGGTTTTTCAGTTGGTTGTTTTTCCAGACTCTTTTGTGTAGTCTTCCAAAGGCGCTATTTGCCTTGGCGAGTCTGTTGTCTATCTCATTGTCGATCCTTGCATCTGATGAAATGGTGCAGCCGAGATAGGTAAACTGGTTGACCGTTTTGAGTTTTGTGTGCCCGATGGAGATGTGGGGGGGCTGGTAGTCATGGTGGGGAGCTGGCTGATGGAGGACCTCAGTTTTCTTCAGGCTGACTTCCAGGCAAAGTCCTCCTCAGCGACAAGATCTCCATCCTCAACCGATGGTCAGAACACTTCCAATCTCTTTTCAGTACCAACCGCTCAGTCCAAGATTCCGCCCTGCTCCAGCTCCCTCAACAGCCCCTAAGGCTAGAGCTGGATGAGGTTCCCACCCTGGATGAGACATATAAGGCAATCGAACAACTGAAAAGTGGCAAAGCAGCAGGTATGGATGGAATCCCCCCAGAAGTCTGGAAGGCTGGCGGCAAAACTCTGCATGCCAAACTGCATGAGTTTTTCAAGCTTTGTTGGGACCAAGGTAAACTGCCTCAGGATCTTCGTGATGCCACCATCATCACCCTGTAGAAAAACAAAGGCGAGAAATCAGACTGCTCAAACTACAGGGGAATCACGTTGCTCTCCATTGCAGGCAAAATCTTCGCTAGGATTCTACTAAATAGAATAATACCTAGTGTCGCTGAGAATATTCTCCCAGAATCACAGTGCGGCTTTCGCGCTAACAGAGGAACCACTGACATGGTCTTTGCCCTCAGACAGCTCCAAGAAAAGTGTAGAGAACAAAACAAAGGACTCTACATCACCTTTGTTGACCTCACCAAAGCCTTCGACACCGTGAGCAGGAAAGGGCTTTGGCAAATACTAGAGCGCATCGGATGTCCCCCAAAGTTCCTCAACATGATAATCCAACTGCACGAAAACCAACAAGGTCGGGTCAGATACAGCAATGAGCTCTCTGAACCCTTCTCCATTAACAATGGCGTGAAGCAAGGCTGTGTTCTCGCACCAACCCTCTTTTCAATCTTCTTCAGCATGATGCTGAACCAAGCCATGAAAGACCCCAACAATGAAGACGCTGTTTACATCCGGTACCGCACGGATGGCAGTCTCTTCAATCTGAGGCGCCTGCAAGCTCACACCAAGACACAAGAGAAACTTGTCCGTGAACTACTCTTTGCAGATGATGCCGCTTTAGTTGCCCATTCAGAGCCAGCTCTTCAGCGCTTGACGTCCTGCTTTGCGGAAACTGCCACAAGTATTATTTAATGTTTCACTAAGTATACCTTGTTGAAAATGGCTGACATTTAAATAATTAACTTTAATAGTAACTCAATCTCAGTGCAGCAGAAAGTAGGTCAGATTATATATGAGCTCGGGAATCAAATACTTTTCAACCTTAAAACAGTATTTTTATTGATTCTTCATGTAATTCTAAAACTATGAAGAGTAAATTTCAAGTAACTTTTTTGTTTTTGAATTTGCAATTTCTCGGCCATGAAAGACGTTGGGCGACAAACGTGAGATTGAGTCACACCCTGCAAATACATTAGTTATTTCAGTGCTTGGGCACTCGCCCAGGATAACCTTCTTTTGTGAGGGGAAGAGGTTTGGTCTTAATTTTTGACAATTTATCTCAAGCATTTAGGCCTGTAGATTATCTCTGAGTCACAGATTTTGTGAGAAGGAAGTTTACTGTATGGATGTGCATGCATTATCAGTGTCATCTGTATAGTTCTCTACAAAATCAATGTACTTTCCAATGAGCATGCATAAAAAAGGCCTTTGTATCTCCGAATTAATTTTCAAAAAGCATTTTGGTAAACTTTAAAAGAGTTTCCTTTATTTTCTTCAAGGATAAAATTGCTGTGAAGCAGAAGATATCAGTAGAGATGGCAGAGGAACTAAATGAGTATTTTTGTTAGCCTTCACTGAGGAAGACCATAGCAATATACCAGATGGTCAGAGGACTTGAGGAATAGAATTAAGTACAGTCAAGATTACTAGAGAGATAGTACTTAGTTAGCTAAATGGGCTAATGACAAGTCTCCCAGACCAGATGAGGTGCACCCAAGTGTTCTGAAGCTGGCGGCTTTGGAGATTATGGAGGTATTTGAAATTATTTTCTAGAAATCAATAGACTCTAGCATGGTCCCAGAGGATTGGAAGGTCATAAATGGGGTTCCGCTATTTAAGAAAGGAGGGAAGCATAAAAATAGAAATTACAGGCCTATTAGTCTGATGTCGGTAGTTGGAAATTTATTGGAGTCCATCCTCAAGGGTGAGGTTATGAAATACCTTGAGGTGCATGACATAAGACCAAGCCAGTATGGTTTCATGAAGGAAAGATCCTGCCTGACCAACCTATTGATTTTTTTTAGGAAATATCAAGTAGGCTGTGGATGTTGTGTATATGGATTTTCAAAAGGCATTCAATAAGGTGTCACATAAGAGGCTGCTTAATAAGATGAGAGGCTATGGAATTGCAGGAAAGGTATTAGATTCGGTGGAGCATTGATTGGCTCATGGGCAGAAAGCAAAAGTTGGGAATAAAGGGACCCTGTTCTGGTTGGTTGCCAGTTACTAGTGGTGTTCTGCAGGGGCCGGTGTTGGGGCCAGTTATTTTTACAATGTATATTGATGATTTAGATCATGGATTGAATGGTTTTGTGGCTAAATTTGTAGATGACACCAAGGTAGGTGGTGGAGTAGGAAGGGTGAAACCAAAAAGTTGCAGAGAGGCTTGGACAGCTTAGGAGAGGATACAAAGAAATGATAAATGAGATACAATGTTGATAAATGTATGATTGTACATTTTGGAAGAGGAAATAGATTATTATTTGGATGGGGAGAAAATTCTAAAGGACTTGGGGGTCCTCATGCAGGATTACCTAAAAGTTAACCACCAGGTTGGATCGGCAGTAAAGAAAATGAATGCTATGGAATAGTGTACAAAAGTAAATGGGTGTTGATAAGTCTCTACGGGGCACTGGTGAGACCTCATTTGGAGTAACGTGTGCAGTTTAAGGCCCCTTCTCTTAGAAGAGATGTAATGATACTGGAGGGAGTGCAGAAAATTTACCAGGATGATAGCAAGGGCTAACATATGAGGATCGTTTATTGGCTCTTCGACTGTATTCATTGGAGTATAGAAGAATGAGAGGGAATCTCATAGAAGCATTTTGAATACAGAAAGGATTGGACGGAGTAGATATTTCCTGTGGTGGGTGAATCCAAGATGAGAGGACATTAATGTAGTCTTTGAATTGGAAGGTACCCATTTAAAACCGATGAGAAATTTCTTTAGGCAGAGGGTCATGGGTTTGTGGAATTTGTGGCCACATCCAGCAGTGGAGGCCTGTTTTTTGGGTGAGTTTGAGAAGATTGATAGGTATCTAATTAGTCAGGAAATCAAGGGATACGGGGAAAAAGCCAGAATTTGGAATTGGATGTGAGAATGGTTTAGCTAAGGGTGGAATTGCAGAGCAGACTCGTTGGGCCGAATGGTCTACTTCTGTTCCTTTATATTGTAAATATATGGGTTGTTTTGAAACAAGATTTGTATGCACAGTATTTAATTCCAATAGTTTCTTTTCCATTATTGCATTGTCAAATTTCTGTGCAATTGCTTCTTAATTTTTTCCTCCATGATCCAATATATTTGAATGCATCTGGTGTTTTTACTGTACATTTTTCAATTGCTCTCTGCCCATCAGTGGCTTTCACAGTCACATGACTGAGTCCTCCTTGGACTAATATCTTGCCATCTTGCCCTCACCCCGTTCAGGAATGTTCCAAAAATCCATGCAATAACATCCTATTAAGATTCACTTCAAAAACCCAGCCTTGCCATGTTTGGCATCTCAACACTTGAATTCTTTGTGCAACTATCTGACTGCTCTGTTTCCCACCCTTTTCTGAAAAAATCCTCTGATCAGTTTATTGGCATTCCAATATACTGATACACTGCCCATCACTTACCATCAAAGTAACTGAGCAAATGTACCATATTCTGCAAAGTGATTCTTGAATCTGACAATATTTGCATCTGAAAGAAATGTAAAGAAAATGGTTGATTTTTTGAACACGAAGGTACTCACCTGCAATGCAGTGTAGTCTTTCTGCAGCTAGGTGGTAGACCATTTCCTGCTTGCACTGTAAGAATACTCGATCAACTGGGAGGCTGGTCCCTGCCTGCGGTGCATTCTGGCAAAGGCAGCTGAAATATTTGTCGATGGCTTTGCAGAAAATCTCTGATTTGCCAATGGGTAACAGAGCTTCAAGCAGGTATTGTAAATCTTTTGTTTTCTGTTTGAAGAATGCTTTTGCTTGGAGGCTTTTTTATAGGTTGTGCAGCAAGTTTTCAAATGATAGAATTAAATGTGACATGTATGTAATTGTTTTTATTTTACATTGTATATCTGGTGATTTTATGAAAAATGAATACTTAGACTGGTGGAAGTATATACAGGTGTCTTTTGTGGAAAATTGATCCTTGTTTTATTTTACCATTACCAATGAATTGATATTCTAATCAGGTACATTGCAGAGAATGGCGTGTTTTGATAAAGTACTTGTATTTCTGTGTAAGCGTTAACCTTCGCACCATGGATTTCTTATCCTTTATCCCTTGAAAAGAAAAACTGAGCTTATTTTTCTAATGCCCAGAATGCAGGCTTGACAAGTACATGTCATTTTCATCATTCATTTATACTGTATTCACTAATTTGGTCTCTTTTACTGGCTCTTCATTTGCCAATTGCACATGCATATATTTTGAGCTGTTTTGTGCTTTGAAGGGTTGGAAGCAAAGGGTACAATGGGGTTGTTTAGACAATAGTATGTGAAAGCCTTGCATCTTTATTGCTGTTTAAGAAACTTATAAATCAATTATTTTATTTCCACACATTCTGGGGGGCAAAAAAAAGTTGAACAGTAAACATTAAACTAAAATACAAAGAGTCCATGTAATGGCCAAGATATAAATCTTGAAATCACAGGCAGTGGTGTAGTTAATGGTGCAGGATGAAATTCTGGGTAGTTGAGCTTTTTTCAGAATGTTCAGATTTTCCTCATTAGGAAATCTGGGTTCTCGTATTTCATTTGGATACTTGCAATTCAGACAATGAATATGAAATTGGGTGACGAAAAGTTAAAACTATTTGTCATGTAGAGTTTTTAAAACTTGTAATATTGTGATCTGAAAGCAGTAAAAGACAAATTTACAAAAGAATACATTTTTAAAATTAGAAGTCAATTAGAGTTGGGTTAAAATGATAAAGCACAAACTGGCACCTCACAAAATTGATCCTTTGGTGAACAGGTGGTGAATCATCGGATTGCTTTAAAAAAAACAAAGTCTTCCCTTTGGGAACAGTATCATTCCACATCCAGAGAGCTGTGACAAGACAAATGAAAAAAAAACTTAGTTAACAGCAGATACTACCATGTGGGAATATTCAAAATAGGAATTACTTTGACTGCAGCAGTGTAAAATTTTTAATTTTTAAAAAAAATTAAGAGCGACCGTCTTCTGAATATCAACATTGGGCAATTAATATACTGTCACAAAGTGTTTTTGATGCTGAGGACTAACTTTAATGATTTTAAATATTCAGGATGGACATTGAAACTTGTGGTTTGAAACAAAACCAAAGTGGATGATAGGAACAGCATGTGTATTTTTATTATTGCTCCATAAACTGCAGCTGTTTAGGTTTATGGTCTTGAATTGCATGAAGGTTCAGATCTTTCAAGGTGAAATGCAAATGCTTTCCCTCAGCTGATTAATATTTCTGTAGTCTTATCTCTTTTAATATTATTAAATATTCATTAATTCATGCTTTCGGTTTAATGTGCAAACTTGCAGCTGTTGTTTTTGTAAGCAAATCTATAAATTTCAAATGCTTGGGCACTTCTGAATGTGCTGTGTCTCCCATCACGCTTATTTTATTTTAAAAACTAAATCAAAAGCTGCCATGGAAATTTGGTGGGGAGGCAGCAGACAAGGTAGAGAGATTTATTCAGGAGTAGAGTACTCAATGTGCTCAAGCAATTTAATCTGCCAAATACTGTTCTCCAGTCATTTTAAT
Source organism: Narcine bancroftii (assembly GCF_036971445.1). NCBI lineage: Eukaryota > Metazoa > Chordata > Chondrichthyes > Torpediniformes > Narcinidae > Narcine > Narcine bancroftii. The sequence goes on from NC_091473.1 coordinate 241,231,585, forward strand.
TTGCCTAGCTTTTTGACAGGAAATGTATCAACTGTTTGTGAAGTAAAGTCTTGAAGGCCAAAGTCAAAATAGCCCAATAATGGATTCCATTCCATTGTATTTACATTGGGACAAGCTGTGAAAAATTTCTAAACTGGTTTGTGAAGTGTGCAAACTTCTGTTAGTGTCAAACATGTAGAGCAAAAATGGGTCAACAACGAGCCTGCAGCAGACGTGGACATACCCCTCCATAAATCTTTGTCCGCGAAGCCAAGCCAAAGAAAGAAGAGCAAAAATGGGTTATATGCTCATCATTTGAAAAATTGGTCTATAGTTGCAACTGAGCCATTGGTTAGAAAGATTGCTTTTTAAATTTAGACTTGTGTTTAGAACATAAATAGAAGTAATAGGTCCATCTTCCACTTTCCCCAATATCTCGATTCCAATATTCAAGGATTTAATTAAAAAAAAAAAATTTGAGCTCATGATTTCTGGATTGCTTATGGCAGCAATTCCTCACTTGGATATCTGCAGGACTGATTAACCGCATCCGATGCTCCCTTTGTATACTTCTGTACATTGGAGAGACTGGGCGCAGATTGGGAGAGTACTTTTGCTCCATCCGTGGCAGTGACGGAGACCTCCCATTTAAGTTCTGTGTCGCACTCACACATCTGTCTATGACCCTGTGTACTGCCCCACCAAGACCACCTGCAAATTGGAGGAATAACACCTGATTTTTTTTTTCCCATTTGGGTACTCTCCAGCCAAATGACATTAACATTGACTTTTCTGCTAATGTGCTCTCTTTCCCCCCCCCCCACTTCTCCTTTCCAGTTCTTCTCCCTCCCTTCACTTAGTCATCCCTCCTCCCCTTCATCACTTCTTCCCTTCTCCACCTATCACCTCCTACTTTTTTGACCAACCCTCCCCTACTCTTTTGTTCAGATTTTTTTTCCAAGCCTGAAATATGTATTTTTATCTTTACTACATCAAGGGGACTTGAGCTGTTGAGTTTCTCCATCTTTGTGTTTTTACTTAAACCATGGTGTCTGCAGATTTGTGTTTTACAACTGATTATCCTCAAGAAGCAGCAGCAGGGATTCTTTGGCTGTTTGAAATTTTGTGCAAGTTAGAATATGGTCAGTGAAGTTCCAGATAGGCTTTTAAGTTGACTAAAGTCAAAGGTGATAAAGGCTAGAATGTGGTAGTAGTATAAATGGATCTAATGCAGGAGCAGGGTAAGATTAAAATTCATAGTGGAAGTCGGCATTCTTGGTAGCATCATACATTTGTGTTTGGTATTATTCCAATATGAAACCTGTTCCTTAACTTTCTCTGAAAGAAATAGAATTGAGGTATGAATATACTTGATGCAGTATTTTTCTGCTCTAAATTGATTGTGACATTAATTTGCCTGATGCTTGCAAATGCTTTAGGGTTGCACCGTACAAGGCAATCAACTTTTGTTTAAAAGTGCATTCTTCCTGGACCTTTTCCAACTATCTCTGAAAAGAAGCCTTGTTGGCTAAAAGATGAAAGTGCCTCCTTTCTTTCTCCTATTGCCTGTGTGTGTCCCAAAGATGCCAAATTTTCTTTTCTCCTTCTGTGTCATCAAACCTGAAATTTCTGATTGTAGGTTCTGTATACAATACTAGTGTATTGTTGGCTAAAATTCCCACACAGCAGACCTATTAATAATAGAATGAATTTAGTTTGCTTAAAGAGCGCCTGCTGAATTGATCCATGAACCACGAGTGTCTCAATAACTCAAAGGCTTGCCAAGCCAGGTCCCCCATTTAAAAGGTTTGTGATCGAATTTCTTTAGAACAGAACAAAAACAGTTGATATTCCTTGTAGTAACAATTTCCTAACAAAGCAACCATAGCCCCTAAATTCAGAACACTGAACACATTTCCCTTTTTTTAAATAGTCAACTCTAACTTGAGCGCTGTTTGATTGGATCAAGGCCATTAATCATAGACGACAAATCTATCAGCAGTTACCTTATTGTCATCTTGAAAAGCGTATCCGGTTTGGTGAATTCAGAGATGAATCTGGACACAAGTGTTAGAATGACACATAACTTTTAACACACAGGGAAGAATGTCAAACATTACTCGATTACTATATTTCATAAACAACGATATTGACATTCTCATTGGACAGAGGTTGGACTCCAATACCAGTGGCCGCCTATACTCTACACCATAGATTATCAATGTGAAGCGTGAGAATATTTCGGTGGGGCATGGATCTTAATATTTTAGTGGGGCGTAGGAATATTTTGGGAAATGATTAAAAAGTTGGTTTGAAAAAATAAGGTCGTTATATTGGTGTGAAAGATGTGACTTAGCAACACTCAGTTACAACACAATTGTAACTTCCAAGTAAAATCTTTGTTTTTTTATTTTCAATGTATTTTTGCTCTTCCAATTTTTCTCTTATTTAACTGTTATCCTTAGTTAACGTTATAATTATTTTTTTTCTGACTAGTCTTATTATCATCCATTCCAAATGATCTCAACAATCATGTCTCCATTCATACCCTTTTCCTTTCTCAGTTCAGTAGTGTGACCTGTATCTGTATGGATCTTTTTGCACCAGTGTATTGATGGGGTGGAGGTGGCACTAGCCTGAGAGGATGCCAAAATGGCGCTGTTGTATTTATTAATCTGTTTCAGGGAGCTTACGCTGTTGTATATTCAAAATAAGCAGATCAAGCAAGCAAAAGTTTTGACAATATTCAGTGGAGTTCTTGAAGTTTGGATTCTTCCTGCTGTACATGATGAACGTGCTCCTTTTGGCCTATTATGCCAACAGACTTTAACAAATGAATCGATGAAAGCAGACCGTTTGAAGCTCATTTGAGGGTAAAACATCCAAACCATGTCAATTCAAAATTGGAGTATTTTAAATCACTGAAAGAGAAATTTGAAAATCGATCAAAAAACACTTCATTATTCGCTGTGTAAACTACAGCCCTGAATCATACCCTTGAAGCTAGCTAAGAAATTTCTCTGCTGATAGCAAAACCTGGGAAGAATCGTACAATGGGGGAGGAACTGATTAAACCAGCAATATTATTGTTTCTCAAAACAGTTCTGCAAAAGGATGACAAAGATGTCCGAGCAATCCCACCGAGTAATAGTACTGTCTGCAACAGAATAGATGACATGGATCAAGATGTTGAAAAACAGCTTATTGAGAAGTTGAAATCATGAAAGTTCTGAATGAATCTACCATATGGGACAGTGAGGCTCTGTTATTGGCATACGTGAGATATGTTGATCAGGAAGAGTTTCAAGAAGGGATGTTGTTTTGTGTATCATTAGAAACAATCACGACTGCAGTTGAATCTACAGCAAGCTCAAAAATTATTTGGATGAAAATGAAATATCAAAAGGAAACATTATATCTTGTGCTGCAGATGGTGCACCTGCTATGATGGGTTAAAAAAAAAACCCAGGATATATAAAATTAATGAAGGATGAAAATTCATGTATGTTGGTTGTGCATTGTGCTATCCACTGATACATTTTAGTTGCCAAGAAAGTTTCCCCTGTTCTACTCGAGGTGCTACATTCTGTGATCAACTGTATCAATGCCATCAAAGCTAATGCCAAATGAGAACGTCTGTTTAAGCAGTTTTAAGTCGATTTATAAAAATAAAAAATGCAGAGTGAGATTATTACTTCACACTGAAGTAAGGTGGTTGTCAAAAGGAAACTGCTTCAAAAGATTTATGGAAGTGTTTGATCCGAGTTTTTGAAGGACAAACCTGAAATGAAGCTCTTGCTAACAACAGATGGCAAAGCTTGGATAAGCAGCCTGTCAATGGACATTTTTGAGAAACTAAGTACATTGAACAAGCTTGTGGCAAATAGCAAACATGAAGCTCATCGATGCAAACACAAAGATATTTGGATTCACGACACTTCTAGAATAATGCCAAAGGAATATTTCTACAAGACATTTCAGTCAATTTTATTAGTTGAATAAGTGTGAGGTAACTCATGCTGCTACAAACGTCACTGTTGACCATTTGAAAATGTTGGGTACCGACTTCAATAATAGATTTTGTGATTTAAAGGCAATGGATTTTCCCTCTTGGTTAACTCAGCCATTGTTGGTGGACTTGTCTGAAGTTACAGTGCAATGCCAAAAGGAGTTGTGATGAATCTGCGAAAACTCTGTTCAAAGTGAAATGAATCATGATGTGGCTGTATAACGAGATTGAAAAGAAATACCCAAACTAGACTTCTTTAGCAAGTACGTTTTCCATTGTCTTGTTTAGTAGAATGCAGCTTCGGGGATATTAGTGATTTGATACAAACTAAGAGAAACCGATTGGGAAATTACAAAACGTGGTGATTTAAGGTTGAAACTAAACTTAAAATTAGTCCCTCAAGTCAAAATCGGCAGCCAGCATCAGGAGCAAGATTCCCTCTGAAGTGATGACAATTGTTGAATGTATGTTTGAGATAGTTGACATATTGAAGTACCGGGTAGTTGTGTATTCCTGACTTCAATTGCACTGAAATACACTTGCAGTAAATGATTTAATTAAAACTTCTTTTGACTATAATTTTTTTCCGCTAATGGTGGGGTGTTTTTTTTTTTGAAAAGTTAAAGTGGGTCCTTGGACAAAAAAGATTGAGAACCATTTCTCTGCACATTCACACTCCAGTATACCCTCTGCAGACACACACATCTGGTTCCCTGGGGTGCGGCTCTGCAAGTTCTGATCTATCGCAGTACTACAGGTCAGCTTCAGTGTAGTGCATACCTTGCCTGTGATGTCCGCAGTAGTGACATGGCATGGAGCAATAACCAGGGCTTGAGCCATAAGGCAGAGAGAAAATATGCTTCAGACATGTCAAACTCACACCCGCGGGCCTAATTTGGCCTGTGATATAATTATATTTGGCCCGCAAGATCATATCAAATATGTATTGGAGCTGGCCCGCTGGCTACCGCGCCAGCAGAGCGCATGCACAGCTAATACTACAAATCCCAGAATGCTTTGCAAATGCGTTGGCGCTGGCCCGTCACCCCGCTAATCGCCCCCACCTCCTCTCTTTACTTTCATTGGCATCTGCGACCTGTCGCCCAACTCGCATGTAATAAACCCCTTACGAAAAATGGCCAAACGAAAGACAGAAAACAGGACCTTTCAAGACAGGTGGGAGGGAGACTCTATGTTCATCATTTTAAAAGACAAACCTTTTTGTCGTTGAAGCAAGTTGTTATTTTTATGACTTGTTGGCTTGTGAAAAAAATACATTTAAAAGGAGCTTAAAGGCTATAGAGAAATATTATTTATTGAATATTTTATTTCTCATTTGTTAATGCCTCTTCTGGAAAGTGTTTAACCCAAACTATTATTAAACATTTATTTTAATAAGAAAAAGTTAAACATTACATATGTTGAAAGAAGAGAAAACATGCAGTTGTTGTTGAAAATTTTCAATAAATATTTAGTTTGGCCCACGACTTAGTCCAAGTTTTTAATTTTGGCCCTCTGTGAATTTGAGTTTGACACCCCTGATATGCTTTGCATCAAATTTGTATACAGTTCTGATCTGGGCATCTAGCCAATAATGACCCTAGGTGATTTTAATTAGCCAACGGCATGGTGTGCACTAATGTGGGACTAGAGTCCAACCTGATTGACAGGTGATGTGACTTCCGAATAAGTTTCAGACAGGGATGACGTGATCACCTGCAACCCACAATATTCCAGACAGGCAGGGAGGCCATGTGTTTCTCCACAATCCACATGTAACACATATCCTACCCTTAATATCATTTTTGTTTCATTGTCTCCTATATACTTTGGAGAATGCGTTATTGGAAAATCTGAAGAAATTTGATAGAGTTTACCCATGAGAGCAACCTGTAAGCAAGTTCTTTTACTTTCAGGCCTGAGCCTCAACAAAGATCTCATCCTGTTATCACAGAATCTGAAGCACAAGAACCAGAGGATGAAATTTTGGGATCTGATGATGAAGAACAAGAGGACCCCAGTGACTATTGTAAAGGTAAGTTTGTTTCTTCCCAGAGGCCTTGCAGTTTCTACTTATAACCATATATAACCATATAACCGTTTACAGCACGGAAACAGGCCATGTCAGCCCTTCACTTGTTTTTCTTTTCCATGTTTTATCTTTGCTTTTATTAATCTGTTATTTTGTAACTTTTCTTCATCTTGGTCTTTGAATACTGGTTGGAATAGTAATGATTTGTGTTCCCTGATGTGAGTGAGAAAGGAGATGTACGTTGAGATTAATAATGGGAAATAAATAGCTGTCTATATTTAGTGACACAGGATGACAAGATCAAGGGGCTGATTGTGATTCTGTTGTGATACTGAAGTATAGTTTGCCATGAACAAAGAACTAACTGCCCCATGACTTCTGATATGAAACTTTAATTGCAAGATTGATGTAGAACATGTTTACAAAAGTGTGAGGAATGATCTGCCAAACAAACTTTTTTTGTTGTTTTCATCACTTTTTCCTCATTGTGGTTTAAACGTGTCTTTTTCTGAAACAATAGCTATTACCGTTGAACTATTTTCCTTTCATTAGGTGGATACCATCATGTCAAAATTGGCGATCTTTTTAATGGACGATACCATGTGATTCGCAAGTTGGGGTGGGGCCACTTTTCTACAGTGTGGTTGTGTTGGGATATTCAGTAAGTCAATTTTAACTGTTTTTAAAATTCAATGAGATTACTCAGAATGGCTTAGCTACTTTTTTGGTATTCACATCTCTAAATAGGACACCACCTGTGAAACAAAGGTTTTTTAAAAAACTAAGTTTGGAGGCAAAATGTTTTGAAGTAATGCATCTCTCCTGCCATCTGGCTGAACTTCACACATTTGAAATGATCTTGAAGAAATTTGCAAATTTTAATGCTTTCTAGTTATCTCTTTGATTCCTATAAAAACATCTGTTATTCAATGATTTGTATGCAGTGGCTGCTACACACAGAAAACACCACTGGACTCGGTGGGGTTTCCAGTAGAACTGTTGATTTGAATTTCACGTGTGCCCCTTTAAGGCCAATGGGAGATCTACCCCGTGCAGTGGTGATGTCATCACGTGGCCCAGGGTGTCAGCTGTGGCCTAAGCCACGAGGCAATGAGCAAGCCCAAACAGCGCCATCTTCTGCAGCTGCCCCGCCAGCGCGGTGGTACAAACGGGGCCGTTACGTTCACAGAGATGTGCCCTGTCACATGTATTTGATTTAGCAAGATAAATGAGTGGTTTCTTCAGTCAATATTTTAGCCATGATACAACTATAATAATCTATTGACCAGAACTAATCCAAATTCTTATATGAACAATGAGAAGCTACACCATTTAATGAGTCTAAAGTAGGAAAGGATGATTGTTTATCATTGGTGGGTGGGGGGGAAAAGAAGGGGTGGTGTGATATCCTAAAATACATGAACATTGATTTTATTTCAATTTTTTACATTTTATTTAAAGCATGGTAGAAGCAGATTCTGGCCATTTAAACCCTTGCTGCCCAATTACCCTCACAATAATCTATGACTGAAAGTTTTGGAGGGTGTGTGAAAACTGGAGCACCTGGGGAAAACCCACACAAACCCCTAACAGTGTTGGATTTGAACCCAGGTCACTGGTGCTGTAATAGCGCTGCCACTAACACTATGCTAATTGTCCCAGATTTTTTTCCAGATGTAGATTTATTTATTTTCTCCCATTCTTAATTTTCTCCATGCCACCAACTCCTCTCTTTCACCCCCACCACCACCAACCACCCCCACGCCCAGTATTATTGGTATCAATTCTTTCTACTTTCACTGACCGTTTCTATCCACTGTGTTGCCTGAATCTCTCCAGCTATGTTCACTCAAGATTCCAACATCTGCTGTTTCTCTTGTTTGGGTCAATTGCACTTGATTGAAAATATTTTCCTAGCATTTTGTTGGAAAAAAACTGTATATACAGGTACACGATTCTTTATCCGGAACCCTTGGGGGACAGTGTGTTCTGAATTTCAGATTTTTCCAGATTTCGGAAAGCCCAACCGAATTGTGCTGCTGTATCCAACCCCACTCCTTTCCAGTCGCCCGGCCGTCTCCCCTGATCGCCGGTCCCCCGCCACCCCTTTCCAGTCGCCTGGCTGTCTCCCCCGCCTGCCGGTCCCCCGCCACCCCTTTCCAGTCGACTGCCCGTCTCCCCCGCCCGCCGGTCCCCCGCCACCCGGCCGTCTCCCCCGCCCGCCGGTCCCCCGCCACCCGGCCGTCTCCCCCGCCCGCCGGTCCCCCGCCACCCGGCCGTCTCCCCCGCCCGCCGGTCCCCCGCCACCCGGCCGTCTCCCCCGCCCGCCGGTCCCCCGCCACCCGGCCGTCTCCCCCGCCCGCCGGTCCCCCCGCCACCCGGCCGTCTCCCCCGCCCGCCGGTCCCCCCGCCACCCGGCCGTCTCCCCCGCCCGCCGGTCCCCCGCCACCCGGCCGTCTCCCCCGCCCGCCGGTCCCCCGCCACCCGGCCGTCTCCCCCGCCCGCCGGTCCCCCGCCACCAGCGTCTCCCCCGCCCGCCGGTCCCCCGCCACCCGGCCGTCTCCCCCGCCCGCCGGTCCCCCGCCACCCGGCCGTCTCCCCCGCCCGCCGGTCCCCCGCCACCCGGCCGTCTCCCCCGCCCGCCGGTCCCCCCGCCACCCGGCCGTCTCCCCCGCCCGCCGGTCCCCCGCCACCCGGCCGTCTCCCCCGCCCGCCGGTCCCCCCGCCACCCGGCCGTCTCCCCCGCCCGCCGGTCCCCCGCCACCCGGCCGTCTCCCCCGCCCGCCGGTCCCCCGCCACCCGGCCGTCTCCCCCGCCCGCCGGTCCCCCGCCACCCGGCCGTCTCCCCCGCCCGCCGGTCCCCCGCCACCCGGCCGTCTCCCCCGCCCGCCGGTCCCCCGCCACCCGGCCGTCTCCCCCGCCCGCCGGTCCCCCGCCACCCGGCCGTCTCCCCCGCCCGCCGGTCCCCCGCCACCCGGCCGTCTCCCCCGCCCGCCGGTCCCCCGCCACCCGGCCGTCTCCCCCGCCCGCCGGTCCCCCGCCACCCGGCCGTCTCCCCCGCCCGCCGGTCCCCCGCCACCCGGCCGTCTCCCCCGCCCGCCGGTCCCCCGCCACCCGGCCGTCTCCCCCGCCCGCCGGTCCCCCGCCACCCGGCCGTCTCCCCCGCCCGCCGGTCCCCCGCCACCCGGCCGTCTCCCCCGCCCGCCGGTCCCCCGCCACCCGGCCGTCTCCCCCGCCCGCCGGTCCCCCGCCACCCGGCCGTCTCCCCCGCCCGCCGGTCCCCCGCCACCCGGCCGTCTCCCCCGCCCGCCGGTCCCCCGCCACCCGGCCGTCTCCCCCGCCCGCCGGTCCCCCGCCACCCGGCCGTCTCCCCCGCCCGCCGGTCCCCCGCCACCCGGCCGTCTCCCCCGCCCGCCGGTCCCCCGCCACCCGGCCGTCTCCCCCGCCCGCCGGTCCCCCGCCACCCGGCCGTCTCCCCCGCCCGCCGGTCCCCCGCCACCCGGCCGTCTCCCCCGCCCGCCGGTCCCCCGCCACCCGGCCGTCTCCCCCGCCCGCCGGTCCCCCGCCACCCGGCCGTCTCCCCCGCCCGCCGGTCCCCCGCCACCCGGCCGTCTCCCCCGCCCGCCGGTCCCCCGCCACCCGGCCGTCTCCCCCGCCCGCCGGTCCCCCGCCACCCGGCCGTCTCCCCCGCCCGCCGGTCCCCCGCCACCCGGCCGTCTCCCCCGCCCGCCGGTCCCCCGCCACCCGGCCGTCTCCCCCGCCCGCCGGTCCCCCGCCACCCGGCCGTCTCCCCCGCCCGCCGGTCCCCCGCCACCCGGCCGTCTCCCCCGCCCGCCGGTCCCCCGCCACCCGGCCGTCTCCCCCGCCCGCCGGTCCCCCGCCCGCCGGTCTCCCCTTCCTGGATTTTGGAGCTTTCTGGATAAAGGATAGTGTACCTGTACTTCAGTTTTTCACAAGTGGTTTGAACTTGAGGCTTGGATATAGAAAGCTGGGATAGTTACATTACTCTCATAAATAATGTTTGGCTATTTTACTTTATATGTATTTTGCTTGAATCCATATTAAACTATGACTAATTTAGGGTGAAAAGGTTTGTTGCCATGAAGGTTGTCAAAAGTGCTGAGCATTACACAGAAACTGCTCTGGATGAAATCAAACTACTGAAAGCAGTAAGTAACTTCATTGTTACAATTTTCAGCATTGGTAATTTTTTTTGTAATTTTGGTTGTTTTAATTGCATGTGCAAGGTTAACAAATGACAAATAGTTTGATGACAAACACTGTTTATAAATAATATTGCACAATTACTTTTGTTTTTTAGGTTCGCAATAGTGATCCAAGTGATCCAAACAAAGAGAAAGTGGTTCAGTTACTGGATGACTTCAAAACTTCAGGAGTGAATGGATCACGTATCCTATTATTGCTTTTTGCTGTATTATCAATTTAGCTATTAGTACAGTGAATGTTGAAAATTAGACTGGAGTGGAATGTTATTGTTGAAGCAAAGTATTTCAATGTTGCAAATAGGAAAAGAAAAAGCAGAGACAAACCTGGCTGATTTAAAAACTTTGCAGTGAGGCACAGTTAATCCATTATTTTGAGATCAGACCCTCAGGCATTTAAACGTGTAGTTTTTTTTTAAAAAAAGAGTAATGCTTTAAATTAAAAACTTCCAAAAAATCTGCCTCATCTGCTAAGGGATCATTGACATTTTGGGTCGAGATCTTGCAGCTAGATGCCACCAGGCCTGTTGAGCTCCGACAGCAATTTTATTTTTGCTCCAAAATACTCCATCTCCAGTCTCCACCTTGCTTTAGTTAATATTTTACAGCTTTTTAGTGTTTGCCTAACTCCTCCAATATTAAGCTACTCCACTGTTTTAGGAATCATTCACAAAAACAAGTTTTATACATTCAAGATCGAAGATGTTCAAACAAGGCAAGAGTGAAACTCAAGTAGATTTGGTGTATATTGGCAAAGGAGAAATGGGCATGCTTTTGAAAACAACAAATCATTGATTATTTTTTTGAGTGCTTAATTGTTTCACCATTTATTGGATCGGATAATATCCACTGTTTAATACACATTAAACAGAATCAAAATGTTCAAAAAAATAGAACAAGCAAAAGAAATTGGATTAATGGAAATCTCAAAAATACAAAAGGCTTTGTGCAGCATTTCTGTAGTTATACAGATAGCGTTTTGGATCGATGAATTTTCATTGGAACAAAGGAAAATTAGAACTCAAACTTGTTTTAATGCTGAGGAGGGGAAGAGAATATAATAGGGTGGAAACCAAAGACTGCCTAAAATGGTGGTGCTGGCTGAGACTGGATGGATGATAAAGGCTTAATCATAATTTGGAAGAGATTGAACAAGAGAGGGATGGGAACAAAAAGACCTTGACATTTTTCAAGATGTCTGCATGGTGTTTGAAGTGTTGGGACATCACCTGCTGAAGTGGATCATCAAATCAAACTACCAGGGACTTCCAGTCAATTGTGTGAAGAGCATAATTCGGCAAGTAAGTATGGTAAATCTTACCGTTTTTCAGGGGAATAAAGGAAAATTGTAAGCAAGAGAATTAACCAGAAAGTGTGCCGAACCAAATACCATATCCTTTCATGAAAATCATAAAATTAATTAAAAAAATACAACAGTGTGGACTTATCTTTGATGGAACTTTGTGTGGTAATTCAGTTGGTTTTTTTTTCTGAACGCCAGAACCAAGCAACTTTTATATTTGTTAAATGAAGCTCATAAGACCTGGTTATATTTTGTTCCGAAAATGTGATTAATCCTAGCTGTTGAGTCGTACACACTGCTAAATCTACAGATTGGGAGATTTAATCTGATTTAAAGTATTTTCTATAATGCTGTTATATGTGTTTTATTTCTACAAATTCTGTTCAGGGGTACATTTTGGTGGGTGTTTCGTAAAATAGAGAATTTAAAATTTAATTTCAAGTGAAAAATTCACTTTCATGAAAATTATGTCTATTGTTATCTTGTTCAGCTAACCATAACTTGTTTTAAATTGAATAAACTGCAGAAAATTGAGAAACTATATGTTGCAAAGAGTGTAAAGTGAATCCACATATTAAAAGCCATAGGTAGATTTAAGTTGGGGTGTAATCACCATCGATGCCATTCATTGTACAGTATATAAAATGCCTATCAAAAATTCAAATATAAGCATTTGCTTACATGTGGAATATTATTCCTACTGCATAAGGATTTGTTCCCCTTCAATTTCAAATAGGTCCTTCAGGGACTTGATTATTTACATTCCAAGTGCAAGATCATCCACACGGATATAAAGCCTGAGAACATCCTATTGTGTGTGAATGAGACTTATGTGCGTCGCCTGGCTGCAGAGGCAACAGAATGGCAAAAAGCTGGTGCCCCACCACCATCTGGATCTGCAGGTAATTGAGTTTTAACCAGTGCTGCAGTCCTAGAAATTTTGATACAGAAGAAAGCCACTCAGCTGCTTATGGTGGTCATTGGAGATTTGGATTTTGTTTTCAGAAGCAATATTTGTCTTTTCATTGTTAATTTTTGTTTCAAATCTTTCTCTGATTTGTTGGGTAGAGCTAGAATCACAAAAATTACTTCATGGACTCCATTTGATTCTAATCGTCTCCCAATTATTCAAGTTGCATTTTTGTCGAAAGCTGTCAGGGCATTTCAGAGAGGGACCCTAGATCTACTGTTCCAGAAGCCTTCCTGCACCTCCCTTGGCTTTCCTTGGAGTGGAGTATTTTCTCTTTCCATCTTCTCCATCTAGCTTGGAAAAGTGAATGCAAATTGACATAGCAGGTGTTAGGCTGAACCTTGTCTAGATTCTGCCCAAAGTGTTCTAAAAGGGGATATATGTTCACAGATCAATAAATTCCAAGAAACCTATGATAGCTGGGAAAAATCAGCTTTAGTTAGGAAGAGAATACCCCACTGACCAGATTGAGATTGGTACGTATTCACTACTGCATTGTATAGGATGTTAATATTTCAGAATTTGAGTTGCTAATTTGCAGTTTCCAATATCATTCTTTGCATATAATTTTTTTTTCTTATAGTGAGTACAGCACCACAACAGAAACCTGTAAGTACTCAGCTTTTTGATTCTGTTAAAATCCTATTTAGTGGTAAGATACAGCAGAATTTTGTGAAAATTAGTACAGTAAAACCCCTGTTATCTGGAATTCAAGCAACTGGCAAAAAAAAATGCAGAAAATTAACAGGTAAGAAGTATAGATGTTTAAAATTGGTGCACCTCGCCGTTCGTTTACTGATCGCGGCTGGACAATTCACTTAATCAGCACCTACCAATCACAATAAGTGCTTGGATACCAGGAGTTTTACTGTATTATGTTCGTCCCTTATGATTGTAAAATTGTTGTCATTTTTAAAAATGATGACATACAAATTAGTTCCAAATATTTCATTTAAATTAAAAAGCAAGCACAAAGCGATTGTTACCTGTAATTTTATTGCTCATTGTAATACCAGCCAGTGATTATACTCTAGCAGTGTTTTAAGTTGAATCGAAAAGTCATTTGGCTGATTGGCAAATTTGAGGCAACTTCACAGAATTTTGAATTCTTGACTTATAGCTGACCTCTGTAGCAAACCGTCAAAGTTTGCAATAGGTATTTGTGCTCAGTTTGAGGGGATTTCAATATTATATTTTAAAGTGTACAATTCTCAGATGAAAATGTGTCAGTATTTTAGCATTTTAAAAGCTGCTCTTTATACATACAGTCTTCCCAATTGCAATTCACACGAGCTTTTGGGTCAATCCAAGGTCTAATTTTCAAGTACTTAACATCATATTTTCTCTAAATCCCTGCTGACAGCTTCATTTGACCAGATTTGGTGAAGAATGGCCCAAGCTGCAAACAATGTTATTCCAATGTTATGCCAATGTTATTCTGACTGGCATAGAGATTTTAGAATAATTGCATTGGAGAAAGGTTTTAAAGAAAAATATTTTGGGGTGTGGTAACAATTATAGAGCTTTGATCTGAGTTTTGACATTATGATCCTGAGATTAATGTTGTTGAATTAATTGACTGGCTAAAAAAGAATATTGCTTGTAAATTGGAATATTGTATCTTTATAGATTGGAAAAATGTCTAGAAACAAAAAAAAGAAATTGAAGAAGAAGCAGAAACGACAGGCAGAGTTACTGGAGAAAAGAATGCAAGAAATTGAAGAGTTGGAACGGGTTGCAGGAAATACAGACAAGGAACAGCAGTTGGATGAGGATGATACCGTGCAAGCAAGTGAGGCCACTCCACGTGTTAGTGAGGAGCTGACAAAAACAGTGGAGAATAAAACTCATGAAGAACAAGGTAGTCTGTGGTATCCTTTGAATCATTTGCATAGAAAGGCTTATAATTGTCACCTTGTTTAAAATTTGGAGGTGTCTGTACCACCATGGATTTCATTTGCAAAAAGGTATGAAGATTTAGAAGCAAGGAGGGGTAAAGCATAATTCTCTCAAGAACCAGCAACCTTGGTCAGCATCAGAAATACCTTCAGCCATGAATTCCGTTCTTTGGCAATGCTTGTTCGTCTTGGTCCATTTTGGCGTTGTGTTCATGATCTCTTTTGAAATGTTTGATGTCACAAAACATGACTTATATTGATTGGTGTTATTTATTCCTTGGCCTGCCTTAAAATGTATTAAATAATTTTGAGCTGATTAATGATAAAATATATGCATGATTTATTTTACTGATCTGTGGTTCACTCTTCCATCTTCATTTTGGTGAAAAGCAATGAAATTATTGAACTTTTACTGAATAGCAAAGGTTTTTGTTAAAAGTTTATTGTCATGTACAGACAAAATTTGTTTTCCCATAAAACCATAGATGCACCACAAGTCCATTGTCCCTACCAATAGAAACAGATCCCTACAGAGACATTGAATGTCCATGGATTCTTCAACCACCAATGCCGCTGTCACCTGCACTCCCAGAAGCAATGTGGCCCCTCATCCAGTCCAACAGTGAGCCTGAGCTCCAGGCATCCAAGTCACACTCCTCAGCCCTTGGTTCCAAACCCTGATACGATTAGAAAGCTGTTCATACCCAATGTCGTTAGGGAAGCACTGTCCACAGTTAGCACCCTCGCGATTCCTGGTCCTGATATTTGTATCTCACAAGCCATTGTCCAGCAGCTGTCGAGCCCCGAAGGATGCGTTGCTGTGGTGTCCTACCCTCTTGGTTGTTCTCTCTGGCTTCTCTTCCTCAACAGGGTTGTTCTCCATTCTGATGCCCTGTGCTGGTTTGGGCTGCCAAGAATGGGTGCCACTATCTTTGGCACGGAACTCCACAGGTTCTCCACTGTATATAAAATAAAAGCCAGCTCCTGGTAGAGGTGGTTTAAACCTGTATGGATCCATCAGCATAAATAAGACATCATGGAGGAGCGCTGTAAAAAATATCAGTGCTCTTCTGGGTCCGTTAAATACAATGAGCAGCACCATCACCTTGTTTTGAATGGCTTTGTTTTGTAAACTAGGCAAATAGTTTAAATGTTCTGCTCTATATTAATTTACAGATGGAAATGAACAACCAGAAAATGTAAAACAACCTTTAGAAGATGTAAATACTAAAAAAATTGGAATTGAGTCAATAAATTGTAATGGACATGTGGAAGTTGGGCCACTTACAGATCAAGTTAATAATGAAGTGGAAGAAAATAAGGAAGATGTTAATCAAAATACAAATGAATGTAAACCAAAAGAACCTTGCAAAGATGGTGACTTCTTCCCTTGTGCTTATGAAATGTTGAATGGATTTCTCCAAAATGGACAAAAAGAAAACAACCGGAATAGCTGTTCAGAAACCTGTAAACCTTTAATGACTGGAAGATTTGAAATTGTAACCTGTAATTTGAACCCAGAGGATGGAAATCCATTGGATGAAAATGAGACCAAGCAAAATGGAAGTAGGGAAGGTTCTATATCCAGCTCTGGAGACAATGGTTAGTTTATTTTAAAACACCAATGTCTGGTACAGCTAAGGTTTTCAGTTTGAATGTGTCTTGAATTTTAAATTCTTTCAAAATGTGTCTCAAATCATTCACCATTCCAATTATCCTATGAAATTGTTTTGCTGGCCTACCAGTGGAAAGAACCTTTTGTTTTTTTTTTAAAAGTACCTATTTGCCATCTCAATCATTTATTCCATTGAACTGTACAACTTTTCTTGCCTTTTCAATTTCATTCCCAATTTTACTGAATATTGGCACAATTTAATTTTTAAGTATCTTTTTTGTGAAGCACATGAACATCTGGGCCTACAAATGATGAAAGTTCCATCTCATTTTCATGCATTTATATTCTTTGTATGCATGAAATGCAATAGTTCCTTTCAATTTTATTTTCATCTGATCTGTTATGCTTAGAATTTGCATTTCAGGGTTGTTCGACTAGTTAATGAGTTTTTAAAAAAAAAAAAATCACTTCTGAGGGATGGTTGGAAGAATTCAGTTTTGACATCCTCTACGTGCCACTTGACTGCAGTGCTGGTCAGATGGCTCTATGGATATGTGCAGATGGGCTCCAAATTTGGCTGTTTTATGTGCTAAGTGGTAGATAGTTTGTACCAGTACTTTACAAGTTTGTCTCTAGTGTAATATTTTTAGTGATTATTTACAAACTTGGTTAGATACCATTCAATGAGACTACATTGTCCCACTATTTACACCATGTTCTGCATCAGTACATTGTTAAAATTTTAGGCTTTGATTTAATTCAAATTGTATTATATGTAACCTAAACATACTTTTTAAAAAAGTTTGTAATTGCACTGGACTCTCTCAAATAGTACAGTTGTGATAAAATGTGTAATTCAAAAATTTCAACCCATATAAATCTTTGCAGTGAATTCCAGTAGCCAAAAGTTGCATTGAAATCTAACATTTTAAAATTAAACATTCAGAAGTAGGGATAATAGACAGATACTTGGATGGTCATTATTAGACATGTGGTATTCAAAAGTTCCCATCTTGGTGCTGCAAACTATCAGTTTTAATTATAGCTACTTATTCTGTTGGCTGACAGATGGTTGGGAATATAAATGATGTAGATGAAAACATTAATTTTCAGATTTCATGGAACATTTTTAAAAGAGCAGAAGTTTCAGATTCAGATTTATTGCTAGAGTACATGTATGACATCACCTACAAACCTGAGATTCTTTTTTTCTGCGAGCCAGGCAGAATTACCACTTAATGATGGTGCGAAAAGACTATACATGTAAACAAATAAAGAACTGTAAATTGATAACAAATGTAAACAAACTTCGCAAACAAAAAAAATCCTTAGAATTAAATAAACAAAAATGTAAACAGTCACTACTTGAGTTTCACCTGGTATATTACATCCAGTTCTTATCACTGCATCATAAGAAACATAAAGGTTCTAGAGGGTGCAAAGCTGATTTGTGACAACTTTCAGGGATTTTGGCTGCACGGACTATTTTCTCTTGGTACAAAGAAGAATGACAAAAGATTTGGCAGTTTGCAAGATGACTGGTTTGGACAGAATAAAGGTCTTCCAATTAGCAAATGGTTCAAAGACTGGGGCACCTTCAATTGAAGAGAGGGTAAAGGGGCATGAAGAATATTCTGAGTGGGGATAATTGTAAATTCTCTCTAAGGCTGATGGAAACGGTCAAAAGGGGAATTTGAGAGCATTCGAATTGAATAAAGATTGGGATTGAACAGATTATTTTTCATAGTCTCAAGGGATAAAGGGTGGTGGATTGAGTGGGCAAAGTTGTGCCTACCAAGACAGATAAATATCAAGTACAGTAGAACTCCGATTATCCAAAATGGTTGGGTCTGGGCCTATGTCGGATAAATGTTTTTTCGAATAACTGGTCATTATTTTAAAAACAGCCCAGTTGCCACAGCAAATCACTTGTAACAGTGTTTAAATGACAACAAACAACAAGGGAAGGCTTTTAAAGCATTAAAATGTTTAATTCTCACCAAAAATAAAATGCTGGCCATAGCCAATCCCCGACGCATCCCCACCAGTGATTGCTGATCCCTGGGGAGGCTTCCTGACCTGGTGGAACACTCACTGGCGAGTTGGCAGTCACCAGAGCTCCCAGGAGGACCACACAGACACACAGTAAGCAAGCGAGATGGTTTAAAGTTGGCATTAGGCACTCTGGTGTGCCAAGGAAGGGAGGAAATGCTACTGAGCCCGATGTTCCACTCCTGCCCAGAGGCCATGCTTCTTGATGATACTGGGACAAGGAATTCTCCCAACTGCTTGTGGCTGGGAGACAGTGGCACGCAGTTTGAGAGGGAGAGTTGGAGAGGAAAGTTAATAGGGGAAGTTAAAGAAAAAATCAAAAAGGAAAGGGGGGAGGGAGTTACCTGAAATGAGGACACTCGACATTCTAATTTCATTTGATTTTTTTTTCCAACCTGTGAGATCAGTTTGGCTCTGAGATAAATAAGTATTTCTGATTTGTTTCAGATATCCTCATTTATATAAAAAAAATCCCAGATAAATGAGGATTTTGGATAATCGGAGTTGTACTGTAATTCTCTTCGGACCCCAAAAATGCAATTTAAAATTCTTAACGAAAGAAAGCATAGAAGTTAAGAGAGACTTGTACACCATCATTGTGTTGTGAACATGTCTAGAAAGTAACCAAAAGTTGAAATGTTGGCATTAAACCTAATTAACAGGACTGGGATTGAAGTTCTAATTCAAAGTCTCGGAGAGTCTGCAGTATCTTGAGCAGCAAAACCACCAGTTAGATATGTTGGCCTTTTCCGTGACATTAATTAGAATGATATTTGCATAGCAAGAAAAGATTCTGGAGTTTAGTGAAGAGACAATTTAATTGTGAAGTTTTCAAGTTAAATAGTGCTATTGAGTATCATTGCAAAGAAACAATTTCTACTTTGGGAATTTTGGATTTAATGGAATTTTGGACTTTGAAGCAGTACAACAATATTCATTTATGGCCATGCTGGCTTTGAGCAATCCCATCACTTAAACAAATTCCCCCCCCCCCCTCCCCCCACCACATAATTTCCTGGACCATTTTGTTTTCCCATACCATTCCTCTCCACCCTTTAAACAAGGAGTGGCGTACATCTGGGATGTAGAAGCAAACTGAAGCACCTGGAGGAATTTGCCAGTTAACTGGAGAATGTGCACACTCCACGGACTTAGTGCAAGAAGTCATTAAGCCAGCTCACTGGGGCTGTGAGCAGCAGCATTTACTCTGCTTTGAATTGAGAATTTGATGTTTTTGAATATGTGAAACCAACAATGGATGCTGCATCAATTATTCTTAATTTTGGGGTGATTTTTAACGACCAAATATATTGAGGGATAAGGGAAAGAGTTTAAATTTTGACATTTAGCACAGTCATGCTGCCCAATTGGACTCAATTAACCTCCAGCCCCGGTTATGTTTGTGAATGGTGAGTGGAAATGGCAGGAAAGCCATGCAGACAGAGAGAGAACTTGCAAGCTCCTTTCAGACAGTGCTGAATTCCAACCTGCCCACGAGTACTGTAATAGCGTTGTGCAAACTGTGCCTCGGTTTGATTGGTGTTGAGTCACAGATCAGCTGATCTCACTGGCAGAGTGGATGCCAGGAATTTAAGGGCCCACTAATTCTTGTTGGCAAATAACAGGAGGAACTGATAGTGATTTGAATTATTATTGGAGTCAATTTTGTGCTTCCTATTTGTTTCAGAATTTGTAAATGAGTGTTTCTTTCACAGCAAAATCTGATGCTGCTAGCTTCCTTACCAATCCCCTCGACCCTATGAATGC
This sequence comes from Narcine bancroftii, assembly GCF_036971445.1. Classification (NCBI taxonomy): domain Eukaryota; kingdom Metazoa; phylum Chordata; class Chondrichthyes; order Torpediniformes; family Narcinidae; genus Narcine; species Narcine bancroftii. The sequence goes on from NC_091473.1 coordinate 241,251,433, forward strand.
AGATGGCATCCAAGTTAAGATTGCCGATCTGGGAAATGCTTGTTGGGTTGTAAGTGTATAATTTCTAAACTTCTGAATTTTATGTTTAGTGGCATGTTTTTTAAATCCTTGTAACGATTTTCAGTGGGCAATTTTGTGGAATATAATTTTAAGAAAACAGATCATTAATGGTAAATTTTAATTTTCCTTTTGGTAGCATAAACATTTTACAGAAGACATACAAACTAGACAGTATCGATCATTGGAGGTTCTAATTGGTGCTGGATATGGAACACCCGCAGACATTTGGAGCACTGCCTGCATGGTATGAAAGATCAGGTCTAGTTTTCTTTAAAAATAATGAGCATTCCTTTTTACCATATTTGTTAATTCTCCCCAACGTGTTCACTGTGGATTTGTAAAGAGCATTAACCATATAACCACTTACAGCACAGAACAGGCCAGTTCGGCCCTACTAGTCCATGCCATAGCAAATCCCCACCCTCCTAGTCCCACTGACCAGCACCCGGTCCATACCCCTCTAGTCCCCTCCTATCCAGTCTTTCCTTAAATGTAACCAATGATCCCGCCTCGACCACGTTTGCCGGAAGCTCATTCCACATCCCCACCACCCTCTGCGTAAAGAAATTTCCCCTCACGTTCCCCTTATAATTTTCCCCCTTCAATCTTAAACCATGCCCTCTAGTTTGAATCTCCCCCACTCTTAATCGAAAAAGCCTACCCACATTGACTCTGTCTGTCCCTTTTAAAATCTTACTAGTGCATTATTACCGACTTTCAAAAATTAGTAAACTTTTTGGAATCAGTTTTGTTTAGTCTTCATTTAAATAAATCTATCGGGGGAAAAAAAATCTTTTTAAAGTTTTTTTTTAAACTTTATTTAAGATTTTATAACATGAATAACATATAGGATTACATTAAAAAAAATTAATAATAAAATTACAATACAATATCAGTAATCTAAACTATACCCTTCCCAATAATTATTACACATTAATAACCCAACTCAAATTAGTCCAACCCCCCCTTTCCCCCCCCAAAATAAGGAGTGAAGAATTAATAAAGTTAATAATATGTGAGAAAAAAACCCACTTACAAAAAACCAAAAACATAACCGATTTAAAATACTAACAAAAAGAAAAGTAATTAATACTAAGATATCAGACTTAAAAAAACATATTTAAATCAAACTTAAATGCAAATATTTAACAAACGGAGTTAAGATGAAACATATATTTAACTCAAACTTAATATAAAAAATTAGTAACATCTATCAAAATTTCTTCAACAATAATCAATTCTTAAAAAAATTGTAGCATGAAAAAAAAGATGATAAAAAAACTTTATAGAGATAAACCTTCTTTTTAAAGTTATTTTTAAAATAATTCATGATGGCTACCTGAGCCACGTGCTGGTTAAGTTAGAAATAGGATAATGCAGCTTCATGTAGCTAAAGACATGGTGTAGGAAGAAGGGCTTCAGATTTCTAGATCATTGGGCTCTCTTGCAGGGAAGGTGGGGCCTGTTCCGATGGCGGTTTGCATCTCAACTGGAGGGGGACGCATATCCTTGTGGGCAGGTTTGCTTGTGCTGCTCCGTTGAGTTTAAGCTAGATTTGCAGGGGAACCTGAGCGCCAGAACAGGTGGAGGAGGGAAAAATTGTTAAAATTGCTTGCACGGTTAATAGAAGACAACAGGTTGAACGTGGTGGAAATATTCTCAGGTGCATTTTTTTTCAATGTAAGGAGTATAGTAGGAAAGGCGGACCATCTTAGAGCTTGGATCGGCATGTGGAATTTTGACATTGTGGCCATTAGTGAAACTTGGTTGCAGGAGGGGCATGGCTGGCAACTCTGCTCCTTATATCTGTTGTTTTAGATATGATAGGATTGGGGGGGGTGGATTTAAAGGGGGAAGAGTGGCATTACTAGTCGGGGAAAATATCGCAGCGTTCCTCAGGCAGGACAGACCAGAGGGTTTGTTTACTGAGGCTATACAGGTGGAGCTGAGGAACGGGAAAGGTATGACAATACTCATGGGGTTATAGGTTCCATTATTGTCACGTAATACTATATTTAGAATGTAACATACATGAAATTCTTTAACTACCAAAGGAAGACAGTCGCCACTTTGTCAAGCCCCCTCGCAGAAATGAGGCCCCAGCAAGGAACGAGCTCGCAACCCCTGGTTTGCCAGTCCAGTGCTCTAACTGCTTAGCTATCGGGTTGCATAAATAGACCACCAAACAATGTCAATTGGAGGAGCAAATTTGTAAAAAGATAGCAGACAGCTGCAGGAAACATAGTTGTGATAGTAGGAGATATTAATTTTCCACAAATTGACTGGGACTCCCATACTGTAAAATGGCTGGATGGTTTGGAATTTGTCAGATGTGTTCAGGAAAATTTTCTAAATCAATATATAGAGGTAGCAGTTAGAGAGGGTGCAAAACTGTATCTCTTATTAGGGAACGAGACAGGACAGGTGTCAGGGAATATTTTGGGTCCAGTGATCATAATATCATTAGTTTCAAGTTAATTCTGGAGGAGGCTAGGTCTGAGATTCTAAATTGGAGAAAGACCAATTTTGAGGAAATGAGCAAGGATCTAGATTATGTGGATTGGGATACGTTGGTTTCTGGCAAAGATGTGCAAGTTAAGTGGAGGACCTTCAAAGGTGAAATTTTGAGAGTATGGAGTCTATGTTTCTGTCAGGATCAAGGGCAAGGTTAGAAAGTATAAGGAACCTTGGTTTTCCAAAGGATATTGGGAATCTGGTTCAGAAGAAGAGCGGTGCATAACAGGTTTAGGCTGCATGGAGAAAATGAAGAATTTCAGGAGTTAAAAAAAAAGTTAAGGCTTTGGAAGACAATGTGAAGGAAAATCTATGGGTTTCTGGGTGTATATTAAGAGCAAAAGGATAGTAAGGGACAAAATTGGTCCCCTTGTGGATCAGAGAGGTCGGTTTTGAATGGAGCCAAAAGAAATGGGGGAGATCTTGAATGTTTTTCCTCAGTATTCACACAGAAAATGGGCAGAGAATTATGAGAAGTAAGGAAAACAAGCAATGATGTCCTGGAACCTGTACAGATTAAAGAGGAGGAAGTGCTATGGTGTCTCTGGCAGAAATATTTAAAATGTCCTTAGCCACGGGTGTGGTGCCAGAGGATTGGAGGGTAGCTCACGTTGTTCCATTGTTTAAAGAAGGCTCCAAAGGTTATCCTGGAAATTATAGTTAGTAGTAGATAAATTATTGGAAGGTGTTCTAAGAGATCAGATATACAATTATTTTGATAGCCAGGGACTGATTAGGGATTTTCAACATGGTTTTGTGTGGTAGACCATGTTTAACCAATCTTGTAGAGTTTTTCGAAGAGGTTACCAGGAAAGTTGATGAAGGAAAGGCTGTGGATGTTGTCTACATGAACTTTAGTAAGGGCTTTGACAAGGTCCCTCATTGGAGGTTAGTCAGGAAGGCTCAAACACTAGGTACTCCTGGTGAAGTAATGAAATGAATTTAAAAAATGGCTGGTCAGGAGAAGCCAGAGAGTAGTGGTGGATGGTTGCCTCAGGATCAGTGCGAGGACTGTTGTTTGTCCTCTATATCAATGATCTGGAGGATGATGTGCTAAATTGGATTAGTAAATTTGCAGGTGACACTAAGATTGGAGGTGTTGTGGACAAGTAAAGATTTTCAAAGCTTGCAGAGGGATCTGGACCAGCTGGTAAAGTGGGCTGAGAAAATGGCAGATGGAATTCAATGCATACAAGTGTGAGGTGTTGCATTTTGGAAGGACAAACCAAGAAAGGACATGGTAAATGGTAGGGCACTGAGGAGGGAGGTAGAAAGAGAATCGAGGAATACAGATGCGTAATTCCCTGAAAGTGGTGTCACCGGTGGATATGTTTGTAAAGAAAGCTTTTGGCATATTGGCCTTCATAAATCTAAGTGCTGAGTAGTGGAGTTGGGATGTTATTTTTAAAGTTGTATGAGACATTGGTGAGGCCAAATTTGGAGTATTGTGTGCAGTTTTGGTCACCCAACTACAGGAACAATTTCAATAAGATAGAGAATGCAGAGAAGATTTACTAGGATGTCGCCCGGACTTCAGGGACTAAGTTGCAGTGAAAGGCTTGAACTTTATTCCCTGGAGCGTAGAAGAATTAGGGGTGATTTAATGGATGTTTTTAAAAATTGAGGCGATAGACAGAATAAATGTTGATCGGCTTTTTCCATTGAAGGTGGGTGAGATTCAAACAAGGGGACATGGGTTAAGGGTGAAAGGGGAAAAGTTTAGGGTGAACTTCTTCACTCAGCTGTGAGTGTGTAGAATGAGTTTCCAGCTGAAGTGGTAGATGTGGGCTCGATTTTAACATTTAAGGGAAATTGGGACATGTATATGGATGGGAGAGGCATGGAGGACAATGGGACTAGACAAAAAAATGTGGTTCGACACAGACTAGGGGGGTTCAGTTGGCCTGTTTGTGTGGTAATTGTTCTATGGTTCTAAGTTATTTTCTGTACTCTCTTGAGTAAATGCTCTTTTTGTTTAGGCATTTGAACTTGCGACTGGGGATTACTTGTTTGAGCCTCATTCTGGTGAAGATTATTCCAGAGACGAAGGTGATTTTTCATTCAATATTTTCAAAGGCTGTACCATTTTAATTTATTTTAATTGAATTTTTTTTTTGGCACTTGTAATCTGATGTATGATTCTTCTGGTTAAGCCTGCAATATAATTTGAAATATGATTATCATGGAAATTTGTGATTTCAACAAAATTGCTTAAATGCCATTTCTTCAATGCTAGCTTCTCACTGATGCCCAAATGGAGGAATAATTATTTCCCTGTTCACTCTGCATAATCTGCATTTGAACAACTTGGAACTTCCCTTTTCCAATGAAAACAGTTTGGATGCCCAATTGCTTCTATTATCTTAAATCTGGAGGAAACCACAAAATCAGAGTCTGCAGATGCTGTGATTGTAGTAAAAATACATTGCCTGGAAAAACTTGACAGGTTGCACAGCATGCTTTATATGGTAAAGATAAAGATATATACTTGATGAATCGGGCCTTAGCCCTTCGAGGTATGATCAGTGTTGGCAGGCACCTGAATAAAATGGTAGGGGAGGAACAGGTCAACAGGCATGAGGACATGGGTGGCCATAAGAGGGAGGGTTGTTGGGGTGAACCGGGATGGGAGGAAGTGGGGGGGGGGTGGTCCTCTTGTTAAGTCATTCTCAATGGGGACCCTACAGGCCATCCTAAAGCTTGTTTTCTTTTCACCTATAGAGATAATAGCTGAAAAAAATTAAGTATGGTTGATTTAGATAATTGATGTAAATGGAAAAAAGCAGTGGATCAAACATTGATCCCTGAGGCACACCACTAGCCTCCAGTGCAAGAGGCAATCATCCACTACCACTCTCTGACTTCTCCCATAAAGCCAATGTCAAATCCAGTTTACCACCTCACCATGAATATTGAGTGACTGAACCTTCCTGATGAACCTCCAATATGGGACCTGTCAAAGGCCCTGAAGTCCACATAGACAACATCCATAGCCTTCATGAACTTTCTTGATAACCTCAGAAAACAAAGATATATTAAAATGACTTGCCATGCACAAATCTATGTTGACCATCCCTAATCAGTCCCTGACTATCCAAACACTTGTTTATCCAATCTCGCCAGCCTTTTAATTTCCTGTTATTTTTGAAGTGTTTTGTTTAAACAACTGAACAACATGTGCTCCAATCCTCCAGCATTTTAAATACACAAGGTTCTGTTTTCCTGGGAATATATTTAAGATTCATATTCATGTGGTTCAGTTCAAAACAAATTTAAGAGTTTTAATGTCTAAGGTGAGTTATAGACTAGAAAATGATATTTCTCTTTGCAGTCATGTTTGTGGACTAAAATTGAGCCACAAAGATAGCAGGCAGGTCCAAAAAGTACTTTAGAAGGCATTTTAGCCTTTATTGCAATGTGCTTGGTAATTGAAAATGGAGAGGTTTTGTATTTGTGGGGGGTGTTTGTGAAGCCTCACCTGGAGTTCTTTAAAAGATGGTAACAGTGGAGGCAGTATCAAGGAGATTCACTAAACGAATTCCTGGGATGGGAGGGCTGTCGTTCCAGGAGAGATCAAATAGTTTGGGCCTGCATTCTTGTGGTTGAGAAGAATGAGGGATGAACTTGGTCAGACATTCAAGATACTAAATGAGCTTGAAAGAGGAGATGCTGTGGTGTTTTCACCAGTGAGGGAGCCCTGAATAAGGGGGCATAACTACAAGATGAGGACTGGTCATTCAAAACTGAGATGTGTCGAAATTCTCAAGCTTGGTCAATCAAAATATTTAAAGTGGAGATTGGATAAGTTGAGGAATACAGGGATATGGAGAAAAGGCACAGAAGAAGAGTTGAGAGGAGCATAGATCAACCATAATTGTATTAAATGTCAAGGCAGGCTTGAAGATCCTGTTGACCTGTTACTCATGTTTTTGCTGGTTTGTGGCAAAATGGATGTGTGCTTTATTAATAAAACTGTCTTGTCTCTTTGTAAATATTCTTGCACACAGATCACATTGCTTTGATTATTGAACTACTGGGAAAAATGCCTCGAAAGCTTATTCTTGCTGGGAAATATTCCAAGGAATTTTTCACCAAAAAAGGTAAGAGTGAATAATGAGATTGCAATATTTTAAGCATGTAAATGTCGAAGTTAGGCTTTTTACAAAAATGGAGTAAACTGTAAAGATACTTTAACAAGATAATAGAAAATGGGCTTCACCTTGCAGAGTCATTTCCACCGAGATTATAAATTGCAAGAATTTTATAGAACTTGTTTTTGTATGAAATGTTCCTCATGGTAAAGATGACTTACTCTTTTCATATAACTCCTGCAAAAATGGGGAACTGGTTTTAAATAATGACAAAGTAATGGAAGTACTCAGCACAACAGGGAGCATTTGTGGAGAAGAGTTATCTTTTCAGAACAATTAGTAAAAATTTATTGGGCTAAATAAGAACTTAATTGACCAAAAGAAGAAGGGAGATCTTGGAGGTTTTTTGTGCTGAAGCTGTAAGAGCCACTGAAAAATTTTTTAATGATGCACTTGATTTTTGCCTCTTATTTTGTGTACTCCCCTTCAGACTCCAAATGGGGGAAAAAAAACCCATCCTCTCCTTGTATCTAAAAGATTCTGCCCAGTAACATCCTGGATAATCTCTGCACCCTTCAGTGCAATCCTGACCTGAAAACATGATTCGAAATCTCTTCTATTCTTAACCTAGTTCATCCACCTGTAACATTCCACTCTTCCTTCCTCTTTATTGTGGTTTAAACGGATTCTCTGCTTCATATACACGTAGTGGAAAATTTGATGTTCCATCCACATTGAAAACCTAAGTTGGTCCAGAATTTCCCATTGTAATATTAATAACAATCTTGTATATGACTTTGGTTTTCGACATCCTGCAAATGCAAATATTTCATTTACTTTTTCAAATGTTCATAATCACATCAATCAGGTCATAATTCAGACTCTTTATTTTTCTAGAATGGTATGATCTTATTGTCAAATTTACAAATGTTGTTTAAGGATATTTTGAAACTCTAAATAATACAATTTTAGGGCCATTTCATGGAGCTAACAGATGCTTTTAAACAGGTGCAAAGTTCAGCATTTTGGAACAAAGTTTGCAAGTATTGAGTGAGCTTTGAATTAACTAATGGTTGTTCTTACCTTATTTGAAATGAAAGCAGCAATCATAGCAAGTTACTGATAACATATCATTCAGGGAAAGGAATATGAACTATGCTTTGAGCTACAATGACTTTTACGTAGAACGTAGCATTCAGTTCAGAAATCCTGGTGGTTTGTCATCTGTTTTTGCTGATCTGGATTGAGTCATGGTATTGAGCTTCCTTAGATATGAAGTTTGATGGAAGATTATGAATCTGTAAAATGTCTTTTAAATGCTTTTGGGTATTAATAGTAGTAGCATCAAAGCAAGATATGCTGGTTCAGCACTTCAAATTCCTGTGGCTGTTGGACTATTGGATTTTTATTCTGCAAGGGTAATGCTTGGGTACGGAGCATGGCAGATGGCTAAAACTAATGTGGCTTAATGGAGGAGTGAGCAAATATTAACATTTAATGCATGAAAGAGGCTTCTGTGAAGAAATGAGACTGGAAAATGGTTATTTAAATTATAGAACTCTTGCAAAGGTATATAGACTCGCAATGAGTACGTTTTGGTTAGTTACACTAATCAATGTAAGCTGCACATCAAGATGGAGCAATGGAGAGGGAGGGTGGGAGGGGAGGAGGGAGGGGCGGAGAAAACGACACTATATGTTCAAGAGGGAAAATGTATGTATCTTGATCAATGTGGTTTATAGTGTGAAAAATAAAAATTAAAAAAAAAAAGATGGAGCAATGGAGAGGAAATTGAAAATCAATTCTGCCTTGCAGGCAAGTAGATTGTTGAATAGACTTGAGTGAAATTAGTATTCCTCATCTTGACTCAGGAAAGGTTATTTTCCATGCAGATGACACAATGCTTCCATCTCCAATGACAGGAAGTATTTTGCCTTGTCTCTGTTACATGTCCCAAGCAAGGGAAGCATTGGAGAATTGGTAAATAGATGCCTGGTTGTTCAAGAAAGCTTTATAAAAAAAAAAAAACAAAAAAAAACACGTGCAAAATCTGAAATAAAAGTAGAAAATGATTGAAACATTCGTCTGGTCCTGCAGCATCCATGGGGGAAAAAAAATGCACTGTTTCAGGTGGAAAAGCTTTTGTCAAAACTGGTAAAGAAAAAATAAGAGGTAGTTGCAAAGAATGGATTGGACGAAGTGAATAATTTTCAGGCCAAGGTTGTCAAAGATGAGTTGTCGAGGTCATCTGATCGAATGCAATATAATGAGCAGTCAGAGAGTAATATCACAAAGTTGCCCAAAGCAGACCTGCCAGTCATGCCCAGCGGGCCAGGGTGTTCTAAAAGAAAGGAGGTAGTTTAGTGGATGTTTCTGTAAAATAAAAGTGCTAACCATGGTGTGTTATCCCTTTAGGCGAACTAAGGCACATCACAAAACTGAAACCCTGGGGACTTTTTGAAGTGCTGGTGGAAAAATACGAGTGGCCACAAGAGGAAGCTTCCACATTTACCGAATTCCTGTTGCCAATGCTAGAACTGATGCCAGAGAAGCGAGCCACGGCAGCAGAATGCATCAGACATCCTTGGCTTCACTCATAGCAACCAAATTAATTGCTATATATTTTCTTTCTCAGTATAGCGCCTGGTTTAATGTCTTAAACTGGTACAAATACAGACTCCCTTGATCTTTAGGCATATATTATACATTCAATTGGAAAATATACGTACTGGAAAGGGGGTGATGCCAGGGTCGGATTACCAAATTTGCAGAGCCCCAGCTACCGTTTGTTGCTAATGGAAGATCATTTAGTCAACATTCAACAATTGTACTGTTCACATTTATGGTATAAAATTAGTCTAAAGTTTAAAGTGATTTTTTTTTTGCGGAGATTATAAAATCTTCTTTGGCAGTGGGGAAGAAAAGACTAGATGAGATCTTGTACTCGTACCAAAGAGTTAGCTGGCTATATTTTGCCCAATAGTATGTACCCCATCTAATTGGAGAGTCCAGTATCAAGTCAATTAATTGCTTTTTGCTTTGGAATGACTATTGGCCAGTCTACATGGTTTTAAATTAGCCTTCTTAAGACCTAGGCTCTGCACTTGGTGTTTTGACCATGTGTCCTTTAGGTAGGTTGATAGCTAAATGCTAAAATAATCCATTGTTTAAAATGTGTTCATTTACCAGCTTACCAACTGCCATTCCTGGAACAGCACTTTGGAACTGACAGAATGCATTTTTCTAAAGTACTTATCAGTACAGTACGTGTCTGATTATCTGAAATGCTTGGGACTGGACCTATCTCGGTTTTTCTTCTTAAAATATTTTTATTGACTTTAATAAAGAGCTAATACAAACAAAAAGGGTTCAATTCAATAAGATAGTGAGGACAGTTTTATAAATCTCAGAATGTCACTATCAGTTGTACCCATAATTCATATTCTAAATCGTATAGACCTTTTAGAAAAATAAACAAATAATACAAAAAAGAGAAGAAAATATTCGAGGAGAAAAACTCAAACCCCTGACCAATGACATTCCTCGATGCTATACATGACTGGTATTAAAAGAAAAATGAAAAAGGGGTTTTAAAAAAAAAAGTAAGGAACATGGAAAAGATGCAAGTCAGTCAATTTAATTACATTGGAGTAAAATTATAGAGTGAGATGGTCATAAATAACTTCTTCTGGAATCATATCTGAATTATTAATTGAATAACAAATCCTGTCCATATTCAAACAGGATATGATGTCACGCAACCCCTGATCATGAGTAGGTAGAGGAGCATTCTTCCATTTAAGTAAAATCGCACGCCTCACCAAAAGAGAATGCTGTGACTCTGAACCAGAGATACAGAAGGATCATTCCCTCCCTTTTTGCCAAAGAGGACCACCAAAGGATTTGGAATTAAATCTATACTGAAAATTTTTGATAAGAGTTTGGGAAAACTCTCCAGTATTTTTCTAGACCAGGGCAAGTCCAGAACAAATGAATTCATGACCCTTCTCCACTCTTACACCTGTCACTCCAGGAATCCATATTGGAATAAAAGCGAGAAAATTTAATCTTAGATAATGCACTCTATGTACCACTTTGAATTATAATAGACTATATCGAGCACGTAATTAGGAGCTATTTCACCAACTTAAGAATTGTGTCCCAATCCGATTATAGTCAAATTTTAAATCCTGTTCCTAAGCATTTTTGATTTTTAACTACCGCAGTCTGATTTGAACATAGCCTATCTTGGTTAAGGAGATATTTTGGTATTTTCTCTAAAGCAGCCTAGTTGCATCAAGAGGCTACTTGTATTGGCTGTCACTGAACCCCGATAACCTCCCCATCGCCGTCGCTAATCCTGCATGGGAGCCGGATCTGGGCCTCACCTGTAAGTGGGAGGAGATTGCACAGGGATGATCCTCCAACAGAATTTCAAAAACCCTGCTGAAAGGATATTTGACAGAGGGAGGGGCTCAGGTGGGCAGGGAAAGGGTGGGGCTCAGGCGGGCGGGGAAAGGGTGGGGCTTGAGCTGGTAAGCAGGGAGCAAGTGTGGCATTCAGTTCAAATTCTGAGAATGCCACACTTGCTCCCTGCTTACCTGCTCGAGCCTCTTTGGCACAAAGGGAGGGAATGATCCTTCTGTATCTCTAGTTCAGAGTCACAGCATTCTCATTTACTTAAATGGAAGAATGCTGCTCCACCCACTCATAATCAGGTGACATCATATCCTGTTTGAATATGGACAGGATTCGTTATTCAATTAATAATTCAGATATGATTCCAGAAGTTATTTATGACCATCTTACTCTATAATTTTACTCCAACGTAATTAAATTGACTGACTTGTATCTTTTCCATGTTCCTTTTTTTAAAAGCCTTTTTCATTTGTCTTTTAATACCAGTCATATATAGCATTTAGCAATAATTATTTATTTATAAATAAATAATCAGATATCCTTCAATTTGTAATTTATAGACAAATGTCTCCTTTGTAAAACTGATTCCCTACAGCCCCACTTGAGCACGGTGGGTAATTTTTTTTCAACTGTTTTCAAATTGTGACGTCATGTCTCACCTGAAAAAACTTTCAGATATTTGGAATTTCTGTTGATTGGTTTTCAGTTAATCTGAAACGTACTGTACTTGAAATTGGTTTTCAGTTAATCGGAAACATACTGTACTTGAAATAGGTTTTCAGTTAATCGGAAACGTACTGTATTTGAAATTGGTTTTTGGTTTTCAGTTAATCGGAAACGTATTGTATTTGAAATTGGTTTTCAGTTAATCGGAAACGTACTGTACTTGAAATCTCTGAAGTGTTGTTTGAAAAAACTAAGATTATGGTAGGAAATGGTTAATTTTTGTTTGTCCCTATTATGTTTATTTACTGCAGGTCTTAGAAATTTTAACTTTGTATTTAAATATTACAGTTTTCTAAAGAAGGCTCCCCATTTTGTGTTTTGTATATCAGTCCTGAAACTGTTTTTAAAATGACTTCATGGAAAAATCTAGGAATGCTATTGGGATTGATTGTTAATTGGCCGTGTTCTACTACATGGTTGTGTGGCTTGTTTGCCTAAAAAGACTACATTTCAAAATAATAAAAGAAACTTTTTGCATACAATGTGCATTAATATTGCAAATATTAATAATGCAAAGTTGAGAGTGAAGTTAATTTTTTGCCTGCTGCACACTTCCAATTAAAGATTTTTATATACAAAATACTTCAAGCATTTGGGCAGTAGTGAAAGATTGCACCATGTTTGTTGTGAGCTTCTGATCTATTTCAGTCTGAAGAGGTGCTAATTTGTTTCCAGTTGATAAGTATGCCATGGAACATCTCAATTCATCACATTTGTCCGAAGTAGCTGGCTAAACTAAAATGGTCTCGGTAATATTTGGCTAGGTTGTGTTTTCATATGTAGTAAAGTAACTCTAAATTATAGAATAAATGCTACTTTTCAGTGATTTTTTAAAAAAAAAACTGAGCATTGTTGCATACCGTTTTAATACCATTGAATTGAGACAAATGGTATATCAAGTCAGGCTGTATCAACTAATTCTGTTATTTGGAATGGCCCAACTATTTTGCTTTACAGATGATTATATCTACTGTCCCAGTATTTGTAAAGTGCAGTGAGTGATCTGATTCCTATCCTTTTCTTGAAATTGCACTTGATGTAATGCATCACAATTAACGATTTAAATTTAAAATGTGCATCAGTGGCATTTGGTAGCCTTCAAGGGAATTTCTTGCTTACAAAAGGATGACACATTTGTGCAAATTTTGAAATAAAGCAGATTAGATGCATCCAAGCTCTTTGTCTTTGGAAAAGTCATTGCATTAATAGTCAAGAATACGCTACCATAGATCCATCGAGATTTATCAGTGACTTGTTTTTATGGCCAAAGTCGCAAGTATAGCCATGCTGCTGGAGCTTCAGGCAAATGCTCTACATTTTGGATAATCCCCATCTATTAAAATTTCAAGATGCCTGGACAAGTGGCAAAATCGCAAATGTGTCAGTTGCCAGTTTTGATCATCATGTGTGACACTTAAAGTACAAACGCTTAGGCTTTTATTAACGTCTATTAAGATGGTAAGGGATTTTATTTATATATATATATATATATATATATATATATATATTTAAAAAAAACAGGTTTGCCCTGTCATGTTTGTCAATTATGAAATTAAATGGAAAGCAAGGATGTAGAAGTTTAGAACTGAAAGGATTGGGCTGATTGTTCAACCAAATTTCCCAGTATTTTTTTCAATAATGCATGAACTATCATTTGCAAGGAGTATAGATGGGAATTAAACTGGGTCATTTTTTTAATTACTAATTTTGTTAGCTTTTGTCAGGAATGATAGAAAAGAACTTAGGAAATGTAAGTTTTTTTTTTAACCAGATTTTTATCATTGTATTCCCTCAAGCTGCTTGCAGTGCAATCACCCATTGCTTTTATTTGTTCTTTAATTGCTATTGCACATCTGTCTCGGGTATTTGTATCCAAGTTTGTTATTCAAATTCTAAAATTTAATTCCTGACTCCAGGACTGACTTCCTGATCAATGCAGCTTAAAATAACATGGAGGAACTCAGCAGGTCCAAGCAGCATCAGTAGCAGAAAAGTAATGGCCAACATTTCAAGCCAAAACCCTTCAAAACATTGACCATTTTTTCCCCCCTTTCATTAATGCTGCTGATCCTGCTGAGTTCTTCCAGCAGATTGTTTCGCCTCAGATTCAAGCATCTGCAGTCTCCTGATAACTGCATAAATGTTTTTTTTTCAAACATTGTGCCACGGGTCGGGAGCAGTACGTCGAGCACAGTCGCGTTGATCACTGGTGCACCTCTAGCTCTGTGCTCAGCACGCTCCTGTTCACACTACTGACCTACGACTGCATCACCAGATCCAGGTCCAAGTGTGCTCAAGTTTGCAGATGACACCACTGTCATTTGCCCCATCAGCATAATGATGAGTTGGGCGACAGAGCGGAGGTGGAATATTTTGTGAAATTGTGCAAGAATAACACTGATTCTCAATGTGGACAAGACCAAGGAGATGGTCATGGACTTTCAAGAGAACCAGGAATGAACACCCTCCACTACACATTTATAACTCAGTTGTGGACAGAATCCACTTAACAAGTGACCTATCCTTGTCAAGAATGCGCAAGTCCTGAGATGACTGAAGTGGGCAAGGCTACTGACCACTACCATGTCACCTTCTATGGCAGCTCTGTCGAGAGTCTTGGCCAGCTGCATCACAGTGTGGTACGGTTGCTGTCAAGATGAGAATCAGAGGTCCATATATAGGACTGAAAAGAGAGTAGCAAAGAGGATCACTGGGTCTCCTCTCTTCCCCCACCCCACCAATCAACGTGATCTACTGGAATCGTCTGAAGATGGTGCGCAAAATTATTGTCATCCTGACCACCATACACACAGCATCCTTCGGTTACTCCCGTTGGGAAAGAAATTCACCACCAGGCTGAAAAACAGCTTCCCACAGGCAATGAGAATGCTGAACAACTAAATGATGTGCTTACACTAGACATCCAAGACTGCTTTTAAACAATATGTATTTATTTTTGTATATTTGTCCTGCATAGGTCTTTCTTGCTATATTATGTTATGTCTTGTTTATTTGCATGTTTTGCCCCAAGGACCAGAGAATGCTATTTCATCAGGTTGTATTTGTGATGTATATACGATTAGTGCTTTTGGCTTAAAATAGCAAAATTGTAGGGGTATGTGTGTGCAACAATCAAAATTATATTTTGAATGTGTCATCACTAATATCTTTTCCAACGCACAATACATATTCTGCTTCACACCTAGATTTAAACTTCTAATCTGGGGTGGCAGCTTAGTACAATATGTTGGGCATACCCATCAACTGAATATGCTGACCTCAAGGACCACAAGTGATGTCCGTGAACTTCATGTGTACTATTTAAAAGTATCTTGTTCTTGATGGTTTCACTAATTGTTCAAACATTATTTAACTTTGGGTTTCAGTTGAATGGAAATGTCACATAGAACTGCCACCAACTTTTAGTTCCTATTCCAATGCAAATGCCCTGATTTCCTGGCATTTCAGTTCTGCACCATTTACTTGCACAAGTGTAGATAGACTTCCTGAACTTTTCTACTGTCATCCCTGCTGAAAACTGCTCCAAAACCTCGGCTCAGGCCAGATGATTGATTTAGAAGTCAATTAATTTTAATCAATAGGAATTAACACAGAAAAGAGGAGGAATTTTGAGTTTTTTTTTAACTTTTTTGATATAATTTGTGTAGAGCTGGTTTTTAACATTTTCTTTCAGACCCAGCAATGAATTCTCCTTTGCCTACTGCAAGGAGTATTTGTACCAGATAAAATGTGTACATTTATTTGGAGCCCACTCTATTGTTTTTGTTTTGCATTATCCCTTGAACCCCATCTTTCCAAAAGATGTCATATTAATTTTTGCATGAATTGCAGATAGCACTGTCTGTCTATGCACAGTATATGAAAATGACCAGTTGCAATATTTGTTATTATCAATTTTTGGTTTTTGGTTCATTCTTTAAGAATATAGTACATCCAGTTAGTGTAGTTGATTGTAGAATTCTGTTACAGTGCCAGCACCTGGGTTTGAATCCGGCACTGTCTTTAAGGAGTTTGTACATTCTCCATGTCTGTGTGGACTCGTGTGGGTGCTCCTTTCATTCGATGTATGGGGTGAGTAGGTTAATTGGTCATATAACCATTTACGGAGCGAAAACAGGCCATGTCGGCCTTTCGAGTCCTCACCAGTTCACTAGAACAGCTCCACTAGCTCAAACCTCCTGCTCTCCACCAATAACCCTCCAACCCCATCACCTCCATGTACACATCCAACCTTTTCTTAAATGGCAGAAGGGACCCTGCCACAACTATCTGATTCAGAAGATCATTCCATTCTGCCACCACTCGCTGAGTGAAAAAGCTACCCCCTTCCCCTTAACTCATGGCCTCTTGTTCCAACCTGGGCGTATTTGTGTGGCACGGGCTTGTTGCTGTAATTATCTAATTTTTTTTTTTAATTTAAACTTAATGGCTGGCAAGGATTTTGTTAGTTTCTAAACAGATCTGAATCAAATATTGATTCAAATGCTTTACCTGTGGAAGTTTTCCCAATTGTACTTGATGCAATTAAAACACAACAGTAAACATAACAGACCCTTCAGCCTATAATGTATGCACGGAGCATGCCGCCCAAATTAAACTTGAACTTTCCTGTTTGCACATGATGCACATTTATATTGCGAGGTACGGAGAGAGAGAGAGAGATGCGTCTCGTGCCTATCACTAGCAGCAGTTCCAGATCCCTATGAATATGTACAAACCCCCCCCCCCCCCCCCAACAAGCTTTAAATGCATAAACTCTGGATGTGACATTTTTATAGGGTGAAGTCTTGTTCCATCTGTCTTGCTTACATTTACTATATTATGCAGGGTTAGTAACAACATGCATTGGGTATTGCTGAAGTCTTTGAAACTTTTTAAGTGCTCCCACATCAAACTTCAAAACACCACCAATTCACACATGCTGATAACATCCACTGTTCTACTTGGCTATTGAATTAATTTCATAGTCAATTTACACTGCAACAGTGATTAATGGCTTGTCTCATCAGCTGTGTGGAAATGGGTGTCCCTTCCAAGGGGAATAGATCGATGTAGATTACCACCAAACAAACAATGGATACAGGAAAACCTTTGTAATAGAACAGTAACAATCTGGTTTTTTGACAAAATGTAGAGAAATTCTGGCAACTTGCAATGCAATAAAATAGTAATTTTCTGCATCGAATGATCAATGTTGAGGCTTTTTTGCTAGTAGGATGTTGAGCATCACCATTGGAGATCAGGTTGCTAAAATAGAACCCTGAGTAAGAGCAGCTTTGTTCCACCTTATTTTGGCTTTCGTGTTCTTATAATTTCCAATGATTTTAAAGCTAAAGGAATATCATCACACATGCAATTACAACGTTCCATCTCCGAACTAGAGAAGGCTTCAATAATTGTAGAAAAGCAAAGAATTCTGTTGTAAAAGTGATCTTGCGTCATATGTGTGAGTTTTTAGTCCTAAATCAAATCTAGATCAACTTGTACTACATTATATTTCAGCCTTGTGATATTTAATAGACTGTGGAAGAAATGTTTGAGGATCCATTAAAATTGCATAATTAATGCAATGAGAGGTACGTAAAACTTCTAATTCACTTGGGACTTTTATGGTGCCAGATTGGCAATTTTTCCCAGACTCTTGGATATTATTCCAACTAAAACTTTATTTTTAAAGATGTAATACAGGAGAATATTTTTCTAATGAACCTGGTAAGTGGGTGGGAAGCAAGGCAAAGGTGATCCAGGTGTGAAACGTTGAAAATTTCAAATATCAATATTAAATGGCAATTATCAAAGTTCCTGTAAATTGACATTCTGCTGAACTTTTGCACTTGCTAGTTTTATTGATTTTTTTTTTGTTTTAATGTGGCAAACATCCAGATTTGTCTTCAAGCAAACGTTTGTCACAGCAGCCATTAACAGTCTTTTATTCCTGTTGCTAACAGGTTTATAATGTTCATAAATAGTGCAACGGGCATTTCAATGCATGCATTAATTCACATCTAGTTGAAACATCATTTAGACATAGAAATATTTATCTCGTAAATGAATATTTTCAAAGTTAGGATTTTTCAATTACTCAGACTCACCACTCAGAATATGTACATTGATAGAATATACAGTGGTACAATAAGATTTTTATTGGATTTGAACCAAGAATATTTGTTATTGTTCGAGTGAGGATCAACACAGTGCCAGGCATCACATTTGTCTTCTCACTTCATGGCTGTATAACACTTGACTTCCAATGGAATAAAACAATTTCAACTACTCTAATAACTTGGATGCGTTTCCAAAGGAAAAGTTCCACTATTCAGTGATCCTTTTGCAAACCTGCAACATGATTTGTTTTAGCTACTGAAGAAAATATTGAAGATCCCATGGTTCAATGTCTTGTGGAGTTTCTTTAATTCCAGGAGCATACGGAGCAGTTCTGTAAATTGAACACAACCCCAAAAAAATGTTACTTTGCAGAATTAACAATCTGCCTGCAGGAGTTTATTATTCTGGTATACATTTAGATTCAAATATTTTTACCTGTACTTTGCAGAATCTTGCTTGGCATTTTTTTCAACAATATTAATATTTTAATTGTCTCCCTGCATTGTTGCAACAAATTTGAAAAACCTAGCTGACAGAACAGATTGAAGATTGTCTTTCTACTGTGACTTGATGTAAAAACAGTTGTAGTTCTGCAGATATTTTTGGTGACTTGACCCAGAGGCCATGTGTTTACAGCTTGATTTGATGTACATTCCATTCTAACAATATTTGGCTGGCATTTAAAAATAAAATTGAGATAGAATCCATCACTGGCCCAAGTGCCTGATCAGAATAAAGATTTGTAATTACCAGGCAAGTGAACATTTAATAGAGTAACAAAATATGCAGATGATCATATCTCAAGTCAACATTTAAACTGGCTTTTCCACTGGGTCCGTTGTGAATATATCAACTATAATTGAAGGCAGGTTCCCTATGTCATGAGCTACCCTTCGACATTCAACATCAATTTTAAGAACTTCAGATTAAAGCCAAAAAGTCACCCTTTAATGGGTGAGTTAAAGTGAACTATCAGTTGCACCATGTTACTGCCAGGAGTTATTCAGAATATAGCCATCAGGCCTGGATTGCACGAGTTGAAAATTCTAAGCATACACAATTGAGAATCAGGAAATTACCTTGTCCACATGCCTGGTCTTAAATCAGAACAGGTTATTGTGAAAATTCTTGAATGGATTTCCACAATGTCAAAGCAGGCAAGATCTGAACATGCCACAGCAAATTTTTGTAGGACTAAGTGATTCAGTGTGTTCGGATAATGCCACTGCACATTTCTGGCTTTAGGACTGTCTTCAAGGCAGATGATGCAGTCAATTTATCAAAACCATTATAATGGTCACATGTTATAAGAAATTTTTACATGTACTGTGATCTTTATGCTCAATGGATTAATTTTTAGTTATTGGAATTTATATTCACAGATAGTTATAAATTTGTGGTCAGGAGCAGTTTGTGTTAAATTAGATAACTAATGGGATTTTATTCATTTGTTTATCTTGTATGCATTATTTACAAAGTAAGTTCTAACAATAGAGCAAATTTTTATCAAAATAATGATAATTATTCAACAATTCTCTCCAGCTAAATAATTGAGCAACTTCAAAGAAATGCATCATTAAATGCAGACATCCAAGATTTGACATCATATTTTTCACGTCCTTTGGGTTAGTTGAAAAAAGTATAAAGTTTTATAATTTAAGGTTTTGGAAATGGCAATTTTTCCTGATTGTTTAATTATTTTTGTCTTATTTTCTCTTGAATCTTTCACTTTCTACATTTAATTTCACATAAAATTCACTTTTTAATTGACCTTTCTCAGTTTACTTTCTAATTTTTCTCATTATCTGATCCAATTCCTCAGATATCATGTTTCCTTTGCAGTGCAATTAAAATCTTGCAGTGTTATCTGTGATTTGGGGCAAAGGTTGAGCTGAAAGACGTAGAAGCAAGTCCTAATATTGCAGAAGCTCTGCTGTGGCAAATTCAGAACCGTAATAATTTGATTAATTTGTAATTAATTTGCCCGAGTTGTTGATCATCGCAAATGTGCATATATTCAGTAGCTTTTGTTGATTTTTTTTTTAGGATGCTCAAACCTGAAAGTAATTTGAACTGGATGAAGCAAGTGGGCTAAAGCTGAAGTTGGCCACTTGGCTCTTGGGTAGAGATGGAACATTAAATCCAACCCATTCAGAATTCTCAGATGCACTAATAATGTCTGTTCTTGCCAAATTACGAATCCCCAAATGTTCAGTTGATGGATTCTCAGAGCTGTATAATGTAGCTACTTTACGTTGAGAGCTCGTCACGAACGACAACAGGTAAAACCTTGAAGGCTGCACTGGGCGACTGCCTTTTTTGTCAGATGCAATACTTTCAATGAGCTACGAAACTTGATTACCTAGCAAGATTTTTTTTTAAGTTGTAGCTCTCATTCCTTTGTGCCTCCAGTAGTGTAGTACATGTATCACTTTACTGGTAAAAAGGGTTTGACCTGAAATGATTGACATAAAGACTTTAAATTTGGCTTCCAGCATATATTAATGCTAAATTGTCAACACAGGTTGTTTACTTACCTTAATTGACAGACATGTTGCCTTCCTTAGGCATTGTCCCCCTCTGCAACAAAGGAAAACAGAACTTAGAACTTACTGGCATTTGACTGGGTTTTAAAAACAAAAATAGATTTCATGAGCTGGAATCAGATCCACCATTCAACATTTGAATCAAATGAAGTTTAGTATGACTACTAGTTCTGGTTTGAAATTGTGCAAGAGTTGTCCTTCTTAATAAACTGCCTTTTGAGTTGTCAACTGAGTTCAAAGGTTTAAAAAAAATGTATTTTGCACTACAGATAATTCCAAGGCCATCTTGTTTCCAAATGTTAAATGGCCTGGGTTTTACAGAAGATGATGAGGTTAATTTGAGGTGATTAAAAGGCTCTATTGTAACAGCTTGGTAAATCTGCAGAATTATCAAGCTCTTGAAGAAGCAGTACTCTATAAATTTCTCCCTAAAATATGTGTTAACTCAAAACATGCCAGAAGTCTTTAATTTAAATTAAATTATTTTTCTTAAAGAGTAAACAATTTGAGGCAGTACTTGCAACATCACATCTCTCCAGAATTTGATCATTTTGGTTTCAACCTAACATTCACCAAATTGCAGAAGATGATTTTTGCATGATGTATTGTAGATTCTGGAACAGCGTGGATCCAACCATGATTTTAATGCCCTACAGCTCACTCAGCAAAACACAAGACAGAAACAGGTTCTTTGGCCCATCAGGTCCATTTCCATAAGAAAATGCAGTAAAATCCCTGCTATTTGGAATTCAAGCAACTGGCAAAAAAAAAGCAAGAATAAATGGGTAAAAATGCACGTTTAAAATTGGCATGCCTTGCCATTAGTTTGCCAATCACGCAATTGGAAAATATACTTTGACATCTACCCATCCCCATAGGTGCCAGATATCGGGGTTTTTACTGTAATCTGCCTGTTTTGCATATTAAATGTGAAATGGTTGCTATGTCTAATTTCTGACTTGAATTTTCAAGTAACCTTGGATAACTATTTGCAAATTTCTAAATGTTTTGATGTGCTCCATATAGATTGAAGTATTATATTTGGGTGATTAAGAAACAAGAGGATTGATGTAATAAATCCAGGCATAAACTTTAAATTCTAAATCACTGTGGCCTGGGTATATTTATGTATTGTAATTTGATACTTTAGGAAACTTTTTAAAGATTAAAAAAAATTTAGACATCCATGTTCATGTCAAGTCCATACTGCCCAATTTACACCTAATTATCTTACACCCCTGGTACATTTCAAATGGCAGGAGGAAACTGGAGTCTTCAGAAAAAGCCCCACGCAGTCAATGGGAAGAACATACAAACTCCTTCCAGACAGTATGGGATTCAAACACTGACCCCCGATTGCTGGTACCAAAGGTGTTGCGCTAAGTGCAACACCAACAGTACTACCCTAAATTGATAGTATAATTAGTTCAAGAATTAGAATTTTGGCATTTGAAATATTACCTAAGTATAATGATAATATAAATGGTTTCCACCAGTTAATCAGGCCTATCATTTTATGAAAACTATTACATTAAATTTCTCACTGAGGAATGCAATGTTGTGGTCAACGTTGAGGAGCCAAGAACGTAGAATCCTGTCTTTGCCAATGCAAGCTTAAACACAGTCCTTTCTATCCACCCATTACATTTTAAAGTGTATTAGCCTGGATCGTACTTCAGATGGCAAATGAATACAGAACACTTCACTATCCCTAGCTCCCTGTACAGTTTGACTGAATTTCCTGCCTGTTAAGATTGAGGTCCACTACCACTGCCTCTGACCACTACCTTCACTCCAACAATCCAGCACAGAGCATATAAACTGAGGGGGCAGATTAAATGTTTATCTGGACCTTCTGCTTTTTAGCAGGAAACTCCTGAAATTCATTCGATTCCCTTCAGGTCCTCAGAAGCTAAACCTCCAGGCTAGGTTGCTGCACGTGACTTTCTCCCACTTGTGAATGATGCAAATTTGGAGGGCCGTGGCCTCCACATCAAGATCAGCTTGGGGTGTGCAGTTACCATACCGTGGGGTCTGGGCAGCAGACGTGATCCAGGAGAATCTGGTCAATTTGGTTTAGTAACAATTTTTCTGACTGAGCTTATTTTGCTCTCATTCATCTCTAGTTATTTTAACCTTTCGATTGATTATAAAAAATCATCTATTACTAGCCATTGTAACTACATGCTCAGACACGTCCTACACCTCAATCCGTGAGGAATGTAGATTGATGTGAAGTGCAGCATGCAATAGAAAATCAACTGTTATTTGGTTGAGGTTTTGTCAAGCCACATTTTTTACTGTGCTTTTGCAAACTCTGAGGCAACTGGAGATGAAAAGCAATTGCGTTCTGCCAAGCACTCCCACTCGTTTCCAGTCAGAAATCTTCCATGTCTAATCTGGGAAATAGTGGTGAATGAAGCCATTTAAAGAAGGGAATAATCACATGCTCTATTTCCTTGTGTTTTCACTCTATGAAACCGAGTCCACTGTGCAAACCTGGTGGTCCTGGAGGGAGTAAAGGCTATACATGCACATAAACATATGATACGTATTCAGATAGATATAGATGCTATTAACTGTCTGAGGAACTCGGCGGGTTGAGCTGCATCAGTGTAAGAAATAAAATGGTTGACATCATGATCCAAAGTGTTGACTGTTCTTTCTCTCCCACTGATTCTGCTCCAGCATTTTGCTCCAACACATTATTTAGTTCAAGTTCTTTTTGCAGTCATATCATCAGCTGGTGCTGGGGGGCAGAGATTTTGCTGATTGTTTCCAATGTGAATTATGAACATGACAGCATGCTTTTTAATTTTTTTTATTTTTCACTATGAACCATATCAATCAAAATACATACAAACATTTCCCTCTTCAATATACACAGTGGCATTTTCTCCCCTTTTCCCCCCCCCCCACCTTCCCTCCCTCCTTCCCACCCCCCTCCAAACCCATTAAACGTTCAACATATGCAATTGTATGACAGCACACTTTTGAAGATCTTTAAAGCAAAAAGGAACCCCCTACTTTCCAGTCAGGTTGATGGGTGGAGACCACTTATCTTTAGTCTCAAAGTACTAAGTAAAACTTTGTAGAAGTTCTGTGTTTGCCTCCAGGGGCATTCTAATATGATGGTCACATTTATAAAAACATACACAAAATGACTTTTCCTTTTGATTTTGTGTTACACTGACATTTTTGTGTCAACTTTAATCATATTTTAAAATTGAGACCCCTTTGCAGGAAATATGAGTGCACGTTTAAAAATCCTTAATTTTTGCAAGGTACTAACTAAAGTTCAGATGTTAAGTCTTTAAGGGCTTAATGTGGGATTTGCAGTTTTGACCTTTCAAAATTTGGAGAAGAAAATACCAATTTCAAAGTATAAGTCTATTGAAATATCTTATTCATAACAAGTAATGAACTGATTCTACGTGTGATACCAGAAGTAATATTAATGTAAAACTAATTTCTCATCTTTGAAAAAGTTCTTCAGTTAAACATTTCAATGATTATACCCCTTCTTTCCTGAGTTCTGTAATACATTATAAATATATATGAGCATAATTTAAAGTCAATATTGCAGCATATACAGTAGGTCCAGAAATTTGGACCACTTGAGAATCTGGACTTTTCAAAAACTCAAACTTTTTTTTAAAATTTAGTGGACTTTTGTGTTCACGCATGTTAAAGTGCCACAGATGCACAGCGGCAATAAGTTACCACTTTATTTTTTTTAACTGCCAGTTTTGGTAAATGAAGCCTGCTGTATTTGATAATGAATAAACTCTCAAAATTGACCTCTTCATCTCTGTTCCTCCTTAAATTTGAATTTTAGAAGTACAGCCTGAGAATTTGGACCAACCCAATCGCTGAGTAGTCCAGATTTTCAGACCAAGTGTAGCTACATGCACTCACCATTGCAGTTTCATCTCGGCCAATATTAATGAAGCAAACCAGTGGATGTTACTATGAATTTAAAAGAAAACATCCTGCTTTTGCAGAGATGTGCTGTAGATGGAGTCACAACACTTCTGTTGTCAACCGCTGCCTGAGTAATATCAACTAATTTCCAGGCTCCTTGTTAGAATAGAATGGAAAAAGTCAATTTTTGAAATTTGCTGCTTATGTGGAACAATATGTTTTGCATACCTCGAAAGTTTCCAGCATCATGCACCTACAATTTCAGGATATTAAATTGTGATAAGAGCCTGTAATTCCCAATTGCAACATCAATACTGTCAGCACCATCGTAATTCTGATATTTACACAGAAATTGCTGTCCATGATGCCTTCGTCTTCCACTGCTGTTTTACATCCCCTCCCCAAACAAATTGATAGACAAATAACCGATTTGATGGGAATTTCAATGAACACCCCACGAAGCTCAATATAAAGATGGTTCCAAATTTTAAGTCATCCTCGGCCTAGAGGGACAGCCTAAGGATTCAGCTATGCAGAACACTGTGAGAAAGTTCCATCTGTAAGATACGTTTGCATCCATTCAAACAGCCTTTAAAAGTGAGCAGGCCAAGAGCAGTTGTTGATTTTGTTTTTAAATGGGCTACCAAGCCAAATATTCCTTTATCGTCTCCCCAAAAAATATTAATTTGGAATTGCATTCCTTAAGATAACTAAAGTATCACAAATTTTGGGAAAAATTATTACAATGGAGTATTTATTTCTGATTGTTATTTCCTGGAACAGGCATTACTTTTGTCAGCACCTGATTGTCATTGAGAACCTTTGAGTGTGTGTGAAGTCTCCACAGCACTGCGGTCGGGCAGTTCCTGGGTGAGAATCAGCAACATGTAAAGATTGATTATATTTGCAATCTCATTGGAGGAGCATTTGTTGGTTATAAAAGTTCCTAACCACCAAATGCCCTTGACTTTCTCACTGTTAAAGGTTGTGTTTGAGTTGCTGCAAAGCATCTTGCAGATGGAACTTTCTCACAATGGTCTGTGTAATTGGTCCTTTAAGCAATTCCTCTGGGTTGAGGATGACTTGTCTTCAATTAACTCTGAGAGGTGAAAAGTGCCTATGAGTGGTTGATGTGAATAGATGTTTCATGCCAACTAATAATGCAGTCTCGACAGATAATTGAGAAGTCTCTGTCATACAGATGTAACATGCACACTTTCCCTTCCGCCCCCCGGCCCCCCACTTCACTCCCATACTAAGAATATTTTCAAATGAGTCTGCTTTCAGAGTTTCTTGCCCCTCTCATCTCCCGTTTTAATGGGGGACTGTTCTGAAAGTACCTGATGGTTCTATTGACATCCATGAAGGGAAACATCCTCAACATTCAACTTTCCCACCCTTAATCTTGTATTTTTGATAATGATATTTCATTTTTGTAAACTCTATCACTCTCATGTCAGCTGCTTCATTCCCAATCAATCAACCCATTCAACCTTCTCTACACCTCTTGCACAAGCATTTTGTTTTAGAGATGCAGCTGTGCCACTCAACCCATTTTCATACTTTGTTCAGACAAGTGCTGTTCCTGGCCTATACAGTTTTGTCAAAACTCCCTGCTTTATGATCAATGTCCCTTGCAGTAAAGGCTAGCATCCTAATTACCAATTGTATTTCCTTGACAAAACATTGTTTCACATCAGATGCAACATGTATTAGTTTTCTTTCTATTTAACCAAGTTTTCCTATTTTTCCTCCAAGGTAGATCTTTTTCCATATTGTATTCCACCTGCCTTTCTTGCCCACTCACATTTATATTCACTTGCAGATTCTTGGTGTCATAACTTATGAACCAAACACACATCTTTGCTACCCATATATTGATCAAGTTGCAACTTGAAGGCAGAGTACATGTTTAATGGCAGGATTTTTAATAGCATGGGATCTTGGGGTCCAAATCCACAGATTTCTCATGATTGCTGCACAGATTGATCGGGTAGTTAAGGCTTGTGGTATGTTGGCCTTTATTAGTTGGGGGATTGAGTTGAGTAGTCATGAGGTAATGTTACAGCTCTATAGATCTCTAAGGAGACCACAATTAGAATATTGTGATCAGTTCTAGTCACCTCAGTACAGAAAGGATGTAGAAAAAATGGAGAGGGTGCAGAGGAGATTATTCAAAATATTAGCTGGATGGAGAATGTGTTTTATGAGGTAAGGTTATCAGAGTTGCGGCTCTTCTCTTTTGGAGTGAAGGATTAGAGGCGATTTAATAGAGATCTTCAGCGCTTGACGTCCTGCTTTGCGGAAACTGCCAAAATGTTTGGCCTGGAAGT
Organism: Narcine bancroftii; assembly: GCF_036971445.1. NCBI lineage: Eukaryota > Metazoa > Chordata > Chondrichthyes > Torpediniformes > Narcinidae > Narcine > Narcine bancroftii. The sequence continues at coordinate 241,278,172 of NC_091473.1, forward strand.
CAACCTGAAGAAAACTGAGGTCCTCCATCAGCCAGCTCCCCACCATGACTACCAGCCCCCCCACATCTCCATCGGGCACACAAAACTCAAAACGGTCAACCAGTTTACCTATCTCGGCTGCACCATTTCATCAGATGCAAGGATCGACAATGAGATAGACAACAGACTCGCCAAGGCAAATAGCGCCTTTGGAAGACTACACAAAAGAGTCTGGAAAAACAACCAACTGAAAAACCTCACAAAGATAAGCGTATACAGAGCCGTTGTCATACCCACACTCCTGTTCGGCTCCGAATCATGGGTCCTCTACCGGCACCACCTACGGCTCCTAGAACGCTTCCACCAGCGTTGTCTCCGCTCCATCCTCAACATCCATTGGAGCGCTCACACCCCTAACGTCGAGGTACTCGAGATGGCAGAGGTCGACAGCATCGAGTCCACGCTGCTGAAGATCCAGCTGCGCTGGATGGGTCACGTCTCCAGAATGGAGGACCATCGCCTTCCCAAGATCGTATTATATGGCGAGCTCTCCACTGGCCACCGTGACAGAGGTGCACCAAAGAAAAGGTACAAGGACTGCCTAAAGAAATCTCTTGGTGCCTGCCACATTGACCACCGCCAGTGGGCTGATAACGCCTCAAACCGTGCATCTTGGCGCCTCACAGTTTGGCGGGCAGCAGCCTCCTTTGAAGAAGACCGCAGAGCCCACCTCACTGACAAAAGGCAAAGGAGGAAAAACCCAACACCCAACCCCAACCAACCAATTTTCCCTTGCAACCGCTGCAATCGTGTCTGCCTGTCCCGCATCGGACTGGTCAGCCACAAACGAGCCTGCAGCTGACGTGGACTTTTTACCCCCTCCATAAATCTTCGTCCGCGAAGCCAAGCCAAAGACAAAGAATAAGATTGTGAGAGGCATAGATAGGGTGGACAGCCAGCACCTTTTTTTCCTCCTGGAGTGAAACTAACAAACACCAGAGATATCCGTACAGGAGAGTTTGGTGAAGATGACAGGGGTAAGTTTTTTTTTTACAGAGAGCAGTGGAATGCATTATGAGAAGTAGTGGTGGAGGATGGTTCATTTAAAATAAGTAGTTTGTAAAGTAGGTTTATATAGGTCATAGGCAGAATGGCTGTACTGTGCTGTAATCTATTTTCTTGCCTCCTTGTTGTCCCTGGGTTATCATGGGGTAATATTAGTGTCTTCATCTGTGAAGAACATTCCAAAATCATTATCCCACTTTTGTGTTTCTCATTACTAATCAGACCCAGGTTTCTCACTGTAACAATGTTGGAGGTGGAATGTAAAATAAACAGTTCAGTTTGCAGATCAGCCTACATCATTCTAACTGTAGTAAAACATGAAAGTCTGCAGACACTATGGTTGAAGTTGAAACACAATGCTGGAAAAACTCAGGTGGTCAAACAGTATACTTTATGTAGTAAGGATAGATACATTTTGGATTTGAGCCCTTCATCAAGGTATATAAAAAAAATGTCAGCGAGTGTCCAAACAAAATGGTGGTGGGGATGGGCTCACGCCCAAAACGTTGGTTCTGTATCTTTATCTTTGCTACATAGAGTACACGGTTTGACCTGCTGAGTTTCTCAAGCTCTGTTTTTTTTTTAATCGTTCTAACTATGCATGGATAGCCATCAAAAAAGAACCCAGTAAATGATCCGTCATGAGCAAAAATGATTTTTGACCTTGTTTATTCTTTTCATCTTTGACTTGTCAACAGCTTTAATGCTTTTTTTTTTGGTTAGTTTGTGCGCTGAGGCTATCCTCACTTAAAAGTGTTTCTTCCCTAATTTAATTTCCACATTACCATGTTTTACCGAACGCTATCAGGACTGGCTATCTTGTGAACTAAATTAACTGCTGCATGGAAGTAAAGCTGATCATACAAATGTGCACACTTAAGCTGAGAGATCTTTCCTGCAATTTATTTTCTCTTCACTTGTTTTGAATAATCGATTTTAAATATTAAACTTTTAGAGCCCCGGGAGAAAACCTGTTTGTTTCCCTCCTCTTCTTCTTTGGCTTGGCTTCGCGGACGAAGATTTATGGAGGGGGTAAAAAGTCCACGTCAGCTGCAGGCTCGTTTGTGGCTGACAAGTCCGATGCGGGACAGGCAGACACGATTGCAGCGGTTGCAGGGGAAAATTGGTGGGTTGGGGTTGGGTGTTGGGTTTTTCCTCCTTTGCCTTTTGTCAGTGAGGTAGGCTCTGCGGTCTTCTTCAAAGGAGGTAGCTGCCCGCCAAACTGTGAGGCGCCAAGATGCACGGTTTGAGGCGATATCAGCCCACTGGCGGTGGTCAATGTGGCAGGCACCAAGAGATTTCTTTAGGCAGTCCTTGTACCTTTTCTTTGGTGCACCTCTGTCACGGTGGCCAGTGGAAAGCTCGCCATATAACACGATCTTGGGAAGGCGATGGTCCTCCATTCTGGAGACGTGACCCATCCAGCGCAGCTGGATCTTCAGCAGCGTTGACTCGATGCTGTCGACCTCTGCCATCTCGAGTACTTCGACGTTAGGGATGTAAGCGCTCCAATGGATGTTGAGGATGGAGCGGAGACAACGCTGGTGGAAGTGTTCTAGGAGCCGTAGGTGGTGCCGGTAGAGGACCCATGATTCGGAGCCGAACAGGAGTGTGGGTACGACAACGGCTCTGTATACGCTTATCTTTGTGAGGTTTTTCAGTTGGTTGTTTTTCCAGACTCTTTTGTGTAGTCTTCCAAAGGCGCTATTTGCCTTGGCGAGTCTGTTGTCTATCTCATTGTCGATCCTTGCATCTGATGAAATGGTGCAGCCGAGATAGGTAAACTGGTTGACCGTTTTGAGTTTTATGTGCCCGATGGAGATGTGGGGGGGCTGGTAATCATGGTGGGGAGCTGGCTGATGGAGGACCTCAGTTTTCTTCAGGCTGACTTCCAGGCCAAACATTTTGGCAGTTTCCGCAAAGCAGGACGTCAAGCGCTGAAGAGCTGGCTCTGAATGGGCAACTAAAGCGGCATCGTCTGCAAAGAGTAGTTCACGCACAAGTTTCTCTTGTGTCTTGGTGTGAGCTTGCAGGCGCCTCAGATTGAAGAGACTGCCATCCGTGCGGTACCGGATGTAAACAGCGTCTTCATTGTTGGGGTCTTTCATGGCTTGGTTCAGCATCATGCTGAAGAAGATTGAAAAGAGGGTTGGTGCCAGAACACAGCCTTGCTTCACGCCATTGTTAATGGAGAAGGGTTCAGAGAGCTCATTGCTGTATCTGACCCGACCTTGTTGGTTTTCGTGCAGTTGGATAATCATGTTGAGGAACTTTGGGGGACATCCGATGCGCTCTAGTATTTGCCAAAGCCCTTTCCTGCTCATGGTGTCTAAGGCTTTGGTGAGGTCAACAAAGGTGATGTAGAGTCCTTTGTTTTGTTCTCTGCATTTTTCTTGGAGCTGTCTGAGGGCAAAGACCATGTCAGTAGTTCCTCTGTTTGCGCGAAAGCCGCACTGTGATTCTGGGAGAATATTCTCGGCGACACTAGGTATTATTCTATTTAGTAGAATCCTAGCGAAGATTTTGCCTGCAATGGAGAGCAACGTGATTCCCCTGTAGTTTGAGCAGTCTGATTTCTCGCCTTTGTTTTTCTACAGGGTGATGATGGTGGCATCACGAAGATCCTGAGGCAGTTTACCTTGGTCCCAACAAAGCTTGAAAAACTCATGCAGTTTGGCATGCAGAGTTTTGCCGCCAGCCTTCCAGACTTCTGGGGGGATTCCATCCATACCTGCTGCTTTGCCACTTTTCAGTTGTTCGATTGCCTTATATGTCTCAGCCCCGGGAGAAAACCTGTTTGTTTCCCTCCTAAGCAGCTACTATTGTCAAATTTCCAATTAATTGCACTGTAATTATCTTTGGGAAAAGGACTTATTGCCATGGAGAGCTGTTATCTTGCAGTGAAAACCAATGTTATTAAGTTGCAAAAAGAGCTATCAATTTCATGAACTTCAAAGAATATTGCCTGCTTTTCTATTATATGGTTGATCTACTAAAAGTTCAGTATTCCCTTGCACATTCACCAATTTTACCGCACTGTTCTAACACAACAAACACATTTCTCATGCAAATGAGGTGAGTTTAGGAGGCAAGCTTTCTGTTACTTAAGTTAATCTAAGAATTGATCCTATAATTAATACAGGAGGAATGCTACAAAAAACCTTCTAAAATATGCTTTTATTTTGCCTCATATTTAATCTTAATATTTTATGGTTATAATGAGAAAACAGTTTAATTTGTCATTGATCCCTGCTGGATCACCAATATACAGACTAGATTGTACTGAAGAGGAGTGATGGCTGACAAGATGGCGCTCCCCTTACCGTGCACACGGTCAGCGCCAGAAGCTCCTCTGGAACGCACGCTGCACTGCTCCTGGACTGCGGTCGGGACCTGCAGATGTTCTGGTAATGGCCCCTCCTCCTGCAGCCCGAACACGTAGCCCCCCTCGCGGGGCAGAGGCATCGCAAATGCTTGGACTGCCCACAGAAGTTGCATCTTGATGATGCAGTTGGCGTAATTGCAGCCATGGTCGGGTCAGTAACGCCCGATGTTGAGTCTCAGGCCGAAGGCCCTCGTGGTGGAACATACGGATATGGCCTACTCTGCCCGCGATCGACACCGCGTGGCGCTGGGCTGAGTCTAAAGTCCTGATTAAGTCAATAGCCTTTTTGAGTGGGAATGGGTCCTCCTCGAGGAGTCATTGCCGGATATAATCTGACCTCAGACCCGACACGGAGGCGTCTTGAATCAGTTCTTCCATGCACTGGGTTAGGGATATAGTGGCCATGAGTTCCCCCAGTCTTTTCCCAGTGTGACCAAGGCCTGGATGAACTCTTCAGTGAACTCACCAGGCTGTTGTTTTCTGGACGCCAGCAGGTAACAGGAGTATACCACGTACACTTTAGGCTTGTACAGCACCTGCAGCTCAGCCATCGCTTTGTTGTAGGTCGCACTGCCTTGGATTGTCAGGAAGGCCATCTGGCCGACTTGTGCCTGAAGGATTTTTAACTTTTCGTCAGAGTCGACCACCTCAGCAGCAGCGTCGAGGAAGTTGTTGAAGCAGTTCATCCACTGCTTGAAGCGTACTGAAGCACCTGGGACTTGGGGGTCAACTGCTAGCCGTTCTGGGCGCAGCAATTTCTCCATTACCGGAGACCTCCAAAATTTAGTACAATAAATTGTTGGGCGCTATCAGTAGCCCCAATAGTGACTCAGACAAAGACTGACGAGAACGATAGGCTTTATTGTACTAGAGACTGCTGGCCCAGGTCCAAGGCTAGGAATAAGCAGGAAAGAGAGGGGACTCTACCTTTATGGCCTGGGGTCACATGGGCAGGACTAAGGGAGGAGCCAAGGTAGAAGGACACCCAGAGGGTGGGCCAGCCAGTACATATAATCATATGAAAAGAAAACAAGGCTTTTACCCAATTATGCTGTAGGCTTTTACCTAATTATGCTGTGGCCTTCAGGGAAGCCATAGGGCCTCCATTGAGAGTGGCTGGCCTAGATATTACTTGTGGCCCTTTCTGCTTCCTAGAACAGTGCCAGGGAAAGACCTCAAGCTTGTTGGGAGGCAAGAGAAAGGTAAAAGTAACCCAGTATGGTGAGCAAGTAATAAAGCGTATGATGTGTTTTAGGGTGCAGTCATACCAGTAAGAAACATGCATAACTTTCATTATTTTCCATGTGGCTGAAACTCTTGATTCCAGTGATAATGTGGAGGGAGAATGCATTGTTACAAATCTGTAGTTATCTTATCCATTTTGAATTTTTCTCCTAAATCTCTGACATCAATCTGCAGTGTTCTATTGTGTCAGTAGGCAGTCAAACTGGTTTGATTCGACAAACACTGAAGCAGGTCAACAGTCTTGCAAGAAGTAAGTTGAGAAAGGGAGAAAAGTCCTCCTCTGCACACCATGAAGTCATAGCTTTGCTGGCTTGGACCCTTTCCTTTCTGCACAATCCTTCCAGAATCTCCACAGGCTTCTCGACAAGAAGCCAGATCTTCCTTTGAGAGCTGCTTTGAAATGTCTTCTCCCCCTGACCTGGGTTAGAATTGAAGTGACAGCATTTCAACAATGTTTAGTAATTTAAATGGTGATGGCCCGCTGCTACTTAGAGAAGACAACAGGTGAACTTGATAGAGGAGATATGCGACAAAAACCAGGACTGAATTAAAAATCCATCTCAAAATTCCAGTAACGCCCATCTGATGATAGACCACATTGCATGATCTTCCACCAGTTCACAAATGGTGAATGGATCTTATGGTGTGAATAAATTGATTAAGTTCTTGTTAGTTAAAATCTAATGCACAGATATTCTGACAGGAAAGGAGGTAAAATCAAATAGAATAGCAATTTTTAAGAGATGTTTAGGCAGCAGATGAACAAGAAGGAAATGGAGGAATATGGACCATACTCAGTCATATGGTGACCATCATGGTTGGCATAGATGTAGGCCTAAAGTGCCTGTTCCTGTGCCGTACAGTTCGTATTTCCAATCATAAAATGACTGCAAAGAAAGTGACTGCTGGTCAAAGCCTCTACTGCACTGAGGTTTTAATGAGATCTTTACTGTGTATTCAACATGTTGACATGGTTTTTACATAAAGTGGATTTTTCTTTTTTAGTATAACTTTAATTTCACTTTTTCCCCCACTCACTTACACAACTCAGTAAACCCAGGTGAATGCATTTCATCTTGTGTATGTATATTGTAATGTGTGTTTTCCCTCATGCTAATTTAGTGATGCAATGAAACATCTCAATCATCGAGTAGACATTTTAAAAATCATTTGAAAGACAATACACATGTGGGTTAATGTTAAGACTGGATATTGACACCTCTTTTTAGAACCAGAATAAATAGTAATTTTAGCTTTCATAGCGCAGCCCCATTTAGTTACTTACCTATTTTTTAAAAAATAAACCGAATCTGAGAAATTGAGTGAAATTGTTTCTCACTGATGTTATAGCTAATTAAAATTCATAACTATTTGAGCACCTGATGAATAAGAACTATCCATCTTCAGCCCAGAGATGCACAGATTGGGACACCAATCTCAATTTGTTTTGTTTCACTGTTAAACCTTGAGCATTCTCTACAGGTAGTTAAATCTAACCATCCATTTCATCTTCCTGACATTTCATCCTGTTAAAGTCATCAACATTTACATAAACGTTTGAGTTTCTGTACACATCAGGCAGTAAAGTAAATCATGAAAATCTGTAGACACTAGGGGTGACCGCAACTACCTTAACATTCTTCCATACCTTGATGAGGGGCTTGAGCCCAAAACATTGGTTATGTATTTTTAACCCCATTCAGAGCCAGCTTTTCAGCGCTTGACATCCTGTTTTGCGGAAACTGCCAAAATGTTTGGCCTGGAAGTCAGCCTGAAGAAAACTGAGGTCCTCCATCAGCCAGCTCCCCACCATGACTACCCACATCTCCATCGGGCACACAAAACTCAAAACGGTCAACCAGTTTACCTATCTCGGCTGCACCATTTCATCGGATGCAAGGATCGACAACGAGATAGACAACAGACTCGCCAAGGCAAATAGCGCCTTTGGAAGACTACACAAAAGAGTCTGGAAAAACAACCAACTGAAAAACCTCACAAAGATAAGCGTATAGAGAGCCGTTGTCATACCCACACTCCTGTTCGGCTCCGAATCATGGGTCCTCTACCGGCATCACCTACGGCTCCTAGAACGCTTCCACCAGCGTTGTCTCCGCTCCATCCTCAACATCCATTGGAGCGCTTTCATCCCTAACGTCGAAGTACTCGAGATGGCAGAGGTCGACAGCATCGAGTCCACGCTGCTGAAGATCCAGCTGCGCTGGGTGGGTCACGTCTCCAGAATGGAGGACCATCGCCTTCCCAAGATCGTGTTATATGGCGAGCTCTCCACTGGCCACCGTGACAGAGGTGCACCAAAGAAAAGGTACAAGGACTGCCTAAAGAAATCTCTTGGTGCCTGCCACATTGACCACCGCCAGTGGGCTGATATCGCCTCAAACCGTGCATCTTGGCGCCTCACAGTTTGGCGGGCAGCAACCTCCTTTGAAGAAGACCGCAGAGCCCACCTCACTGACAAAAGGCAAAGGAGGAAAAACCCAACACCCAACCCCAACCAACCAATTTTCCCTTGCAACCGCTGCAATCGTGTCTGCCTGTCCCGCATCGGACTGGTCAGCCACAAACGAGCCTGCAGCTGACGTGGACTTTTACCCCTCCATAAAATCTTCGTCTGCGAAGCCAAGCCAAAGAAGATATAAAGAGCACTGCTTGACCTGCTGAGTTTCTCCAGCATTGTGGGCTTTTACTTCAACCACAGTGTCTATAGATGTTCGTTATTTATTTTTGTTTTTACAATTTAATTATCTGCCGTCTTATTCCCAATTCTAGCACAAACTCATTTTTGTATAAATGGTATTTGCTCCTAATTAGAGCATTTGGTTCTTCAATTGTTTAGTGCATCTTAAGTTGCTCTTAACATTAAGCCAATATTTTCTTTTGTATAATGAAATGCACAGATTTGAAGGATTCATTATGGGGTCATTAGGAGAAAGACATTTAGCGGGGGGAAGCTTGGAGCAAATAATGGTTGCTATTAATTGCCATGGATCTCTGAGCCATCTTTAGGTCTATGCAGTATTGCAGTGCAAGAGAAATAGACCCCAGATATACACGTAAAAAAAGTCAATCTCAAAAGTTTAACCCCTATTTTTGACCAAAAATCTGGAATTTTCAATATATTACCTGTAATAGTTGATCCTAGTTCTTCACAGATAAGAGTTGCAAGTGCTTGAACATAAATGTTACAATGAGGAAATGAATGGTTTAGGGTGACTGAACTAATTGTAGACTTGAGTGCGAGAGAATTCTTACCAATTTAAAAAAAATCATTGTTTCTTCCTCCAAAGCTTTCACAGTTTCAGCGTATAACTAAAAATCACAAGGGAACACTGTTTGTATACAGTTGTTCCTGCCTTTTCTTTTAGTTTGTAGTTCTGTTTGATGTCAGTAGTTTTTAATCTTCTCTCCCTTTAAAATCACTTCTGTTTCGTCATGGGCATCTTCGCAGGATCTCATTAGTATCTTTACCATTGTTGCTGAAACCAGCGAGGGGGGTGCAGTTCATCCTTAACGTGAGAGGGAAATGCTTTTTGTCTGTGGGCATGTAATGGGGGTGGGGGGGAATGGGGAGATGCAGTTCCACACCATGGATGTGCAGAATCTGTTGAGAGTGCAAATGCCGCAGAGGTCAAATTGTTGCGCTGACATAAATTTAGACACAGAGCACGGTTACAGGCTAATTCGGTCCAACATGTCTGTGCTGCCCAATTTGCCTCCACCTCCCGGTACATTTTGAACGGTGGAGGAAACTGGAGCCTCTGGAGAAAACCCATGAAGACACAGGGAGAGCGTACAAACTCCTTACAGACAGCGCAGGATTCGAGCCCCTACAGCTGGCGCTGTAAAGGTGTTGTGCTAACTGCCGCACCAACCGTGCTGCCCTAATAAAAATAATTGTTGCATAATGTTGAAATTCATAACTGATTACCAATGTTAACACACATTTACCTTGACACACTGCAGAGCAGCATCTGCTTGAGGCCCAGATAACCTCTCTCCCTTTTATTACTTTAATTAATTCTGTTTTTGTTCTTTGTTCCTTATTAGTTTAGAGGTCATTTGGACTTGTCCTAACACTGATGCAATATTTTGGATTCTAGTGTGAATTATCTAGTGTGATGCCCCTCAAAAGCAGCATCCATGTAATAGCTGACCCTACAAATTTAACACTAAAAAAGTCTAGAAAACATGACTCTTACACAAGTATACAGTATATGGTAGTTCAATTTGCATTAGGGAACTTGGCCTTAACAAAGTTATCATGCTGCTGATGTCGAGTTTATGCTTGCACACTGATATAATCAACAATATTTACATGGTTAATTGTTTCCCTCAAAAGTCTCAACTTTCCTATCCGCATTATTCTCAACTTGAAAAGATTCACCTTGAGAACATTTAAACTTTATTTTCAACATAAATGTAAATTCTTTACAACACACCATGTATAAAATTATTTACCTTTATTTTCTACCTTGAAGTCTTCAGGAAGAAGGCTGTCTTGTCTGTTGCCAAGTACAAAAGCCAAGAAGGACAGAATAAGAGCATCCAGGATCCCAATTATGGCTAAGATGTAGGCCCAGCGAACAGAGCATGCTCCCAAAGTGTACTTGTCTGTTTTGTTCCCACACATTTGTTTGACTGCATCTGAATCCCAGCCATCAGGGTAAATCATACATCCCATTATGAGGCCAGTTGCTAAATGGAAAATAATGTGTTACAAAAAAAGTTTTAGAAATATGCAAAAATGAACATTTATTGACATTTCATGAAAATTGAATTAGTTTCAACTGCCTATTCTCAAAATAAAATGTCCTCTTTAAGTGCTGGAATTAAATAGCTGCATGAACTACTTCAGAGCTTAACCATTTTCAAACAATTTTCTTGCAATTTTCGTATAATCATATAATCATATAACCATTTACGGAGCGGAAACAGGCCATGTTGGCGCACTGATTTTGTGCGCCCTCTTCAGGCATTGGTCCCGGTAGATCTTCATTCAATAACGATGGGTGAATTCAATGCAGGTGGAATCTTATTGAAATTGAAAGCAAGATTGTTGTCCTGGCACCACACAACCAGATCTTTGATCTCCATCCTGCTTTCTGACTCATAGTCATCAACTTGGATCTCCGAAAATCTTATCGACTAAAACTTACCTTTATAAACATTAAGCAGTCTCAACAGATTGCAGCTACTTGAGGATGGAAGTCCCAAAGTAAATTAAGACTCAAGAACATTACCTTCAAAGTTGGTGCAAAGAAGTGAGATATAATGTGTAATCTTGAGACCCAGTAACCAATAAATGAAAGCAATTCTCAAGAACAGTCATGAAAGACAGAATTGATGGAAATGGAAGACTTTCTGTTATCTTGGTCCTCTTGGGATAGCTTGCTAGTGCTGGAAGCACCGAAAATAATCCCTGATTTCCTGAGGTTCTGTTGCAGCTAAGGCAACAGGTAAAAGCAGCCACACAGGTCAATCAAGTCAAAATGCATGACAAAGGCCTTCGATTAATGTCAACAGATATGGAAAAACAATAAAAAGCAGATAAATTATATTGAAATCTAAAGAGCTACATTTGAAGTATTAAGCATGATCTCAGTATTGTAAACATAATAAATACTAAAGGAGTAACAAGCTGATGTACGTAGATGATTCCAGAATAATACTTAGCAGCATGGGACTGTTTTTGCACAAAATGTAGACTGTGGTATCCTGGTTGAAACTGGAAGAGGTTTCATAGGGTAAATATTGAGGCAGTTTTTTGCAGGCAAGTCCACCAATATAATTCATTACTAAAGTATGTACTTCCTGTTGCCACATTACAGGGAAGATGTGGAATCTTTGGAGAGGGTGTGGAAGGGGTTCAATGGGATAACCACAAGAACTGCAGATGCTGGAATCTTGAGCAAGCAAAAAGAATCCAGAGGGACTCAGAGGTTCTCAAAAGTGGGGTCCCGGTCCAAAACATTGACTTCCATTTCTGTCTGTGGATGCTGCCTGATCCGAGGCCCTCCTGGTTCACCCGGATGCTCCAGGATCAAAGAGATTTTGCAACAAGGAGAGCTTGGATAAATTTGTAATTGTTTTCTTTGCAGTTTTGGAGGCTGAAGCCCAACCTGATCGAAATATATAAAATTATGAGAGGCATAGATAGGTGGAAATATCAAGTGCCAGAGTGCACTGTTTTAAGGAAAGAGGGAGTAAATTTACAAGGCAAGTCTTTTTATATAGAGAGTGATAGGTGCCTGGAGCATATTGTCACGGTGTAGTGTGTGTCGAAAGAACCAAAGACTTGTTGATCCAAATCAAGGCTTTTATTAACTAAAAGACTGGAGCATATCACAAGTAGGTCAACCAGTCCAGAATGACCTGGTCTGGCTAGGAGCAATCCTTTAAGACCTGCCAGTAGGTGTGGCTACACTCTCAGCCAATCACAGTCATCCTACACTTCTTTCTTTGGCTTGGCTTCGCGGATGAAGATTTATGGAGGGGTAATGTCCACGTCAGCTGCAGGCTCGTTTGTGGCTGACAAGTCCGATGCGGGACAGGCAGACACGGTTGCAGCGGTTGCAGGGGAAAATTGGTGGGCTGGGGTTGGGTGCTGGGTTTTTCCTCCTTTGTCTTTTGTCAGTGAGGTGGGCTCTGCGGTCTTCAAAGGAGGTTGCTGCCCGCCGAACTGTGAGGCGCCAAGATGCACGGATGGAGGTGATATCAGCCCACTGGCGGTGGTCAATGTGGCAGGCACCAAGAGATTTCTTTAGGGAGTCCTTGTACCTCTTCTTTGGTGCACCTCTGGCTCGGTGGCCAGTGGAGAGCTCGCCATATAACACGATCTTGGGAAGGCGATGGTCCTCCATTCTGGAGACGTGACCTACCTAGCGCAGTTTGATCTTCAGCAGCGTGGATTTGATGCTGTCGGCCTCTGCCATCTCGAGTACTTCGATGTTGGTGATGAAGTCACTCCAATAAATGTTGAGGATGGAGCGGCGACAACGCTGGTGGAAGCGTTCTAGGAGCCGTAGGTGATGCCGGTAGAGGACCCATGATTTGGAGCCAAACAGGAGTGTGGGTATGACAACGGCGCTAATCTTTGTGAGGTTTTTCAGTTGGTTGATTTTCCAGACTCTTTTGTGTAGTCTTCCAAAGGCGCTATTTGCCTTGGTGAGTCTGTTGTCTATCTCATTGTCGATCCTTTCACCCGATGAAATGGTGCAGCCGAGATAGGTAAACTGGTTGACCGTTTTGAGTTTTGTGCACCCCCAAAGTTCTTCAACATGGTTATCCAACTGCACGAAAACCAACAAGGTCGGGTCAGATACAGCAATAAGCTCTCTGAACCCTTCTCCATTAACAATGGCGTGAAGCAACGCTGTGTTCTCGCACCAACCCTCTTTTCAATCTTCTTCAGCATGATGCTGAACCAAGCCATGAAAGACCTCAACAATGAAGACACTGTTTACATCTGGTACCGCACAGATGGCAGTCTCTTCAATCTGAGGCGCCTGCAAGCTCACACCAAGACACAAGAGCAACTTCTCCATGAACTACACTTTGCAGATGATGCCGCTTTAGTTGCCCATTCAGAGCCAGCTCTTCAGCGCTTGCCGTTCTGTTTTGCGGAAACTGCCAAAGTGTTTGGCCTGGAAGTCAGCCTGAAGAAAACTCAGGTCCTCCATCAGCCAGCTCCCCACCATGACATCCTACACTACCATCTGTACATATGTACATTGGTGATAGAATCTGTACAATCACACACGGGACATGAATGAATCAAGTGTGATAGCAATGCTTAAAGAGGCATTTAGTCAGGCACATGAATTGGTAGGAAATGAGAGATGTAGACCATGTGCAGATAAATTGGATTAGTTTAATTCTGCACAGGCAATAGAGGCCATAGGGCCTGGTCTTTTTACCATTCCATGTGAATACAAAATAATTTGAGAAATTTCATTATCCAATGAATGTTTAAAAAATAACTATCTGCAAGGAGGAAAGGAGAGTATGTGCATGAGGGTGAAGGGGATGGAATAAATTAGGATAAAGAAATTCAAGAGGAATCCTTTAAAGGACACAAATAACAACATATATTTATTGGGCTAAATAGTTTGCTCTGTACTGTTAAATTTACTATTTGGGCACTGACAATTATTTGTAGAGCTATCTTTTTTTGACCAGGCCTGATTAGTTTATTTACTCATTCACAGCTTCAAATGATATACTTCATTCATTGCCCATTTTAGGGCAGTGCAGAATTAATTATGCAGCTGAGGGTCTTAAGTCAGGATCCATGGAGTGGGCAAATTGCCCACATGGATGATCATAAGGCATCTTATTATGCATGATGGGGAGTAGCAGACCAGTGCAAGGCACCAGAAATGTTGAGCACACCTCCACGTTGAGAAGAAGAAGCAGAGGAGACAATCCTACAGGATGGTGACTGTGGCAGCAGACCAGTGAGAGGTTCAGCTGATGAAGGACCCACACAGATTGCAGGCGACTTGCAGTCAGGGACCTGTATGGGTTGTGGGCTGCTGGAAAATTTGATTCAAGAGGGTGCAGAAGCCAAGAACTATTGAAGGGACTTGGGCCCTGAAGCCTTCCTGATAGTTCAGAGATTTAGATCTAGAGTTTGGGTTGCTGATGTATTAAACAGGAGTATGTCCAGCAATAAGGGCTGTGGGAGTCCTGGAGTTGAATCCATGGATATTCAGTGACTCAGAAGGATCTCTTTTGCTTCTCTCTCTCTCTGTCTTAAAATAAGGATCGCCAGGTGACACGAATGGTGACTTTTTGCCTCCCAGAGGCAATTTTGTGTTATAAAATTGTGTTCTCTACTATAACATGATGTTAAAGACATCTTGCATATTGTTACCGAGAGCAGCTTTTCATTTCAGAATTAGTTAATTACTTGAATTTAAATCTTGTGGGATTTGAATGTATTTCTAGATGAATAGTCCAATTTCTGGAGACCAGATTGCTTCCTTTACCATTTTATCCCTAATTTACTAAATTCAGTGAAAATGAAATCTGAGATCTGTTACGAACTAATAACCCTTTTAACTTTGTTTGGGACTAAAGGGATTTTGTTAGGACTAACAAAGGAACAGCAATGGAAAATTCACCAGACAATGGTAAATTCAAAATAATAGTTTTTATTAAACTATTAATAATATAACATTTCTTGCTTATCTCTAAACTTAACTCAAAATTTAATCCCACCATGTACAAATGTAAATGTGTGTGTATAATTAAAGTCCCACTCTGAAAAATCAATTTTATGATCAGCATCATTTCAGTCTTGCTTGAAAGTCTTAAATTTTCAGTTCAGCAATGATTATTAAAGCACTTTTGGACACCAGGCCTCTTTAAATGCACAATTCTTTCGATGAGTAGTCCTCAAGACATATTGTTCAAGCAGAAGTGACCTTCTCTGGCCACATATATATCTCCTGTGAAAAGGAAAATACAAATCCTGTCTTCCCAGGATCAAATCTTCTTCTGAATGAAGACCCTTGGAATCTGTTTTCCAAACGATAAAACTGTCCTCTTTATCTTAAAGAGACATGCCTCCTGAGACCGATCCTACCCATAGCCCTTTGCACGCTCCCCATTCCACTCTGTCTTGATCAGTCAATGAGGTTCATGGCTGTTCCAGTCAATCAGTTTCACAAGTTCAGTCTTTTGTGATTATTGATGGCGCATCTGACTTTGAAGTTCATCGTGTCTTTTGACACAGATGTGCTAAATAAAAACACACAATAAATGCTGGAGGAGTTCAAACAGTGTCCTTTATGAGGCAAAGGTTAAGATACAGTTTCTGGCTTGAGCAGGAAGGCAGAGAGGGGAGGTGAAGGGAAAATGTGTCTGGTTGTGCCAGAATTCCAAAGATTTTGCTCACTGTTCAATAAAGCATTAGGCTGAATAGAGTCATGGCATCATAGAGCCAAGTGACACAAAAGCAGGTCCTTCAACACACCATCCATACTGATCATTAACTTCCTATCTGTATTCATTCCATTAACTTAAACTACCTCGATGGCAGTCAAATAGACTTAAATAGACATTATAGGAAGGATGTGGAAGCTGTGGAGAGGGTGCAGAGGAGATTTACCAGGATGTTGCCTGGTTTAGAAAATGTCTTATGAGGCAAGGTTAGCAGGCACTTTCAGCCCACGAGCTTATGTCGCCCAATTAAACCCAATTGGCTTACAGCCCCTTGTACATTTTGAAGGGTGGGAGGAAACCGAACCATCCGCAGGAAACCCACACAAATACGGAGACAATGTACAAACTCCTTACAGGCCTGGATTTGAATCCTGGTCCTGATCATTGGTCCTATAACAGCATTGCGTTAACCGCTACACTAACTATGCCGGCCTCTTCCTGAAAATATATGAATGCCTTTGCACTCTTTGCAGTGGAGAAGGATGAGGGGGGACTTAATAGAGGTCTGTAAGATTCTGAGCAAGATAGTTCTTTTTCCCCAGGACAGGAATACCAAACATGGAAGACATCTACAGAAAGTAAAGGGAGGAAAGATTTGGGGAGGCATCAGGTGTAAGTGTTTTTTTTCTCCCATATAGAGAGTTGTGGGTGCCAGGAATGCCTTGACGGAGATGTGGTGGAGGCTGAAATATTAGGAGAATTTAAGACACTCTTGGGCTTAGGCACATGGTTGAAAGAAAAACAATGGGTTTAGGCACATGGTTGAAAGAAAAACAATGGGTTTGGTATTTTTTTTCTTTTTTATGGTAGGAATATGTTGGTTGGCCCAAGGCCTATACTGTGCTGTTATGTTTCATCTTCAACATTGTGGGAGTTTCTACATCGTCCGTGTCCTTCCACATTCTCATCAATCTGCTCCAAAGTTCCTATACCTTGCATTAAACCTACACACTGTATTAGACACTTCTGCTATTTCATATGTTTCCCTTTATAATTTGGTAAACATTATGAGGCCCGCCTTCCCACCCCCCCCCCCCCACCCCCGCAACCCAAACTTCCATGCCAGTGTCCTCTAACTATTTGGGATTTACAACAATGAATAAATATTAATGTAATTTTAATTTAGCGATGCAGTAACAGGCTCTTCCATCCACGAACCTGCATCGCCAAATACGCTTGTGACCAATCAACTTACTAACCCCCATGCATCTTTGGATCTTGGGAGGAAACCCATGTGGGCACACAAGAAAAACATACAAATTCCGCACAGTGCCAGAATTGAACCTGGGTTGCTGGTGCGGTAATAGGGCTGTGTTAGCTGCTATACTAACTGTGCCACCCTTCTTCTTTTGGCTCCTGGGAGGACATGTTCTGCATGAAATCCTTTGGCCTCCTTCACTGATCATTGAAATATCAGTGGCCTACACCCAGATATTTAGTTTCCCTCTTGTGATTCGTGGACCTGCACATCTTTGAGCCATATTCTGACTTTCTGCCTCTCACAAGTCATGAAATAATTTTCTGCTGTACTTGTGCATGCTAACAACACATCTTTATCAGGAATAAATAGACCAACGGATTAATTCATCGCTGAAAATTTAATGTTTGTTCCGTTCAGTATTCATCCAGTATTCTTTAAGCTCTAGCTATGATTAGCATACATGCATTTTTCATCCATTTCACTGCCAAGGGAGAAACGTGATTAGCCGTACTGAAGGAAAAGGCATTCATATATTTTCAAGAAGAGGCCAGCATAGTTAGCGTAGCGGTTAGCGCATGCTGTTATAGGACCAGGATTCAAATCCAGTGCTATCTGTAAGGAGTTTGTACGTTGTCCAGTGTCTGCGTGGGTTTCCTGTGGATGCTTCGGTTTCCTCCCACCCTTCAAAATGTACCGGGGGTTGTAAGTCAATCGGGTTTAATTGGGCGACATAGGCTCGTGGGCTGAAAGTGCCTGTTACCATGTTATATGTCTTAATTTAAATTCTAAATTTAAAGAGTGAAATAGTGTGTAATAGGGGAGAGACACCAACCTTGTTTTCACAAGTGTAAAAGAGCATTTATCAGATTTCTCAGAGAGCAGCAACTGCTCCAAATGCAGGAAATACTATGCGATGCAATTAAATTCTACTTCTCCAGATAATGATATGACAGGGAGATAAAACCATAATGTGGAGATGAAGAGCCTTCAGAAAGAACTCTTCCTGGACCTGATTAATTTTGAGTATTTCACGGCTGTGTGAGTTATTTGATGAAACTGCTGGACGTGTAATCAATTAATCTCTTGAGATCTATGACTTAGTTGCTTTGAGTGAGGAAATACTTGCAGAGAATTTGCTGGCAGTGTCATAAAATATATATAAAGCTGTTCCATTGCATAATTATAAATATAAATCTTGGTGCATTAGATTGATCAATGCTAAGGGTGGAAACTGTAGGATGAGACTTATTAAAGAGCCACATATTACCTATCATTTCCTGATAATCAACTGGACTTTTTTTTTTCATTTTTATCCATCCTCATGGTCTTCTAATGTAGATAAAATTAAACTTGAATTTATATTTCTGCTATTAGTAATATTTATATTTGTTTTATTTAACTGTATTTGTTACCTTCTAACATATGGGAATCCTGTAGTAGAATTTTGGAAGATGTCAATCAGAACCTCCAATGCCACCTTCTTTGATAACCGGGTCACCCTAGAGGAAACTTGAGGACTTGAAGAAAATTGAGTTACAGGGAAAAGTTGACGAGGTTAAAGCTTTATTCCCTGGACCATCAAAAAACAAGGGGAGATTTGATAGAGATGTACAATATTGTGAGGGGTATAGAGAGGGTAAATTCAAACAGGATTTTTGTTGCAACTAGAGTTAAGGGTGAAAGTTGAAATGTTTAAGGGAACATTAGGGAGAACTTCTTCACTCATTGGGTTGTGACTAGCTGCCCACAGAGGTGATGGATGTGGGTTCAGTTTCAACATTAAAGAGAAAATTGGATTGGAACAAGGATATGACGGCTATGATCTGGGTGCAGGACTAGGTAAAATAAATAGTTAGCCACAGACATATACCTTTCTCGTTAAGCATATTGTGTTCATTAATAGAAAGGTCATTTAGTTTTGAAGGTCCTCCAGTTTCTACCAATTCATCTGCTCTTTTGATTGAAGGTTCACTCCTAACCTGTATTTTCCTGTTAGACTCTAATTCTCAATGCCTATTTTGCTATCTGACGTGATTGGTTCATCTCTTTAAATTTCTCCTTTGCCTCTCCTCCATGCTAACACTCACTATTTGGGTTAAAGTGAACATATCCCTTCATTGTTAATTCAAATTCTCACAATAGAAAATCACGGTCAATGCAGAGGAATACCCAATCACAATGAACATGGGTTATGTTCTAAATCAATGTTCGACGTGCAAGTCTCAGCCAAATGAATCAGGAGAGAATGTAACCGCAAGGTTGGTGCCAGAACAAATGTTAGGGGGGGCATTAGCATGTTAGAGGGGGTCACAGTGGAACACTTATAAACTCACTAAGTACATTGAAATACCCTTCATATAATCACATCTTCTGATGTCTTCCAAGTGGTTATTGAATGAATGCACACTGCAGTGATTCTGAGTCAAATACAGTGACCAAAATTGCACATAATACTATGTTCCGTTTTTTTTTTAAGTATTGTTTTTAACAAGATACACAAGCTCACATTTTCTGACCTGTGACAGAAATGTGTTATTATTAATTTTTGGTTAAACATTCATATATTTTTTTTAGTAAAGGGATTTTCTGGGCGGGACAGGGACACAGACACACACAATTCTTTGAGATGGCAGATGACAGGTCTTTTGGAGAGGCAGCATCTGGAAAATAGACCCATAAAAAATAGAATTGAATGGTTCATTCAATTGCTGGAACAATAGGGTTTGCTAAGGAGAAGCACCTGTACACACAATGAGGAGTTTTGCTTCAATGATCTGTGTACATAAAAGCCATCTGTTGTGGCTTCAGCAGATAATTTTGAAGCATATTAACTCATACTTTTGGAAGAGATGAGAGTTCAAACAGAACAGATGAGCAAAGCAAGTCATGTGATTAAAACGTTTGAAATGATGTATTTTAATATTGCACCAAGAAACATCTGAGGTCAGAAAATGCAGAGACATGCTCAGGAGAAGGTCTCTTATTGTGGTGTTCTCTTTACCATGGGAGATACACAAAATCAGTGGCAAGAAAGAGCCACTTCAGCTGGCCCTTTGAAAAAAGGACAGCTTCACCGTGGTCCATTTTTACAAGGCCACTTCATGTAACCCTTGCCTGGGTTTGTTGAAATTATTGTGCAGAGATCACAAATACTGTAGCCTCCATGCAAGGGAGGGAAATCAGTCGTATGAAGAAACAACTCTACAAGAATTTTGTGAGTTTCAAGAAGTCTAATGCCTCACCCTTACTCCATAATTACTTTTGAGCAACAATTTAAAGAATCTGAGTTTCAACGTAAAACTGACTGAACTTTGAAAAGATTCTTTTTACAAATCTGCCCTAAACTGTAATGGCTTTGGGGCCTCTCCCTCCCCCCCCCCCCCCACACACACACACATGCACACACTGAGGTTAAGTTTAGAGTTAAGTAAGAAGTGTTATGTAATTAATAAAAAATTATTGTTTTGAAGATACCATTATCTATTGCTCCTGGTCTAGGTAATAATAGCTACCTTCTTGCTCATGTGTCGATATTCTCAAATCCCACTTTTCCATCTGGTATTCAGATATCAGAACTGGTATTTTTTTTTCCAACAATCTTGGAGACATCATGTTTTGTCTTTGTATCTATGCAATTAATATAAATTGTGAAGAATCCAGAGCCCAATACAGATCACGTAGGCCACCAATACTAACTCTTCCATCCGAAAAAGGTATCTATTCATCTGCTTTTAATGGTGTATTGTGGTTTATGGAAAATATCTTGTTTACAAAGAAATCTTATATATTTTCAATATGTAAGTATATTCATCAATCTTGACATCTCTGACAATATTTTAATGAACTGGGGAAAATCCTTTCCAACATTAACTTACAACTCTGAGTTATAGACCTTATAAGGATAAATAAGTTGCTACCATTTTTTTTGTGTGTTTAGATCATTATAACAAATATCTCAATTTATAATTAAATCTGAAAATTTCCAATTTCCTTCCTCTTATTACTTAAACCTTTCAACAATCAGTCATCAGATACTCTGGTGGCATATCCATTTCTGTATAATCTTTATAGAAACATAGAAACATAGAAGATAGGAGCAGGAGTATGTCATTCGACCCTTCGAGCCTGCTCCGCCATTCAACGAGATCATGGCTGATCTTAAAGTTCAGTACCCCGTCCCCTTCTTCTCTCCGTAACCTTTAATACCCTTATACTGAAGAAATATATCACGCAGAAATGTATGTGTCCACGTGGTGTGAGTTCATCTCATCTATCTCTCTCATATCTCAGAAGTTATAGCCTGGACATAGAAACATAGAAGATAGGAGCAGGAGTAGGTCATTCGACCCTTCGAGCCTGCTCCGCCATTCAACGAGATCATGGCTGATCTTAAAGGTCAGTACCCCATCCCCCCTTCTCTCCGTAACCTTTAATACCCTTATACTGAAGAAATATATCACGCAGAAATGTATGTGTCCACGTGGTGTGAGTTCATCTCATCTACCTCTCTCACATCTCAGAAGTTATAGCCTGGACATAGAAACATAGAAGATAGGAGCAGGAGTAGGTCATTCGACCCTTCGAGCCTGCTCCGCCATTCAACAAGATCATGGCTGATCTTAAAGTTCAGTACCCCTTCCCCGCCTTCTCTCCGTAACCTTTAATACCCATGTAATCTTTTTTTCCTGCTGCTGTTTCTGGTCTAGTACTATTCCCACCAGAGAATATTTTCCTCTGTAGCATTTTTCATTCGTTTTTTTCTTTTAATAGGAATTACTGTCGTGGTCCAATAAATTTCTCTGTGAAATTGCCTGATCAAATAATTAATTCAATAACATGATAACCTGCCATTTTGGCCCATGATCCCATACCACCCAATTGACCTACAACCCCCGGTATGTTTTTTGAATGGTGGAGGAATCTGAAGCACCCAGAGGAAACCTATGGAGACACAGGGAGAACGTACAAACTCCTTACAGACAGCTCGGAATTCAAGTCCCGGTCGCTGACGCTGTAACAGTGTTGCATTAACTGTGCCGCCCATGTTTGAATGACCTTATTAAATTATCAAAGTTGAAGTTTGAAATGTTATCAAAGAGCTAGTAGGGTTAAAACTAGATATATTAAAGAACTGCGCAGTGGCTCAGGTTCAATTCTGACTTACAGTTTATTATTTTTCCCTATGGCATCCCTAAAATGTGTGGGTTGGTCTGTCATTTAGCCCTGGAGTGTTGGAGAAAGGTAGAATCAGTTGATGGGAAAGTAGGGAAAATAAAATGAATTAGGGTAGGAGTAACATAAAAGTGGGTGATTGATAGTTGGCAAGGACATGGTAAGGGATTCGTTGAATCTCTTTGAGTCTCTCCTATCACTGAAAATAGGGGATTGAAATTAAGCTTCAATGAGGGTGTAAAGGGAGGCAGCAGCAGATCAAATATCCACCAGAAACCTAGTCTTATCATCATTATAATAAGGAAAAAAAACCTCTTTAATTTGAAACTGGTTTGAGAAGACATTACTCTTGATGATGACACACATAATAAACATATGATTCATACGGGCTTCATAAATAACTGAGATGTTTAAAGCATTAAAGTACAACACAAATTGTGGTGGGAAAGAATTAGAATCATAAATCAAGGATCAGAGTGGTTTTATTTTTATTGCCGAAGAGATTGAAACATTGTTGTCATGAGGCCACATTTTGTGAGAAAAAAATATTTTTTGGATCTTGATTAATTAATTAATTGGCAAAGATGGCAGGCTAACCTTTGACCTGATCCGACATAGATCATTAGCACTACTAATTGGCTTATAGGCTCCAGAGAGAAAATCATCTACGGCTCAAGTCCTTCATTTTTCTTGACAAGAGGTAAGAAAAGGATTAGGGTCAACTATGATGGCACAAAATTACCTTTCAAAATCCCTATTTATGCAAAAAGAATGGTCACTATTTGGGAGAACTTTAATGGTTAGCCATGTTAGAGGTAAGATTCAGCATCAACATTAAATAAACTCAGAAAATTGTCTTTCAGGTTTAACTTGTGTTGGGGTACGTATGCCTAACCCCTCTGGAGAGATGGGATATTATTTAAAATCTGCAATTTCTTGGTGAATATCCACAGTTTTTACATTTAACTGCAGTTCCAGAGTTTTTTCAGGATTCTTGAAAAGCATCAGAAGAAATGACAGAAGATCTGGACATCAAGAAATACTCAGGGCTTTCTCAACTGATTTCAGCTTCACAATGGAAAAGGATTCGTTGAAACTGCTGCTCTTATCAATTTATTTTTGAATTTTGAAGCCATTTTGAATTTTGACATTAAAACTTTAATGATGGGTGACACTATGCCTGACTAAGATTGGAATGGAGAAGAAACACATCTGTTAGCATCAGGGTAGAGACGGTTTTAAAAAACTGCAGATGGCCATGAGAATGAAGACAGTAGAGCAGTGGTTCTCAACCTTTTCCTTTCCACTCACATCCCACTTGAAGTATCTCCTATGCCATAGGTGCTCTGTGATTAGTAAGGGGTTGCTTAAGGTGGGATGTGAGTGGAAAGAAAAAGGTTGAAAACCACTGTTTTAATCACATCTAATTGACTCGTTATGCGCAGGGTTTCATAACTCCAAAGGAAATGGGCCAATGACAATTTTTCTTAACCAAAATATTTCAGTAACAATTGGGTCGAGAGCAGTGGTTCACAACCTCTAACCCTGTGGTTTTCAAACTTTTTTCTTTCCACTCACATCCCACCTTAAGCAATCCCAATGGCATAGGGATTGCTTAAGGTGGGATGTGAGTGGAAAGAAAAAAAGTTTGAAAACTACAGGGTTAGAGTTAAAAGAGCAAGGCACAACAGGAGGCCTGAGCCTAATTAAAGATGCATTACCCATATTCATAGTCTGCGGATAGATATAATCTCTCAGAAGAGCAGCGTTTTTCCGAAGTTGAACCTGGATGGCAATCTGCAAACAATTCAAATATTGACTACTTCTGATGACTATAAAAGATAAGCGTATACAGAGCCGTTGTCATACCCACACTCCTGTTCGGCTCCGAATCATGGGTCCTCTACCGGCACCACCTACGGCTCCTAGAACGCTTCCACCAGCGTTGTCTCCGCTCCATCCTCAACATCCATTGGAGCGCTCACACCCCTAACGTCGAGGTACTCGAGATGGCAGAGGTCGACAGCATCGAGTCCACGCTGCTGAAGATCCAGCTGCGCTGGATGGGTCACGTCTCCAGAATGGAGGACCATCGCCTTCCCAAGATCGTATTATATGGCGAGCTCTCCACTGGCCACCGTGACAGAGGTGCACCAAAGAAAAGGTACAAGGACTGCCTAAAGAAATCTCTTGGTGCCTGCCACATTGACCACCGCCAGTGGGCTGATAACGCCTCAAACCGTGCATCTTGGCGCCTCACAGTTTGGCGGGCAGCAGCCTCCTTTGAAGAAGACCGCAGAGCCCACCTCACTGACAAAAGGCAAAGGAGGAAAAACCCAACACCCAACCCCAACCAACCAATTTTCCCCTGCAACCGCTGCAATCGTGTCTGCCTGTCCCGCATCGGACTTGTCAGCCACAAACGAGCCTGCAGCTGACGTGGACTTTTTACCCCCTCCATAAATCTTCGTCCGCGAAGCCAAGCCAAAGAAAGAAAAGAAGACATTACTAATGACTATGAACTTAATACACTGCGTTCTTGTCATCTGCTGATTTATCCTCTGACCACACATGTTTGTGAGGTTGGTCCCAGGCATCATGTCAAATTCAGCAGTTACCAAAAGACCAAAAGACATTGAGTCCGCCCCATCGTTTAATCATGAGCTGGTCCATTTTCCCACTCAGCCCCACTGCCCGGCCTTCTTCCCATAACCATTGATGCCCTGGTTAATCGAGAACCTATTAATCTCCACGTTAAATATACCCAATGACTTGACCTCTGCAATCACCTGTGGCAAGAAATTCCACAGATTCACCACCCTCTGCCTCAGGAAATTACTTCTCATCTCCACATCCAAAAGTGGAGAAATGCATATGTGTTCTTGCCAGGTTGGTATGGAGTGCAGGATGATGGCACAACTGATGCTGGATTTCAGAGTCTGGACTGAATGTACCACCGGAGTTGTGGGTTGGGTCTATGGCCCAAACCAGAATCTGGATTATAGGCTTGGTACGTGGCCAGAGCTAGCATCTGGAATGCATGTACTTCATCTTGTTTTGACAAGCTGAAACCTACTTACAAAATGTTATTATCTATGGTGGGGTCATCACCTGAGTGTTTTATTTGTTATCCGTGGGAAGAGTGTGCCCTTGTCTCTAGCTGATAATGAGGTCTTAATCATCCTTAATCCAATTGCTTCCAGATCCTATGAGAGATCTTGCAAATGGCTGCATAAAAATGCTTAGACCAAGTGATGAATACTAATGATAACAATTATGCCATCTTAGTCTGTGATATATTTGGACAGCATTTACAGGGACAGAAGTTTGCACTTTTGCTGGCTTCTTTCTTGCATGGCATACCATCATTTGTGAGCTTTTGGCAATTCATTACATTAACCAAGAACGGTCACCAACTATGAGTGAGTTCATTCAATAAATGTTCTTTGCTTTACAGTCACAGGAAAGGGTATAGTCAATATATGTACTAGATCCCCTGAGACAGTGTGCTGCTTTCATCATGTGGTGTCTACACTCTTTGTCTACTGCGAATCGGCAAGCAGGTTTAAGAGGTGACACGAACCACAAACATCTTCTGATTTTAGCTGAAATTTCTGAGGTTGTAAAAGCTGAAAGTGATTTTAATAGTCTTTAAATGACATTCAAATATATTAAGAAATTATTATAGTTTTTATGTATTCAAAAATAAGTAAATAATAAAAAACTGGGAGAAATGATTTAAAAAGATCGATTTACTCTTTACCTAAGAAAGCTACATTTCCTGTTGAACTCAATGGGGTTTCTGATCTTGTTCTAAATTCAGTTTGATGTGAGAGCTGATTTCACAAGGGCTGGGGGATTTCTGGTCAACTGGGCCCCATCCCTGGAAGACTGGGCCCCATCCCTGGAAGACTGGGCCCCATCCCTGGAAGACTGGGCCCCATCCCTGGAAGACTGGGCCCCATCCCTGGAAGACTGGGCCCCATCCCTGGAAGACTGGGCCCCATCCCTGGAAGACTGGGCCCCATCCCTGGAAGACTGGGCCGCATCCCTGGAAGACTGGGCCCCATCTCTGGTCTACCAATGAAGTTTTGGGATGAAAAGAACCGACAGAAATCTTCGATGTAGTGTAAATGACTAAATGATGCTTCCAACGTGGAGATATCAGCCTTAGTGGTCATAATCCGGCTTAATATAATTATCCAAATAATGGCCTGGATTTTACTGTAATAATATTGGAACTGTGTGTGTTTGGTATTGTGACAATCTGAAATTGGCACCTCCATCACTGAAAATCTAGAATGTGCTATATCCTTACACGGTTTAAAATCTTTTCTCAGATGAGAGTCAGGAATTACACAGACCATACAATATTCCCAATGCGAAATACCTTCACACATGTAGTACATGAGGTTTTAATGGCATAAAACCTTAATTATTGAGAAGTATATTATTTGACCCTAAACCTAAAGCACAAACATGCAAATAAAAAGTTCAAAATAAAACTGATTTTAATGTAGATATTTAAATGTCTCTGATATTTATATGATGTACATATTCCAATCAATATTTCATGTTTTGTAAGATATTTAAAATATGAGTTAAAAACTGTGTTATTTCTTAGTTTGTCCTGGCCAGCCACATCACCATGCAGAATGGTTGATTTAATTCACCTTCACGGGTGCTGAGTCTAATCATAATGGGATGTGTACAAAAGGAAGGAAGTCCTGTTGCAGCTTGAAATATTACATTCAACTCTGGTCACCCCATCACGTGAAGGATGTGAAGGCATGGGAAAGGGTGAGATAGCGGAATCAGAATTTATTGTCATGAACCAATAATGAAATTCAGTGTTTTGTGGCAGAATCAATTGATTATTCAAAAATTTGATGGCAGCAAGGAAGAAGCTGTCCTTGTACCAGAATTAACCAGGTTGCTGACTGGACTAGAAAGCATGAGAATATGGACAAACACTCGAGCGTGAGACTGAGGGGAAATCTGATAAAAAGGTTTCTAAAGTTATGATGAATAAGATCTTTTCCTCAGGATAAAAATGTCCCTTACAAGAGGACATGCTTTTAAAGTGGGGGTGGGGGCATCAGAGGGAGAATTTTAAAGGGGGTGAGTGGGGCATTTAGTTTTTACCCAGAGAGAGAGGCGGGTGCCCGGATTGGGCTGCCATAGTTAGTGATGGAATCGATACCAGTGTTTAAGAATCAGTGTTTAGGAGAATATGCAAGGAAAAGAGGGAGATATGTCATGCAGGCAGCATTAGTTTAATTTGAGCATTATGTTCAGAGCAGAAATCGTAAACTGAAGGGTCTATTCTAAGCTGTATTGTTGCATATTCTGCACTCTACTCGCTGTATTGTGATTGCTTATGGTTTTCAGATGCTATTCCAAATCATAGATCTAAGTGTTTCATTAAAAATTTAAAGTTCAGACTTTTAGAAGAATCAGTTCAGCTGTCAGATTCCGTTTGAAATTCACCAACCCCAGAGAATATCAATTTAACTGGTCAGCAAATTTTTTCAGAAGCTTTGCTTCCTGAAAAAAAAATTGGGGGATTAGGATGGAGAACTTCAAGATGAGCACAGAGATCATTTCAGGTTTGCTGCATCACGTAGGAAGCTGGATAAACATTAAATTAACTTTTATTGAATTTAACATGCTTAATCGCATAATGACTGACACATTGCATTAGTTCAACTGCCCTAAAAATGTTTTGCCACTGATTTTCATTTGCACTTAGCATCTGACATCCCACATGTCATTGTCCAACAATGGTTGGCCAGCATTGATGGATTCCAGTTGCCCTGATACCGCTTTTCCATGGTTGCAATGTCCTGGTGCAACCTGGCACCATGTTCATCATTGATTGCATGAGAATCAACAGGGAAGAAATCCAAGTACGTGTGCAGAAAATTAATTTTCAATGGCATGTTTCACTTCATGTTTTGTATGCTTGAAATAGACTTAAAATATGGAAGGATCGCACAAAAATAGTTTATATCTAAAAAATGGAAAGTTTTCAGGTGATTTTTGTGACCGGCAGGCTAAAATCCATAAAATGCACCCAATAGTGTTCAGGAAGCAAAATGTCCAATGTCCAGTATAAGTGAAGTGCATCAAATTATGTGTATAGTTAAAAACGAAACACACCCCTGTGGGCCGATTTTAATGCAGGGTTATACTGGATACTGCCCTTTGGCTGAGAGTTCCTGTCAACAATAAAGAATGTTCTATTGACAATTCAGCTTGCAATTGCAAGCAGCGACATAAACAGGCACTCGATTAATTATCAGTGAAGACTCATAAAACCAGAAAATGCTGGAAATATTCAGCAATTTGACAGGATGAAGAAGCAAATTAACTTTTCAGGCAAATGAATATTCATCAGAACTGGCTAAAGTTAACTGTGTTTCTGTCTGATCTACTGAGTATTTCCAGGATTTTGTTTTCGTATCATATTTCCAGCACTTTTTCTTCTTGGTTCTTTTGGTTAAAAGCAAGATACCACTGATGTAGTCCAGTCCAACTTCACACCACAATCTATCACTTTTTAAAATCACATGCTTTGTTATACAATCTCTTTCGAGTTATTTGGCAAACTTGCATTTCTTGTTTCAAAAGCACAGTTACACAGTATGCTAAAAGGCCCTTTGGCTCAAATCGTCTACCTGAGTTAGTCCAATTTACCTGCATGAGGCTGATATTTCCCTAAACCTTCTGATTCATGTACCTGTTGGAAAGTCTTTTGAACATTGTAATTGTACCCTTCTCTACATTTCTATCTGGCAGCTCATTCCACATACCCACCATTCTCGGTGTGGAAAAAGTTGTCCCTCAGATCCCTTCCAAATTTTTTTCCCTTTCACTTTAAACCTATGCCCTCCAGTTTTAGAATAGCCTACTCTTGGAAAAAGACTGCCCCTTGTAATTTTTTGCCCCTTGCAATTTTTTTTCTTAATGGATGTCTTTGCTTTCATCTTTTCCTCTGATATTTTGTTAGTTTTGTAGCCATCTTCCAATGACTCATTACTCAAAGGACGAAACAGTGGCTGCTTTATGGTTTTCAGTACTTTTTGTCATCTATTAATTTCTTGACCATGGGTATAGAATCTAAGCAAGTTAAATTCATTTAAATTAATACCAGCTGAAAGTTCAAAATCCATTTTGTACTATCCATCATCCACCACCATACCAAATAATGCAAGCAATCTCTGGTTTACTTAATAGGAATGCAATACTTCCATCACCTGCAAGCTCTGCCAGAAGTTTATGTTTTAATTTTCCTCCGACTGCTTTGTGATCCTAGATGCTCTGCCCTTTCTGACAGCTACCAGCATTCATTTATCAATATTTATCTTCCCTTCTGTTACAGTTCACTAATCCACATTATTCAACCCAGTTCAGGATCATTTACTCTTAACTTGAGTAAAACCTTCATGTGGAGAATCTCAAGTAGAATGTACTTCTGTATTAATTTTTTTTATACAATAGAAAAACTCAGTCTTGACCATAAGAAATAGGAGCAGAATTAGGACATTCAGCTCCTTGAATCTTCTCTGCCATTTGAATCATGGATGATCCATTCATTCATCCTTTCAATCCCATTTTCCTGTCTTCAAATCCTTTGATGCCCTCACTAATGAAGAACCAATCAACCTCCTCTGTTAATATACCCAATGAATTAGGCTCTCCAGCTGTCTGTGGCAACATCCACAGATTCACCACCCTCTGGCTAAAGAAATTTCTCATCATCACTGTTCTAAAGAGATATCCTTTTGGTTTCCTAGACTCACTCACTACTGGATTCATCTTCTCCGTGTCTTTCAATAGTCACCCTTTCAATATTCAGAATGTTTCAATGAGATTCTTCTAAATTATAGTGAGTATAGGTCCAGAGTCATCAAACACTCCTCTACATTTACCTTATCATCCCTGGGATCATTCTGGTAAATCTTCTCTGGACCATCCCCAATGCCAGCATGTTCTTCCTTAGATATAGAGCCTAAAACTGCTCACAATATTCCAAATACCATCTATCCAATGCCTCGTGAAGCTTCAGCATTACACATTTCCTTTAAAATTCTAGCCCTCTCGAACTGAATGACATTATTGAATTTGTCTTCCTTACTACTGACTCACCTTGCAAGTTCACCTTTAGGGAATCCTGCACTCAAACTCCCATCCCTTTAGGCCTCTACTGTTTGAATTTTCTCCCCATTTAGAAAGTAGTCTATGCCTTTATTTACTTTTACCAAAGTGCACGTCCATATGCTATCTGCCACTTGTTTGCCCATCATCCCAACCTGTCCAGGTCCCTCTGAAAACTCCCCATTTCCTCAACACTATATGTGGCCCTGCCTAACTTTGTATTATCAATTAACCTATGGTAATATTTTCCATGATTTATTTTTCATAATTTTTGACTTCTTATCATTTAATATGTGAGCCTTAATAAACAAGGTGATGATTTTATTTTCACTTTAAAATGCTATTTAATTACCTTTACAATCATTTTCATCACCTGGTAATTTTAAATTGGAAGTATATTAATAAAAAGCCTTTCACTTACCAG
Organism: Narcine bancroftii; assembly: GCF_036971445.1. Lineage (NCBI taxonomy): Eukaryota > Metazoa > Chordata > Chondrichthyes > Torpediniformes > Narcinidae > Narcine > Narcine bancroftii. The sequence goes on from NC_091473.1 coordinate 241,308,772, forward strand.
CTCATTGGCTAACCAGCTGGGTGATTAATTGAAATCAGGTAATTCAAAGATACTGATACCTGAGAAACTAAATCAATGGTGCCAGATAAGTAAATTAATTGGTTAAAATCACGGCACATTTTAAGACAGATCTGGGAAAGCAGGTGATGCTATTGAATTATGTATTATGACACAGAAGGAGGCCATTGAGCTCGTTCCATCGTTCAGCAGCATGCTCCCGTTTGTCCTTTACCCAGATTCCTTGTTTGCCTGCCATTATATCCATCAATTCCTTTTTACCACTTCCCTACACTTGACTCTCATTTTTTACAGTAGCCAATTAAAATACCAACTTGCCTTTGCAATCTGGAGCTCCTGAAGGAAATGTGCAGTCATAGGGAGAGTGTGAAAACTCTGGATACATGGCGCCCGCAGTTGTGAGGCAGCAAATACTGACCAGGTTGCAACTACACCTGTAATTAAAAACTCATGGAAATGCTGAAGGAACTCAACTGGTCTTGCAGCGTCCATAAGAGGTAAAGATATTTTACTGATGTTTCAGGCCTGAGCCCTTCTTCTAGGTATGAGCAAAAAAAAATCAGACAGGCATCTTAATTAAAGACTAGAGATTAAGGGGGAAGAATGGGAGGGGGAGGAGTCCAAACCAACAATCAAAAGGTGTTAATTGGATATGTTAAGAGGACAGGTGAGAATTGATATTGGCTCTATGAAAGAAGGAAGAGGGAAAAGAAAAGATGGAGAGAGACAGAACTAGATGGGGCCTTTAATGGAAACCAGTAAAGTCAATGTTAATGCCTTCCAGTGGGGTGGGGGTGCCAGATGAAAGATGAGGTGTTGCTCCTCCAATTTGCAGGTGGTCTCAGTATGTCAGTGCATGAGATGATGGACAGACCTGTTGACAAGGCAATGGGGCAGAGAATTGAAAAGGGTGGCCACTGGCAGATCCACGCTATTGTGGCAGACAGAACCAAGGTGTTCAATGAGGCACCCAATCTCTTCAATGTAAAGGAGACCACAACGGGAGCACAGGATGCAGTCAATGACCCTGCAGATTCACAAGTAAAATGCTGCTTCTCTTAGAAGGACTCTAGCTTGAGGAAATTTAACAAGGAACTGATGACCTTAAGAAGGTTGAGAAATTATAATGTCTGAAAACCTGCTCCGAACAACTGTAAATGGGGAACCCCTGCCAGTTTTGTGGAATATTCCTATTCACTGATATTCTAGAGCACAAAAAAAACACAAAATATCATTAATACATAAATGTGTATTACATTTTTAATACACAAAAGTGCTGGAACTCAAAACATTAATTATGCATCTTTGCTCCCTATGGTCACTATGGGACCCACGGAGTTTCTCTAGCACTTTGGCGTATTATCTACAATCACAGTGTCTCCATACTTTCTTGTTTCACCCAAAATGTCATGGTGAGTGAAAATATAACTTTCAGAAGGGAACTTTTGCACAGCTGATATTTTATGGATGTGGAGATAATCATGGGAGACAAAGTCAAAGAAGTATTCAACGAATGATATAGAGATCAGGAGAAGGTTAATAGGGAAGGCTGAAAATCAATTATCTGAAAGGTTGATCAGCAATAATTGAGCAAAGAAGATGGACAGAAGTCATCCAAGCATTAACCCAGGTAAAGTTGAACTTGTATGAACACTGAAGCTAGTCTTAACCTTGCAGTTAAAGTCATTGAGGCCTATGATGAGTACAATTTTGTATGTCACATTTTATTTGGCATGGCAGCACCTATCACTTTCTTCCTTCATATATGCAGTCAGGATGTATTTAATTTCAAGAAAGATTCTTCTAACATCAAATTTCTTACAGCATTTAGTAAGTGTGAAGTTTCGTGGGTTGTTTTACAATAACTATATTTTATTAGCTATATTACTCACGACCTCGTGGAGGCATCCATTTTGAATCTACACCTAGCTGCAACAACTCATCTCCGACTCCCTCCAGTGGTCAGGAATATTACTAGCTCACTATCATTTTCAGTAAGGGCAAGGTGGCACACATCTCCACTGGGAAGGAATTTTTGGCTTTATACTTCATTTAAAAACAAAAATTCTATTTTGTTTTCACTAGGCCCACTGCTTTTTTTGGTCAGCTTATTACTGAATCATCAAATGTTATGGTGGTAATTTCATATTTTGTTCATTTATTCCGACCCTTTATACAATTGTACACAATAGTATTTGCAGGCATTGTTTCTCTTCATAATGAGCATACCAAAATTGATTAATGGACTTTGACAAATTTCCATAATCACAAAGAGGAGAGGTAGTATTAAACTGGAACGCCGTAAATTTGAAACTTAATTTAGTACACAGTGATTCTGATTAATCCGATGGATTTGAACCTCTTCCATTTGTTGTTAGTTCTTGTCTTTTCTCACATATTTCTGATGAGTTGTCATACAGGGAAAGTATTATAAGGTCTGGAAGTAAACTTCATTGATTGTTATCAGGCTGGTTTTTGGTGGTAACCTTCACTCAGGTTGTTGGGAATTCGCACAAAATGCATTACATGCACAGACGCTCAGTGCAGTGTTAAGGCACAATTTAATGGACATTTTATGTTTCACTATAAACAAAATAAAGGGCAAACCTTTACAGAGGTCAATAGGGTCTGTTAAAGTACTTCAACCTGTTGATAGGGATCAGTAAAGAAATAATGGAGACTTTGACTACATTTTTAAATCCTCTTTAGTGAATAATGTCATGACACTTGGGCCAAGCCGAAACAACTTCTTTGTTCCGAAATATTTTTTGAAGAGGTAATTGGATGGTTATGCAATTGGAATTCCATAATTCCAATGAAAATGGATATTCATAAGGTATTTAATAATGTCTCGTGAGGCATGTTATTAAAATTCAATCAGAAAACCTAAGAAAATATTTGAGTTTGAAACAAAAGTGTGTCTGTATGTGAAGTAATTGTCTCTTAAATTTCCTTTGCGAATGCCTCATCTGGGATTTTAAATTAATAATACTAAATTGTATTTGGTGTATTTTGCACCCTGGTTAACTGTAAAAGAACTATGTGTGCGTTTCATCAACCCATATTTATTCCCATGTCAGGGATATGTATCAATAACATTTTGAAAAATAGTATAGTTACATTTGGGTTTTAAGGAGCCTTAGTAAAGTTGTGTACCTATTGGAATAAAATCCTCAGATGGAAATATGTTTCTAAATGATTACCCCTTGGGTATTGATTCTATGGAAAAACCTATTTTGGATACTTAGTTTGACACAGTAATTGAAGTACTGGCTTGCAGTGGAGTGTTGGTACTCTGGAGGGCTAAACTGATAATGTGTTGAAATACGTTAGCTTGCTGACGCACTACAAATTTGCCAAAAAAAATACTGTGGCACAGGTGAATTAGGTTCGGGAAACCCGAATAATTATTGAGATGTTCGATTCTTTGCTTTGCGTTCAGCACAGGAAGGATGAGTAAATGAATTGTTACCTACATAGAAGGTAAACAACTTTTCTCCAATGAAAATGAACTGGTGTGGTAGCAGACCATCAGATGATTAGAATTTTATTGCCTACAGTCAGTACACTGAAATGTTATTATAGCCAGAGTTTTGAACAAGAGGATAAATCCGTGAAGTCCTCTCCAGACACAGCCAGTACCACTAAGATTCATTGGCATATTAGCCAAGTTAGAATTACTTGGAGTCCTTGCAGAATTGATAAGTTAATTTGTGGTAATATCCAGGTATTATTTAATAATTGACCATTTTTTCTTATCTTATCTGCTTTCTTGTTCTGCCTGTTTCTTGGTGTATGTGGCTGCATTTGGTTAGGGAGAACCATGACAGGCTGCAGACACTGTGATTGAGGTAAAAACACTGAAATGATGGAGGAACTCAGCTGCATTTATTCAGCTCTTGGTTAGCGAATAATGTTGTTAGAGGCAGGAGTAGGTCATTTAGTCCCTTGAACCTGCTCCACTTCATAAAAATATGAATACCTGTACCCAACATTCTCATGGATATGCATCAATCTTTCACTTACTGAAAATCTAATCATCTCTGCCTTCAAAATATTCAAAGACTCTAGTTCCTCTAACCTTTGAGGAGTGACAAAAATTTGCAATCCTTTTTTTAAAGAACTTTATTTAATATTTTCAAAACAAAAACTTTTACAAAATCTGTAATATAAAATTGAGAACTACAACTATCCCACTTCCTCCCCCCCACCCTCAACAGACCCCACAAGGGAAGCATTGAAAAAATAGAAAAAATACATACAGCTGTTTAAGATATTACAAAATTCATACATTTCAAATAAGGTGACCACATCTTAACAAAAAAAATCATAATTATCATGCAAATTATATGTTATTTTTTTCCATATAAATACAGGACCTCAACTCATTATTGCCAACGATTTGTATTTATCTCAACTTCGTCTTTCCGGGAAATTGCGACACATTGACACGCTACCGCCAATGCTAAACGTAAAAATGCTCTCTGAAACTTGTCTAACCCCAAGTCCATAAAACCCAACAAAAAAATTCTTGGGATCTAACAAGAATTGAATTTTAAGCAAATGTTACAAGATAAACTATGGATAAAATAAATTTAGATAAATCCTGGATTAAATGGGAAAATTATCTAATTTGTAATATTAATCAGGCCGACTGGGAGATGATGTGTTTTGATGGTGTGAATACATTGTTTAAGGTAAGATATAGTATGATTAATTATAATTTTTTGTATTGGTTATATTTAACCCCTGAGAAATTGAGAAAATATGGAGTTAGTAATTCAAAGTCGTGTTTTAGATGTGGATCATGTGTTGGAACATTTTTACATTCCCTTTGGCTTTGTGATAAAGTTCAATCATTTTGGTACAAAATTAGGGAATTTCTTCAAAATTTGTTTAAAATGCATTTCTTGTTAGATCCCAAAAATTTGCAACCCTCTTGAGGACTTGTTACCATGCTGTATCTTTAAAATTAAAAAAAAAATCCTCCCCTATCTGGAATGGATGGATTCTCCAATGGTTAGAAGCATCTCCTCCGATGTAATTGTATGAAGGCTCCAAGATCATGAATGCCTTAATTTATTTGGCTCTCTGATTCCTCAAAAAACAAATTTCTTCCAAAGCATTTGCATTATTCATGAAATAAGCTGGCTGATGTTTTATATATAACTGAAGAATAACCTCGCCAGCAATAATTCCCTAACAGCAAATGATTCTGTTCATTTTCCTTTCGATTTTGTTTCTTGAAAATTCATTTAATTACCACTGGGTAACTGTTAGAACATTTTAAAGTTCCCTTGTTGTTTTTGGACATGCAAAGCCACAGTTTCAAAGCGTTTCAAGACAGTTAAAAATTAGACCGATTGATGCTGAATCTATTTATCACTTAAAGAGCAAACAAATGATAAATATTTAAAGATTAAATTGTATGATGCAAATATTGTTTTCCGAAAATGCCAGCGATGCTAAGCAGGTCACGCAGCTTATGTGAAAAGAGAGAGGAAAACAAAAACGCTGCTCAGTACGAACCAGTACTCTGAGTCCCGGAAGTATAACACAGATGTTTGCAGACACCGTGGTTGAAGTAAAAACACAATTCTGGAGAAACCCAGCAGGTTAAACAGTGTATTTTATGTAGCAAAGATAAAGATACATAACCAATTCATCAAGGTATGGAAAAATGTCAGCAAATTCTGTAAATTGGAGGGACAACACTGTTTGGTCACCCTCTAACCAGATGACATTAACATGGACTCCTTCAGTTTCTGCTAGCCTGCTCACTATTCTCCATGCCTTCCCTTTGTCTTCTTTCTTTGAGCTCCTCCCCCTTCCCCCTCCATTCAGAGAGCCATCCCTCCTCCCCCCCCTGCTTGCTGATGTTCCCTCTCTCCCTTATCCACCTATTAATGTTTGCATCCGAGCTCCTCCCCTACCACTTTGTTCAGGCACCTGCTGACATTTTTCCATACTTTGATGAAGGGCTCATGCCAGAAACGTTGGTTATGTATCTTTTTCTATGCTACATAAAGTACACACCGTTTAACCTGCTGAGTTTCTCCAGAATTGTGTTCTTACAGAGTCCCGGGACAGCTGCGAATTTGACATGTATGTTGATAAAATTGCAGGTACATCTCCAGCATCATTACTCACAGTAAGTTGGAAGCTTCCTTAATTTTTGTATATTAGATCAAATAGCACAGATTATTCTGTAGATGAGCTGTAGATCTGAAAGCTACTGCAAAGACTATAAAGTTTAAGTTGTTAGAATTAAATCCATCATTTAATTGACAGTCACAACTTGAACTCAATTAAAGGATAATTGTTTCTTTGCCGAAAACCATCTGTTTGCAAATCCCTGGCTCCTCCCCAACATTTACAGCATTCCACAGAAGTTGATTGCAGTTTTAACAAAACTAAATCAATTTTAAAAATATATATATATTTCCAACAAATAAGGATAATTTAAAAAATTCAAAGATGTAAATGAGCTCATTTACATAAATATGGGAGAATGTATGATTATCAATGATGGTTATAATAGAATGCCAAATAGTGAGAGATTTGCCAGTTCTTACAAACTCGTAAACAAGTGGCTAAAGGCTAACATGACAAATAAAGATCATGAGTTTATTGTAATATACATTGTACAATGTACATTGTATAATATAAATGATCATGATGTGCCTTGAGTCAGAAAGGGATACCGAGAATAAACATAAGGGGCGAGGTAAATATTTACAGTTGCATTTAGTGAAAAAAGAAAGTGATGTTTAAATAGTGCAGACAAATTCTTTGGTGGTTGTGGTGTTCTTTATGGTTTTTATACATATATATATATGTATAAAAACAACTTAGCCCTGATGCCTCCCCTAAACATTCCTCTTCTCACAGTGTACAGATATCCTCTCGTGTTTGCTAGTCTTGCCATGAGAAAAAGGCACTGGCTGTCCACCCTACCTATGTCTTTCATAATTTTGCAGACCTCTTTTATGACTATGTCCGAATGTTTCCTTCTTTGTGTCTGCACACCTTGAGTATCTGGTACACGTATTTGCCCTGTTCCCATCCCCCATTCTGTCGACTTAATTATCAGCCAAGGGTTGTACGTTTCATTCCTCACTTGTGTGCAGTCAAGTTCCTGTGATTGCTATTAGATTTATCTATTCCTGCAATGTGATTGCTTCCACTTCCCCAGCCCATTTACCGCATTGAGTGCTTCTTGAATCATATCTACATTGCTAAATTAATAAAGTTTTAGTATCAATATTTGCATAAAGCTTCCACTCTGCAGATTGGTGAAAATGTCAGTTTGAATAACACATCATTCTAATAATTAATTATTAACTTATAATTAAAATAACAGATAGTGTGGGCTACATTTGAGAAATGTTACTGTTACGGGTCACCTAAACTTTAATAATTTACCTGTTTGCCTCAACATTTACTATCAAGGCCTCTGTTGCGGCTTACATCTGCAGTTGTTATATATTGGGTTATTACTTTGAGACATGGTGGGAGGTCTGTGAAAGGAATGACAGAGGGAATAAAATAAATTCTAATATTGATTTTTTAAAAAATAATTTTGAATAAAAATAGTTTGGATGGCTATTATCCATTTAATGATCAGTCATTAAAGCAATTTGTCATGCGATTGTGGTGCTGTATTATTGGAAATCCAGGTTGAAAGTTTTCAGACATTTAGCAGTAAAGAATATTATCATCTCTTGCAACCTATTGCTGGAGCTTGCTCATTTATATTAGTAACATGTTCCATTGAGTTTTCTTGTGACCTTCATGCATCAAATGCACCATGGTTATTTCAGGATCTTCTACGCCTTTACAGCAGTTGTTATTCTTGTGGTGACCAGATACAAATGTAATTATTCTTGCTTTTATTGGCTATCAGCTTGGCTAGATAAATAAAGTATTGTCAGAAATTGTTCATGATCTTCATCTATATAAATAGCTTCTGTAAATGGAAGTTTTCAGTGCAGTAAATTGAAGACATCTGCACAAAGGGCCTCATTTTTTATTTCATTAACTTAAATGAAACTTCAAATGAGACATAATGCTGATAAAGATTGCTCATAATCTGCATGGAAAAGCAGACCGAATGTCGGGTCTCCTATGCAGGACGCGACAAACAAGCATATTCACTCCCTTCTTACCTGAGAATCTTGATAATTCATGGTTTTTTTTGAATATTTTATTTAAATTTCATACATGTATAATATCTAAATACAGGATTGTCTTTCATTCATCTCTAAACAGTAATACATATTATTTTATACTCTCCACCCAAATAATAACCCCAAAACATAAAAAGAAATATAGAAAAGAAAGGAAAGAATACAAAAAAGGAAAAGTAGGAAGAAATAAAAATATATCTGGTTACTAAAATTACAATAGATTTAATCAAATTTTGCCTCTATTGAATATATAGGCACCAAGAAGTTGATAATATTTTTGAGGATTAGGAGATAATTTCATAATGGAATATGGACAGAATGTAAATGTGGGCACCAGATTTTTAAGAAATTATTTTTATTTCTTAAATAATATGGCATTTTTTTTCAAGAGGTATAGAACTACGCATTTCAGCATGCCATCTATTCCCAAATTTGCATCTGATTTCCAGGGCACTGCTATACATTTTATTGCAACTGCCAATGCAATTTTCACAAGTTCCTTTTAAAACATATTAAATCTTAATTTTAGCCTAATCCCAGATATATTTACTAATAACAAAAGCATTGGATCTTGAGGAAATTTAATTTTAGTGACCCATTTTAAAAATTTTCCTAGTTCCTCCAAAATGGTCTCAATTTTGAACATGACCAAGTGGAGTGTTAAAAAAAAAGTATCTATCTCTTGACTACACCTAAAACATTTATCTAATAAACTGATTTCAGTCCATTTAATTTCTGGGGGTTAAGATTGTGGTGGATGTAAAAAGTTACATTGAACCAATCTATATCTAACATTAATTGTATTTATCATTCTATATCATGACACAATTTCAAAAAATTTTTATCTCCAATACTAATATTTAAATCAGTTTCCCATCTCTATCTAGATCTTTGGTTTCCTTGCTTTCATATTTCCTTTTGCAATAATGAATACATAGCTGAAATAAATTTCTTAATAAATCTATTACAAATCAAATTTTCTATTTCATTCCTTTAAGGTGTGGTCAGACCCCTTGATAATTTTCTTACAACTTTCACTTTTATGTTTGTGAGAACTCTCTTCTGAAGTGACTTGGGCAGACGAATTGTGTTCACAATTTTATATTGATCTGCGCCAAATTGCGCTGCAGTAGGGCTTCTTCATAGTGCTCTTTAGCTTGGGTCTTTCCTGTGAACCTGTTGAAGTGTAAGATTTTTCTATTTTCCCTAATTGGGAGTGGGGGGGGCGGTGTTTATATTGCTGGCACAAATGGACTTATTAAGCATCCCTGTCTGACACATAAAAGGAGACAAAGATCCTCTTGGCACCATGTCAGCAGATGCACGTCTCCTACACTGAGGGATCATTTATAAGATTCAATTAAACCTACCAGCATGTCCTTGGGATGCAGGAGGAAACCCATGCTGTGACATAGAGTAATCCTGAGGTCAGGATTAACTTGTGTCCAATCTGTTAATTTTGCTGGGGTTAAAACATCTAGTGACAGTTTGTCAAGTAACGGGGACAATATAATCTTCCAACCTACATTACAATGCTACTTCAATGTTGCTCCACTGCCATAGAGCGAATCTTCTATCTACCGTGAGAGTTCTCATCAGTGATTCTGACTGGAGTTTATATCAATGCCGATTACAAACAGGAATTTGTGGAGCTGCATGGTGTGGTCAGTAAATGGGACATAATCCATCTTTATGCAGTAAAAATCATAGTCTGTGACTTTAAACAGGCCTGTCTCAAGAAAATCCTGCCACTATCACATAACCTGCTGGTGAAGAGATCCCAGCACACTTGATCACAGGGTGGTTACAGAGGTTTGGGTCAAAACTGCAGTTGTCGAGTCCGTCCTTTCCAAGACTTCAGTGTTTTCCCTAACCAGAGGCTTGGATGTACAATGAAATCTGGAACCTGCTGAGAGCCAGAACACAGGCATTTAAGTATGGATACCCAGAACACTACACAAGGAGAACGTATGACCTATGAAAAACCATCTTCCAGGCAAAGTGGACGTTCTGGATAAAAATTGGAAACAGCAAAGGATACCTGACAGCTCTGGCAGGGCCTAAATGACGAAACCAAATCTGGTCCAGTAAGATTCACCAAACATTCATTCCCAGATGAACTCATTTCCAATTTGTCCACTAAAACAAAGAAGAGCCACTGTGCACCCTCATGTCCCCTGATGATCAGTAATCGAGGATGTCGTGTGGGCTGCATGTCATCCTCGGATATGAATCCAAGAGTGAATGCAAAGAAAATATCCAGTCTGGACAGAGTACCTGAAAACCAGTGCTGACTAACTTGCCAATGTGTTCACAGTTCTCTTCAACATCTCACTCCAGCAGGGCACGCTACCCATCTGTTTCAAATTCGTGTCAATCATACCTGTGCCAAAAAAGTGTGTGGTAATTGGCCTAAATGACTACTGACCAATGCCACTCACATCCACAATGAATGTATTTTGACAGGCCGGAGATGACGCATTTCAAATTCTGTCTGAGTGGTGACATGGATCCCTTCCAATTTTCCTACCACAGCAATAAGTCTATGGTAGATACCATCTCACTGGTCTACATAAATCCCCTGGAACATCTAGACATCAAAAAACATACAAATCAGGATGTTCTTTATCAACTACAGTTTGGCATTCAATACCATCATCCTCTCAAAACTGATCAGGAAGTCCAAGCCTTGGGACTTAACACCCTTCTGTGTAATTGGATCCTGGATTTCCATACCTTAAGACCACAATCAGTGTGGATTGATAAGAACATCTCTTCCACAATTTCTGTCAGTACCAGAGCACCAAGGGCTGCTTTCTTAGATCTCTGCTCTGCTCATTTCACACCTATGACTGTGTGGCTTGGTATGACGATAACATTATCTACAAATTTGATGATATTATCATGGTAATGGGTGGCATAAAAGACGGTGATAAATCAGCATACAGGAGGAAGATTGAAAACTTTGTTAAATTGTGTACTAACAACATCCTTGCACTCAATGTTACCAAAACCAAGATGCTGATTGTGGACTTCAGGAGGCGAAAATCAGAGATATATTATCCAGTGACCATTGGGGATCAGAGATGGAGAGGGTGTGCAAATTTTAATTTCTGTGAGTTTCTATTTCAGAGGTCCTTTCCTGAACCAGGCACATCACGAAGAAAGCACATCAGGGCCTTGACTTTGAAGAGGTTTGGTATGATATCGAAAACTTGGGCAAACTTCTATGGATGGGTACTGTAGTAGAAAGTGTGCTGACCAGGTATATCATAGCCTAGTATGGAGGCACCAATGCCTCTGAGGTAGTGGATACATCCCAGTAAATCACGGGCAAAGACCTCCCTATCATCGACAACATCTATATGGGGCGCTTCCGTCGGAGTGCAGCGGCAATCATCAAGGATGCTCACCACGCAGCACACGCCCAGTTCTCACTGCTGCCATCAGGAAAGAGTTATAGGTGCCACAAGGCATGTATCACCAGATTCAGAAACAGCTGCTTCCCCTCCACCATCAGACTCCTCAACCATAAACTCAATCAGAGACATTTAGGAATTCTTATGATTCACTATCAATTACCACAAAAAACTGAGGTGGTGAAACTAATAGGGGCTTTTATTGATTATAGACTGGAGCACTAACCAATCTCATCAACTGAGCATGGCAGGAAGACTGGGGAGCTGTGGTGGTATACCACCGGCCTACTGCAGGGGGCGACCTCTGTACCTGCAGGAGTGTACCGCCAGCCTACTGCAGGAGGCGACCTCTGTACCTGCAGGTGTATACCACCGGCCTACTGCAGGAGGCAACCTCTGTACCTGCAGGAGTGTACCACCACCGGCCTACTGCAGAGGGGCAACCTCTGTAGCTGCAGGTGTATACCACCGGCCTACTGCAGGTGGCAACCTCTGTACCTGCAGGAGTGTACCACCAGCCTACTGCAGGGGGCAACCTCTGTACCTTCAGGAGTGTACCACCACCGGCCTACTGCAGGGGGAAACCTCTGTACCTGCAGGAGTGTACGGGGACAGGACAACACCTGGCCGGCTGTCAATCAGTCAGCCTGAATGGATCAAATCCCACCCGGTTGGGTGTCAATCCCCCTCCAGGATAGAAGACTGCGCCGGCCTCCCAAAGTCTCACTCAGAGTTACTGCAGCTACAGCCAACCTGGCTCTGTGGCAGTCTTTGTGGATTAAAGCCTATTGTACAGTCTTTACCTCGTGTGTGTCTGATTCTGGCTAACAGTGCACCACAGGAGCATGCAAGGGATAGTGGGTAGGATCAGTCTCGGGAGGCATGTCCAGCCAGCAGTAGCCAATCATAGTTTGACAGAAGATTACCATATCTTAATTGCACATTATTTAATATTGAATATTGGTGTTCTATATTGCAGTTTGTTTTCACTTTTTTTTAACATTTCTCTCTTTTGTATATGTGCCTTTCCTTAAATACAGTTTATTTTTTTGCACTACCGATAAGTAGAAATTCTGCCACACCCGCAGGAAAAAGAATCTCAGGATTGTACGTGATGTCATGTTCGTACTCTGACAATAAATTTGGATGTTGTCATTACTTGTTCCATGCAAATTGCTGAGGAGCCACAGTGGGATACCTCAGGTCATGATGGATGCTGAGGAAAAACTCAAACTCCCATTCCCTTCAGAATCTCAATCAGGTTGGTGGAAAGCTCCTCCGATTTAAGTGTTTCACAGAAATCCCATAAATTCCAGATGTGTCCATATGTTTCTGTGATGGAGCACGCTGAGTTCTAGCTCTTTGGCCTCCATAACTGGTTATCCTGAAAGCAGTAGATCACAGGCAGCACCTCATTTTGCAGGACTTGTATATGCACATTTGTTTTGTTGCAATTCTGTTGGTGATATTAACCAATCACCCCCTTGAAGAGCTACAACTTGTCAGATCTCTTGTATATGGCAGAATAAACAAACAACACTGTGGGACTCTTTAGTTAATTTATACATGATGAATATCTTAAAATGCTCACTGGCTCATTCATTATAACAGATTTATTGGGTGCCTTCCCTGAAACATAATCTTGAAGAACCATGATGAATTAATTTTTCACTAGCATATTTAGATTGGTATAGTGTTTGAGATCCTGAATTTATGTGGAAAGGAAACACTGCATGGTTTACCTTACTTTTTTTTAATCTCATTTTGTCATTCAAGTTCATTTGTAAGAGAACCATGCTTATCCCTTATTGTGCAATGCTGCTCCAATTTCACAATGAATCATTTAGAAGTTGGTGGTATCATATTTGTGAACCTGTACTTTTACGTCAACAAATAAGAAATATTAAACAGTATATTCGGCAAATGGGAGCCGATGGACTTGTAGCCTAGGAGGTAATTGATACATCCATGCCGACCATTTTAATTTGATTTCTGCTCCTTGATGCCGTGTAGCTAGAGTAAAATGTTCAAGCATTCTGGGATTTATTTTGGACCAGGTATTTATGGGATTCTAAGCTTTTGTAGTTCAACTTGAAGGTGAGGGGGTTGGAGGGTTATTGACGGAGAGCGGGAGGTTTGAGCTAGTGGAGTTGTTCTAGTGAACCGGTGAGGACTCGAAAGGCCGACATGGCCTGTTTCCGCTCCGTAAATGGTTATATGGTTATAACAGGCAGTCTGGGGACATCTCATCAGGGTGGAAATGGGAACCATCACTTTTCTCCCATTACACCTACAAGAGTGATATTCCTCCTCTATCTGTGATATTGAATGTTGAATTTGTTCAGACTCTGCCAGGAGGAACAGTGAAGCAGCTATTGCAGCCATTGCCTTTATCCTGACCTCAGATGCTGTCTGTGTGAAGTTTTGCATGTTCTCCTTATAACCTCCAGGTACTATAGTTTCCTCCCATACCCCAGAATTATGCAGGTCAGAAGGTTAATTGGCCATCTCAGTTTGCCCTACAGTGTAGGTAGAATCTCGGGGAGGTTAATAGAATGGAGGGATAATGGGCTTAATGTAGGACTAGGATAAATGGGTCATTCATTTTTGGCATAGGTTAAAGAGTTTGCTTCCATGCTATATCTCTGTATGATTGTGTGAATATCAATCTAGTAAATGCTGCCTCCTTAGTAATCCTAACTGTGATAACCAGAAAGTCTAAGAAAATGCTAATTTGTGGTTAATTACTTTGGGAACTATAATTTAGTTATTACTGTGGTCAACCGGAAAGCCCCTAAAATATCTCCAGACCAGTCAAATGCTAATATGGTGAAATGGAGTGATGGCATAATACCAAAGAGCTCTACTTGCAGTGAGAAGCAGACCACACAACCTGACTACTATTCAAAATGGTTTTGGCATAGTTTAGTGCCTTGTCAGTGCACATCCTAAGTTTTGTGTTTTACACATCAATAAAAAGATGAGGCTTGTGGATGGGCACAGGAGTTCCTGGGATATGTAAGGCAAGCTGCCATTTGCCATTATCACATAGTTAAAAACGTTTTCAATCTAAATTGAATTTAAATTTAGATATAAAGTGTGGTAACAGGCCATTTCAGTCCACGGGTCCGACCTGCCCAATTTACACCCAATTAACCTACACCCCCCCACCCCCCCGGTTCGTTTCGGATGGTGGAAGGAAACCAGAGCCCCTGGAGATAACACATGGAGAGAATGGGAGCGTTGGATTTTAACGCTGTCTCGATTGCTGGCGCTGTAAAGGTGTGGTTCTAACCATTACAATAACTGTGCCACCCACTGATGTTCAATGAGCACAGATCAAAGGACGGCAACGATCACATATTCAAGCTATTGAAAAGTATCTCAAAGCCAACAAAATACTTTGCAAGTGATATTTTCACACTAGTAATTAATAAAAATGTAATAATTGGTATGCCCTCAACAACCGTGAGGCAAGTACTATATCCAGTTATTCTGTTTGGTGGAAGTCATTCTGAAGAATAGAAACAGGCTTTTTGGCCTACCATATCCATGTTGATCATCTGTATTAAAAGTAAAACATGGAAGTCTTCAGATATCATGGTTGAAGTAAAAACACAATGCTGGATACCTTAATGAAGAGCTCAATCCCAAAATGTTGGTTATGTATCTTTATCTTCTGCTTTGCGGAAACTGCCAAAATGTTTGGCCTGGAAGTCAGCCTGAAGAAAACTGAGGTCCTCCATCAGCCAGTTCCCCACCATGACTACCAGCCCCCCCACATCTCCATCGGGCACACAAAACTCAAAACGGTCAACCAGTTTACCTATCTCGGCTGCACCATTTCATCAGATGCAAGGATCAACAATGAGATAGACAACAGACACGCCAAGGCAAATAGCGCCTTTGGAAGACTACACAAAAGAGTCTGGAAAAACAACCAACTGAAAAACCTCACAAAGATAAGCGTATACATAGCCGTTGTCATACCCACACTCCTGTTCGGCTCCGAATCATGGGTCCTCTACCGGCACCACCTACGGCTCCTAGAACGCTTCCACCAGCGTTGTCTCCGCTCCATCCTCAACATCCATTGGAGCACTTACATCCCTAACGTCGAAGTACTCGAGATGGCAGAGGTCAACAGCATCGAGTCCACGCTGCTGAAGATCCAGCTGCGCTGGATGGGTCACGTCTCCAGAATGGAGGACCATCGCCTTCCCAAGATCGTATTATATGGCGAGCTCTCCACTGGCCACCGTGACAGAGGTGCACCAAAGAAAAGGTACAAGGACTGCCTAAAGAAATCTCTTGATGCCTGCCACATTGACCACCGCCAGTGGGCTGATAATGCCTCAAACCGTGCATCTTGGCGCCTCACAGTTTGGTGGGCAGCAACCTCCTTTGAAGAAGACCGCAGAGCCCACCTCACTGACAAAAGGCAAAGGAGGAAAAACCCAACACCCAACCCCAACCCACCAATTTTCCCCTGCAACCGCTGCAATCGTGTCTGCCTGTCCCGCATCAGACTTGTCAGCCACAAACGAGCCTGCAGCTGACGTGGACTTTTTACCCCCTCCATAAATCTTCGTCCGCGAAGCCAAGCCAAAGAAGAAAAGAAATAACATACACTGTTTGACCTGCTGAGTTTCTCCAGCATTGTGTTTTTACATCAATCTGTATTAATTACATTCACCAGCACTTGGTTCCGAGTCTTCTGTGTCTTGGCAAATCAGGAAGTCATCGATATACTTTATGAGGAAAAATGGGGTATTCTAGTTAATCCTTGAAATTGTTTAATTTGCAGCAAAAGTAATTGGTTTTGAAGTATCTGGTCTTTAAAAAAAAACTGCAAGATGACTTTCCTTCCAAGTACTGAGCAACACTGCTCAGACTTATTTCAGCATGTAAGTCGAGTTAAAACCCTCAAAAATCACTCAAAAGTGAGGAGGGTCGACTTGTACGCCAGATATGCTTTTGAGACCTTAAATTCAACTTTTAAAAAAAAACCATTCGATGCTGATTTGGCGTTTAAATCGACCCTTGATAAACAAAAAAAAACTACAACAAATTTTCATGCTACCAGTAAATTAGAACAAAATTTTTATTGAAAAAAAAACACATTTAGAATCCTTCAAAAACATCGCCTAAGCCAAGGATCACAGTCAGCACATCCATACTCTCACTGTTTAAACAGTCATCATATGGGGTGGCTTCAGCTTAATCGTCAGTGTCCCCCAATAAATCATCTTCCATCCCATCCAAGAGATACTAATGATTTTATTAGTCTCCACTTTAACTTTATCCCATGCTTTGAGCACAAAGTGATGCCACACACATTGACCTGCCTTTTGTAAAGGATTGTTCTACACTCATCATCCATGTATTCCATTCCTTGCACACACGGTCTTTGAATGGCTTGTTCAAGCAGACATCTAGAGGTTGCAATAGAGATGTCAAACCACCTGAGATAACTGGCATGTAAGTATTATTTAGTACTAATCTACTTTTAGTGTTCTCAGTTAAGTGGCTACGAAATATATCCCAGACCAGCAAACTCTGTTCTTTGCATAAACCGCTAGGCCGCCTGTTTCACGTATTGTCTACCATTCATTTTACACTATTTTCATCTATCCATCCTTTTTTTCATGAAAATGTACAAAAATACCTGCTGGGAATTTTATTTTAGTTTTAAGTTTATGCTCGAAGATTACCATGGGTCTTAACTTCATCCCATCGGCCATTCACGATAACACCACCGTAAACCTCGCCCTTTCATGGCCTATAATTCTGGTTTGCAGTTTTCACACCTTTCCATTCACTGTTCTATTGCCTATCATGTCAAAATTCATGAGGGTTTCATCCATATTTCCAATATTTGCCAATGCAAACTGGTGTTTCTGCCAGTTACATATAATAAACTGGTGAAACGGCACAGTTGCTGGATTTCTTGGCCATTTCTATTACTTTTAACTTAAAACTCGCTTCATACTTTTGTCGTTTTGCTGGAACCTCCATGATAACAACAACCCTCAGCCAACACCCAACAGCTCAGTCATTGCGATTTTGTAGGGGGGGGGAGTTGACTTATACACCCATTATATAATAAAACAATTAAAATGAGGCTGAAAATGGGGATGCGACATCTGCCAGTTGACTTATATGCCAATATATACGTTAATTTGATTTAATTCTGCAATGAGAACTGTTCTGTTGATAATATCATACTGAATTGTTCATTATTACTTAGCTAATTATATCTACAATCACTCTTTTCAATAGTTAATATGCTTGATTCCTGTACGACAAGATGCCATGGAGATGACTAACTCGAATGAAGGAAGTCATCAAGGAAATGGATTTATATGAACTGGTTGGAAAGCATGGATTCCTGATTCACATGATGGATAGTCGTGGTTTGTCAATCATATGTCACTTGAAAGCCGGCAATGTGTCAAGTGGCAGAGAAGCATGGGTTTTCAAAGACCCGATAAAATGAATCTCCTTGGAAACTTTTAATTAGAACCTCAACTTATTACCATAACCCCACCCCATCCATATCTAGGAAGGAAATAAAATTAATTGGATAATTAAAAATCCCATGGCTTGGGTTGGAAAGACTGATTGGCCTGATTCCACAACTGCAACCATAGTGTTTGCTGCTACTGGTAGAAAATGTCAAAGTAGGAAGGAAGATCTTGTACTCCAAGCACACCTCTGACTCTTATCAAGCTGATTTTGATTTTTTTGGGTTGTGATTGGACATGAAACATTAATTCCTGCTATTCTTCGACTTGTTGTAAATGATTGCATATGCATCGAATGGGAGGCCATACTTGACTGCATTTTCTATGATGCTGGTGACCTTCATGCTCCCTGGCTTCAAAATCCTTTTCCTCCAAAATGGATCCAAGGACTCCTGAATATCATTGATTCTAAACCATTTTGGTACATGCAAATTCTATGCCACAGGTAGCAATTTATCAAAATAAATTCCAGCCATAATCATTATGGTTAAGACTATTGCTGCCTGGGGCAATGGGGAGTCACAACCAATACTGGTTGCTAAAACTTTAAATCAATTAAAGAGAAACTTCAGATTTTGTTAACTCATTGTGAGTGCCAAAGCCTTTGTTAAATAAGTTCAGTATAAAATTGGAAACGGTAAAACACATTTGTTGCACAGTCTCAATAAAAGGTCGCGATCAGAAACACTGACTGATAATTTCTACCCATGGATCCTGCCTGACCTGCTGAGTTCCTTCAGTTTCTCATCATTTACTTCACACTTCATGACGGTGCCCATGTTTAAGGAACCGTATGTGTTGTAAATCTTTACTTTTATGTGGCACCAAAACCCGATATCCTTTTTCCAAATGCATGTCACTCATGTTAGCCACTATATCGAAAGCATTTGACAGAGGGACAATGAAAAACTGGGCCAAGGATGAATGTCGTTCTCAGTGGATGGTAATGGAGCAGAGGCAGAAATCCAATCCAAAGTTTAATGAGAAAATGATTTGATATACAGTAATAACTGCTCTACACTCGAGGGTTGCACAACCAATTTTTACCTCGTGTCTAAGATCCTTCTGTTCCTCCACATTACTTGGCATTCATAACATTTCCTTTGCAGTATTACTCTCCCAAGAGCATAATTTTCAAAAATTTCCCAAAATTAACATAATTTCTGTGGGGGGATAAAAACCTCTAAAGCATATTGAAGCAACCTTTCAAACACAAGGAAAGTTAAAGGAGTTTTATAAACTACATTCAGATTCAAATGGTGTAGATTGCTCAACTTCCATATATGATCTGACCATCAACTGGAACCTTGTGAGTTTGATGGGATTAAACATGAGTGTTCAAAAATAATCTTTCAAATGCAGAGTTCACTTATCAGGCTAGTGAAGTCATAAAGCAAATGAGAGCCCAGACTAAAATGGAGCTGTGGAGTAAACCTGCCTGAGCCAAGTTCTTCAAGAGCTGTGGGGAGAAAGGTTGCTCAAGTTAAAACCAATGGCAAGCCACTGAATATAGTCTCCTTTCAAATGTCTCCTCCCACTCCTGCTCTTTGGTGAAGTGTTTGGCTGCCATCAGAAGGACCATTTTGCTATATGTTTGGATTCAGGGTCTTCTAAATTCTCATCATTTTGAACTTTCAATAAAGCTAGTCAACAGTTTTTTTTCCAAAAGGGGATTAAGATAACTTCAGGATCAACACAAAGAGAATTTCAGATTTGATGATACACGTAGGAAGTTAGAGAAATATTACATTAATTTTTATTGGACTTTGCATGTTTAATTGCTTAATGATGCTGACACATGGTGTTAGTTTAATTGACCTAAAAATGTTTTCCCGCTGATTTTCGTTTGTACATCTGATGCCTTTTGAGTCAGTTGTTGGACAGGTTTGATGGGTGCCAGTGGCCCTGATACCGTTTTTCCATGGTCGCAATATCCTGGTCAAACCTTTCACCATGTTCATCACCGACTGCACCAAGATCAGCAGGGAAGACGTCCAAGCAGAAAATGATTTTTTAATGCATTAAGCATGTTTAAAATATGGCAGGAAATGGAAAAATTGGTTATATCTAAAAAAAATGGTACGTGATAGAAAAATTTTCAGGTGATTTTCAGCCCAAAATCTATAAAATACACCCAAAAGCCTTCAGGGGAAAAAAAATTTCATTGTCCAAGATAATTATCGATTACATTTCAAATAAAGTATTTCAATTTGCTATTGGATGATGCATACAGGAATAATTATACAAAAGACAGCTGTTTGATAGAACCAACCTTGGTGATGGTTAGAATTATAGAAAGACTTGAGGGAATTGCGGTGAAATGAAAAGATTTAAATACAGCATATTAACAGGCCATTTTTCCCCAAGAGTCCATGCCACCCAATTAACCTACATTCCCGGTACATTTTGAATGGTGGGCGTAAACCAGAGCCCCTGAGGAAAACCCACACAGACACAAGAATGTACAAACTTCTTACAGGCAGCTCAGGGTTCAAACCCCAGCCCAGATTGCTGGCGCTTTAAAGGCATTGTGCTAAATGCTATGACTACCGTGCCATCCTAAATTTATTTAATTAACTTCATGCCCCAGTAATCCAAGTTGACTTTGCATTTCAATTTTTACGTACAGATTGCTGAGTTTTAGTCATTGGTCCTGCCTGAGAGAATTTGTCATTTTGATGCGTATTTACAATTAATTGTACAAAGGTTCTCCTGGGAAATGATAGACAATAGTCAATAGGAGCTGGAGTAGGCCCTTCGGCCCGTCGAGCCAGCACCGCCATTTTACAGATCATGGCTGATCACTACCATCAGTACCCCTTTCCAGCCTTATCCCCATAACCCTTAACTCCTTTGCCCACTAGAGTCTTATCTAACTCTCTTTTGAACATAATCAGCGAATCTGCCTCTACCACCCTCTGTGGCAGAGCATTCCACAGATTCACACTTCTCTGGGTAAAAAAATGTTTTCTCATCTCCGTCCTAAAGGGCCTACCCTGTATTCTTAAACTATGCCCTCTAGTCCTCGTCTCCCCCATCATTGGGAACAAGTAATCCGACTTCACCCTGTCTATCCCCCTGATGATTTTGTATACCTCAATCATGTCCCCCCTCATCCTTCTAAACTCCATCAGATACGTCCAGTTTTTCTAGCCTTTCAGCATATGTCAACCCCGCCATCCCTGGAACTAACCTTGTAAATCTGCGCTGCACACCCTCTATAGCTAGTATGTCCTTCCTCAAAATTGGAGACCAGAACTGGACGCAATACTCCAGGTGGGGTCTCACCAGGGCCCTGTACAACTGCAGAAGGGCGTCTCTGTCCCTTTACTCCAATCCCCTCTTTATGAAAGCCAACATGCTATTAGCCTTCTTCACAGCTTTCTGAACCTGCATGCTAGTCTTCAGTGACCAGTGAACAAGTACTCCCAGATCCATTTGCTCCTCCCCACTCCCTAGCTTGTCTCCATTTAAATAATACTCAGCTTTCCTATTATTGCCCCCAAAATGGATAACCTCACATTTGCTCACATTGAATGTCATCTTCCATTCAGCAGCCCACTCCCCCAACCTGTCCAAGTCCCTCTGCATTTTCCTGACATCCTCCTCACACCCCACACCGCCACCCAGTTTCGTGTCATCTGCAAATTTGCTCAAGTTATTAATAATCCCCTCATCTAAATCATTTACATAAATTACAAACAACTGAGGACCCAATACCTATCCCTGCAGCACTCCACTCGTCACATCCTGCCATCCTGAAAAAGATCCGCTTGCCCCAACCCTTTGTTTCCTATTTCTTAACAATTTCCTATCCATGTCAGCACCTTACCTCCAATACCATGCTCCCTGATCTTGCCCACTATTCTCCCGTGCGGTACCTTATCAAAGGCCTTCTGGAAGTCCAAATACACCACATCCACAGGCTCTCCCAAGTCCACCCTCTTTGTCACATCCTCGAAAAATTCCAGAAGGTTAGTCAAGCATGACTTACCCTTAAGGAATCCATGCTGACGAGCCCTTATACTATTATTTCTGCCTAAGTGTTCTGCTATTACTCCTTTTATGATAGACTCCAATATCTTCCCCACGTCAGGCTGACCAGTCTATAATTTCCCGTTTTCTCCCTCCCTCCCTTCTTAAAAATCGGCACCACATCAGCCACTCTCCAACCTCCCCCAAATCTATGGAACTTTGGAAAATGTCGACCAGTGCTTCCACAATTTCCATAGCAACTTCTTTAAGCACCCTGGGATGCAGCCCATCAGGCCCTGGGGATTTATCAGCCCTCAGTCCCAACAATTTACTCACAACCTCCTGTTTCTGGATCCGGATATCCATTAGATCCCCTACTTCCCCAGGAAAGTTCCCCAAGTCTCTTGACACCGCATGACCATTACCCCCTAACTGACCATAACCTATATCCTCCTTGGTGAAGACAGTTGCAAAGTATTTGTTAAATTCCTCAGCCATCTCCTTGTTTCCGGTAATAATTTCACCCTTTTCCATTCTTAATGGACCAATTTTGGACTGAACCAATTTCTTCCTCTTCACATATTTAAAAAAGCTTTTGCTATCCTCCATTATATTATTTGCTAATTTCCTCTCGTACTTAATTTTCCCCTCTCAAATGACTTTCTTAGTTACCCTCTGATGCTCTTTGAAGGTTTCCCAATCCTCTAATTTCCCACTCCGCTTCGCTATCCTATACTTACCCCCTTTGGATTTGATATTACACTTGATTTCATTAGTTAGCCACGGCTGCCATTTGCATCTCCTAGAGCCTTTCCTCCACTTTGGAATAAATTTGTCCTAAAACCTGTGAAAAATGTCCAAAAATACCTGCCATTTTTCCCCAGTTTGTCCTCCCAGCTAGTGTATCTTTCCATTTTATTTTGGCTAGCTCCTCCCTCATAGCTGCATAATCCCCTTTATTTAACTGCAGTACAGATGCTTCCGACTTCCTTTCTTTTTCCCTTTCTAATTGCAGCTCAAAAGCAACCATACCATGGTCACTATTTAGTATGTGATACTGAAACATTTTCAATTAGTCATGTAGTCCAAATAATGAATCTTAAGAACAAGTAACATGCATTTATTACATAATATAAATTTCAAATGGATATCAATATAAATTAACTGTATTAAATTTTAAAAAAACAGTAGTTGGATACCAATGAGCTTCAAGTATTTGCCCAAGAGCAGGTGAGTGCAACAGTTAAAAAATATATATATGTAGAGGATCAGATATCAAGATTTTGAAAGCCCAGTACAGTATTGTAAAAGTAATGATAATGCAGGGAGGGGTAGAAGTTCATACTGAATTTTGATGATGTAAGGTTAGAACTGTCTATATGGAGAATAAATATAAACAAAAGCACAATTAACTATGAATAGAAAACGTTGTCAAGGTTGAAAAGCGTATCACTTTTCTTAAATTCAAGATTCAATTCGTTGTCATGTGATAAAACAGGGTCATATTACATGAAATTGCTTTTGCGTGCTGTAAGGCAGACAGGTTTGCCATTGGCAGAAATTGCCTGAAGTGCTTCTTACAGTCAGAGAAAGGGAAGCAAAAGAGAGATCCCCCAGAGTGTCCGTAGATTCGCGTCCAGTGCTTCGCAGCCACACAGAGTACAGTCCAAACCATTGGTAACCCAAGCTCCAGCTCGGAACCTCTGACACGGTCAGGAACCCTTCAGCGCTTTTGGCACCTCCTTGCATCCCAGTTCCAATACCTGGTACCCCTTCAGTCAGTCTCCAGCAATCCACAGCCTCCATGGGTTCCTCGCCTCAAGTTGCCAGCAGCTCACTGCATGCGTGGGGCTTTCAGCCTCAGACCAACTGCCACAGTCACCGTTCCCATGGTCTCCTCTGCTTCTCCTTCGCAGACAGGGGAATGGGCTCCCCATTTTCTGGTGCCCTGAGAGTCCTCTGCTCCCCTGGAGTCTGCAACCCCTCGTGGCTTTTGCCGATCAGAGGCACCGCCATCTTGAGCGCAGACCCCGCGGTCGCAGGATTTTAAATAAAACTACCGTTGGCTGCTTTAACGGGATGTTCAAAGCCTGTGTAGAGCTGATGGAGGTTGTCTGGGTGGTTGGACCCTACAAGAATACCGCATCTCCACACCAGCGGCCATGCTGCCGTTACAGCCACTGCGGCAGTGCTACCATTTTTAACATCTTCACTCCATTGAGGACATCTACAAGAGGCGGTGTCTTAAAAATGCAGTCTCTATCCCCACCACCTAGGTCATGCCCTCTTCACACTGCTACCTTCAGGGAAAAGGTACAGGAGCCTGAAGATGAGCACTTCTTCCCTTCTGCCATCAGATTCCTGAATGATCAATGAATGACAGTCACTACCTTATTATGTCTTTCTTTTTCTTGTAGTTATTTCGAAATGAAGTCTATATGAATATTTGCATTGTATGTTTTGAAGCGGAGATAAAACCAGAGTACAAGGGGAAAACTCATGAAGACATGTGGAGAATGTACAAACTCCTTACAAGACACTGTCAGATTGGAACCTGGGTTGCTGTGCTCCCATAGCATCACGCTAACCACTCCACTTTCCAAAGCCACCCAGCAATGCTCTGGTAATACTTTTTTCCAATATCCAGATTTATTTATCAAATTATTGACCTGATGATTAGGTACACTGAGTTCACAAGGCTCAATTGCTTGCACGTGTGACCAAGTTACCAAGGATAAGCAATTGAATAATATGTATATGATCAGATTGCATAATGAACTGTATACACATTTGATTGGCCAAAGGTGTGATCAATATTCGTCACAATACCAATTTTATGACCAAGTGGCATGTTCAAAATCAATGCAAATGTTTTGCTTTCAATCCACATCATTATTAAACAAGTTGGCTGAGTTGCCTATGAATCCTTCACCAGGCAACGAGTTTATTCTGAAAGGAATTGCACAGTAAATTCTTTCATTTGGAAACTAAAATACATGATTTATTTGATGACAATTGCATCCTTAATTACAGCACATTAATAATCTATATTAAACCAATGTCTAATAGGTTAGTTATGCTTTTTTTTAAACTTTTCACACTGTGAACCGTATCAACCAAAATACATACAAACATTTCCCTCTTAAATATACACAGTGGCATTTCTTAAGGTTGCTTCTGGACCTGTGAAGATGTTCTCTGAGCAGCTAATTTTAAATCCTCTGTTGTTGAAATAAATAACTGGCTTAACAAGCTCTGAAAAAAATTTGCATTATTTTCATGTACTGTATTAATTATGGTGTTCTCCTGATATAGATTGTGTGTTTTAAGAATTTAAATTTGAGTGTTTCTTTCTAAAAATATTCGCTCCAACAGTTTTTGTTTACCCAATTTGGTTCGAAAGTCAGCAAATGAATCATTACCTTGACTATTCCTTCTGGGCGTTTTCCATTTTGCTTAGTATCACCAGGATCCCTCCTCCCCCTCCCCACTTCTAGGAAGGAATTTTATTGTCAGTCTGGGCAATATTTTTTGAACAGAGATTCTTGAAACTTGGGTCTACGAATATAACAACATTTCTACAGCATCTTTTGTGTCAGTCTGGGCAATATTTTTTGAACACAGATTCTTGAAACTTGGGTCTACGAATATAACAACATTTCTACAGCATCTTTTGTGTCAGTCTGGGCAATATTTTTTGAACACAGATTCTTGAAACTTGGGTCTACGAATATAACAACATTTCTACAGCATCTTTTGTGTCAGTCTGGGCAATATTTTTTGAACAGAGATTCTTGAAACTTGGGTCTACGAATATAACAACATTTCTACAGTATCTTTTGTGTCAATCTGGGCAATATTTTTTGAACACAGATTCTTGAAACTTGGGTTTATGAATATAACAACATTTCTACAGCATCTTTTGTACCCTTATCAAGATGTCCTGATGAGTTTTAATGAGAGTAACTGTTTTGGAGCACTAATGTAAGAAATGTGGGAATCTATTTACACACAAGAATCTTATACAAGCCTAGCTGCTCATGTCCACCAAGTAGGACTTGAGGTCAAAGCAATCTTCTGCAAAATTAAGAGATTTGCTCAATGTTGAAGGTACTCAGTATGTGGATGATGAAAATAAGCTCTCGTTAAACATTGCACTCATTTTGTAGAATAAACCTAATTTATAAAAGTTGTATTCTTTCATCCTAACTCACGGCAGATTGTCAAGCACTGTCATGTTTATTGCTCACAGCTTGTCCCACCTGATTGATTTGCTTTAATTAAAATTCAGCTCAACATCTAAAGATGAGCATCATGCTTGAGCTTTGTGATGCTTTTTTTTATTGTAATAAAGAGACGTGGGTTATTTTAAAACAACTATATTAGCTATAAAACTCATGACCATGTGGAGACATTCATCTTGAACCAAACAAGCTGAAACAAATTAGTCTCGACTCCCTCTAGTGGTCCGGAGGATCACTAGCACACCATCATTACATCCCCTTTCCTTGAGATGTTTAATCTAACAACATGACACACTAATACAGTATTCATTTCAATTTAAAGTTCAACACCAATGTAAACACAACATCAGCAGCACAAACTTTTTAAGTGTGCCGTTCTTTTTTCTTTCAGAGATTCAGTCTGTCAGGTGCTTTGATAACACAGGTGCTTGTGTTGGCTCTGCTGGTCCACTACTGTTTTACACTGGTGGTGTTCCCACTGTTGCTGTGTAGGCTGGGTCTTCTCCATTTGTCTGTTTCTGCAGTGTCTCTTGCTTTTTTAACAGAATTTTTTGATTCCTTTTCAGTATTTGCCATCCTCTGTTCTGACAAAGTTCTGGATCTATTTTCTCCCAAACAGTAGCCTTTTTTCGCCAAGTGTTGGAATCCCTGAGTCTCACTGTGTCATGTTGTGCCAGTGGCCATAAGCTTCTTGCAGACTTGTCATAGTTTGCTTTTTGCCTCCATTGTTTCCATTCGACATCTGTTTTTGTTTGAGTCTGCACAATGGGGAAGTGTGGTGTGTAGTCTACGTCCTATCAGAAGCTCAGCGGGTGACATGCCATGTTCAAGTGGCGTAGTTCTCACTCAATAGAGCTCAATAGGATCTGAGCCACTGTCTAGCGCTTCCTTGAACAACTATTTAATTATGAGAACTCTTTCTTTGCTCTACCATTTGACTGTGGATGAAGAAGACTTGAAGTCACATGTTCAAAATCATACTCTTCTGCAAAGTATGGGCCATTGTAGACAATTTGAGGAATTCCATGTCTTCCAAAGATTGATTTCATATATTTGATCATACAAACAGCAAACATATTAGAAAGCAGCACAATCTCAGGATAGTTCGATAGATAATCAATAACCAGAAAGTAATTATTTCCATCCATGTGTAACATATATCACTCCCAACTTTCTGCCATGGTTCTGCTGATAAGTCAGTTATTATCATGCCTTCCATTGTTTGCTTTGGGTGATGTTTCAAACAGGTCTCACAGCTTGAAACCATTCTGTCAATGTCACCATATACAACCATTTACGGAGCGGAAACAGGCCATGTTGGCCTTTCGAGTCCGCACCAGTTCACTGATTTTCTGCGCCCTCTTCAGGCATTGGTCCCAGTTGATCTTCATTCAATAACGATGCCCTGGCCAATAAACAGCAGTTCTGGCCCTCCTCGTGCATTTTTCCATTCCAGGATAACCCTCGTGCACCCTTTTCAGCATTTTTTGTCTGCTTTGTCTGAGTGGAAGCCCACTGACAACATTCAGGTCAGCTCAGATGTTGTAGTATGGCTGACATTCACCTCTAGGTCATCTTGAAGGTCTTCTGTAGAACTGTGTCCTTTTCTGTTTTAACTTTCATCCACTTGGATGTCATGTCAGATATGGGAAGGGATTCAGTGATCAGGCTCACATGGAGATTCACATCTGTCTCTGTGGAACTCTCATTGTGTACTTCACTCTGCGTCGTTGCCCTGGATAACATGTCAGCTAACACAATAGGTTTCCTTAGTGTGCACACCCTCTTGAATAGACTTAAATTTTCACATGCTTTGTCACCCAGTAATGATTCATATCCTTCGGGGACTACTGTGAACCTGAGGTTGTGCTCTTTATCCTTGAGTTTACATGCACCTTTCGTGTCGATGCTCTATCAATTGTAGACTTTGTGCTGTACAGGATTGCCATAGATGTATGGCTTTTCTTCCTTGCCCTGATGTCGTGCTCACAGATCAAATTAACTTTTGCTCTATGACAAGCTTGAAAGGAATATTTATGCCATTTGTACATAATGGCACAGTCCACTTATCCTGCTCAACTCTGTTCAAGCTTGGCAGTTCAGTGTCTGTTTTCTGCACTACCAACAAAAATTATATCACTGAAGGCAGTTTCTTCTATAGAGCGTACAGTGTGCACGCTTTCACTTCTGTTTTATTTTCCTTTGGAAAGACATTGCTTTGCACAGTGCTTCCCTTTGCACTTATTACAGATTTTCCATAGGTGGGGCATTGTTGTGGTGGTGCATGTTGTGGGGCTGAGCAATCTAATAAGGCGGTGGTAAATAAGAAGAGCTGGTGAACGTGCTTCAGATTAACAGTGTTTCCTTGGCAAGAACTGTGATCGTGAAAGATTGTGTTCTCAGAGCAGAAGCTACAATATGTGCAATTCAAAATGACATTGTGTACAAGGATTCTTTCCCAGAATTAATTTCATAAAATGGCAATGTTACCAGAGCAATCAGATATCAAACATCTCCTGGAAGCTTTTGTAAGGATCAGGTCTCTGGCATAATATCTCTTGATTAATGAGTCGTCCACCATTCCATTCTCAATGATTTTGAATGGTCTGCTGGATTGTGATCAACAAAATCCAATTTAATCAGGTACTGGAGCACTCCTCAAAAAGAGAGTTACATGCCAGATTGAAATTAATGGTCTTATCAAGATTTGGTTTTAAGAGATTACTTGGGCTTTAGCTGTAATTGTGAAAATCAATTAAAATTAGTATGTATTTTACTCGATGTAATTATTGACTGCATTTTCAAGATATCCAGATAGATAATAAATACTGCAAAAACCTTAATTTTCAATCAAATCAAAAGTTTACTGCTGGTATATCAGGTTGACTAATATTGTACTGCCACACAAACCTGTAACCGATTTAGGTGCTGCATAAGAATGGCTTGCCGAGCAGAGAAATGAGGTACGCAGTTAAATAGAATTGTCCAAGAGCAAACTCAGAATATTTCTACCATTTGGTATCTACTCCAGCAACTAAAAGTCGTCTTTGCATTTTCAGTTTAAGTACACAAGAACACAGGGTTGTTGACTGAAGTAAAAGACACCACAGACAGATGACACATAACATTGGCAGTCCCTTTTTGGATCCAGAGTACAAAGGATCCAGATCCTTGTGTTTCTGACATAACTTTGCTTCCAATGTTTATATGACAGAAAGTCAAGAAAATGTGCCTCCCAGAACCTGAAAAAGGATGAACTCTCCAAATGCAATTTGAATAGCTTTGATGCAAACTTCCTTCCTTCAAATTGGGAAAAACATAACTCAAGCAACCCCCCCTGCCCCCGCACCCCATATCCATATTGTAATCCTTCAATACATTTAATGAGTGCATTCTACCAATCCAATAAACTGAAGCTTCTTCAGGGAATGTCTAGCATATTAGATTTTGTCTTTTTATTCTTATTAAGAAAGTTTTTAAGAATTTATCATAACATGAAATATTTCACATCTGAGAAAACAAAGAACAAAGAACAAGCTATCTCTAGAGTAAAACAACTTGAAGCATTACATTCTTTGTTGTTTATAAAGTTTCAGAAAACAATCTGTACAATTTCTTAAGTATACAAGACCAAGACTGTTTTAGAATGTCTCCATATAACAAACACCATCGAATGCTATCCTAAATGAGAATTCAGCAGATGTAGAGATTCAATCTAATTCAAAAGTACAAACAGAAATGCTTCATCAGCTCAAGCAGCTTTAGTGGAGAGAGAAACATAGATCACATTTCTCACCACTGATATTTCTTCAGAGCAGTCATATTTTAGATTTTTTTATATCTAATTCAGACTTGTCCATAAAATGATTGCTAAATGCTAGGTTTCCTGCACTAAATCCCCGTAAGACCATATGTACACAGGGTGATTTTTTTTTCTTCTGAAATTCATGCTCCACTTCACTTTGTGATGTCTCCTTGTTCTCCTACACCAACAAAAGTGTGAATGAATGTTTCATGAACTGTGAAGTAAACCTGTGCTCCTTTAAGCAATTACACTAATGAATTGGATTCACGGACCAAGTCGTGGATGTGATAACGTGCTTTTGTGTTTCCCTTGCCATCTGGTATACACAGGGCTCCTGAGTGTGCATTCTTTATAGGGGCCTTGTCACAGCATATTAATAAGGGAGTGGAATCTAATTAATCTCCTCTCTGGCAAACTTTATTCAGCAGAAAATCTTGCTTTAATTATAAAAAGGTAAAATTCTGCTCTTCTGTGGAATAGGAACCTAATGGATTTGCCTCTTTTGGGCCCTAAATCTCGTATATAAAATGTCAGTGAGTTGCATATCCCTAAAGAACTTCTGCCAAGGACGATTTAAATTCTGACCAGCAGTGGATTTTTGGTGTGTTTTGAATGAAAAGGTGATTCACAGGCAGCAAAGCAAGGGACAGGAGTGAAGCAATGGTGTGTTCAAGAGTAGGTTCAATGGGTACAAAGAAAATCAAAGATGGATATGTTTTATCAACAAGCAATGGGCTTTATTTATGCACAGGGGAACTCACAAAAAGGTAGACCCTCGCACAAACGTACACAGCACACAGGCACCAAGAAAAGAAGGATTTAACTTCTTCAGGACCCACCACGCACAGCTCAGGATCCAGAAAAGGCCCACTGAGTCACCTCTCCAGAGCTGCCCATATCTTGCAACCAGGAGTTCAGCAATGATCACAACTAACAAAGACATACACAGAAATAATAGATAAATAACTATGCATCAGGTGTGAATAAATCACTATTAAACATTCTCAACTCCCAAGTGGGGATGAGAGGGTTAAACACTACGTACCATCAACTCACTCTATCTCTAGCAGGCACAGCACACTAACAAACAGTAAATTATTTTCAACTAACAAGTGTGTCAAATGAGCCTGGTCTCCTGCCTTTCCCATGGCTCAGGATCTGGGATGGACTCATTGCATTCAGCCATACAGCCTATGGTCTGTAGCCTGGAGTTCAGTGATGGTCTCCATGCAACAGCAATAAACAAAGGGAGAAAGGGCAGAGACTGCACATGCTCGACCTTTTCAATGCAAGACTCATCTCCGTGACCTGTGAGGACCAATCTCGCATCAGCCTCACCTTTGGGCAGATCTAACCCTTGATTGGCAAGTCAACCCTCAACTAGCGGGAATATGGATCGCAGAGAGGTCACATTATCCTCATAATCCACAGTCCCACCAGGTTCCAGATGGAAAGGCCACATGATTCTTCACAATTCACCCTACAAATGGGAAGGGAGAGGCTATCACAACTGGTAAGTTGTTAGATGGAGTAGACAATTATGAGTCAGTGAGAATGCTTTGAACTTATGAGTGATTTTGCAACTGAGGCTCCAAATTCAATAAAGTTTCTTTTCAAAAATCATACCTTTTTAGTGTACTGCTGATAAGCATCACGTTGACATAATGACCCTGAATACAAATGACTTAAGCCAAACCAAACCAAATTTTGAATGGGCATTAGGTTCTTGCATACGCAAATAGTTGTATTACTTTAAGTCATAGCTTCAGCATCAGCTTTAGTAAATATTGGCTTCCCAGTTATATATAATGAGCCATCAAACATCGCCATGATAGCAAATCAATAGATTCCCTTTTTGTTCTGGGAAAATGACAACAGTGCCATCAAATATCCAGGCTAAAGTATCCAGCTAAACATTACAAAGTGACGAGGAATATTCGGTAAACATGACAAGAACAGATTTTCTCACAGGACACTTTTATATTAGACTTTTGCTTTGTAAGAAATTAATTAATTTTGTATTTCTTCAAGGAGTTGCTTCTTAAATTACCAACACATTGATAGTTATTTATGTTTTGATTCTTTCTGATAAATTATCTGAAAGAGGAGGCTGGAATGTATGGAGTACTGACTTAATATGGTTATTAAATGATCTTAATTATATTCCCTCATGTAACTGAGCTTCATAACTCCTATCAGCTTATTTTCTCTCATGATGTCACCATTAAAAGAATGAGCAGAAATTTGGATACCACATCGAGAAAATAATTATTATTCGGGCTGTCATTTTGAAGAGAGGGATAATGGTGAACTTTTGTTGAATAGCTTTAATTCCTCCAGTATTAATGGTAAGTACATTCACAGTGTATTTTTCTTAATTTGTCCATGATATGGCTTATGCAAAATAGTATTTAAAACATCATAGATATTACACAGCCAAATGATTTTGCAAACATGTTTGTTAGAGAATATCAGAAAGGAGTTAAATGTAGCTCCATAAAGACCCATCAGCACCTGTGTTGTAATTATCTTTAGCAAAGGAGCATTTTATTAACAGGGTGAAATGATAATTATTACTAAAAGTGAGGAAAAATATACTTGCAACTTCCAGGTCATCCTTGATTTATATTTTATTTCTAAACTGTTGCTTTTTGCGGTTCGAGATATTTCAGGGATTGTTTACATTGTGTATGAGGAGCATCCATTTGCACAAAACAGTTGGCCCCAGCTTCGATTGCTAGTCTCTGCTAGTTAAATAATCCTGTGCAGGTTGGAGGAGCAGATGCCACGGTTTGCCTCCTTTGTCCAATTAAAGGGGAAAGTTGTCTAAAGTCACTGACCTAATTTTGCATTCTTCCATGGAGCCGCACTGTAATTGTTTTTTTTTTTAAGTTGTTACCAGGACTTGTGGACATTCCATCCTGGAAGTTGTCACCAACATCAGCATATATTTACAAGGGGTGTAAAAAAAAAAGAGAGAAAATGAAACTAGGATGGTCATACGTAAAATTCTGCAGGAAGGGGTATCTTGTGTATTGACCAAAAATATTACAGCGTGGTCACTTCTCACTATCTGATGATTTAACTGAAAATTGGATTAAAATGAAGGACAGCCAGAGCCGCAACACTTTAACAAGAAAACTAGTTGGTGTGACTTGCTGACTTTGTTTCCTTCTCTCCTCCCGCAAATGGTTCTGACGTTGATTTCCAGATTATTCAGCAAATCCATCAGTTACAAATATGCATTAGTTCCCCATCCAGATGGAGTTTTCTTTTCAATCTGTATCATTTTGTTAGATTTCAGATAAGTAAATTATAGCTTGACCCTTTTCTTTGATATCAGATGTGATTTCGATTGATTTTGGGAGGTACCTTTGAAACACAAAAATCAGCAGATCATGTCACACAGATATAAAACTCTCATTACTTTTTGCAGACGTGACATTGTTTTGGTGGAGATACTGGAGGTGCCATGAGGGAAGGAAAGCCATTCACGATTGATCTGTGTTACCTCCAAATATAGAGGAGCCACCATTTTTTGCTGAAGGTACCTTTAGATTCATTGGAGGATTTACCTGCTCCAAGCAAATAATACCATGGCAAATGGGCTACCAAGGGTAATGGTGAAAGCAGACACAATAGTATTTTAGAGGCTTTTAGATAATCACAGGGAGGAAATACAATTGATGTTCGAGCAGTAGTTTAGATTAGCATTACGTCTGGTGCAGACATTATGGGCTGAAGAGAATATTCCTGTGGTGTACAGTTCTATATTCTGAATGAGTGCTTGATGCTGCAATTTTACCCTCATTTTTCCAAACACCAGCATTGATGTCTGATCACATTAGATTGTTATAAAATATTGATTTATAGAATACTAATTACAAGAAAACCTTCAGGATAAAGAAAGACCTGGGAAGATGGAACGGTAATAACTCTTTTGCTTTCTCTTGGCAGAATTCAACTGTTATAATGCCTCAATGTGTAAGAGGAGCGTCACATTGGCTTTTCTATTAACTAATTAGCATCAGAGATGATTTCTCTACCCATTTTTAGTTAACATGTCTGGAGAAAGCATAGAATATGTAGTAATTCACTGAATAGTTTGCTTTCCATGATTGCAGAAGAACAAATAATGATTGTAACAGTGCAACCAAATAAATATTATCCAATCTAATATGTTGAAATCGCCAACCAGCATGCACACAACTATTATTAGATAATCTTCACAGTTTAGCTGTCACAAAGAATTACCACAATCAGCATTCATTATGGTGTATCTGCTGCCATTTTCAAATCATCAATAATTGTTCGCTTACGAAAAGCAACCCACATCCAAGTCACTTAAAATGAAAACAACATATTGGAAATAAGTTTCTTCTCTTTCTATGAATTACCTTTTCCAATATTTGTAGTGTTTTGCTTTAAACTAATGTAAGAGTTACAATTATCAATGTCTAACTATTTTTTTCTTTCTCCGTGAGCATTAAAAGCTAACTATATTTCTTTAAGGCTAAGTGAAATCCGTTGAGTGGAATTAACTGCCCACTTCTCCATCCAAAAAGTCAACTAATGATTCATTCTGTCACTGTGTGTAGGATGCTGTAAGCAAAATGCTCTCTGGTTTTGCATCAATGGCCACTGTTCATGAAAGTAATTAACTGCCTGGGAATAGTTTTTCAAAACATCTAATCATCTGAATATTGTTAAAGATGCTATGATAAGCTAATACAAATATCTGTATCAATCTTCCATTGCACTATCCCACACTAAAATCAATGTGGCCACAGTACATAAAATCAGGCCAAAACATTGCATTGTATGTACTGGCTAGGAACAGGATATCTTTTGTGAGAGAGAGAGAGAGAGAGAGAGAGAGAGAGAGAGAGAGAGAGAGAGAGAGAGAGAGAGAGAGAGAGAGAGAGAGAGATAAATAAAAAATAAATTAAAAAAAAATATATATATATATACACACATACATATATATATATAATATATATATATATACACACATACATATATATATATATATAATATATATATATATACACACACACACACACATATATATATATATATATAATATATATATATATATATATATATAATGTATAAAATGGATTGGGTTGTTACAAACATCATGTTTATGGTGGTGTATTGCTAATCATTTCAATTATTTGAGACTGAACCCATTTTTATCTCTGAATGAATTGACTTTGAATAGCAAGGAGATGCTCAGTAATTCAGTTTGACATTTTTCATGCAATTTTCCATGTTCGACAGCATCGAGTCCACACTGTTGAAGATCCAGCTGTGCTGGGTGGGTCACGTCTCCAGAATGGAGGACCATCGCCTTCCCAAGATCGTGTTATATGGCGAGCTCTCCACTGGCCACCGTGACAGAGGTGCACCAAAGAAAAGGTACAAGGACTGCCTAAAGAAATCTCTTGGTGCCTGCCCCATTGACCACCGCCAGTGGGTTGATATCGCCTCCAACCGTGCATCTTGGCGCCTCACAGTTTGGCGGGCAGCTACCTCCTTTGAAGAAGACCGCAGAGCCCACCTCACTGACAAAAGGCAAAGGGGGAAAAACCCAACACCCAACCCCAACCAACCAATTTTCCCCTGCAACCGCTGCAACCGTGTCTGCCTGTCCCGCATCGGACTTGTCAGCCACAAACGAGCCTGCAGCTGACGTGGACTTTTACCCCCTCCATAAATCTTCGTCCGCGAAGCCAAGCCAAAGAAAGAAATTGTTTATGAGTGAGTTTCAGAACTTTATGAAAGATCACTGACCTGAAATATTCATTCTACTTGTCTCTTCATAACGCTGTCTGACCTGCTGACTACTTTCAGCGATGTTTTTTTTTCCAGATTTCATACACTTTCAATGTTTTACTTTCAGGAACAGTCTTCAACATGTACAAATGTTACTGTATTGCATAATTACTGTATAAAACAAATCTGATTTCTACTTTGTCTGTATCAAACATAATCTGGATACCAATCACACCAAAAGGAGTGCCTAATTGGCAGAATTCACATGAAGTGTTGCCTTTGGCCATTCTTGAAACGAGAACATGCAATTAAATCGCATAAGGTGCTGTGCAGGAAGGTAACAACCCTTTAGACCAGTCTGTTGGGAGATACTAGGGAACAAAATTAGTCAGTCAAAATTGGGCAGAGTGGGAGGACCAATAAAGGAGATTAAAATGTAAATTGAATTAACACTTTAAATGAATAAAGCAAAATAATATTTTATGAGGATTAGCGTTGGAACATACAGTGCCCTCCATTACTGTTTGGAACAAAGATACTTTTTACCCTTAACTTTTCCCTGTGCTCCACAGCTTTACATTTAAGCAAAAAAATGTCTTTGTCCCAATCATTATGGAGGACACTGTAGTTCCATATTTTCCCAGCATTGTGTTCGATGAGTTAAGGGTCATTAAGAATGCAATGTGAAACATTTTCCATTCTGAATCATCTGTGCCATCTTCACTTACTGTCAAATCAGATGCAGCTTGATTATATGCATTGGTTAAAGCATTAGTTTAATAAAGAATGAAAACTTCTGTTCTACATTCATATCATTGAAAATGCAAATCAGTGCATCTAAGCATTATGAGCATTGATGCATGAATCCAATCAATTCTTAAACACTTTTAAATTGGTGTAATTGCCATGAAATAATTGCAGTTCTTTTTATAGCCTTGTAAATTAAAGTCAATATCATGTTCCTATTGCGTGGGAGAATTAGATGGAAAGAGATATTTCTGAAGTTTATAGTCATCTTATTTGATTACCATATCTTATTACTAAATATTGAATGTTCATCAAGAAGTTCAAATTGCTGCATGCTACCTGTTATGTTAAAAGCACAGATAATTGAAAATGTAGAAACCTGACACCTGAGCTTCTTGGGTAAAACACAAAAGTCTGCAGGCACCATGGTTGAAGTAAAAACACAACACTGGAGAAACTTAGCTGGTCAATCAGTGTCCTTTATATCGCAAAGATAGCAAAGGTACCTTGATGAACGGCTCAAGCCTGATACGTCGGTTATGTATCTTTATCTCAGCAGGTTGACCTGCTGAGTTTCTCCAGCCTTGTGTTTTTACTTTTGAGCTTCTTTAATGGATAAAATATTGAGTAGGTATGGATCCCACCAAGCCATTTTAAGTCTCCCTGGAGTTACAATATTTATTGACCTGTCATCCATCATGTTGAAATATTGTGCTCTGTGTTCAAATTTCTAAAGCATAATTTCAAAAGTTATTAAGATTTAATTATAAAGCTGTAAGCTACTCTTATCTTAGCTCTAAATCACCAATTCCTTTCTGCTAATCAGTACACAAGAAAATTGTAAGAGAGTTACAGAAGGAACAGTATATTTTTATATTCAATTTGTTTCTTCAAAAATTGTAAAGGCAACAGATTAAATCTATGAATGTTTATTCAAAAGCTGTTTCAACTATAAATGACAGAGTTTTACAAATAATTCTGTTTAAAAAAAAACTGATTGACATAGCCCTATTCAATGGCCAACATATTTTTGAAGGAATAAATAAACCTGACAGTTTTTTGTTAATGTTGATTCAGAGCCAAATAATAGGATAATGAGTAATCAGGTCAATCTTTTTCTGGAAACCTGTAACTGTTCTGTTAAATATTTCTAATAATTCTATAGAACCCCACAAGATCTTTTTCCATCTCTCATGTTTGTGTGGATAAAACAATGATAATTTAATTCATATGTTCTGTTCAATGTCTGAGCACTTCAAAGTGAAAAATTACTTTGAAAATCTGACACAAGCAGACATAGAGATCAACCTTTCATAAACCACCAACAGCAGGGATAATAGCCAGTCCCTCTGCTATGTTTGAAGAAACACCATTAGCCAGGACATGGTAGTTACTCCACTCTCTTTTAAACGGTGTCAGAGGACCTGGATAACCTAGTGATGGATGGTGTTATAACATCACACAAGGAAGATGCTATCTCTGATGCCGTGCTCTGTCAGCATTGCAATAAAATATAACCCTAAATGATGAACTGCAGAAGCTTCCAATTTAGGCACAGGAGAATTATCATACTAAGCCTATAAGCCTATACTAAAACAACTTGCAAATCAAAATCTTCTCATGTCAAAAAAAAAGCTTCTGAAATATGCAAATAACATCAAATACACATAAACTTTCACATCTGAATTAAGTTTACTTGTCAGGGAATTAAGTAGATGCAATATTGTCTAAAATCTGTCTACAATCTAATATTGCAGTTATAGGTTATTACTGGAAAATCTAACTGTAATGGCTGGCATTTACATTTAGAGTGTTTTTATAAAGACCCTATAGCTGGAAATATCCTGCCTCATTCAGTATGCAAATATGGCACCCAATGCTCTTTCTGTCTGTGACCTTTAGAAGATTTTTGGCACAAAAGGCCATTCAGTACTTCGTGTCCTTAATCTAAAGTTACATAAATGAGAATAAAAATATATTCTGCCCCTGATCGCTGAAAAACATTAAGGGAATTGACTAAATATAAAATCAAAAATATATATTTCTTTTTATTGGAATCATTGAATTTTTGATTAATGAGTATAAAAATGATTGCCCACTTGATCATATCACTGACAGATGCAAGATGTTGCTATTGTCAATAATTCTCCTGAGGTTTGCTAAACTGAGAAGGATGGTAATAGGTAACAGTATCAAGGAAGAATAGAGAAGCAATAGAATGGATGGATAAGAGGACAACGAACATTATAATTTCATATGAAGAATGAGAAGAGATGGGATCAGATATGTAGAAGATTGTTATGTACAAGGGCAATTAATGTCATTTGAACAATTAAAAAATAAATACGATATCTATAATAATACAATCTTTTATTACTTTCAATTAAGAACTTTTCTCAGAGAAGAATTAGGACAGACTATGATGTTACCAGAGTGCAATGAAATGGAGATTCTAATTCGAAAGGGGAACACAAAGAAATTCACATCATTTATATATTCTTTACTTCAATTGGGTACTCCTAAATGGGAGTTACATAGATCAAAACAAAGTTGGGAATCAGATTTGAATATTAGTATTGATGATAAGATCTGGTCAAATTTATGTCATGACTGTATGACCAATGCATTTCGTGTAAGATATAGGCTGGTGCAGTATAATTTTTTGCATTACCCCACAAAAATTATGTAAATTAGACTCTAATTTTTTATGATATATGTTTTAGATGCAGGGAAAAAACAGGTACTTTCTTACATTCTACCTGGTCATGTTCCAAATTGAAACCCTTTTGGGAAAATTTAAGTTTTCCTAAAACAAATTATTGAGAAACAATTGCCTCTAAGTCCAGAATTGTTTGTCTTAGGAAATATTGTGGACGTAAGACCTAAAATGAGGCTGTCTAAGTACCAATTAGAGTTTCTTAAAATTTCATTGGCCAGGATACATATTGCAGTTACATGGAAGTCTGATTTTCTCTTGGAAATAGCCCATTTGAATACTGAAATAAATAGTTGTGTTACCCTGGAGAAAATCACTTACAATTTAAGGAATAATACATTTTTTTTTGCAGGTATGGGAACCTGACCTTCTAAGTGTAGGGTTGAATATTTATTCTTTTTATTTTTCTTCATTTTTCTTCCTGTTATTGAGATCTAGACAAAAATAATTGGGCCGCCCTTTTCTGTTGAATTGGATTCCAGATCTCAGAAGCTCCTTTTTCTTTCCTTTTCTTCCTTCTCTCTTCTTTTTTCTGTCCTTTTTTTTCCTTTCTTCGTGTTTCTTTTCTTCATTTATTTAGGGTTTTGTTGGGGTGGGCAGATAGGGGCTGTATTTGGACCATGTATCAATGATTAATTACATTTAATTATTTATCTGTGATGGTACTGTTTGTTGATAAAATCAAAATTTTATTCAAAACAAAAATGAGAAGAGATGGAGTGGAGGGCATAATTTTAAAAGAAGTACCAAGGAGCACAGACATCTGGAGGTATATCCACATAGCCCAATGGAAATGTGAAGGCAAGTTAAAAAAGTGGGTTAAAACGTATTTAGGATCTGAAGATTTATAAATAGAAGTTAGGAGTACAAAAACAAGGAAGTCATGATGAACCTTTCAAAGCAATATTTTTAACCACAGGGTTACAGAACAATTATAGATTGGAAAGAGGACATTTCCTCTACCTTAAATCAATGCAAGTAATCCCTCTTCTCAGTTCTCTCCTCATGGCCTGCAAATTCTTTCACTTCAGATACCTAACCAGCTCCCTTTTGAATCTGCCTCTGTGCATGTGTATCGTATAGCCTAACTAAAGATGGTTTATGCCATTAAAAAAATCTTTCCTTGCATCATAGAACCATATCACAGCACAGACATAAGTCCTTCAGCACTTATAGTCTGTGTCGAACGATTAATCTGCTTTGTCCTACTGATTTTGTATCCAGTCCATACCTCTCCCATCCATGTACCTATCCAAATTCTTCTTAAAAGTTAAAATTGAGTCCACATTCAGTATTTCAACTGGCAGCTTATTCCACACTCCCACCACTCTCTGTGTGAAGAAGTTCCCCCTCATGATCCCCCTTAACTTTCCCCTTTCACCCTTAACCCATGTCCTCTCGATTATATATCTCACCTACTTTCAGTGGAAAAAACCCATCTATATTGCCTATACCCATCATGATTTTAAATACTTCTATCATATCTCCCCTCATTCTTCTATGCTACCAGAAATAAAGTCCCAACCCGTTTAACCTTTCCCTACAACTCAGTTCCTGTGTTACATCCTAGTAAATCTCTGCACTCCTCCAAACTTTATTGACATCTTTTCTGTAGTGATGAAAACTGCAATCAAGACTCCAAATGTGACCTCATCAATGTCTTGTATAACTTTACCATAACATCTATACTCAATACTTTGATTTCTGAAGGCTTTTGGGGCTTTTATTTTTGCTAGCCATTCTTATTCCATCTCCATCATTTCATGACTCCTCCATCAATGGCAAAAGGTTTCCTCTGTGTAATCTTGCAATGGGCATCATATATTTTAAAAACTTCTATCAGATCTGTTTGAAACCTCCCCTGTTCCAAGGAGAGTAACTATAGAATCTCCAGTCTATTAATAAAACAGTGGTAGTATTTCGGTAAACCTCTTCCATCCTTGCTCCAAATCTTTGACATTCCTAATCTATTGCTTTACCTATTGATGATTCACTTAAGACAACAGAAATGCTAAAAAGGACTATGTTGATTGTTTTTACTGATAAGGAATACAATTCTAATACATTATTCTAGTAATTCATTCAATACTTGACAGGCCTCATTATATATATAGTAGATTTCATGTCTGGTTGGTATTGGAACTTGTTCTGTAAACTTAAACAATTTTCTTGCGGTCAGCTATCCAGTAATGGGCAATGACAACCACATTGAACTGTGTCAATATTTTAAAGTTCAACTTGAATTTTCTAATTACAAATCCATTTATTAAAATAATAATTTGAGAAAGATGACTGATGATTCCCCCTAACCTCTCTCTATTAAATAAATTTCTCCTGAACTCTCCTTTAGATTTAATAGGACAGATCACCGTTCTAGTATTGCCTGAGGCTAAAATATCATTCCTGTGAT
This sequence comes from Narcine bancroftii, assembly GCF_036971445.1. Taxonomy (NCBI): domain Eukaryota; kingdom Metazoa; phylum Chordata; class Chondrichthyes; order Torpediniformes; family Narcinidae; genus Narcine; species Narcine bancroftii. Next base: position 241,350,600 of record NC_091473.1, read on the forward strand.
TACTTATTGACTCAGACCAGTCTTTTCTAGAACCCTGGGCTTTTTTTTGATAATGATCTCCCTTGATTCACCAGATCACAAGATATAAGAGCAGAAGTAGGCCAATCAGCCTATCAGGCCTGCTCTGCCATTTAATCACGATCTGATCTTTATCACTTAGCCCTACTTCCCCAGTCTTCTTTCGTAACCCCTGATGCCCTGACTAATCAAACACCTGTCAATTTCTGTCTTAAATACACCCAAAGACCTCACTTCCTCCGCCATCTGTGGCAACAAGTTCCATATACTCATGACCCTTTGGTTAAAGAAATTTCTCTGATTCATGCATTCAGTCCAGTAACTCTTTTAGCACCTTCTCCTGCGTTACCTTGGCAAGTTCATTACAATGTGGTAATTACAACAGTTTTTAATATTTGAATGTTCCACACAACTTTAAACTAATTTCTCTACTTAATATTCTCACTACTTTCTCCTTGGTTTGCTGTTTAAGGATTGTTTAACATGCAGTTCTTCTTCTAATGAAGAATGTCACCACCCACAAAGCTACAAGGATTAATGAGGCTAAAGGGGCCGCCCTATAGCCTGGGTCCATGATGGACAGCACGGAGTGACTGGTTGTTGCAGAGTCCCATCCACCCACCAAGCACCTCATGGAATAGCAGGAAGCCACTATAAATGGATTTGATTTGCCCATTATGTTAAAATGCTTAAAGCACAGTTTGGCCATTGTCATGATTAATTGTTATTTTGTTTCTACCATATGGTTCTATGAATTTTAAAATCTAAAATGGCGGCGAAGTATAATGACTTTTAGAGTGTAAAGCTAACTTCCTCCACAGGTGACAATACACAATAAACTAGTTCCCTCTCTTGTAATCCCCAGTTGTTCCTTTATTTGCATCTTATTTCCATTGTAACTGCAAAAAAAAATCATACTTGGACTCTGATTTAACAATTTAATTTAACTTATTGAAATTGAAACCCTTCCCCACCAATGGCACTCCCCACTCTATAGTTAATGGCAGAATTTGACGAATTGGGATCAGCAGAACTCTTTATTTCCTAGCTTTAATCCTTCTCCTCCAAACTTTAAGTCACTTAAAGTGGCAGATGGAGTTCAATCCGGATAAGTATGAAGTGATGCATTTTGAAAGATCAAACTTGAATGGTTAATGGCAGGATTCTAAACAGTGTGGAAGAACAGATAGATCTTTGGAGTGGGAGGGGGGGGGTGTGGGGGGGGTACAAAATCCCTAGGTATCTCAAGTTTGCCATGCAGGTTGATAGGATAGTTGAGAAGGCTTATAGTATGCTGGCCTTCATTAGATGGGGATTGAGTTCAAGAGTCGGTAAGGTAATGTTGCAGCTCTATAAAACTCTGGTCAGACCACAATTGGAATATTGTGTTCAGTTCTGGCCACCTCATTACAGGAAGGATGTGGAAGCTATGGAGACAGTACAGAGGAGATTTACCAGGATGTTCCTCAGATTGGAGAATATGTCTTAAGAGGCAATATTAACAGAGCTAGGGCTTTTCTCTTTGGAGTGAAGAAGAATGAGAGATGACTTAATAGAGGTCACTCCAGACTTATTTGGAATATTGTGTGCAGTTTTGGTCACCTCACCACAGGAAAGATATCAATAAGATTGAAAGAGTGCAGAGATGATTTACTAGGATATTGCTTGGACTCTAGGACCGAGTTACAAGGAAAGGTTAAACAGGTTAAGACTTTGTTCCCTGGAGCATAGAAGAATGAGGGGAGAATTGTTAGAGGTATACAAAATATAGATAGAGTAAATGCAAGTAGATTTTTTCACTGAGGTTAGTTAGATGAAATACCAACCAGAGGACATGGGTTAAGGGTGAAAGGGGAAATGTTTAAGGGAATTTTAGGGGGAACTTCTTCACACAGAGTAGTGGGAGTGTGGAATGAGCTGTCAGCTGAAGTGCTGGAAGTAGGTTAAATTTTAACTTTTAAGAAAGATTTGGGCAGGTACTTACCTGGGAGAGATATGGAAGGCTATGGACTGGCTGCAGGGCTAGGCAAAATAATAATTCGGCAGAGACTAAAAGGGCTGAATGGCCTGTTTTCTCTGCTAAATGTTCCAATCTTCTACAACATTATGAAAGGCACCTTTTACTGGGGTGAGATTAACAAACATCAGAGGACCTCTGTGCACAGTGAGGGGAGGAAACTTTCAGGGTGACATCAGGGGTAAGTTTTTTTACACAGAGAGTAGTGAGTGCTTCGAATGAATTGCCAGGGGTGATGGAAGCTGGTACAGATGGGATAGTTAAAAGACTCTTAGACAGGCACATGGATGCAAGAAAAATAGAGGGTTGGCGGGGAAGGTTTAGTTTGTTGAGTTGATTTGTATCGCTCAGCACAACACCATGGGCCAAAAGGCCTGTACTATCCTATAATGTTCGAAGTTCCATGTTTGTTCCTGAGGCTATGTGATCTTGTACATTAAGATTAAACCATTATGTTCCAAGAAAACCATTTATTAGTTCACAAGACCTGAATGTTCCCGACAATGCTTGTCCATTCCTAGTAGCCCGCTATAAAGAGATTTTTTTTTAACAAGCATCTGTTAGCTTCATAACTAACATTTCACAAATTACCTTTTTGGTAAATTCTAGATGTATTAAATTACATGACCTCATTATTTTTGCTTCCAAAATGTACTTGATCACAATTATCAAATTGAATTTCCTTTGGAAACATACTGACATGCAAATGAAACATTTTAAAGTTGAATGCCCTTAAATTTTAAGAGCTGCTGTGAAGAAAATTATACTTGTCATGAATTGTGTTGAAATTGTAGTGAAATTATTCATCCATTTGTTCCTAATCATTATAATTGTTAGATTAAATCAATTTTCTACCTTCAGTGAATTACCTGTAAAGTGTGCTTGGCTATTTTACTGTTCTAATAAACCTCATTTATTTGAATGTGCTCAATATTCTCATGATGTGCTATTGCTTGTCCATGAGAACAACAAAATGGCTATATTGGTGATGTGCCTTGGGATGCAATAAGATGACAATTAAATAAACAGATATTAAAACTGCTATGATGACAGATTTACAATAAATTGCATTCTATTGGAATAAGATCTGCAGACATAACCTGAAGCTACAAGACCTAATAAGCATATTTAAACAGCTTTAATTTTAAAAGCACAAGGATTTGATTGTCTCTCTGTAGTTAATCAAATTGAAATTCTTTTAAAGTCTTCAGTGATTCATTTAGTGGATTCTTTCTTTGGCTTGGCTTCGCGGACGAAGATTTATGGAGGGGGTAAAAAGTCCACGTCAGCTGCAGGCTCGTTTGTGGCTGACAAGTCCAATGCGGGACAGGCAGACACGATTGCAGCGGTTGCAGGGGAAAATTGGTTGGTTGGGTGTTGGGTTTTTCCTCCTTTGCCTTTTGTCAGTCAGGTGGGCTCTGCGGTTTTCTTCAAAGGAGGTTGCTGCCCGCCAAACTGTGAGGCGCCAAGATGCACGGTTTGAGGCGTTACCAGCCCACTGGCGGTGGTCAATGTGGCAGGCACCAAGAGATTTCTTTAGGCAGTCCTTGTACTTTTTCTTTGGTGCACCTCTGTCACGGTGGCCAGTGGAAAGCTCGCCATATAACACGATCTTGGGAAGGCGATCGTCCTCCATTCTGGAGACGTGACCCATCCAGCGCAGCTGGATCTTCAGCAGCGTGGACTCGATGCTGTCGACCTCTGCCATCTCGAGTACTTCGACGTTAGGGATGTAAGCGCTCCAATGGATGTTGAGGATGGAGTGGAGACAACGCTGGTGGAAGCGTTCTAGGAGCCGTAGGTGGTGCCGGTAGAGGACCCATGATTCGGAGCCGAACAGGAGTGTGGGTATGACAACGGCTCTGTATACGCTTATCTTTGTGAGGTTTTTCAGTTGGCTGTTTTTCCAGACTCTTTTGTGCAAGCTCACACCAAGACACAAGAGAAACTTGTCCGTGAACTACTCTTTGCAGACGATGCCGCTTTAGTTGCCCATTCAGAGCCAGCTCTTCAGCGCTTGACGTCCCGCTTTGCGGAAACTGCCAAAGTGTTTGGCCTGGAAGTCAGCCTGAAGAAAACGGAGGTCCTCCATCAGCCAGCTCCCCACCATGACTACCAGCTCCCCCACATCTCCATCAGGCACACAAAACTCAAAACGGTCAACCAGTTTACCTATCACGGCTGCACCATTTCATCAGATGCAAGGATCGACAATGAGATAGACAACAGACTCGCCAAGGCAAATAGCGCCTTTGGAAGACTACATTTAGTGGATAACTCTTGCTAAATTGCTGAATCAATAGCAAATGAATGTATACTTGGGCATTTAAACAGAAAGTGAAGGAAAATGGAAAACTAGAATATATTATTACATAAGACAGAAGGTAGAAGATTATTACAAGAGAAATAAATATTTCAAAAGAGAGAATATAAGCAATTTGTTAAAATTTGACGTTTGAATACATTAACATCAATAGTTTGTGCTAAAACGAACAAACCCAACATTTTAGGATGCACAGGAAAAATTGGTTGTCGAATTTGAACTTGAACAAAATGTGGTGCAAGAAGCACCTTCAGGATGTGACGAGTAGAAAAGATAAAGAGGAACCGATGAATTTTGATTTTTGATGAGGGTCCAGGTAAGACATTGGCCACCAAGTCAGGATTCATGCAGTTGGTGGCAATACACTGACATCAATTGAAAATTGGTTAACAGGAAGAAAACAATGGGAATGAACAGATTATTTTTTTGGCTGCAGTGCTGTGAGTAGTGGAGTCTGCAGTGATTGATGCTCACCACAGCTATTCATGAGCTTAATCAACAACTTGGCGGAGGGAAATGTCATGTTTGATTAGATAAAGTTTATGGGATTTGTGAGCAGAAAGGAAGATGTAAGAGGTTTCATGTATGCATTGGCAATTGAGTGAGTAGGTGAGAACATGGCAGATGGAATAAAGTGCGCAAATATGGTTATTAACTTTGATGCACAAAACAGAAAAGTAAGGTATTTTTAACTGCTTAGAGGCTGAATAATATCTTTGTTTAAGTTGATCAAGACAATTGGTTGCAAGGTTGTTGTCAGACAAAATACAGATGCTCAAATAGAATGACAAATGATTTGTTCCCCTTTAATACTGCATTTAAATGGAGACTTGCCAAGGTTACACTTGGAGCATTGTGTACAGTTTTGAGTATCCTTACTTAATAAAGGTTATGCAATCCCTAGGGGTACAGGGAAGACTCACAAGTTCTAAGGATGAAGGATTTTCCACAGGAAGGGATTGAGTAAAAATAATCCATTCTCTAGAATTCAGAAGAAGTCTCACTGAAATTTACACATTCATTTCAAGGCTCAAGTGGCAGGTACTTTCTTTTTTGCCTCACTGAACAGTCCAGAACCAAGCGTCACAGTCTCAGTTCAAGAATGAGGGGAAATTTCTTCACTTAAGCGTTGGCAACTCTATGGTTTTTCTACTCTGTAAAACTATGGAAGCTTGGAGTTTTGATTGTATTCAGAACTGGGATGGACACATCACGGGAAATTAACATAATGAGAGCTCAGGAAAATGGTGTTGAGATAGAGGATGAGGCATGATGAATGGCAGATCACGTTCAAAAAACAAATGATCTGCATCTACTCTGATTTCTTAAGTTCTTTTGCTCTGGCAACGGAGAAAGTGGATTGATTGAAGAATAAGAATAAGAGTCCCTGTTCAGGCCAATCTAATTTCTTGCAAAATCCTTCAAACAAGCAACCTCAAGCTTTTCAGTTCCCTTCTCTATCCCACAAGGAGGAATATTATTATGATGTGATAAAAAAAAGAGTGTTCTCTTCACTGTATCTCCATTTCTTATGGGTGTTGCAAGATATCCTACACGACACAAGGTTCCATTTTGAGAACTCTTTGCAACCATTGCCTTTGTGCAAAGTGGTTTGTGTTAAAGCTGCAAAGACTTATCTTGTTGAAAAGCAGAAAAATGCCACAGATGTTGAAAATAGGAAATATAATCAGAAAATGCTGGAGTTTGTAGTGATGGAACCAGAATTAACAGTGAAACAAAAGAAAAGAACAAATGCTAAGGCAGCCATGATAAAGTGCTCCTCCACTGTTAGGAGGGGTGCTTAGTGTGATTGTCACTCATGGATGCAAAGTATGGCTCTGCTAAGAGCTGTTATCCTAGCTCTCATTTCTGAATATGGGCACATCCGTGACTGGTCCACAATAAAAATATTGTACCTCCAGCCCAATTCATTGTTACTGGCACAAATGATGGGATTTATGTGGTCATATCTCATTTAACCCCTCAGCACAGTTCTTTTCTCTTCAAGTCCAATTATTGTCATCTGATTGCACAAGTACAACCTGACCTGTTCTCTGGTCCTCTATGCGAAACAGGCAGACACACAACCAGACATAACACACATACAGACAAACAATATATATGGAGGACAAGTCTTCATAAATAAATAAATAAATAGATAGATAGATTTTGTTTCACGAACACGAGAGTCTCAGATGGTTAGCTCAGCATTCTCACTGCGTGTGGGAAGAAACTGTTCCACAGTTTCGTGGTGCTGACTCTGCTCTATCTCTCTCTCGACGGGAGCAGCTGAAAGAAAGTGAGAGGTCAAAGGGGTCTTCAATGATTTTACCTGCCATATTGAGACAACAATCCCGGTAGATCACATTGATGGGTGGAAGGAAAACTCCAGTGATCCTCTCTGCTACTCTTCTGGTCCTATGGATTGACCTCTGATCCATTTATTTGCAGTAACAATACTATATAGTGATGCAGCTGGCCAGGAGCTTTCAACCGAGCTCCTGTAGAAGACTGACATGATGGTGGCCAGTAGCCTTACCCATTTCATTCTTTTCTAGAAGTCACTGTTGTGTCTTCCTGAAAAGTGACAGATATTGGGCATTCATGACAGGTCACTAGTTAAGTGAACTCCAAGGAACCCATGGAGTCATGGGTGAAAAGCCCAGATAACCACCTGAATGCCAGGTGTGATTATTTGCACCAAAGAGGACCTTAGATGGTGATAGCTAAATCCTGTATAGTTGAAGATCGCATACCTTCCTTTTCCTGGCACTTGTATATCAGATAACTTCTAGGTTAGTTCTGAAAGATGAAGTACCAATTAAATTCTGGCTCAGCCTGTTAAGGCCACATTCCTTGTGTGAATTTTTAAAAAAATTCCTTGTTAAGGGACCATCATATAAAAGTTGTGCCCAGATTATTATGCAGTCAATTGCACAACAGAAACATTAAATAGGAAGTTTAGCTTTATGATTTGAAGAGTATGCCTCAGGTCACCCACATAAGAAACCTCACAAACACATATAAACAATATAAAATATGTTTGCTATAAAATTGCTCTGGGAAATGAGGCAGTGTATTTTACTAGTATTTAGTCATCAATTTGGAGAAAAGAATGGCAAAAGATTGGATGTGCTACCCATAATGCCCCTTATAATACCTCTAATATTTATTTCCCATCGTCTGTTATGACTTAACTCTCAACAATTGCAGCACTAAATCTTATTTTTCGCATTTTTGAGAAAGAATGGAGCAGTAATTTTATAAAAATTGCTTTTTGTTAGGAATGGAACTTCAAAAATGTTTTCTTTTTATTACTATTTTGTATTAAACCATTCACCATTCTACTCCATTCAAGTCTTACTACAACTTTACATGATGAATTTGCTGGGTATTTGATTCTACCTGAAACTAAATATTTTGTGTGCGCAGTCTCGGTATCATGTAATTGCTTCAGTAATTTTTTTTTGTCAAAAAAAGTTCAAGACTTCAGTAAGATGCTGTGTGGGTCTTAATTAGTTGCTTCTACTGTAAGTACTTTCACATGCATGGCAATGGATTTGGTGGAGACTTGTTGCTTTAAATGCTGGAAAAATGCTGCTTTACTGGAAAGTAATGTTGATGTGTCCATGCACTTATCAACAGGAGAACGAAATGAAAAGAATAATTCCAATGAAGTTGGGACAACTTTAAATTTATTAAAGGGATGGGGAGAGGATGAGGGTGAAACCTCCACAAATGCCATGAGCGTTTCATCAAAACCAATTGTAATCTTCGAATGTTTATGTTCCAGAAGAGATTCCCATTAATCATTGATTACAGATCAATTATATTCATGGCAGTGGTTTATCCCCAGTTGTATTGGAATGTATATTGAATGAAAAGTCAGTAATAACATGGGGCTTGGATAAAATAATCCAACTGTCTTTCAAAGAGCAACTCAGCGTTATACAGGACAAGCCAAGTTGCCAGGCAATGCGAGCCCAGTTATCTGACATCAATAATTGATTAACTAAAGAAGCCAAAACAACAGATCCTTTAGAACTGCAGCCTGACCACCATCATTGATTATACTTTGCAAAGAATTCCTCGAGTAGACTATTGTCAAACATAAACAACTTTTAACTTACTGTGATGGATATAATGTCATTTAGAAATAGATTGTAAATTTCAATGCAATAAATGAGGGTGGTGATCAACCGTCCGGATCGCTGTTAATACCCAAACAGAGGAGAAACAGTGATTTCTGCAGAAAGATACGAACTTGGAAACAGTCGTTAGGAAGGGTGGTTCCGCCGGAGTAACACGAGAATAACCATAGTGCAGTCCAGCCGCGAGGAGGCCGAAATTTACCTGAGGCAAGTTGCATCCAGGCGCAGACTTTATAGACAGTGGCTGAGTTGCAAAAGAAAAAGAGACTGAAGCAAATGAGGCAGCCGATGATCAGAAGCATGGAGATGCCAACGAAGAACATGGCAGTTTTGAAAGCTCCCGAAGGAATAGACCCGAAATCTAGGGCACTTCCTTTGCAGATCAGCTCCCTGGTCAATCCGTTGCCAATACAGTAATGAAACAGTCCAAAGTAACCAGCCTGGGGCGTATTGATGCTGTCGCCAATCCAGTAAGGCTGAATAAAAATGATCACGGTTATAATGGCAAAACAAATTGTGAAGATCGCCCAGAGAACACCAATGGCTCTGGAATTCCTCACATAATTAGTATGATAAATCTTAGCAGCTTCTTGGGCTGGAAGCATCTTGTCTCCCATTCTTAATGGGTTTTTTGGTTGGTTTAATCAGTCCGTGCTCTGTTCTCTGTTGGATGCGGACGATATTGCCCACCTAAGATGCTTTCTCGGCTTCGTTTTGAGTCATGTTGCTAAGGAAACGAACTGCTAGCTCCGAGCGACGGTCAATTAAATATTGTTATTTCGAACGTGCTGTGACTTGGCTCTAACTTCAATCGGCTGAGTCCAAAATGTGGTCCCCGCGGAAAGGTCTGTGCGAGCTGTGAGTTTCAGCACCGTGGACAGGGCTTCAGCTGTTGAGCTTGGAGAGCGACGCGTCATGGGCGCACACAGAGCTGGGTTGGGGAAGACTGGCTGATTTAAAAAGGCAACAACTCGGTTTGAGAAATGTCTTATCGATCTTGTTACCTGCGGCAATTCTTTTAAAGGCTGTCCCATGGACCCTTTATTTGTGTTCGAGAAAACATTTAAATGTTGCTTTGTCCACTCCCAGAGGTACGGTAGTTATTGCAGATTCTTCTGTGAACAGCATCCAAGATTACTTTATTGTCATGTAACAAAAGAAAAGAAAATGTGATATTACACGAAATTTCCTTTAGTTTACCGTAAGGCAGTCAAAGATTGCCCAGCGCCCTGCCGGCCAGAGCCGGCAAAAGTGAGTTCCCATTTCCCCTCCCCCCAGAGTCACTGAATGTCCATAGATTCACCTCCAGAGCTCCAGCACTTCTCTGACACTATCTGGAAGCCTGCAACTCACATGCACCCTCGGCATCTCCTACAGCCAGGCTCCAGCATGAAGTGATCTGGCTGAACATTTCACAGGAAGCAAGTAGAGTTTTCAAAGCACATAGATTATTTTGATGAATGTTATCGTTGCCACTGATAGAGACACATATCTTGATCGTCACTTTTTAGATTAGGATTAGATGATAAATCTGCTGTCTATCTCTTTGTCGATCCTTGCATCAAATGAAATGGTGCAGCCGAGGTAGGTAAACTGGTTGACTGTTTTGAGTTCTGTGAGCCCGATGGAGATGTGGGGGGGGGCTGGTGGTCATGGTGGGGAGCTGGCTGATGGAGGACCTCAGTTTTCTTCAGGCTGACTTCCAGCCCAAACATTTTGGCAATTTCCGCAAAACAGGACGTCATGCGCTGGAGAGCTGGCTCTGAATGGGCAACTAAAGCGGCATCGTCTGCAAAGAGTAGTTCACAGACAAGTTGCTCTTGTGTCTTGGTGTGAGCTTGCAGGCGCCTCAGATTGAAGAGACTGCCATCCGTGCGGTACCGGATGTAAACACCGTCTTCATTGTTGAGGTCTTTCGCCAAGGCAAATAGCGCCTTTGGAAGACTACACAAAAGAGTCCGGAAAAACAACCACCTGAAGAAACACAAAGATCAGTGTGTACAGAGCCATTGTCATACCCCTGCTTCTGTTCAGCTCTGAATCATGGGTCCTCTACCGGCATCACCTACGGCTCCTAGAATGCTTCCATCAGTGCTGTCTCCGCTCCATCCTCAACATTCATTGGAGTGACTTCATCACCAACATCGAAGTACTCGAGCTGGCAGAGTCCGCAAGCATCGAATCCATGCTGCTGAAGACCCAACTGCGCTGGGTGGGTCACGTCTCCAGAATGGAGGACCATCGCCTTCCCAAGATCGAGTTCTATGTTGAGCTATCCACTGGCCACCGAGACAGAGGTGCACCAAAGAAGAGGTACAAGGACTGCTTAAAGAAATCTCTTGGTGCCTGCCACATTGACCACCGCCAGTGGGCTGATATTGCCTCCAACCGTGCATCTTGGCACCTCACAGTTCGATGGGAAGCAAACTCCTTTGAAGAAAACTGCAGAGCCCACCTCACTGACAAAAGACAAAGGAGGAAAAACCCAACACCCAACCCCAACCAACCAATTTTCCCTTGCAACCGTGCCTACCTGTCCCGCATTGGACTTGCCAGTCACCAACGAGCCTGCAGCTGACATGGACATACCCCTCCATAAATCTTCATCCGCGAAGCCAAGCCAAAGAAAGAAGAAAAGAAGATGATAAATATTTTGTGGAGTATTAAACAGCAATATTAGTATTTTTTTTTTAATTATAGACATCCAGTGTTGCAACTTTAATATCAAACCAGATTTTTAAAAAAAATTATGACAAACATAACTAATTCTATTGAAAATAATAGGGTGGCATGGTTGATGTAGTGGTCAGCACTACATGCCTTTCTGGTGCCAGCGATTGATGTTGGAGTTCGAATCCCATGCTGTCTGTAAGGAGTTGGTATGTTCTTTCTGTGTCTGCATGGGTTTTCCCTGGGGGCTCCAGTTTCCTCCCACCATTCAAATCATGCTGGGGGTGTAGGTTAACTGGGTGTAAATTGGGCGGCATGGTCTCATGGGCCTGTTACTGTGCTGTATGTCTAAATTTAAATTTAGGGGTGGCACAGTTAGTGTAATAGTTAGTGTAGCCAGTGATCGGGACGGGAGTTCAAAGGTCTGTAAGGAGTTTGTATGTTCTCCCTGTGTCTGTGTGGGTCATCCCTGGGGGCTCAGATTTCCTCCCATTGTTCAAAATGTACCAGGGGTTGTAGGTTAGTTGGGTGTAATTGGGCAGCATGGGTTCCTGAGCAGAAAAGACCTTTTACCGTGCTGTACGTTTAAGTAAATAAATAATTTTGTGATTTCCCTATCTTGACGCTAAACCATTGCATAGTTGGTCTTGCCATGACTGCACATTAGAAAATGTTGTATCAATTTAATACAATTTACCATTGCACTTCTATTGTGCTAATTACAAAATCTGTAACACTCTATTAGTATCTTGCCAAGCAGAACCATTGCCTTTTTATTTTAATTTGGCCAAATGCTCATAGCATTTGTTGTGGTTTCAAGCTCCTCTTCCACTCCTGCTAATGTTTCAGTCAGTGATGTTGACATCACTGTGCTTAAGTTCCTGAATTATGATCACAAAGCAACATTTAGTCTGTCACTTTTGGGGTTGTCCAAAAGAGTCCAGACATTCCAGAGCCTTAAATTCATATTGCAGAGTGGAAGTTGTCTCTGCGTGATTTGTGTGCGCACCAGGTACTACATGGGCTACCCACAACAAAGTTATTAGTGAATGAGGGCCCAAGACAATTGAGGCCAAGCTCTGCAGCATCTCATGCACACACAACCATACCCTTCCTCCTGGCCTCTTATCCATGTTCCTGGATATGCTCCTGTCACCCATATCTGAGGCTGTTGCTTGTTAGGCACTCTATCTTGGCCCCTGGGTCTGCTCATGGACCTAATCCCCAATCATCAGCTTTGACCATACACGTACAACTCTTGAAAGGCAATGTTGTGAGTTGCATTGTCCAGACTGCTGGTAATAATGAAGACAAATTTAATTGGGTAAAATGCTGGAGGATACACAACAAGAATGGAAATATGCACAGTGGTGAATCAACATCCTTCAGGGAAAGAGTCCAGGAGATGGAATATACTTGAAACATATCAAAGTAAATTGGAATTAAAAGAAAATTTCCACAAAGGCTGAGATCATATAATGTACAATTGGAAAAAGTTGTGGTTGTTGAATGTGAATCATCTCGACCCCAAGGCACTTGAGAGAGAGAGAGAGAGAGAGAGAGAGAGAGAGAGAGAGAGAGAGAGAGAGAGAGAGAGATGTCAGATAAGGAGTTCCAGTTTTGACCCAGCATCAGGCAGGTCGATGCATAGATTGGTGATAAATTTCAAGGTGGTCATGTTTTTGTGGCTCATCTAATCTTACATTTGGAGGTCGCAGGGGTCATAAGTTTAAGATACGTTATTGAAAAGGCCTTGATGGGTTGCTGCACTCAAACTTCAAAGCAGTACACATCCCTTGATAGCAGTTATGATGAATGTTTAGTGGTTCCAATCAAATAGCATATTTTTCCCTGGACAGTGATGAATGTTTTCAGCATTGTTGAAGTGGCATTCATCCAGGTAAGTGAAGAGTATATCCTGACTTCTACCATACATGTGGTGGGAAGAGTTTAGGGAATCAAGTGATGGTTACTCATTGTAGGGCACATAGCCTCTGTCTGACCTGCTCTTTAAAATATACCACAGATCCAGCCAATATTCTCATTTCCATGACTACCAGGATATTGATGATAGAATATTCAATGATAGGGGTGGCATTGAATCTTTTTAGACTCTCTTGTTTCATTGTGAATTAGTGTGTGCATACTACTAACCAGAGCATTCACAATGAAACAAGAGAGTCTAATTCCATTCCTTTATTAAAAAATAAGTTTTTAAACATGCTATCTCTCTATGTGATGTGTCAACAGGATCAAAATACATGAAGTAAAACAGAAAATGCAGAAATAATGAACTGCCAAGCATCATTAGTGGAGAGAATAATGTTAACACTTCAGGTTAATTACATTTCCTCAGATCCAGTTCTTTTTCATATTATCATCAAAGCAAAAAATGCAAATCCTTGAAATTTTAAAATGATAACAAAATATTTAAAATTATCAGTAAATCAAGTATAAAGGTTGACATTTATGAAAAAATTGAGGTGGACCCTCTTAATGTGTCATTGATTTTAATGATGTCCTTCATTCATTGTGTAACAGAAGAAAACCTACCAGACTTGCAATGCAATGAAATTAGATGCTTGCCTAATAATGGGGTGCAAATTAACTCCCCTTGCTACCTAAGACACAAGTTTTATCAGTGCCCCAAAATACAGGGGTTATGGAGCAGAGCTTTTAGCACATTATTCAAATTATTCAAAGTTAATTTGCACCCCATTATTAGGCAAGCATCTAATTTCATTGCATTGCAAGTCTGATAGGTTTTCTTCTGTTACACAATGAATGAAGGACATCATTAAGATCAATTACACATTAAGATATGCCAAGGTGGTCAGGGGTCTGTGTATTTCAGGATGTATGTGAGTATTCGTGTATATGTGCTGGGTTTTTTTCTGTGAAAAAGGGGTGAAAAAATGTGACAAAGTTCTTTTGATGCTCACTAAACATATTTTGAAAATAAAAGCACAATTAATTGCTTCACCTTGAGGCAGAGAAGAAAATAATAAATTTAGGAAGCCTTTGACTGCTTTCAGAGACTGTATGGACAGAGTAGATGAGACAAGTTGCTTCCCATGGTGGGGAAATCGAGGGCAAGGGGACATAAATTGAGGATTGAAGGACGCCTATTTAAAGCAGAGATGCGGAGGAATTTCGTTCACCAGTGGAAAACCTTCGGAATTTTCTACCATGGGTGGCTGTGGAGGTCAAGTTGTTGGGTGTATTGAAGGCAGGGATTGATAGGTATCTGAATAGTCAGGGTATCAAAGCTTATGGGGAGAAGGCTTGGGTGTGGGGCTGAGTGGGGGAATGGATCAGCTCATGATGGAATAGCAGAGTGGACTTGATAGGCTGAATAGCCTACTTCTGCTCCTATATCTTATGGTCTTTTGAAGGCTGTTAGAAATAAAGTTCATTCTGTAATGTGTATTTTTCAGAGAGAATTTTAATAAATGAAAATGACAGCACCAACCTGAACTACCAACATCAAAAAAATATGCTACTAGAATAACAATTTTATAGAGAAATGTAAATAATTAATCTAAATGCTGCTTTGCAGCATGTTGTTAAAATGCATTACAGAAATACACTTTCACATATTATATTCAAACATGTTTTATTTCCTTCTCAGGTTAAAGAGAAGCAGCATTTTTACTTCAGTTGGACTGTTTTCTTGTGTCAGAGAACCTCATAATGGTTTGTAGCTAGTTAAAAGCTTTTGATGTGCAGTCACTATTGCAACACAGAAAACGTGGGAAGTAAAAACACAATTCGGGAGAAACTCAGCAAGTCAAACAGTGTACTTTATACAGCATCGCTAAAGCTACAGTTCATAACCAACATTTTGGGTTTGAGCCCTTCCTCAAGGTATAAGCAAAATGTAGGCAGGTGTCTGAATAAAATGGTGGGGGGGAGGGGCGGGGAGGAGGAGCACAGGTCCTGAGGCAAGACACCATTGGTGGATAAAGGGGAGGGGACAATAGAAAACAGGGGGAGGTGGGATAGCTCTGTGAATGGGGAGGGAAAGGATGGAGGGCTGGAGGAAAGGAGACAGAGGGAGAGGAGCGAGAGGGAAAATGAGGAGGGCTCTACCAGAAACTGGAGGTCGATATTAATCTGTACAGAGCAATTTCCCAGATTGTAAACATTTTCCATATTGTTGACTGTAGGGTTAACAATAGCCAAGGCACTGTCAGAAATCACCTATTCTTCACTAAAATAATACAGTGCGATCTTTTACATCGGCTTGAGAGAATCCTGGGTCCATCTTGAGGCCATGACAGGTTCTAAACTCATCATTGCCATGAATATTGTGACCTGTGGACAATGCGCACAATGCTGTGGTTGTAGTTTAGACAAAAATGCTGGGGAAACTCAGCAAGTCATGTAGTGTTATTTATGTATCAAAGGTAAAAGTACATAACCAACATTTTGGGATTGAGCCCTTCATCAAGGTATGAGCAAAAAGCAGACAGGAGCCTGAATAAAATTGTGGGGGGATGGGCAGGGGGAGGAACACAGGCCCACAGTTAGATATGGGTAGGAGAACATGGGGGGGGGGGGGGGGGAAGCTGAGGTGATGGGGGAGGGGTTAATTCTCTGAATGGAGAGAGAAAGAGCAAAGGAGACAGAAGGGGAGAACAGGAGTGGCCAAACAGAATCCAGTCCAGAGTCAATGTTAATGCCATCTGGTTGGAGAGTGCCCAGATGGTGTTGCTTGTCCAATGTGCAGGTGGTCTTGGTTTGGCAGTGCCTGAGGCCATGGGCAGACATGTCAGCACAGGAGTAGAGCGATATCCACAAACCACCATTTCATCCACCTCAAATGGATTGAACTATTTTATCACCCAGAATGGAATTTTACACTTTGAAGCCAACTTCACTGAAAAAAACTGATAAGAAGTTGAGGATTGAATTAAAAGTTGTGAATAAAAAAATATAAATATCACCTTGCATGTTATTATTCAAAATATTCCAATGAAAAGAAAATTTTCTCTTTCATGATCTTGAAATCCACACTGTGATTAAAGTGATGTGAAACATTTTTCTCAGCGGACATATTTTTGTTTCAATCTGAATTCAACATTTAAAAAAAAATAAAGATACGGCAGATTAACTGATACAAATTGTATTACTAATTTTAGCCTCAGTATGGAATACAGTGCCCTCCATAATCTTTGGGACAGATACTTTTTTACCCCTATATTTGCCCCTGTGCTCCACAGTTTTAAATTTATCATCAAGCAATTCACATGTCATTAAAGAGCACTTTCCAGATTTTTTTCAAGGTTATTTGTATATATTTTTGTTTGCCATTGTAGAAATTACAGCACTTTTACACATAGTTTCCCATTTCAGGGTCATTTGGCTTCACCGGTGTTTGTGAGCACTCGGGTATGTTTAATTGCTTCATTGGTGTAGGTATAAGAGAGATGGGCTTGCTTCTAAGCCTTTGATCACCTTTGGAGTCTGTATTTGCCATTTTTCAACATGAGGACCAGAGTTGTGCCAATAAAAGTGAAGGAAGTCATTATGAGGCTGAAAAACAAGAATAAAACAGGAAGAGACATCACCCAAACCTAAGGCTTACCAAAATCAACAGTTTGGAACATCCTTAAGAAGAAAGAGCGTACTGGTGAGCTCAGTAATTGGAAAAGTACTGGTATTCCACTGCTGATAACAGGAGAATTCTCATTATAATGAAGAAAATTCCCCCAAACATATGTCTGCCAGATCAGAAACAACTCTTCAGGAGACAGGTATGGATATCTCAATGACGACATGTATAGAAATACAGAGACTACACTCCAAAGTGCAAACCACTAGTTAGCTAAAGAAAGGATGGCAAGATTATATTTTGCCCAGAAGAATTTAAAAGTGGCTGCAGCATTCTGGAAAAATATCTTGTGGACAGATGTGTAGATCATGACTACTATGGTTTCAGACAACTATTTTGGGCTTTACAGGAACTTAGCCTGCTTATAAACTCTTATTGGACTTGTCTAAACAGCATTTATCAAAAAGTTGTGGATCACTAAATTTTAAATGATAAAATTTCAAATGTTTTTTCCTAATAGGATGCATAATATTTATAGACAGGTGCAAATGAATGTGCTTAACTATTCACATAATTCCTTCCCACATGAGCTGAGTGACTACAGTGTGAGATGTGTTAATGAGAGACAAGGCAAGACTGTATCAGTCTTGATAATTTACACTTCAGTTACAAGATTTGCTTTAATTATTTATTATCTCTTTTTTCACAAGCCTTGGCTGAGTTAGTAGCACTCTTTCCCCTGAGTTGGAAACTTGAATTCAAACTTGCCAATAACTTGAGTACAAAATTAGGGCTGGTTTCCATTTGGCACTAAAGGAAGTTTCCATTGACAAAGCACCACTCTTTCAGATGTGATACTAAGGCAGCACACTGAATGCCCTGAAGTAGATACAGAGAAACATAGAAAACTTACAGCACAATGTAGGCCCAATGGCCCACAAGATTGTGCCGAACATGTCCCTACCTTAGAAATTACTAGGCTTATCTATACCCTTCTATTTTTCAAAGATCCATGTACCAATCCAAAAGTCTCTTAAAAGACCCTGTCGTATCTGCCTCCACACCATTGCCGGCAGCCCATTCCACACTCTCTGCATAAAAAACCTACGCCTGACATCTCCTCTGTACTTACTCCTTAAACCTGCGCCCTCTTGTGACAACCATTTCAGCACTGGGAAAAAGCCTCTGACTATCCACATGATCAATGCCTCTCAACATCTTCTACACCTCTATCAGGTCACTCCAAGGAGAAAAGGCCAAGTTCACTCAACTTGTTTTCATAAGGCATGCTCCCTAAACCAGGCAACATCCTTGTAAATCTCCTCTGCACCCTTTCTATGGCTTCCACATCCTTCCGGTAGTGAGGCGACCAGAACTGAGCATAGTACTCCAAATGTGGTTTGACCAGGGTCCCATACAGGTGCAATATTGCCTTTTAGTTCCATGATTAATGAAGGCCAATACACTGCATCCTTTCTTAACCACAGAATCAACCTGTGCAGCTGCTATGGACTTGGACCCCAAGATCCCTCTGATTCTCCACTCTGCCAAGAGTCTTAGTACATTCTGCCATCATATTCAACTTACCAAAATGAACTGCCTCACACTCACCTAGGTTGAACTCCATCTGCCACTTCCCAGCCCAGTTTTGCATCCTATCAATGTCCAGCTGTATCCTCTGACAGCTTCCCACATTATTTGCAACCTTTGCGACATCAGCAAACTTACTAAACCATCTCTCTATTTCCTCATCCAGGTGTTTATAAAAATCATGATCCCAGAACAGATCCCTGAGGAGCACCACCAGTCACCGACCACCATGAAGAATATAACCAATCTACAACCACTCCTTGACATTTGTGGGAAAGCCAGTTCTGGATCCATAAAGCAGTGTCTCATTGGATCCCATGCCTCCTTACCTTCTCAATAAGCCTTGCATGGGATACCTTATCAAATGCCTTGCTGAAATCCATATACACTACATCTACTGCTCTTCCTTCATCAATGTGTTTAGTCACATCCTCAAAAATTCAATCAGGCTTTTAAGGCACGACCTTTCCTTGACAAAACCATGCTGAATATTTCTCATCATATTATACCTCTCTAAATGTTCAGAAGTCCTGCCTCTCAGGATCTTCTCCTTCAACTTACCAACCACTGAAGTAAGATTCACTGGTCTATAATCTCTACTCACTTTCATGAATAAAGGAATCGCATCTGCAAACCTCCAATCCTCCAGAACCTCTCCCATTCCCCTTGATGATTCAAAGATCATTATCAGAGGTTCAGCGATCTCCTCCCTCACCTCCCACAGTCGCCTGGGGCCCATCTCATCTGGTCCCAGCAACTTATCCAACTTGATGCCTTCCAAAAGCTCCAGCACATCTCTCTCTTAATACCTACATGCTCAAGATTTTCATGCACATGCTCGTTGTTAGAGTTCCTGTTTTATATCTTGAAGAATTTCCCTATTTATGCCTTCATCAACATTATTAAAGCTGATTATTACCATTTGTTAACTATTTGTCCAAGCCATATAGTATTTTTTCCCCCTCAATTGGAATGTAATATTTTTGCTAATTAAATTTCAATCTTATACTTCGGTAACATTTCACTTTGTAGCTGATCAAACTCCTTTCACAGCAATTTGTAAATGTTCACAAATGTGTCCAATTGTTGTTGAAAACCTGAATCTATATGTTAATGCAAGTTCATATCATTTCGTCTAATAGTTCCTTGAAATGAAAACTTGCCATTTAATTTAGTCAGCGATGTCATTCTCGACATAGAATGTGAATTTAAAGTGATAATTATTGGATGTTTTTTCTTTAATTTAAAAGTTCAATTTATGAAGGATATTTCACAACCATATATGGTGATATCTTTGGCTTGGCTTCGCGGACGAAGATTTATGGAGGGGGTAAAAAGTCCACGTCAGCTGCAGGCTCGTTTGTGGCTGACCAGTCCGATGCGGGACAGGCAGACACGATTGCAGCGGTTGCAAGGGAAAATTGGTTGGTTGGGGTTGGGTGTTGGGTTTTTCCTCCTTTGCCTTTTGTCAGTGAGGTGGGCTCTGCGGTCTTCTTCAAAGGAGGCTGCTGCCCGCCAAACTGTGAGGCGCCAAGATGCACGGTTTGAGGCGTTATCAGCCCACTGGCAGTGGTCAATGTGGCAGGCACCAAGAGATTTCTTTAGGCAGTCCTTGTACCTTTTCTTTGGTGCACCTCTGTCACGGTGGCCAGTGGAGAGCTCGCCATATAATACGATCTTGGGAAGGCGATGGTCCTCCATTCTGGAGACGTGACCCATCATATGGTTCAGTGACAATTGACAGGTGAGTTTATCACACCAATGGTTGCTATGTTACTTTGCAGTTTCCAGCTGGCAATTTTAGGGAGAAAGGTGAAACAATGCCATTGTGGATACAGTTGTAAGTAAAATTATAGACTGGAAGGATGCATGAATTGTGGTTCAATTTTTCAAAATGCTTTTGTTTGGCAATTGGAATGATCTAATGCTTGAACTTGATTAATTCAAACAAGGAATTGAAAGATTTATCCATACATCTAATACACATTTTATTTCACTTTTATTTGAATTGGAGCTAGCTTTGGAAGCTACGGGAAGTTACTGTGGGACATATTTTTTGCCATGTTTCCTACATTGCCACAACAAATAAAATGGCCTGGTTGGCCGTGAAGCGCAGTGAGGGATCTAGTAAAGGGGTGTGAAATGTGCTATATAAACGCTGTCCTTTTGCAGTCTCTGAAAGATGTGAGGGAAAAGGGTTCTTTTTGTAAAATGACTCAACCAAATGATTTGAAATTGTGTGGGCTGCACTGTTCATATAATTTGAATGGAAGTTGTGCTGGTAACACTATTATGTTTCTTTTACAAACAATTCTCTGCATCTTGTTTATTTTGCATTCAGAATATCCAGAAAGTGTACTTTCCTTTTTATTGGTGGGTAATTCAAGTGACTGTCCATGACATTTTTTATAATGTACATCAGAGAGAAGATAACAGTTCTCCAGAATTAAGTAAGGGGTGCCATACAATACTAATGACAACTTCTTGTCTGCCTTACAATAAGCAGGAGGGAATTTTGTGTAATATTACATTTGCTGCATATTACATGAATCTTGAAGTAAGAAACCCAATGTGGTTCCAAAATGCTTTGTAAGAATTCCTTGATACTTTATTGAGCATCACTGAGTTTTACTTGTGACCCATTGTAATAAATAACTTGATTTAATCATTCTATACTTTTTGTCCGATACCAGGGGTTAAAAACATTTATCTATGAAATAGGTAAAGAACTGGTCAATGAGCAGAATGGATTCAATGGGCCTGTCTCCATGTTGTATCTTGCTATGACATGGCGAAATATAAGAACTAATTTTTGCTGGAAAGGAGCCTAAACATTTGTTTCACAATGTTTTTCATTTAGATTTATGTCCTCATATATGTAGGAAATATTAATTAATGATAACTGGAGGGAAATAGTGTCCCTGGGAGCTTTGTGATAAAGAGTGCACCAAGAAATAAATGGAGGAAGGTTTGGAAAGGTGGCTGTATTAACAATGTCAAATTTAGTGTGGAAGAAGAAATTAAAAGTGAAAGAAAGATTTAATTAGGATAATGGAAAAATGAGATAGTTAAGAAAACCATGTAAGATTTTGTAATCTGAAAGAATGAGACTCCATAATAAATTCAGTATTTTCTGACAAGCTAGAAATCATAATTTGACAATGAAATTATTAGTTATTAAGAGAATATATGCTGATAATTACTAGATGTGGCTCGCTGTGGCTTGTTCAACAGGCAATTAATGTACAAGGAGGTAGGTGCTGTTTTCATAAAATCAAACAGACAGTTAAACAAACTTCCCCATAACTTGTGGGAAATCACAATCTATGGCATATCTACTCATTGCCAGGGTGTTAGTCAGTTTGTGCATTAATAATATGTGCTATAGTGGTCACTTCGGCAGCACATATACTAAAATTGGAATGATACAGAGAAGATTAGCATGGCCCCTGTGCAAGGATGACACGCAAATTCGTGGAGTATTCCATGTTTTTTTTTTTTTAGTTTTTAAATTAAATAAATAAATAAATATAAAAAAAATTTTGCTATAGAAACCTCCATTATTTTTCAAAGCTAATCAGGTTCAATATAATATCTGTAGCGACAGACATTTAAATATAGGTACATTACCCCGTATCCAAAACAATTGGGACCAGACGTTGTTTGGTTTTTGGGTTTTTGAAACAAAACCGAAAGACCCCAAAATAGCATCAAGAGAATATTTGTATCAGTGGTTAAACAATAACAACAAATAACAAAGTGGAAAATTCACATGAAAAAACGTTTAATACATACCAAAAGAAACTTGAGATAAATGCAACCCCAAACACTCGGAATTCTCAACGGCTTTTCCAAATGTTTCCTCCAGTGTCATTTGTCTCATTAACAATGTTTTTTTTTGTCTTAGGAGTCTCTCTTTGATTTACTAAACTGACATGATTTCCTGTTCTGTTATGAATGCGTGTTGCTCTAGTCCTTCAGTAAGTCCTTCGTACATTTTCACCATTTCATCTACAGGAACTTTTTCCGCAGTGTTAACTAAGTCATCTTCATGATCTTCTCAATCACTTTGATGCAGAACAATTTCAGCTCTGTCACCATCGGTCAGTGAATGGACAACTGGAGCCTCATTATCTGTGGTAAAAACATCTTCAATATTCACTTCTTCCAGCTTACTGATGGACTCTGAACTTACTTCTATGTAAGGACGTTACACAACATTTTTTTTCTCACCTGACGTACAGAATTCTTCAAAATCACAATCTTGTTCCTCATCATCACAGAAGTGGTGCCAGGCACATACAACGGTGTCTTTAGTTATTGTGTTCCAAGCATTGGTACAGCATATACGGGATCCTTTACCCTAAACTCCTTTTGGAAATCTTCCACATCCAAGTCTCTGTTCACTGCTGACAGTGTGTTGCTCAAGAATATGTTTTTATATTCACTCTTCATTGATCAAATGGCTGAGTGAATGAAGTCACATTTGGGGCAAAGTATCTTGGATGAGATTTTCAGCTGGAGCATGAGCAGAACAGTTGTTGAGGAATACCAACATATTGCAGTCGTCATTCAGTCCAACCTCCCTGCAGCAAGTATGACCCACTGGGACAAAATGTTAAACCAA
The DNA here is from genome assembly GCF_036971445.1 of Narcine bancroftii. NCBI lineage: Eukaryota > Metazoa > Chordata > Chondrichthyes > Torpediniformes > Narcinidae > Narcine > Narcine bancroftii. The sequence goes on from NC_091473.1 coordinate 241,373,553, forward strand.
TCAGAAAAGATATCCCTGGTGACACATGGCATTTTATTTGCATAATAATAGATTGGTAAGTAAGACTCAAGCTTTTGCCAATCACAGCAAGTTTACACTTAAGCATGCCTGCTGCAATAACACATCCCAGCACAGTTATTCTGTCCTTGGCATCCTTAATTCCTGTAGGGGCTGTCTCATCAGGTGTAGTCTGTGTCCTTCTGAGGCAATAATGCAAAAAAAGCCATGTTTCCTCAGCATTATAGACTTCTTCTGACATCAGATTTTCATCAGCGATGATTTTGGCAAACCAGTCAATTAATTTCTCTGCTGCTTTATCACCACAAATCTTTAAAAATTTAATACTGTGTATTTTCTTAAATTTCTTCAACAGCCTGTTGAATATTCATAGTTCCCTTCAATTTTCAGTTCATTATGATTGAGTTATACTTGTTTCATGACCAGCATACCATTAAATGGCATGATGGATGCTGATGGATCCACTCCATCACTTTTTGCATTATGCAGTGTTTTTTTTTATTTTTCATCAACTGTTTATCCTTCAGTTTCTTCAGGTCATGGACCATGGTCATTCCAACACCATACTCTTCTGTAAGACATCTCACACTTACACTGCTGTCCATTTTCACCAACAGCTTGACTTCTGTTCTATGGATAAATATAAACGCTTCCTCTTTTTCATATTACAGTCATCCATAGTGCTATCTGCAGGCAATTTTGCCATTTCAACTCTATCTTTGCACAGTACACCAGGGCTCTGTTATCGAAATGGAGCTAACAGAGCATCAGAGCCCCGCACAGGCAAGTGAGCTGGTGACATTTTTTCAACTTATGAGTCATGTCGGTGCTAAAAAAAAGTTCAGTTTTTAGATCTTTTCAGTTTCTAGAACTTTGGATATGGGGTACCCAACCTGTACTAGTTTCTATGTAATAATCAATATGATCTCCACTCATACCTCAGAAATGTATCAAACAATTAAAAAAAAATCTTTGATAGCCTTTTGTAAGGCATTTGTTCAGGTGAAATAATGTATTGATTCATGAATGGCTAACAAAATTGCAAACATCCTTTTACACATAGCATTGGTTGTGGAAGGGAGAAGATTGGATTTACAAATATTTTGAGTGCGACATGGTAATTGCATGAATTAGACAAGGTTCATATGTAGGCCAGGATTGGTAGGGAAGGGGAATTGGATTAAGTATGAAAGGGAAGAGGGGTCAAGCTAGAATTACCAGGGAAGTTGGTCAGGACAGGATCAATAAGGAGACAGGTCAGGCCAGAATCAGTGGGAAGAGGGGTAGGGCAAGGCTAGGTGGGAACAGAAGCAAGTCAAATTTGTAAGGAGAAGGAATAGGATAGGATTCCAAGAGAAATGATGGAAAACCGTGCTTGCAAGCTGGTATTGTAAACAAAGACATCTAATTTTCTTGTATTTTCCTCCAACACAGAAGAAAATAATTTGGCTTAAACATAGAATCTCCGAGCAATCTCATTGTAATGATAGAGTGCTAGTAGTCCTCCTGACCACCAAAAGGAATCAGAGACTAGTTAGTGGCAGTTGCGGTTGGCTTCAAGATGGATACCTCCACACATTATTATTTTAATTAATAAAATATAGTTGTTTTAAAAGAACCCAAGTTTCTTTATTACAGTTTTTTTTTAAAAATCACATGGTACCAGAGTGGAAGAAAAACCAGGAATGTGCAGAGTGTATATCAGTCAATAGCAGCAGAAAAAATAGAGAGTATGAAGACTCCTGAAGGTGTAAATTAGATTGGAAATGTTAACAATGAGTGGGGATTGTTCAAACAAAGATTCAAGCTATACCTGTAAGCCATTGGACTTACACCAAACCTGATGCATGGAAGATTACATTGCTCTTTCCTGTGCTGTGACCTCAATGCAGTTGTTTTTGCCAAGGCAGGTCAAGTTTAGCAATGATATTGAGATGTTTCATGACTACTGTTCACCAAAGAAAACTTAAACATTCGAGAGGTACATATTTTGCTCACACTTACAGCTGCAGGGTGAGAGTTTTGATACTTTTTTTTAATGCACTGGAAATTAAAATCAAGAGCATGCAATTTTGGATCACTGCAAGATTCAATGATCTGTGAGCAAATTGTATTTGCAATTATTGATAAGAAAGCTGGGAGAGACAGAGCTTACCTTAGTAGAGCTGTGAAGGTATGTCAGTGGATTAGTTCTGCTGCATGTGAAAAAGTTCAGTGAATGTGCAAAAGCCAGTGAAAATGAAGACATAGCTGTAGCCACAGCATGTGTCCACACAAACAGCAAAAAAAAATTTGGGAAACAGCAAAAGTTGGAGAGACATTCAAATGCAAATGATGTGGCATTCAACATGCACAATGCCTCACCTATGAAAAATCTTTTAAGTGCAAAGGGAAGAATCACTATGCAAAGCAATGTTTTTCCAAAGGGAAACAAAACAGAAGTGAAGGCATTCACACTGGACACATTATAGAAGAAATTGCCCTCAGTGATAACACTTTTTGTTAGCATGGTAGTGCAGAAAGATTATAAACCAGCAGACACGGAACAATCAAACATGAATAGACTCAAGCAGGACAAGTGGACTGTGTCATTACATACAAATGGAACAAGTATTTCTTTCAAGTTTGACATAGGGCAAAGGTCAATTTGATCTGTGAGCATGACATCAGGGCAATGAAGATAAAGCCATACATCCATGCATATCCTACGCAGCTCAAAGACTACAATGGATAGAGCTTCGACACGAAAGGTGCATGTAAACTCAAGGTGAAAAGCTAAAGATAAAAAGCACCACCTCAGGTTCACAGTAGTCCCCAAAGGACATGAAACATTACTGGGTGACAAAGCATGTGAAAACTTAAGCCTCTTCAAGGGGGTGTAAACACCAGGGAAACCTCTTGTGTCAGCTCAGTGGTTCCCAACCTTTTTCTTCCAATTCACTGTCTTGGGTAAACTTATACCTCTCATTTTGTTTGTTTTAGATTGGTCACAATGTTTGAGCTACCAAAAGAAAATAGACACACACACCAAGAGCAGTTCAGTTTATACAAATGTTTATTACAAATTCAAAAGCTGATTTCAAACTACAATATACTAGCCCTTCCCAACTATACTTATCAACGCTTGGACTAGTCCCAACTGCCGAAGCGAGGCAATGACTGCACACTTGTAGTAGATTGTCAGGGCGCCGGTAGCAGCTTCTCCACCTCCCCCGACCGGGACATTGGCTGGACTCTAGAAGTTCTTCTTCTTGCTGAGAGATGTTGCCACCTCTCGGAGAGTCTCAAACTTCAGCAGTGGGACCATGGCTTATATTACCCAAAAACTGCTTACCCAAGCACCTATTCCCAGCACAGCAAGAAAGTTAAGTGAGCAAGCTAGCATGCTAGGCTTCTATCGAATAACATAATTTTCAGCTTATCACTTTGAATACAATGGTTTATTTTGCATCAAGGCTAGGCCTCTGACAGTCTGTGACCAAAACAGGCAGGAAGATTAAATGTTCCTGGTACACAGATAACCTTTCGTCAGATAACTGCATCTCTGGCCCCTCAGTGGAATTTAGCTTATATCTGCTGATTCTAAAAAACAAGCAGTTTCTTAGCCCTGCAGAAGCAAAGGCTGCAAAAAAACACGGTTAGAATCTTCCATTACACTCACATACCACTTTAAGTATTCCCTTTGCTATAGGTGCTTTGTGATTAGTAAGGGATTGCTTATGGTGGGATGTGGGTGGAAAGAAATAAATTTGAAAGCCATTGTTTTAATCGTACCTAATTGACTCGTTATGTGCACGGTTTCATAACTCCAAAGGAAATGGGCCAATGTCAATTTTTCTCAAGCAAAATATTTTGGCAACAGTTGGGTCTAGAGCAGTGGTTCTCAACCTTCCCTTTCCACTCACATACCACCTTAAGCAATCCCTTACTAATCACAGAGCACCAGTGACATAGAGAATACTTAAAGTGGTATGTGAGTTGGAAGAAAAAGGTTGGGAATCACTGTGTTAGCTGATGCATTATCCAGGGCAATGACGCAGAATGAAGCACACAAGAGGAGTTCCACAGAGACAGATGTGAATCTCCACGTGAATCTGATCACTGAATTTCTTCCTGTATCTGACATGAGATCCAAGCAGATCAAAGCTGAAACAGAAAAGGACACAGTTCTACAGAGGCCATCAAGAATCTGAATGAAGGATGGCCTAGAGGTGAATGTCAGCGGTACTACAACATCAGAGCTGAGCTGAGTGTTGTCAATGGGCTTCTACTCAGACGGAGCAGAATTATCATTCCTCAATCACTGGGATGAGAAATGCTGAAAAGGGTGCACAAGAGCAGCCTGGAATGGCAAAATGCAAGAGGAGAGCCAGAGGTGTTGTTTATTGGCCAGCGATAAATGCTGACGTTGAGAGAATGGTTTCAAGCTGTGAGACCTGTTTGAAACATCACGCCGATAATGGAAGCCATGATAATAAATGACTTATCAGCTGAACCACGGCAGAAAGTTGGGAGTGCTCTGTTTCATTTTGATGGGAAAAAAAATTGCTTGCTGGTTATTGACTATCTATCGAACTATCCTGAGATTGTGTTGCTTCCTAATATGTTTGCTGCTTATTTGATTTAGTACATAAAATCAATCTTTGCAAGACATGGAATTCCACAAATTACCTACAGTGACAATGGACCATGCAACAGTTGTAGAGAATTCCAGAACTTTGCAGAAGAGTTTGATTTTTGAACATGTGAATTCAAGTCCTCTGCACCCATTGTCAAATGATAAAACAGAAAGGAGTTCACATAGTTAAACAGTTGTTCAAGACAGCACGATACAGTGACTCAGATCCGTATCTAGCTCTATTGCTCTACTGAGGTACAGAGCTTCGCCACTTGAACATGGCACGACACCCACTGAACTTCTGAAGGGGCGTAGACTTTGCATCACACTTACTACTCTGCAGACCCAAACAAGAACAGAGACGTCAAAGATGCCAAATAGAAACAAAAGCATCACAATGGAGACAAAAAGCAAACTATGACAAGTCAATCAGAACCTTGGGGCCACTGGCACAACATGACACAGTGAGACTCGGAGATCACAACACTTGGGTCAAAAAGGCTACTGTTTGGGAGGAAGTAAATCTAAGATCCTACACTGTCAGAACAGAGGATGGTTAAATACTGAGAAGGAATTGAAAGACCCTGCTGAATAAACAAGAGACACTGCAGGAACAGACAAATGGAGAAGATCCAGCTTGTACAGCCACAGAGGAAACCACCAGTGCTAGACAGCAGTGGACCAGCAGAGCCGACACAAGCACCTGGGTTATCAAAGCATCTGACAGACTGAATCCCTGAAAGAAAAAGAACAGCACACTTAAAAAGTTTGTGCTGCTGATGTTGTGTTTACTTTGGTGTTGAACTTTAAATTGAAATGAATACTGTATTAGTGTGTCATGTTGTTAGATTAAACATCTCAAGGAAAGGGGATGTAATGGTGGCGTGCTAGTGATCCTCCAGACCACTAGAGGGAGTTGAGACTAATTTGTGGCAGTTTGTTTGGTTTCAGGATGAATGCCTCCACACAGTCATGAGTTTTATAGCTAATATAGTTGTTTTAAAATAACCCACATCTCTTTATTACAATTTAAAAAAAGCATCACAAAGCTCAAGCATGATGCTCATCTTTAGATGTTGAGCTGAATTTTAATTAAAGCAAATCAATCAGGTGGGACAAGCTGTGAGCAATAAACATGACAGTGCTTGACAATCTGCCATGAGTTAGGATGAAAGAATACAACTTTTATAAATTAGGTTTATAAGATCTACATCCATTGTCAAAGCGCCTGACAGACTGAATCTCTAAAAGAAAAGAACTGCACACTTAAAGGTTTGAACCGCTGGTGTTGTGTTTATGTTTGTGTTGTTTAAATTGAAATGAATTCTTTATTAGTGTGTCGTGATGTTAGATTAAACATCTCAAGGAAAAGGGATGTAATGATAGAGTGCTAGTGATCCTCCTGACCACTAGAGGGAGTTGGAGACTAATCAGTGGCAGCTGTGGTTGGTTTCAAGATGGATGCCTCCACAAAGTCTTGTGTACTTTACATAATAAAGTATAGTTGTTTTAAAAGAACCCAACTTTCTTTATGACAATAAAAGAAACATTACACTCATAATGGCCATTTCCCCATTTATTTCACAATATAAAATTCTTTCTCGTTTACCCTTCAATTCCACCCTGATTCTCCTACCAATTTCCTATACTAGGAGTGTTTTACTAAAGCTAATTCAACTACCAACCAGTGTATCCCCATGGTCGGCACAATTACCAAAGGGCGGCACAGTTAGTGTAGGGGACACAGTGAGCGTAGAAGTTAGCTCAATGCTGTTACAATGCCAGTGATCCTGGTTCGGACCCAGCGCTGTCTTTAAGGGGTTTGTACTTTCTCCTCGTGTCTGCGTGGGTTTCCTCCGGTGGTCCAGTTTCCTCCCACCCTTCAAAACATACGGGAGTTGTGGGTCAATTGGATGTAATTGGACGGCATGGGTTCAGGGTCCAAAAGGGCCTTTTACTGTGTTGTATGTCTAAAACAAAACAAAAGCATCTTGTGAGATGGATGAGGAAACCAGGGCATCTGTGGTCACCAGGTCAATGTGCAAATTTCACCAAAGATTGGTGGTGATCCTGAATTACTGGTGCTATGAGCCTGCATCTGGTCCTGCTCAACCCTATTCTGGGCTTTCTGTTGAGTAAAATTGAGTACATTTAAATAATTGATAAAATATTAAGTATTGGTTAAATAACAGTTGCTGCATGCAGTTTTGAACAGATAGAAAATATTCTACATTAATTTATGGAAAATTATTTTTTGCAGATGCTTTGCGATTGAAAATGTGTTTTTGTACTTCAACAGTTGCAAAGAACGTTTAGTGCCCACAGTTAAAGATGTACCTCCCTCAAATGTACATGATTGCATAGAAGATGAAAGTCCATTTTTACTGAAGAAAACATGAATAAAATGTACCCATGTCTTCCTGCATGGATAAATAATAACTATATATTGCCAGCAATGTCTGTTCTTTCTCAATCCTTTTTCTTTCAAAAATATTTTTATTGATTTTAATATAGAACTTATTCAAATAAAAAAAGTGCAATTCATTAAAATGATTAAAACAATTACACAGAATAATTAAGACATTCCTTGTAACACTAACATACATAAAATTGTAAATCATATCTGTAATTCTTTATAAAATATTTTAAATCTTAGTTAAAGCATTATCAGTTGAACATCTCAGTTATCTAATGTTCCAATTATATTTAAGAAATGTTCTCAAAATATAAACTAAATTCAGCATTCATAATACAGCAAAACATAATAGCTAGAAGGAAAAAACCCAACCTGAAGGAAAAAAAAATAAAAAATTATAATTTATTTTTAAGGAATTTATAATATTTCACTTATTTTAAAAATAAATTCTCAATCGTATAAGAGCTCCTATTTCCATAAAGCTAATTGAACATGGCTATGATAAATGATCAAAGTCTTCTGGATCTCTCAGGAAAAGAAATAATTGTCTGGCACAAATCAATATTCACGCACCAATAAATCCTCAAATTGCTTCACCAAATTTAGAAAGATTACTTTGAAGAACATATGCACCATAGCAGATTTTAGCATGTTAAATAATGTGCATTACTAAACCTGTATGCTAAATGTTGTAGTCCTACTTTTAATGTATTTTTTATATCAATTTTACAATTATTTTGGGAGATTAGAATGGGCATTAGCACACGAAAAGAGGAAAACCCTTAGCTTTTAGGAATGCATTTTATAATTTCAATGTTGGTCATGGAGAATGGAAATAGATGGATACAATTCATTGAACATAGAAGCAACCCTTTGGGCCAATTCATCCATGTTGTCCATCTGAGCTAGTCCCCATTGCCAGCATTCCCCATATCCCTCCAAATGTTTCATTTGAATGTATCTATCATTCTGCTTCCCTTCACAGTTTGTTCCATATACCATGATATTCTGCATTAAAAGTTGACTGTTGCTTTTAAATCTTTCCCCTCTCACTCTAAACCAATGGCCTCTCATGAGAAAAGACCATGTCTATTTGCCCTAACTGTGCATCATGATTTTATATACCACTATAAGTCATCCCTCTGCCTCCTCACTCCATTGGAAAAATATTCCAGCCTTCCCAGCATCTCCCAGAAATCTTTTCTTTACCCTTCCCAACTTAATAAGATCCTTCCTACAGCTCAGTGACCAGAACTGTCCTGAATACTCCAAGTGAGATCACACCATTGTCTTGTAAGCTGAAGCATGATGTCACAACCCCTGTACTCAATCCCCTGACAGATGAAAGCAAATGAGGCAAACACCTTCTTCACCACGCTGTCTATCTGTATATCCACTTTCAGGGAATGACATGTCCTTACCATATTTAATAAAATTTCTTAAGATGCAGATTAAAGCTGAAATCATTTGCCTCAAATGAGAACACTGTTCAATCACATTCAAGTTCATCAATAGCACTTGGTGAAGAAAATATTTGTTGCAGGAGATCATAAGCAAAAATTAGTCAATTTATAAGTTCATCTATACTCAAAAAAAAACCCAGACTTCAATAAAAGAAAAGCTGTTTAAAATTGGCTGAATCCAGAGGAGAATTTCTGTTTGCCTTAGTGCTGTATAGGCAAACCCCAGGTTGACGACATTCGATTTATGAACAATCTATCGTTACGAACCGGCAAGCCGATCAGAAGTAGAATGGCGTCAACTTCTGGCTCAAGCGTGGTTGAGTATAATTTAAATTATTTTTGTTAAAGAGTAAGCAATCTTATTTCAATCTCATTTTTCAAAAGTGTCACCTTACCCCCAGCCTCTGGCTACAACACGATGTCTCCCCCCGCATTGTTCGCTCTGGCGTGGTCCCCCCACCCCCACCAGCTTCAACATGGCCACCACCCTCCTCTCACCCTCCGTCCCACTCTGACGCGGCTAAAACCCCCTCCCAGACAAATGAAGTGAGTGAGGGGGGGAGAGGGAGGGGGGAGAGGTAGAGGGAGGGAGGGAGAGAGAGCTGCATCAATCATTTCTGCATCCATGGCAATGCCATTTCTGTTTCACACAATTTTATTCAAACATCTGCTATGAGCAAAGCATGACCAATGCATTCCGCTGGCTAAATATTTGCTCCCATCTTCACCAAAGGTTTATGTGCCACATCAGAGAACATTTACTTTCACAATTTTAAACTTAAAGTATTTTACCTATTATTTTATTCTTATTTTTAATTTTTAAAAAAATTGTTATCCTTGATTTTTTTTTGCCAGTTGCTTAAGACTGCCAATTGCTTGAAATACAGATACTGGAGTTACACTCCTTGTCAGTTTTAAGACCGTGTTTAATTACCGAAAAGTTTTGGTAAGAAGCAACAACCTTAAACAGCAACATTAGTGTTTTGATGATATTGTGCGGTAAGTAATTTACTGACTTCAGAAAAGAGAGTTTCTTACACCACAACTTTCAGTGTCTTGCAGGTTTGAGTTGTTGTGAATGTTCATGGAATTATGTTAGGATTTATTAATGGTCCTCCTGGTTGACACAGTAAAACTGTTTGTAAAATGTCTGGTTAATGGCCTGCTGTTTTTCACCTGCTGTTTCAAACAAATTCCCACAAAACCATATGGCAGTAATCTAGCAGTGAGAATGTAAATATTTTCACATCTTATCTGGCATTAATTTGAATCACTTTTAACCATGCAAGCAATTGAGCTTTGAGATGCATAAATCTTTCTAATTCCAAGCAATATTAGGGCTGGTGCCATGTGATCTTTGTCCGCCTTTGACATGCCACAAACTGCTGTACTCCTTCATCAGGTCTTCAGCAACAATTTACATTGAGTGGTGGAAATTAAGGTGTAATTTTCCAGCAGTCATTTCTCCTCATCTTGATTGAGAAAAATTAAGTCATTAAATGCTCACCTGTGTTCATCATGGGCTGCCAATGCAGGTAAAGTAGGAATGGACGTTTGGTTGGATTAAACCATTTTAACATTACTGTTGACACTTGGCTCTCGAACATTCAGCAATTGGCTTCTTACATCCAATTGAAAGAAAATGACTTCCCTCAGAAATGGTGACCTAGTTGATCTAGACCAGTGGTTTTCAAACATTTTCTTTCCACTCACCTACCAGCTTACCAATCACAGAGCACCTATGGTATAGGGATTACTTAAGGTGGTAGGTGAATAGAAAGAAAAACTTTGAAAACCACTGATCTAAACAATGAATTACATTGCCTAGATAACATTATAAAGAATATTTCTTGCACAATAAGTTAATTCAAGTTCAAGTTTATTATCATCTGATTGAAAAGTACAATCAGACAAAACAGCATTCTCCCATCCTCAGTGCAAAAACATGCTAAAACCCATCCAGACATAACACATATACAGACAAGTGACACATATGCAGTAAATGTATGCACATATAAAAATAAATAAATATTTTTAAATATATGGTAGAGTCTTGGAGGGTTGGTATGAGAGTTCATTTCAGTTGTTCAGCAGTCTCACTACCTGTGGAAAGAAGTTCTTTCTCAACCTTGTAATTCTGGCTCTGATACTTCTGTATCTCCTTTCTGACAGGAGTAGCTGAAAAATGCTATGTGAGGGTTGTGGGGTCCTCAACTATTTTATGAGCCCTCTTCAAACAATGATCTAGTGGATCACATTGATGACGGGGTGGGGTAGAGGGAGACTATGAGAAGTACCCAGCTTTGGAGATTTGTTCAGACTACACATGCTGGTAAATTTTCAAGCCAGTCCATGAAATCCCCTCTGCTCCTCTTATGGTCCTGTGGATTGACCTCTGATCCAATGCTCTGCAGCAACCGTATCCACACAGTGATGCAGCCGGCCAGGACCCCTCAATAGAACTTCTGTAGAAAGTTGACAGGATGGTGGCTGATAGCCTTGCCTATCTCAGGTTTTTCAGGAAATGCATGCCACTATTGCATGTTCCTGACAAGTGAGTGACCAGGATAGGTCACTTATTAAGTGGGCTCTGAGAAACTTGGTGTTCTCTACTCTCTCCACTGCTGAGATATTAATGCATAGTGGAGGATAGTCATCTGAACCCTCTGAAGTCCACAATCATCTCCTTTGTCTTGTCCACATTGAGACTCAGGTTGTTATTCAAGCACCATATTGCGAGATTTTCCACTTCTGCAGTGTGACTCATTGTTGTTGCTGACGAGGCCAACTACTGTTGTGTCATCTGTAAAATTAATGACCCTGTTGTAATCGTGGTTCAGTGGTGTGAACAGGAGTGGGCTGAGCACGTAACCCTGATACAACTATTAGCTGACGGATGTGGCAAACAGCAATCATTTTTGATTCCTTCGACCTTCCTTTTCAGACTCTTAATTTCATGGACTGGCTTGAAAATTTACCATCATGTGTAGTCTGAACAAATCTCCAAAGCTGGGTACTTCTCATAGTTTGCAAAATGGTATAAATACACAGTGCAGTGTGCTCTCACTTCGCCTTGTTCCACTTTGCTTAAATTAGTAAAGAAGCACATTCTCAGTAAAACTGTGGAAACTCTTTTGTTTCCAGTTCCGACACATATTCAAAAGCATGATCACAACCTCATGCTGTAACTGCCACTAAGTTTATGCCAATACAGGAAAACAGAAAAATCCCAATTATCTGCTATTTGATTGTTTCCCACACTTCCTTTTAAATTATTGGGCTTGCTAGAAAGTTTTTTTTTAGATGCTACATAATGATATGATAAATGAGCAGGAGGCCCAGGAGAAAGCAGATGCTGGAATTTAGAGCAAAAACCAAACTGCTGGAAGAAGTCGGTGGTTGAGCTAAGCTTCCCGCCCACCTACTTCAAATTTCCAGCATATTTTGTTTCATCACATGACAAATGGTACTATAGTTGTAACCAGTGAACTTCTGGGCACTCAAATCGCAAAGAATGGATAGCCTTTGGTAGATTGACAGTTCTGTTTTGCTCACAATTTAAAAAAAAATCTCACTCCTGCTTTACTTTGATCTGTAAAAAGAATGTTAGTGAGGTGAAAGTCACCCAGTTTATTTCCAGACTTTCACATTTATTTCAACATCTCCAATAAATGGGTTTCTATCTTTCCATCACATCATATTTAGTGATTGTACATCTTCAAAGCCACGATAGAGTGGTTCCCCAATCCATCGAGTGCCTGTTCACACGGATGTAAGTAATTGAGTTGACTTATAAATACTGAAACCAGTACCTTACAGGATTTAGTAATTTGAAGAATTGAAAAACAGCTTGAAGGTTATTATCTTTTAACCAATCACTAGTTTGGAAAGTCTGGCAACACCCAATCAAACTAATCCAGAGAATGTTTACAATAGAGCAGTCAACAGCTAAATCATTACACAATTATATTTTGTGACCACTCCCATGCACGCCGAACTCCCTGTACGTAGTTTTCTGCCTTCATGCTTTGCTTTTTTTTCTTATAATTCAGTCTTCTGAGAAAATAATGTGGAGAGTGTGCATTGTTCACGTATTCATTCCCAGTCACTGTGGGAGAGTAGGTTGATTGGAAAGCAACAGTATGACATTGCTTTGATGAAAGAGCATGAAAAGTTAGTTTTCACAAGCTGTTGTTGAATCTCTTATCAACAGGGTTACTTTGTAGAGTTTTATTTATTTAATGGTTGGCAATGAAGGACGTTCCCTATGATTAGTCGTCAGGATCGAGTTACTTTAATGTGTTAGAATAAGCCCCCGTATCATATGTAAATAAAGAAACGGGTTTAAATGTCAAACACCTGAGCAAAATGAACAGCAAAATGTGCAAAATTCTCAACCATCTCTCTCCTGGTAAAGATATAAAATAGAAACCATAGCAGAAACTATGGTTTAAATGGCATAAGTCATTATTTTATAGACTTTTTTATTGTTACATATCCAGTTACATTTTGATAATAATGTGTTTCAAGTTTTAATGAAGCATTCAAAACATTTATTGCATGATGATATTTAAAGATCAGTTTAAATTGAATTGACTTCTAATTAGATGATATTTTAATATCAGGCTTTACCAGTGCTGGATATAAAGAATATTAGCTAACCACAATTTTATTTTACATCTGTCATTATTACAATGGGAAGCACATTAAGCAAGCTTGGTGAATCACAACATTATGTTGTGGCAGTAATAGAGACTAGGCTGAAAAGGGGATTTCAATTCTTCTTGGATACAAGGTATTCAAAAACATTAGTAAAAGAAGAAGGGAGGGATGTGCAGTATGGATTATGGAGAACAATATGGCATGAGAGAGAGAGAGAGAGAGAGAGAGAGAGAGAGAGAGAGAGAGAGAGAGAGAGAGAGAGAGAGAGAGGAGGGGGGGGGGAATGTCTTGGAATAGACTGAATCTATTTGCCTTATATTCAAGAAATAATAGAACATCAACTAGTGTGGATATCGAGAAACAAAGTTGCTGGTAAAATTTACAAAAGCCAAGAAGTTATAATAATTATGAGAGAATTCATCTATCCAAATGTAATCTAAGATGGCAATGGTATAGGAGAACAAAGAAGGGGAGGAGTTGCTTCGAAGTGTTCAGGAGAATTTTCTTCATCACAACATTTCCAGCAAACTGAGGAAGGCGACATGGATGACATAAATCCAAATAGCCATTACAGAGATGTTGTTACAATGTGATTGAATTTGAATTATTCAATGTTCTTTGACATGTGCAAATCACATGAAAGCGGCACATTCAACAGGTACATAAAATAGATGAGAGTAGGTCATGTGAACATCGATCCTTTAGAAGGATGAGTCTGGGAATTAAACAAAGGTAAAAGAGAAATGGCAGAGATTCCAAATAATTAGGTTGTATAATTCTTCATGGCGAGAGAAAGGAAAAAACATTGCAATAATTACAGATAAACAATGGTTGGAGGGAGGAAGAAATGTAAAACAATGTCTATAACTCGAGAAGAAAATACGAAGCGAACTAACCATAAGACAAAGCAGCAGAATTGGGCTGGTCCACCCATCATTATTCCATTGTGATTGATTTGCGATATTTTTCAACCCCTTAACCTTAGAAATCCTTCCCAACCAAGAACTTATCTACCTCCATCTTAAATATACCCAATAACTTGGCCTTCACACCCATTCATAGCAATGAATTCCATAGTTTTACAGAATATGAACCCAGAAAGATAGTTTGCAGGTATAACAAGTAATTAGGAAGCAGTTAGGGTCATTGAAATGTAGCCTTTGTTGCAAAGGGTTTGCAGCATTAAATTAAGGAACTTTATATGCTGCATCTGGAGTATTAGGTACAGTTTTGGCCTCTTTGTTTATGGAAGGGTATACTTCCATTGGTGCCAGAATGGATTAGGTTCACTAGGATTCAGTCTGGAAAAGAGACCAACTTGTTTATTAGACGTCAACTTAAAATTGTATTCATTCATTTGCTGGATAATTTATCTGATTTCTTTTTCTGACAAAAATACTTAAATGAGTTAAAAGCACGCTTGACTAGGAGTATAAAATTTAAATATTGAATATGACTATTTGGCCAATCAGCAATATGGCCAAATTTCATTCATGCTTTTTGGAGGTTTATTACCCCTCTAATACAGTAACGTGATAAGTCATTAATTGTGAATGTAAAAAAATCTGCAACTTCATGAATGCATGTAATTTATCAGACATGTTTGTCAGCCCAAATGGTTTTGCGTGAGATAGTGCTAGGGTTGAAAATATGTATGATCTGATTTGGACCTTTATTTGAATTATCAACAACTGCAGGGTAATACGCAGAGCCATAGAACCATGCAAAGTATTCCAGGATATCAGTTTGAAACAATGGAAAGCAGGAAAGGATAATTGTCAACACTTTTTTTTTCTTTGGCTTGGCTTCGCGGACGAAGATTTATGGAGGGGGTAAAAAAGTCCACGTCAGCTGCAGGCTCGTTTGTGGCTGACCAGTCCGATGCGGGACAGGCAGACACGATTGCAGCGGTTGCAAGGGAAAATTGGTTGGTTGGGGTTGGGTGTTGGGTTTTTCCTCCTTTGCCTTTTGTCAGTGAGGTGGGCTCTGCGGTCTTCTTCAAAGGTGGGCACATATTTGCATATCACATCTGCAAAAGTCTCAGGGCAACGACAAGAATGAATTTGGTTTGCAATATTTAAAAAAAATGATTAGAATGGTCAATCATTAACTTGAATATTTGAATGTGACCAATTGAATTGCTATAAAAGAAAGAGTTGAAGTGCCTTCTCTGAGCTTGCAACTGTCTCACATCGTGCAAAATGAAGTTAATTTTGCTTTATCTCGCATGCTGCCTTGCTGTGGGACTAGCTGTTCCTGAGAGAGGCTTGTTTCTGAACCTGGTAAGATCTGTGGAAAGTTCAAAGGGAACTATTTCTATCAGACAATGAAATAATCATTAACAATGAGGATGATCTTTAAAAAGAGATTACACATATAAGACGTTTTTGGGTGAGTTTTCCTTTGAATTTCTGTGTTTGTCCAAATAACTTGAATGGAGATTTTTTTTCAGTGTTTCTGGTATCTCTTGAATCTGTATCAATAGCTGTAAAGAAAATGTTTGCATTTATCTATATGATCCAAAAATAGTTTCAAAATTTAAGGGGTGTAAAATGCAATGCAGCTGATGGACTTTCTTTTGGAAATTATATTTCATTATTTATGACATGCAAAATATATCTTTTATTAAGGGCAATGGAGAGCTTTGCATTGGAAGCTTTCAGTGCAAGAGTGGTTGCTGTCAAAGAGACACTGGATTAAGTCTTGCAAGATGTGCCAATAAAAATGCTGAAGGGAATGCATGCTCAAATCATGTAAGTGCTCAATAATATTTTCTCACATAAAATGTTCATGGATAAATAAGTACACATGTTAAAAGTGATCTATTTCATTTTATCATGAGATATTTCGATAATATCAGTGCAGGCACAGTTAGTGTAACGGTTAGTGAAACCCTATTAGAGCACCAGTGACTGGGACTGGGTTTTGAATCCATTGCTGTCTGTAAGGAGTATGTACATTCTCCTCGTGTCTGCATGGGTTTCCTCTTGGTGCTCTGGTTTCCACCCACTCTTCAAAACGTACCAGGGGTTGTATGTCAATCGGGTATAATTGGGTTGCATGGGCTTGTGGGCCGAAAGCACCTGTTACTGTGCTTTATGTCTAAATTTTAATATTATGGTGTTTTATAAAAATACAATGATATTCATATTTGTGAAAAACAGGCTTTTATATTGACGGTCCTATTTCTTCTAATGTTATTGAAAAGAAATATTTTCAATAAGATCATGATGGTCGAAATGCCCTTAAGTGCTAAATACTCATTGAAGTGTTTCTGAAGTACATGTATTAAGAAAAAAAATTCAAAATCAGTGCAGTCAACTTCAGACAAATATTTTTCTAAGAAATAGTTTAATGATATTGTAATGATGAAATAAATTATCATTTTTATTAACTATAAAAGTTTTGGCATTACATGCAGCTAAAAATTGTTTTTAAAACACATTTTTGTAAGTCTTGATGGATGATCTGAAAGGACAGGGATTTATTGTAAATTATTCCCATTGATTCTATTAATCGCTTAATGCAAATTCATCTTACACGAGTAAAAATTGGGGCGAATTAATCACGTAAAGCGGGGTTTGCCAGTATTTTGATGTTGGAAATACAACTAGCACTTTAAATAAAAACAAGGACTTGAAAATAGCAGTGCTTTTCCTTTGGAAAATTAATAAAACTTCCAAGTGCTGCCTTGCCTTTTTCCTAATAGTGCTGCACAATGTTTAACAGCTACCCCTAAAAAAACAAGCCGAAGCCTAACTTCAACAACTTGTCTTTAAATTACCAGCTCCAACTGGACATACATTTTTCAGTGCTGCACTGGAATGTTAGCATCAATTCCCAAACAGAACTGGAACCCACATACAACTGGGCAACACAGTTATCATAGCGGTTAGTGCAACACTGTTGTAGCACCCATCTGACACAGTCTGTAAGGAGTCTCTCTGTTCTCCCCTGTCTGCATGGGTTTCCTCCAGGTGCTCCGGATTCCTCCCATTGTTCAAAATATACTGGGGTGTAAGTTAGTTGGGTGTAATTAGGTAGCACGGGCTTGTGGGCTGGAAGGGCCTGTTACTGTATGTACGTCTAAAACTGACAAAGACGGAAAAGTTTTGTCCTGAGCTATAGTTGACACCTTAGAGGTATCCTTTGTTATTGTTATCTATAATTATTTTGAAGATTGCTCATAATCTCAGTGGAAATCAGCAAGCTGCATTAGATTTTTTCCAGTAGTAAGCCATTTATTCTGTATTTTATGGCAATGGGCCGAGATAGAATGTATTCAATGCATAGTTATCATTGCCAACAATATTATTTGATTTTCTGGTACTTTGAATGGAATGGGAGAGAATGGACATTGGTAGTTAATCCTTGACAAATATACATTGTCATATTTAAACAATAGTAACTTTTATTTTCTTAGTATGCTCACGGTAATCATAAATAAAGCCTGATCAAAGGTAATCCATTTTGACATGCAGTCATTCTCTGGTTGACTGAAGAAAAATAATAGGCTGCGGTCTAAGAGACATTGATTAACTATGAAATTGAGGTTTTATTGAAACAGTATCTCTCTTTTCAGCTCCTATATAACATTTATTACAAATGTCCTTGTGAAGATGGACTGAAATGTGACGGTGATAAATCCATAATTGGTTCGATAACAAACACTAACTTTGGTACTTGCAAGGATCCGAACAGTATTGCTTAACTTCTGAAGCCAGACAACATACAAAAAAAAAGTTTATCTTTACTCTATCGATATATTTGCCTGACTAAATAGAAACTTACACTGTATGTATTTGAATGTTGCAAATATGGCTATAATTAGAACATTAGTATGAAGTTGAGTAGGGCTGCAGCTGTCTGATCTAGCATGAGATTTTATAATCATATTTCATCTAAGAACCATCCTTAATCTTCCTTATTACATTCATGAGTGCTATTGATTTTTACTTTAGCTTGACTCAAAAACCTTTAACCTTTTAAATGCTCCCCAAGAAGTTGAATCTTTGCGTATGGAATGGACCACATGATAGTACAAGGTTAATGACAACTACAATTGGAAGCTTATACCTTTTAATCTGTACTTGTCAAATAAAGATGTTGCTAAAAGAAAATTATTCTATTCTTCAGTCTTTCTTTTGATAATTTTATCTTGAAAATTATAATAAAGATTTATCCAATTATGACGATATCTCTTGCAGTTTTATTTTTCACGAATAACTGTTTCAAGAGTAGAGAGTGTTCGCTTGGAAATAATCTGCATCATACATAAGCAAATTCAATGTGATTTAATTTTATTAGGAACAGTTTACTGGTTGTAAACTGGTAACATTGGATGCCATTGTTGAGATCAGTGGGCAGCCAGAATGCATTGGTAAATAATGTGTAGAACGTTAAGAAGGGCTGGAGTTTTGACTCATCTCGCTAGTGCTCGTTGTTTTAAAGCATTTTCCAACAAGTTCCAATTCCCTTCGCTGAACTCCAAAATACTACAGGTTTCCTTTTCAAACATCTGCTCAACTCAATTGAATTCTCTCCTCATGAGATATTCAGGCGGTATCTTCCAGATCATCCAATAGTCCATCTATCCACCCCACATATTCCACCCTCCAATCCCAAATCCAATCTCTTCCATCAGTTCCTCTGCAAATAACCTTAAAGAGATTACTAGCTATTTTGCCATAGTATACTGCCATCCTTTAAAATTTTTATTTAATCATCAGTATATTTTCTATATACAATTACTTAAATTTAAATTTCCCAATTACTATTCAATCTCGTTTCTCTTGATCAATATTCCAGACTTCTGGCTACTAGCCAATCACTTACCCACTAATTTATATATATTTAAATTATCAAATTTAAGATGCATTTTATATTATAAATTTCTTCTTTTTTATATTTACAAATCATATGCAGACCTCAGTCCTTTCATACTAATTAGTTAGGACGGTATTCACTTGGTCAATGAAACCGACTCAATTAAATTAGATCTGATTATAATGTCAACTCTGCTGTCCAATCTATCCACAACACTCCTCACTGTCTTGTTGATCAAGTATTTATCTATCCCAGACTTAGAGTCACAATTTCTCTTGTCTTTTGGGCGTTAGAATTTCAATTACTCTGAACCTTCAAAAGAAAATGTCTTAAATTTGTGACCTTTTACTTGAAGCAGTGATTCCTGGTTCCAGATTTCCCTCCAAAAACATTCTTTCCACATTGACCTTATGAGGTCCAACAGAATCTGCGTCCATTTTGATAAACTCAATTCTTACTCTTAAGCTGATGGAGGCCAAGCTTATTCCCTGTAAGTCAATCCACCCATAACAGGTTTTGGAGTAGTGAAGCTTCTCTTTGCCTTTATTTACAAGGTATTGATCGTCACTCAAGAACGAGGACCCCACCCCCCCCCCCCCCCCCCCATCACTATGGATATAGTCTGGGTACCCAAAGAGGGTGAATATGCTGTAGAGTGCCCTGATAACTGTGGCAGAGGCCATGTTGGGACAGGGGATGGCAAACGGGAATCTGGAGAACTTGACTATGATGTTAAGGAAGTAGACATTCCTATTGGTTGAGGGCAGGGATCCCTTGAAATTGACGCTCAGTCCTTCAAAGGGACGTGTGACCTTGATAAGGTCAGGCTTCAAGAACTGTGGTTTACATTCTGCGTGGACCTGACAGTGTCTGGTCAGAGACCTGACATCGTCAATGGTTCCGGGCTTCTATGAAGTGGAAGATCCTTATGACTCCGGGGTGGCAGAGGTCATCGTGGAGGGACTGAGGCGGTTGAGATGTGCACTGGCATATGTCCCCCAGGATGGCGCATCTGATGGGTCATTCAGTTTGCCTGGCCGGTACAGGATATTGTAGTTATAGGTGGAGAGTTCGATTCTCCACTTCAGGATTTTATCATTCTGGATTTTACCCTGCAGTTTTGTGTTAAACATGAAGGCGATAGCCTGTTGGTCCATCAATGAATGAGAGCTGCCCTGATTCAGAGTCACAGAGGCCAGGATCAGGCCATCGTCGTCGCTGTCAGAGAGGAGGCTCGACCAGTAAGATGGCGGCCTCCATGTTGACCATGCTGCCATATCAGTGGAAGAAGGAGGAAGAGACATTATCTGGGCAGTGGAAGGAGGTGACATCATCCAGGAGGGTGGAAGAGATGCGAGGTAAGATGGCAACTCCCGAGTCGCGCATGCAGTCGAGCCGCTTGGGGCCAGACATGATGTCAGCGCCACACTGCTCGTTCAGGAGGGTTGGGATTTACAGATTCGTTGGTAATTTCCCTTCTTCCTGCATCCCGAACAGATCGCCTCCTTAGCCAGACAGAGTTGTTGGGGATGCTTCTGGTGGCTGCAGAAGTGACATCTCAAGTGTCCGATTGCGGGAGCGGTGACAGCATTGTGGCTCGCTATCGCAGAACAGTCTGTGATGCTGGGCCCCAACATGGCGATACCTGCGGTCCAGACATGGAGGTACAATTCTTACCGGCGATCTCGTCGCCATTGCGTTGGGCTGAGTCAAGGGTCCTGGCAAGTTGGAAGGCTCTCTTCAGGGGCAGCTTGTCCTCCTCGACCAGTCACTGACAAATGTAGTCAGACCTCACTCCAGCCACACAGGAATCTCAGACCAGCTCCTCCACACACTGGGCTACGGGCACGGGGCTGTAGCAGTGTCTCAGCAGTGTCTTTCCAGGTCATAGAGTGCTCAGAGGAACTCATCCATGGGCTCACTGGGTTGCTGTGTCCTCAAGGCCAGCTGGCACCGTGAGTACACTTTGTTCATCCAGAGTTGATAAAGATTGCAGAGTTCAGCCATGACCTCAGAGCAGGTCGTGCAGTTCTGGATCGCCAGGTACGCTTGGTGGCCCATTCTAGCTTGCAGGACCTTGAGTTTCTTCTCATCAGAGTCCACCAGGCCCACTGCGACTTGATGTCACCTCCTTCCACTGCCCAGAAAACGTCTCTTCCTCTTTCTTCCACTGATGTGACAGCATGGTCAACATGGAGGCCGCCATCTTACTGGTCGGGCCTCCTCTCTGCCGGCGATGATGATGGCCTGATCCTGGCCTCCATGACTTGAAAGTTTGTGAAGCAAGCGATCCACTGGTTGTACCGTTCAGCAGCTCCGGGCGTCTGTGGATCAACTTCTTTTCTTGATTACCTTGACAAAATGAACAATTTCTGCATTGTACTCCATTTATCAAGTAATTGTCAGCACCAAGTTCCTTGGAGTTCACTTAACTAGTGGCCTATTGTGGACACACTACATTTCTTGTCAGGAAGGCACAACAGTGACTGCACTTCCTGAGAAGACTGAAGCGGCAAAGCTACTGGCCACCATTATGTCATTCTTCTACAGGACCTCTATTGAGATCGTCCTGGCAAGCTACATCACAGTGTGGTGTGGTTGCTGCCTAGAAATGGATCGGAGGTCAATCCACAGGACTACAAGAGTGGCAGAGAAGATCAGTGGAGTTTCCCTCCCCACCCCCCTCTCCCACTGGCGTGATTTACTGGGATCATTGTCTGAAGGGGGTGTGCAAAATCGTTGAGGGCCCCTTGCACCCTGCACACATCTTTCAGCTGTTTCCATTAGGAAAGAGAAATATCAGAGCCAGCCACCAAGCTGAGGAAAAGCTTCTTCCCACAGGCTGTGAGAATGCTGAATGACCAAATGGACTCCTCACACTGATCATCCTAGACTCTCAAATTTACAAAACAATATTTATTTATTTATCTGTTTATATGAATAATTCTCCTTCATATGTACTGTTTGTCTGTATGTGAGTTATGTCTGGTTGTGTGTTTATGGGTTTTACACCAAGGAGGGGAGAACACTTCCATCAAGTTGTACTTAATTTTTTTTAAATTTAGACATACAGCATGGTAACAGGCCATTTTGGCCCTTGATTCCATGTTGCCTAATTTACACCCAATTAACCTACACCCCTGCTATATTTTGAGGAAACCAGAGCCCAAGGGAAAACCTATGGAGACACAGGGAGAAGGTCCAATCTCCTTACAGACAATGCGGGATTCGAACCCTGGTCTTGATCGCTAGTGCTGTAAAGGCATTGTGTTAACTGCTACGTCAACCGTGGCACCGGCATTTGTGCAAACTTGACATAACACACATGCAGTCAAACAATGCATATACAGGATAACTATTCAAAAATACAAATAAATAACTAACTATTGTTTAGTAAATATGAAAGTCTCAGTGGGTTAGTGCAAGCAGTTCCTTTGGTCGTTCAGCATTCTCACTGCCTGTGGGGTGAAGCTCCTCCTCAGCTTGGTGGTGCTGGTGCAGATCTCATTAATTCATGAATCCACATATCTGGATTCATAAATTACTGAAAACCAGGGAGTATCCAAAGAGCTTAAAACTCGTCTCTTCCATGTGCCACTCACCAATCTTCCTGCTCTGCATGGCCAGGTGAGAGGATTAGTACTTTGGGTCAGACAGTCTCCTGTGCAAAGATGTGCACAACATCCTCTGGCAAGAAAGAATCTAGAGAATGTGCCCATTAAGGTTGAATATTTTACATGCAGTTTATATGAAGCAAGGCCATTGGAAGTGAAGGAGGCAAGAAGAATGTCATGGATCAAAGAGAATGGACAGTATTGCAAGGCCCAATGTTGGCAGTGGAATATGAGATTTAGTGAGTCAATTCTTACTATGTAATCATAGAGAAATTATTCAGCATTCATTAATTTCAGCTATGCCCTGATTATGACTTCCTTGGAGATTTCTTTCATTTCATGATGAAGGTTTTGTCATTGATTGACAACCACAGTATTTCTGTCCAAGCTTCCAGATTGGCACCAGAAAGAACTCTCTGGCCTTTTGCCAGCCATCCTCTGAACTCAAAGAAGTTTCTTTCTTGTCTATAGCCAGAGTTGGTTTTCGTGCAGTTGGATAATCATGTTGAGGAACTTTGGGCGACATCCGATGCGCTCTAGTATTTGCCAAAGCCCTTTCCTGCTCACGGTGTCGAAGGCTTTGGTGAGGTCAACAAAGGTGATGTAGAGTCCTTTGTTTTGTTCTCTGCACTTTTCTTGGAGCTGTCTGAGGGCAAAGACCATGTCAGTAGTTCCTCTGTTTGCGCGAAAGCCGCACTGTGATTCTGGGAGAATACAGCAATGAGCTCTCTGAACCCTTTTCCATTAACAATGGCGTGAAGCAAGGCTGTGTTCTCGCACCAACCCTCTTTTCAATCTTCTTCAGCATGATGCTGAACCAAGCCATGAAAGACCCCAACAATGAAGACGCTGTTTACATCCGGTACCGCACGGATGGCAGTCTCTTCAATCTGAGGCGCCTGCAAGCTCACACCAAGACACAAGAGAAACTTGTCCGCGAACTACTCTTTGCAGACGATGCTGCTTTAGTTGCCCATTCAGAGCCAGCTCTTCAGCGCTTGACGTCCTGCTTTGCGGAAACTGCCAAAATGTTTGGCCTGGAAGTCAGCCTGAAGAAAACTGAGGTCCTCCATCAGCCAGCTCTCCACCATGACTACCAGCCCCCCCACATCTCCATCGGGCACACAAAACTCAAAACGGTCAACCAGTTTACCTATCTCGGCTGCACCATTTCATCAGATGCAAGGATCGACAATGAGATAGACAACAGACTCGCCAAGGCAAATAGCGCCTTTGGAAGACTACACAAAAGAGTCTGGAAAAACAACCAACTGAAAAACCTCACAAAGATAAGCGTATACAGAGCCGTTGTCATACCCACACTCCTGTTCGGCTCCGAATCATGGGTCCTCTACCGGCATCACCTACGGCTCCTAGAACGCTTCCACCAGCGTTGTCTCAGCTCCATCCTCAACATCCATTGGAGTGCTTTCATCCCTAACGTCGAAGTACTCGAGATGGCAGAGGTCGACAGCATCGAGTCCACGCTGCTGAAGATCCAGCTGCGCTGGATGGGTCACGTCTCCAGAATGGAGAACCATCGCCTTCCCAAGATCGTGTTATATGGCGAGCTCTCCACTGGCCACCGTGACAGAGGTGCACCAAAGAAAAGGTACAAGGACTGCCTAAAGAAATCTCTTGGTGCCTGCCACATTGACCACCGCCAGTGGGCTGATATCGCCTCAAACCGTGCATCTTGGCGCCTCACAGTTTGGCGGGCAGCAACCTCCTTTGAAGAAGACCGCAGAGCCCACCTCACTGACAAAAGGCAAAGGAGGAAAAACCCAACACCCAACCCCAACCAACCAATTTTCCCCTGCAGCCGCTGCAACCGTGTCTGCCTGTCCCGCATCGGATTTGTCAGCCACAAACGAGCCTGCAGCTGACGTGGACTTTTACCCCCTCCATAAATCTTCGTCCGCGAAGCCAAGCCAAAGAAATAGCCAGAGTACATCTTTCTGACCTTAATGGCACTTATGTTTTATTGCTCCTTATATGGTCTGAAACCACAGTCACAATGAAGACAAATAATTTGCCTCCAAAATATTTATTTGTTGATTGATTTTCCAGCGGTATATTTCTATTGATAGCCAATTTCTTAATAATCAAACCTGTTTGCCTTTATTTTATGTTTTGATCATTCAGCATGCAATAATCTTTGAGACTCGACTTCTCATTAAACCTCAGGATAAAGAACTGTTGGCTATAATATGTTGGAATAATGCCAAACCATCTCGAAATTGAACTGGAATGCAGCCAGATGAATGAATAATATATGTCTTATTCTTGATGTATCAAGGATTCTAATTGAAATTAATTCTGAATTTATTTTGTATTCAACACAGAGTCCACAGCACTTATCTAAATCATATTTTGGGAAAATAGATTGCATGGAACAGAGCTTTTCATTTGGATGATTAGTACACGTCTTTGAGTGGTGGTAAATGAATACTGTTGTATTCAATACCATTGTTGAGGGGATGAAGAATAATATTCAATTGGAAACCTGTACTGCCTGCATGGCAAACACACATTATACTGCTGTTGGATAAATTGATGTAAAACATTCTGCTCACCATACTTAAAACAAGAAAGAAATAAAGGTGTATTTATAAAATATTTTTAATGATATCAGGATTAATGAAAACATTTTCCTTTAAATATATGCAGCTGGCCACTGTATATAATAGGGTTTCTCAAGTAGTGAAACAATAATTTCCACAAAAGAAAACAATAAATAGCAGAATTCTCCAAGGCGATTCCAGCTTTTCCTCCCATGAGACAAGATCATAGCTGACTTTCTGCCTAAATCTATTTTCCCACCCGCTCTCCATTTTTTTTCCCCCTTTGGATTCCAGAAAATATTCCTCGGATACTGTACATATTTTTCTCTTTTGGGATGTAAAATGGTTATAACACACTTCTGAATTACTAGCTTCAACAGACACAGCAAACCAAAAGTGCTTGTTCTAAAAAAAAATAAGTTATAGATCAAAGTGATTTTAAAAATTCCTTCAATATTCTGGAATGTCAGGCAAAAGAAACATTGGAAACAAAGTAATCTCAAAAGAAATAATAAAAATCATGTATCACATTAAAAAAAATGACTTGACCTTTCAAGTATATCAATAATGAACATTAAGCTTTGAATGAAATTGGTTTGGATAGCTGAAGGACTAGTTAGACGAACAACTACATTTACTTCAAAGGCTACAACTTCAAAAGATTCTGGAAGCCAAATGTATTAGAAAAAGACACTATTTGAAAACCCCAAACTAATTGGGAGGTTTTGCAGGCTTCAATATCATTTTGGGGATGTATAAACCATGCATAGGAATCATTTACACCACATCGAAGCTTGATGCCTTTGCATGTGCTTACTGACGTTCTGAGCCCCTGTTTGTATGCCGTCAACTGTGGAAGATTGCTTCACTGAGCACCTTTGCTGTATCCACATCAGTGATATGGACCTCCCAGTGGACAGTCATTTCAGTTCTACATCCCACGCCCATACTCATGTCTGTCCATGGCCTCATGTGCTATCCCACCAAGACCGCCCGTAAATTGGAGGAACAACACCTGATTTTCCATCTGGGCACTGTCCAGACAGATGGCATTAACATCTTCTCTGGTTTCTGCGAATCTACTCTCCTTTCTCCCTCCCTTCCCTTCCCCCTGAATTCTTTCTCACAGCTCTCCACCCCTTCCCTTTCTATTCACCTAATCAGCCTTTCTTCCCCTGCTTGCTGCTCTCCCTCCCTCCTGCCTTTGGGACCATACTCCACCACCACCCCTCCCTCCCTTACATTTTTGTACGGATGCCCACCCACATTTTTTTCATATCTTGATGAAGGGCTCAAGCCCAAAGCATTGATTATTTTTATCCTTGCTATATAAAATACACTGTTTCTCAAAATTGTATTTTTTTACTTGAAACTGCACTTCAGGAACATAGAAGATGTAGAAGAGTGCAGCACAGGAACAATCCTTTTGGTCCACCATCTCCTCAACTTACAAATGTGTTCTGTTCTGGCCGACTGGTCAGATCTCGAAATGGCGGTAGGCCGGAATTGCACTGTATCCATGATATCGTTCGTCAAATACAACATGGTGGCCACCAAGGCCAGCTTTCACGAGAGGTTGGCCACCGCTGCCAAGAGGCGTTATTTTCCATAGATAGGCCTGACTTCCACCTGCAAATGCATAATTTTTTATATTTTTTCAATTTGATTGCACATGATACACACTACAGGCAAACCCTGCTTTACCCAATTAATTTGTCCAAATTTTTACTCGCATAAGATGAATTCATGATTAATAGAATCAATGGGAATAATTACAATGAATCCCCATCTTTTCAGATCGTCCTTCAAGACATAAAAATGTGTTTTAAAAACAACTTTTAGCTGCATATAACGCCAAAACTGTTAAGGTTCATAAAAATAATTATATATTTCATTTATTTCATAATTATTTTATAAAATATTTGTCCAAAGTTGACTGCACAGATTTTGATTTTTTTTTCATATTATGCAATTTCCTCTAGCTAGTGAGCACTTTTTATAAAGACTTCCACGGTCTTTCCAGTTTAGGATCGATATTTAGATAAAAATCCTTGGCGGTGACAACAAGTTCAACCCACAGCAAAAGTTTTCGTATCCCCATAAAATTTATTTAGTTTAAGCATCAAAAAGATGCTTAAAGCTTTGGTTTGAATTTTTTTGTACAAAGTGCTATTTGCTATTGGTTAGAATCTTCAATCCAAAGATGAAGTAGTCGTTCCATTTCAATCATTACTGCACTTGCATTTCAAATCATTTGCATACTTAGAGAAATTGATGCATCTTGACCTTTATATTTGTGCATCGTACCAGTGGTGTCCCTAGGGTTGGTGTCACTCTGTGCAGTAACTCATGGTGTCACTTCCCTCCACCACCACTCCCCCCCCCCACCCCCACCATGGACCGAGTGTATGAGTGTATCAGTGTAGAAGAAACAGATGCGTGTTCCTTGTATGTCCAGGATGGTGGCGGCAGCTGAGCAGGAAAGGAAGGTGGGAGGTGGAAGGGGAGAGAGCTCTGACCGCATCACATTAGAAGGTTCGTAAAGTAAAATAGCATAGAGTTTCAGCATTATCGGTATATTGGGTTTACGAAAAATGTTTTTGTTGTTGTAACTAACCACAGGGATATAATAAATTTCTGCTCAAACACTGTACAAAAATTCTTTTGACAGTCATTTTCATTTCACCCCCTCTGATGGTGTCTCCCGGTGTGGTCCGCTCCCACCGCAACCCCCTCGTGACGCCAGTGCTTCTTACTTAAAATTGTGCATACCATTGACTCATTGTAGCCCAGATCGTGTCCGATTTTCACATTGCTGGCACCGTCTTCATGTTGTTTAATAACTTCAAGTTTTTCTTTAAAGTAATTGCATTTCTTTTCCTTTTAATATAATTGTCAGATGCTTTTCCACATTTTCTTTTATTCATATTTAAAGGGGGCACCCACTGAGTCGGACTGTCATTCGTGCATATTTTACTTAGGGCGATTCACACGACCTACTTGTAACTTAAGTTTTCCAGCAATTTCCAAAAAGATCTTGTGGTAACTGAATAATTACATGCATTAAACAGGAAATGGTTGCAGTTTTCCAAATCACGGTAACTGAATTTTGCATTGAATGAAGTAAAGTATAACGGGGTTTGCCTGTACTTAATTCAATGCACATTTGTGTGTCTATCTAGAAGCCTCTTAAATGATACCATTTTATCTGCTTCCACCATAACCCCTGACAAACTGCTCCAGATACTTAACACACTCTACATAAAAAAAAAACTCCCATAACTTCTTTGAACTATCCCACACATCCCACTCACCTTGAACACTTCCTAAAGTATGTGACATTTTTACCTGGGAAAATTAAAGTGCCACACTTGCTCCCACACCTCCTCCCTCACCACCATTCGGGGCCCCAAACAGTCCTTTCAAGCAAAACAACCCTTCACATGTGTATCTGCAGGAGTCATCTACTGCATCCAGTGCTCGCCTTGTGGCCTTCTCTACATTAGAGGTACTGGACAGACTGGGTGATCACCTCACTGAGCATCTTCATTTTGACCTCATCAGTGACAGGGATCTCCCAGTGGCCAATCACTTTAATTCCATGCCCCACTCCCATGCTGACATGTCTATCCATGGCCTCGTGTACTGTCCCACCAAGGCCAACATTTGATTTTCCATCTGGGCATCCTCCAAACGGATGGCATAAACATTGACCTTCAGTTTCTGCTAGCCTACTCTCTGCTCTCCTCCTTTCCCTTTCCCTTTGTCTTCTTTCCTCCAGCTCTCCACCCCCTTTCTTCTCCATTCACAGAGCTATCCTCCTGCCCTCTGTTTTCTGGGGTGATCACTCCACTTATTACCTCCTGCCTATGGGACTGTGCTCCTCTCCTACCTCATCCCCACCATTTTGTTCAGACACCTGCCTACATTTTGTCATACCTTGGTTGTGTATCCTTTTCTTCATGATATAAGGTTTGACTTACTAAGTTTCCCCAGCTTTGTGTTTTTACTTTATGTATGGTGACTGGAGACTTTTGTGTTTTACTTTTGATAAGTTCCAATCTACTTGCATAAAGCTAATATAAGGACTCCCTGGATATAGGAAGACCTAAGTTAAGGAAATCTGTTCTAATGGGCACACTTCCATAAAGGAAAGTTAGTTACAGAAATGCAACCATCTTCAAGTGTTATGGTGTAGGGATAGCAGCTCAGTCACTCAAAAGGCAACTTATCTTAAAAAAATGTTGACTTGTTACCTCCCTGCTGGAATCAGATACATTATGTGAAACAAGAAAGACTGCAGATGCTGTGATTGCAGTTAATATGCAAAAGTGCTGGAGAGACCCAGCAGGCACCACAGCATCCACAGGAAGCAAAGATACATAACTAAGCCCTTCATTGATACATTATGTTGCAACTCTTGGTTCAGAATGAGATTTGCTTTGGAAACTGAGAAGGTAAATCTTTTCTATTGAAATACTTTAATCTAATATACTATATAATAATGTAACATCTATTAGTACTTAAAGGCCATCAAAAATAAACATTGGATATAGGACATTCTGATTCCGTACCATTTTAACTACACAGATAAATACACTACAGGTGCTCCTCGACTTATGATGGCATTGCATTTCGATAAACCCATCATAAGTGGAAAAATTGTTAGTCAAAAAAAAGAACATTGTACCGAACATCATAGTCTAGTCTACCTTAAATGTGCTCAGAACACTTACTGTAGCTGATCATATTTATCTCAGAAAAAGCCTATTTTATAATTAAATGTTGAATATCTTTTGTTCCACACTGAAAAACACAATTTTTAATCATAAAATAAAGTGATAATGACCAGCATAACTTTGAAAAATCATAGTCGGACCATCGTAAGTAGAGGAGCATCTGTATATGTAATTGACCCTCAATTAAATTGTTCATTTCTGACACACAAAAATCAGTTTACAGGCAGTCCTCAAGAATGGAAACGTTCTCCATCTAAATCAAGTCCAAGATTTATTATGATAGCCTGAGCTATAGCAAAAAAATGTATTATGTTAACCTGGAAATTAGAAGACAACTTGAGAATACAACAATGGTACATAGAAATAAATAAATGTATTCCATTAGAAAAAATAACATATAATTTAAAAAATAATATCACAATATTCGAACAAATATGACAACCATACATGAAATACAATAGAGAAATCCTACCACGGACCTCCACCACCTAAAATGACAGAAGGAGAAGACAACGAAATGAACTGACTCAGTATATAAAAGTAAAAGATAAATATTTCTTGTTTATTTTATTAAGTGATGACATTGTTTAATGGGTTTAATGTATCTTATAGATTGAACTTTAAATAAATGGGAATGGGGGTGAGGGAGGGAGGGAAGGGAGGGGGGTAAAAGGGGAGAAAATGGCACTATATATTCAAGAGAATATATTTTGTATTTTGGAAGATCAAACTGTGCTGGGTAGGTCACGTCTCCAGAATGGAGGACCATCACCTTCCCAAGATCGTGTTCTATGGCGAGCTCTCCACTGGCCACCGAGACAGAGGTGCACCAAAGAAGAGGTACAAGGACTGCCTAAAGAAATCTCGGTGCCTGCCCCATTGACCACCGCCAGTGGGCTGATCTCGCCTCAAACCGTGCATCTTGGCGCCTCACAGTTCGGCGGGCAGCAACCTCCTTTGAAGAAGACCGCAGAGCCCACCTCACTGACAAAAGGCAAAGGAGGGAAAACCCAACACCCAACCCCAACCCACCAATTTTCCCTTGCAACCGTGTCTGCCTGTCCCGCATCGGACTTGTCAGCCACAAACGAGCCTGCAGCTGACGTGGACATTTACCCCTCCATAAATCTTCGTCCGCGAAGCCAAGCCAAAGAAGAATGGTTGATAGTGTGAAAAATAATTTTTTTTTTAAAAAGAATGGAAACGTTATGAAACTTGGGGGTGGCCTGCATAGCATTTGCTTTCAAAGCTATTTGCCTGCTGGTGTTTTGTGCATCATTTAGATTTCTCTGTACTTCGCTTGTCTACAATCATTCTCCATTGAGGTAACAGTCTGCTTTTTGGTTCCTCTTACTGCAGTTCATGACTGTCCTCTTTCATACATTAAACTTGGCAAATTTTTCACCCACCAATTCAACCTATCCATATCTGTTGCAGAATGTAAGTAACCTCGTCACAACATATCTTCCCAATCTATCTTTGCTAATGACTTCACATTATTCACTAATCCACCAATTCATTAAATAATAACAATCTAGAGGATCCAAGGTAATTTGGCAAAGTGGAATCAAGTTTTACTTTGCTGATGGACGACAGAGGATGACGAAAAATGCTTTTGCATTCGGATGTGGTCAGTGCTGTACTAGAGAATTTGTGCTCAGACATGCTGCTTTTTATATGTCTTAATGATCTGAATATGAACGGAGAAGGTATGATTCATATCTTTGCAGATGACAACATTGAATTAGCTTTCTTTGGAGTAGAAGGCTGTGGGGTATCTGACCAATTATGCATAAGTGTGAGGGGGAAAGATAGGGTAGATAAACAAATACTTTTCCTGTGAGCGGAGGTGTCTACAATCAAAAGGCATGAGTTTAAAGTAAGGAGCAGGAGATTTAGAAGACATTTCCATCTGAGTTCAAATCTGAGGGCTAAGTATTCTCACAAGGTTTAAGAAATATTTAGATAGCACTTGAAGTGCCACAACCAGAAATTACTAGCAAGTAGAATAAGTATAGATCAATAATGAAGACTGGCATGTACACAATAGGCCAAAGGTCTGTTTCCATAAGACGAAGGAGCAGAAATAGGCTATTCAGCCCATTGAATCTGCCCCATACTCAACTCATTGTTTCTGGGCTACAAATATATTGGTTTGACATTGGTAATACTGTTCAAACCTGAGCAGAAACAAACTGAATTCTGAAAATTGAAAAGTCCATCATTCATACTAATTCAGCTCACATTCTTTACACAATGGATCCATTTAGATAGCTAGCAATAGATAGGAGATGGAGCAGAAAAATGATGCAATGGATTCGAAAGAGAAACAAATAAGAAGGTTTTATAGTAATTTGATTTCAAAAGCAGAATTGGAGTTCAGATTTCTGAAAAGAAATGAGCTTCAAATAAATTACATTTTTACTTTAGTGAGGCTTTTAACTTTTATGCATTTGAATTTAAAAATATTATTACAAAGTTAAAAAAGGTATTTTTGTTTATTATTTTATCATTCTTTCTTGAGTGTCAGGAACACACAAAAAACCTTGGGACAGCTAGCCTAGCGGTTAGCGCAATGCTTGTTACACTGCCAGCGACCGGGACCAGATTCGAATCCTGTTCTGTCTGTGAAGAGTTTGAATGTTCTCTTCGTGTCTGTGTGGGTTTTCCCTGGGGGCTCTGGTTTCTTCGCAGCGTTTGAAAAATACCAGGGGTTGTAGGTTACTTTGGTGTAATTGGCGGCACGGGCTCATGGGCTGAAATGTTACTGTGCTTTATGTCTAAATAAAAAATTTTAAGTCATAGGTCAGTTTCACTTTCACAGCAGGGAAATCATGATGTGGTTTAGTCAGAATCGTTTAAGTTGTTTTGTGGAGGGAAGCTTATTTTAGTGTGCCCATGTAACAATCTGACTTCAGACTAGAGATTGGGTCTTACCACTAAAACCTGAAATACAGTAAAACCCCTGGCGTCCGGAATGTAAGCAACCAGCAACCTCAAGCAATCAGGAGAGAAAAAAAAAAAAAAAAAAAATCAAATAAATAAATAAATAAATAGATAGGTCGATAGATAAATAAATAAATAGATTATTTGAAATTAATAAGAAAATTAAAGATTTAAATTAAAGTTTAAAATTGTAAAAGTAAATGTTCCCTGAAGTAACACATAAACCTTTGGAGAAGATGGGAGCAAATATTCAACCAGCAGAGTTCTTTGGTCATACTTTACTCATAACAGCTTCTTGAATAAAGTTGTGTTTGAACAAAATGGCTTTACCCAGGATGAAGAGGTGGTTGATGCCTCTCGTCATTGGGGTGATTCTCTTAAAGCATCTCTTTATCCCTGCTTAGTAAGAGTCTTTATCTTTACTACTACATTATTAAATGTATTAGTAAGGCTTTATCTGTAAACTCGAAGGAGGGGAGGGTTAATTATGATGTAATTGTTCATCTTTTGGAGGGGCTCTGTGGATGGAACTTGCAGATGATGCAACAGTTAAATGTTTTCAAAGAATGTGACTGAAAATAAAGTAAAATGCTTTAAGGTTTATATATTTGTGAAGTTTGTTCAGTGTATGTACAGTATAGTATATGTAACATTTAAACTGTTTATTGTTAATGTGGGTGTATTTGTTAGACATTGTAAGAGTGAGTCTCAAGCAACCAGAAAACTTGCTTATCTGGCATCTACCAATCCCTGTAGGTGCCAGACACCAGGGGTTTTACTGTACCTTCAAGCTACGTTAACTCAAGCAGATCCAAAAAATGCACACGCATACGCAACTCACCATCAGTTAACAGACAACCTTGGTAGTAAGTTCAGGACCAATATGAGTTCGTAATGTTATGCTTCAATCTGCACTGCTTACAGCTCTTCCCATCTGTGCATTACTTGAAAATCTGAACACACAGCTTTCACACAATCAGAATTTTGATTGCTAAAGCTGCAGGCTTTTCTTCAGATTTAATTTGAGTTTTCAGTTTCATAATTAGAAGCCTTTTAAAGCTCTACCTGAAAAAAGTACCACACCATGCAGCGGGCAGATTCACAGCCATATCATTTTCAATCCAAATACTTTCAACATGTGTAGGTATCATAAATGTCAATACAGAAAATCCACCTTTCAGGAACTTGAATTTATAGAAGTACACGATTATCAAAATAATCAGACCCCAAAATGATTTCAAGAAGTTCGAAAAGTATTGATGTAACCTTGATAGTGTCAATGAACAGAATTCTTTAAAGTTAATTTAACAAAACTGTTGAAATTGAAAGATGAAAACTATCAAATACTGACAAGTTTAAATTCAAAAAGGAAATGCTGGGAATCTGGAGGGAGTTCATTGACATCTGGCAAAGAAGAAGATAAAACATACTTCACTGCTTTTTACATTTAATTTTAAAATTGCATAATAGGAATATAATTTAATCATAATTAAGATTTCATATGGATTCCTATTGTGATGTTAGCTGATCACCATATTAAATACCATCGCCTCTTCTGTATCAGTTCCCCATAGCCCTCAATTCCCTGATCCTTCACAAATGTATCTACTTAAACTTTAAATCTGCCTACGATATCCGTGAAACCCTAAGATGTAATGTTAATGGATTATTATATTACAGACTTTGCAAGATCAGCTCTTCCCACCTCCAGTTTTACATCTTTGGGGATTTACGGACAAGAACATCTAGATTTCTTTGTGCTTTGCTCATTTGCAATCTTTATTCATTCAGTCAACAAAACCAAGGAGCTTATTGTTGACTTCAGGAAGGGAAAACCAGATATGTATGATCCAGTGATCACTGGGGGAATCAGAGGTGGAGAGAGTGAACAAATTTAAGTTTCTGGAATCACTATTTCAGAGGATCTTTCCTGGACCCAGCACACTTATAGCATCCTGAAGAAAGGTTGCCAGTGCCTCTACTTCCTCAGGAGTTTTTGGAGGTTTGGAATGATATCTGAAACCCAGGCAAATTTCTATAGATGAGTGCTGGAAAGTGTGCTGACCGGCTACATCATGATCTGGTATAGGGGAACCAATACTCCTGAGCATAAAGCCCTGCAAAAGGTGGCGGACCCAGTCCAGGAGAGGGCTCATCACCATCGATAACATCTACAGGGAGCGTTGCCGTCAGAGAGCCACAGCAATCTCAAGGATCCACACCACCCAGCACATGCTCTGTTCTGGCTGCAACCATCAGGAAAGAGGTATAGATGCCACAAGACTCGCACCATAGGGTTCAGGAACAGCTGTTACCCTTCTGCCATCAGAGACCTTGACAATAAAGTCAATCAGGGACTCATTTAAGGACTCTTACTTTTGCATTTTTTTATTGTTTTATTTCTCTTTCTGTATTGCACAGTCAATTGTTTACATTTCTTTGTTTGTTTACATGTGTACATTGTGTACAGTATTCTTTGTACTACCATTAAGTGGTAATTCTGTCTCACCCGCAGGAAAAAGAATCTTACAGTTGTATGCGATGTCATGTATGTACTCTGACAATAAATCTGAAATCTGGGTCAGATAATTGTATGTTTTTGGATTCCTCTTATCAAAGTGCATAACCTTATTCAACTCCATTCATGTTTTCGGCAACTCACTTAACTATATCCAATTGTAGAGCCCGTATATACTCAGCGTCTGTCTCTAAAGATGAACATGATAATGGCAGAGTTGTTTCATTTTGTCATCCAGCAAAATCATTAGCCTGAGATTGTTATACAGACCTGATATCTTTCTTCTTTGTTCTCTTTCATGCTTGGAAAAATAATATAACAATGATATTTTACTATGCAGCAAAATGCTTGAAGATGCTTTATGACGGTGTTACTAAATAAATAACAGTCAATCCTTGACAGAGAAGGTAATGTGTGTAGCCAGGTCTATCAATGGCTCTGACCTCCCATCAATTGAAGAGTCCTCTGTGAGGTTCTGCCTTAAGAAGGTAGCCAACATCATAAAGGCCCCCATCACTTTTGTCACAACCTCTTCTCCTTGCTACCTTTGGGTAGAAGATACAGACTATAGATTTGAAGACCAGCACCTCTCGGTTCAAGAACAGTTTCTTTCCGATGCACTTCAGGTTCTTGAACCTTCTTCTGTTACACTAATTAACACTTTGTCTGCCTTACAACAGGCTAAAAATTAAATGTATGTTACTTTTTAATGCATTATTTTGTGACAGTAAAAGGAACTTTGAAATTTGACTAATCATGAACTGCTTCGTCACCACGAAAGAAATGTCTCCACTATTGCACTGCCACTTTATTTTGCACTGTGTATCTTAATATTTATTATCTATTTTATGTATTTATTATGTCCTTTTAATAGAATTTAATGCACACTATTGTATTTGCCTTTTTCATTAAAGCACCTGTTCAGCTGCACAAATAAGAATTTTTGTGTTTACGTACATTATAGCATATATATTACAAAATATTCATTATTGTTATCATATTGGGGCTGACGATCAAAAAATTGGCTAAAGATGTAGGTTTTAAGGAGTGTCCTGATATAGGAAAATTATGGCAGATTTAGGGATGAATTCCAAACTTAACAAATAGGCAGCTGAAGGCAAATCGGACAAAGGTAAAACAATCAATTAAAAATGACCATGAGGCCAAATGCTAATATCTCAGAGGCTTACACATCTCCAAGTGATTTCAAATGTAGATTGGTTAAAACCACAGAGGATTCTGTAAACCAGGGTTGTGATTTAACTGTTCATCTCATCATTTTAGTTTGTAATATCATCTTTGAAAACCTTTTTACAGATATTGACCTAAGCCTTGACAATGGTTTTCCCATTTTGTTTGGGATAAACAACCAACTGAAAAACCTCACAAAGATAAGCGTATACAGAGCCGTTGTCATACCCACACTCCTGTTCGGCTCCGAATCATGGGTCCTCTACCGGCACCACCTACGGCTCCTAGAACGCTTCCACCAGCGTTGTCTCCGCTCCATCCTCAACATCCATTGGAGCGCTCACACCCCTAACGTCGAGGTACTCGAGATGGCAGAGGTCGACAGCATCGAGTCCACGCTGCTGAAGATCCAGCTGCGCTGGATGGGTCACGTCTCCAGAATGGAGGACCATCGCCTTCCCAAGATCGTATTATATGGCGAGCTCTCCACTGGCCACCGTGACAGAGGTGCACCAAAGAAAAGGTACAAGGACTGCCTAAGGAAATCTCTTGGTGCCTGCCACATTGACCACCGCCAGTGGGCTGATAACGCCTCAAACCGTGCATCTTGGCGCCTCACAGTTTGGCGGGCAGCAGCCTCCTTTGAAGAAGACCGCAGAGCCCACCTCACTGACAAAAGGCAAAGGAGGAAAAACCCAACACCCAACCCCAACCAACCAATTTTCCCTTGCAACCGCTGCAATCGTGTCTGCCTGTCCCGCATCGGACTGGTCAGCCACAAACGAGCCTGCAGCTGACGTGGACTTTTTACCCCCTCCATAAATCTTCGTCCGCGAAGCCAAGCCAAAGAAGATCCATCTGGTCTAGATAACCAAGCTAATGGGAGTATCTATGTTTCATTAAAGATGGTAGACTTGGTCCTTGGCTTCCTTAGAAACTCACAAAGCAAGATCCAAGAGATCTTATAAACTTAACCCTTGCCCCTGAGTACAGTGAAAGGGTAAATGTCTTGCCTCTCATCATTGTACCGACTGCAGCTCAACCAGTACATACTCTGGAATATGTGTAACATTGTTCGACACAACCTGGCATTCATATTTTGTATATTACTGGTGGTACCTCTCTTATCTGGTGCTCTGTGGTCCGGCAACTCCCATGGTCTGACACTTTAAACCTGCCACCACTAGTACAAACCCTTAAACCCTGGTCGCGATCACTGTTGCTGTAAAGGTGTTACGCTAAACACTACACTAAACATCCATCCCCACTGTATTATTTCCTGTTTTAATCTTTGTTCCGTCTTTGATATGCTTACATAAGGGGTTCCCTTAGGGGTCAATTTCTGTTTTCCAGCATTTTTTTGTGGCCAGTAATGGCCAGGATCCAATGTCACCAGATTTAAGAGGTATAACCTGTATTACAATATGTTCAATAGATAACATAGTGGAGCAACTGATGACCTGCTGACTCACAGCCCCTGTGACTCAGGTTTAATATTGACCTCCAGTGCTCTCTGTTCTTAGATTTCATGCGATCGTATGGGCTTCCTCCAGGTCCCCTGGTCTCCTCCAAAATTCTAAGGATGCCAATTGGTCATAATAAATTATTTCTATAGGAATGAATGAGTGTAAATGGGAAATAATAGGTTATGGGGAATATTGTTGAGGCGATGGGATTGCTCTATAAAGGGTCTTAGATTTGATGAGCTGGATTGCCCTGATAACAAATAATTGCAAGAACTTTGATATTTTTTCTTTGATCTTTTTTAAACTAGGTCAAAAGACAAGATGGTCATCGCATTGAAAGGAAATGTTTAAGGATGCAATCAAGACTATGAAAATTAATTTCATTGAGGGTTCTTCCTGCTTGGAGGTTGGTCTAGTTTAAGATTCCTATTATTGAGCAATCATACACACAACTGGTGTAAAACATTAAAACAAAATGTTGTAAAACAAAATGTAAAATGGAACTATAAAACAAAGTAGTAACTTTTAATATTTTGTCATTATTTTCACAAATAAAGCAACTTTTTTGGTAAATATTCTTTTTTTTAATGTCTTTTCTTTTTCAATATTTTTATTGGATTTTACAGAAATCTTTGCCTTGGCTTTGCGGACAAAGATTTATGGAAGGGTAATGTCCACGTCAGCTACAGGCTCGTTTGTGGCTGACAAGTCCGATGCGGGACAGGCAGACACGGTTGCAGCGTTTGCAAGGAAAAATTGGTTGGTTGGGGTTGGGTGTTGGGTCTTTCCTCCTTTGTCTTTTGTCAGTGAGGTGGGCTCTGCGGTCTTCTTCAAAGGAGGTTGCTGCCCGCCAAACTGTGAGGCGCCAAGATGCACGGTTTGAGGCAATATCAGCCCACTGGCGGTGGTCAATGTGGCAGGCACCAAGAGATTTCTTTAGGCAGTCCTTGTACCTCTTCTTTGGTGCACCTCTGTCATGGTGGCCAGTGGAGAGCTCACCATATAACACGATCTTTGGAAGGCGATCGTCCTCCATTCTGGAGACGTGACCTACCCAGCACAGTTGGATCTTCAGCAGTGTGGATTTGATGCTGTCGGCCTCTGCCATCTCGAGTACTTCGATGTTAGGGATGAAGTCGCTCTAATGAATGTTGAGGATGGAGCGGAGTAAAAGCCATTAATCAAAGGTAATATATAAAAAGGAATATACAGAAAAAAAATTATATAAAAAAACTATTACATATAAACTCAATATCATAACAGTCAAATAGAAAAGAAGTAGCAAACACTTAAACAATTACAACATAAGGCTAATTGAAAAATATTTTAAAAAATAACTATTATATTATATTATAAATTTGAATCCCTTCCCTTCTGAAGTTATCTGGTTAAGAACATATAATTTCACTGCCATTAAAAAAAACCACAAACTCACAAAGAAAGACCTCATAAATTGTGAAAATAATCGAGAAAAGGGCCCCATAAACTTAGAAAATTTAAATTCGTTACAGTAGAAGACCATCTGATTTTTCTTCCAAGGTTAGGCATGCCATTGAGTATAAGCAGGAGGGACAATATCTTTCCATCTCATCAGTATTGAATGTCTAGCAATATGGGAGGGAAAAGAGACTACATGGGATTGAATCTCTGTGGTTAAATTCAAATCAGTTGTCTTTGTTGATCCAAAAAAGGACAATTATAGGATTAGGTATCAGATTTACATTGATAACTGAAGATAAGGTATGAAAGATACCTTGCCAAAAAATAGAAAGAGGAAAAGGACCAAAACATATATTACTAAGTACCTTCTTCAGTCTTACACCTGTCACATTTCAAGGAAAAGTTAGGGTAAAATTCAGCCAATTGAACTTTAGAGCACAATATTCTATCTTAAATTATAAAAGTGAATGTTGAGCACACAAAGAAGATGAATTTACCAATTTTAAAATAGAATCCCATGTAAAATTCAGCCAATTGAACTTCAGAGCATAATATTCTATCTTAAATTATAAAAGTGAATGTTGAGCACACAAAGAAGATGAATTTACCAATTTTAAAATAGAATCCCATGTAGTATCTGAAAATGAAAGTGAAAATCTTGCTCCCATAATTTTTTAATCTTATTTAGGGAATTATCCCTTGACTTTAATAATAAATCATATATAGATGATATAAATGTTTTTAAAATTTGGTTTTAAAACATAGATTATCCCTATTGTATTTATAACAATGTCTTGAGGAAGTCTCAATACTACAGAGTTCAAAAAACTCCTAATTTGTAGGTAATTTGTAGGAAATTTGGTTAGGAGAAAAAGGGAGGTGTACAAGAGGTATAAAGAGCAGGGAGCTGAGAGTTTGAAGGAGGTCTACAAGGAGTGTAGAAGGAATCTTAAGAAA
Source organism: Narcine bancroftii (assembly GCF_036971445.1). Taxonomy (NCBI): domain Eukaryota; kingdom Metazoa; phylum Chordata; class Chondrichthyes; order Torpediniformes; family Narcinidae; genus Narcine; species Narcine bancroftii. Next base: position 241,413,991 of record NC_091473.1, read on the forward strand.
GAAATTAGAAAGGCCAAAAAAAGGGATGAAGAGGCTTTGGCAGACAGAGTAAAAATAAATCCAAAGGGTTTCTATAGGTACATTAAAAGTAAAAGATTAGTGAGGGATAAAATTGGACCCCTTGTAGATAGCGAGGGTAGGCTGAGTGAGAAGTCACAGGAAATGGGGGAAATTTTGAATGATTTCTTTGCCTCGGTATTCACTAGGGAAAAAAATATTGAACCAGTTGAAGTAAAGAAAAATAGTGGGGAGGTCATGAAGCATATAAGGATAACCGAGGAGGTAGTGATGGCTGTGTTGAAAAAGATAAAAGTGGATAAATCTCCGGGACCGGACAAAATATTCCCAAGGACACTCAGGGAGGCTTGTGGACAGATAGTGGGGCCATTAACAGAGATATTTAGGATGTCACTGGTCACGGGGGTAGTGCCAAAGGATTGGAGGGTGGCGCATGTGCCTCCGCTGTTTAAGAAAGGGTCTAAATGTAAACCTGGGAATTATATGCCCGTGAGTCTGACGTCTGTGGTGGGTAAGTTGATGGAAAGTGTTCTGAGGGATGGTATTTACAAATATTTGGAGGTACAGGGATTGCTAGGGAGTAATCAGCATGGTTTTGTCAGGGGTAGATCATGCTTGACAAACCTGATTGAGTTTTTCGAGGGGGTTACAAAAAAGGTTGATGAAGGGAAAGCTGTGGATGTTGTCTATTTAGACTTTAGTAAAGCTTTTGACAAAGTTCCCCACAGGAGGTTAGGAAAAAAGGTGGAGGCATTAGGTATAAATAAGGAGGTAGTGCAATGGATTCAGCAATGATTGGATGGGAGGTGTCAGAGAGTAGTGGTGGAAAATTGTTTGTCCAATTGGAGGCCGGTGACTAGTGGAGTTCCTCAGGGATTGGTCCTCGATCCACTATTGTTTGTTATATATATTAACGATCTGGAAGTAGGGGTGGAGAATTGGAAAAGCAAGTTTGCGGATGATACAAAGATTGGGGGTGTAGTGGACAGTGAGGAAGATTACTGTAGATTAAAAGGTGATTTAGGAAGGCTGGAGGTGTGGGCTGAGAAATGGCTGATGGAATTTAATACAGATAAGTGTGAGGTGTTACATTTTGGAAAGGCAAATCTAAATAGGTCATATGCATTAAATGGTAGGCTATTGAGATGTGCAGAGCAACAAAGGGATTTAGGAGTGATGGTAAATAGTACCCTCAAGGCTGATACTCAGGTAGATGGTGTGGTGAAGAAGGCCTTTGGAATGTTGGCCTTCATAAATCGGAGTATTGAATTCAAGAGTAGGGAGGTTATATGAAATTGTACAAGGCATTGGTGAGGCCAAATTTGGAGTACTGTGTACAGTTTTGGTCACCAAATTATAGGAAAGATATAAACAAAATAGAGAGAGTGCAGAGAAGGTTCACAAGAATGTTGACAGGATTTCAAGATTTGAGTTACAGGGAAAGGTTGTGCAGACTAGGGCTTTTTTCTCTGGAGCGTAGAAGATTGAGGGCGGACTTGATAGAGGTGTTTAAGATTTTAAAAGGGACAGACAGAGTAAATGTGCATAGGCTTTTTCAATTAAGAGTGGGGGAGATTCAAACTAGAGGGCATGGTTTAAGATTGAAGGGGGAAAATTATAAAGGGAACATGAGGGGAAATTTCTTTACGCAAAGGGTGGTGGGGATGTGGAATGAGCTTCCGGCAGACGTGGTCGAGGTGGGATCATTTGTTACATTTAAGGAAAGACTGGATCGTTACATGGAGAGGAGAGGACTGGAGGGGTATGGACCGGGTGCTGGTCAGTGGGACTAGGAGGGTGGGGATTTGTTATGGCATGGACTAGTAGGGCCGAACTGGCCTGTTCTGTGCTGTAAGTGGTTATATGGTTATATGGTATCTAAATAAATGATGTTTGAGAAGTTTAAATTGAAAAAGATAGCTGTTTGAATGAAGCTATATTATTATAAATAAATATATCTTGACAATATTGGATACCCAACTTAAGCAATTCATGAAAAGTAGAATCTTGGAGAGCAGGTGAAAAAAAGAATAAAGTAATATAGGGCTAGTAAGTGTGATGAATGTGTTATGATTAATCTTTAGTTTAATTTTAAACTATATTTTATATTTGTATCCCTTAGTAAGGTTATTTTGTGGGATTGGTTCCAGAGGCACAAAGAGTATAAAACAGTTTTTTTTTTAAACAGAGAGAGAGATTCTTTGAATATGACAGCTGACATCATCTCAGAGACAGAAATCTGCTGTAACTACAGTTGAAGCAGAGAGATGAAAAGATTTTATGATGGTTCTTGAGAAGAGAATAAGGAACAGTTTAGTCAAGAAGCCATTTTGGTGGTTAATTACGGACAGCTCAAAAGCAACGCTCTTGGAAGCGATAAACATCAAACAAAGACAATTACTTTGATTTTAAGTTTTGGAAGACAAAAGATTAAATTAGCATGAAGATATTAAAAGGTTCAGAGAAACTTTAAACGCTGTTATGATGTCATACCATGTGACTTGAGAGATTTGCAAGAAATATATTAATGAAATCAGAGACAAAGGGGGCCAGTTGAAGAGAAAGCTATCATGAATGAACAGGATTGAAAAAGCAGCCACCAATTTTTAACATCTGACATCTACTGCATGTTAGAAATCTGCCGACCATCAAAATCTAACATGACAGAATATTTAGAAATCAACGCAGTTGCAATATTTTCTTTTTATTTAATCAAATTGTTTGTGATTCTTCAAGACTTATAAATCTAAGGGTTAATAAGAATGGGCCAGCAGCTGAAGCTTTCCTCTTGTTCACACCTAGCAATGTCTTTCGGTAATATTTATTCCATTTTTTAAAATTAATTTTTCCTTCGGATTCTGAAGGTTCACAAAGGAACAAGTAAACTTCAGCAATAACCCCAATAGCGTTCTCCTCCTTCCCTTCAGAAATTGCTACAATCCTAATGTTTCATTTCTCTGTTCCCTTGACCCTCTTCATGACAGTGTTTCATTTCTCTGCTTCCAAAACTAAAAGTTATATTCTCCATAGGTGATACAACTTTTCACCTCTAAACCTTAGATTTGAAACATTCATCAAAGATTCTTTGAAAGATTGAAGCAAAATCCTATTGCTTGACACTTTCAAAAGCAAAAATACAATTCTTTAACATTGTGGTAAATGTTGATCTATTTTTAGTTGTTTTGCTTTGTGCTGAATGGCATGCAAAGGAAAGCAAAGAACACTTGACTGGCATTCATTGTGCTGAGAATTGGAGTGCTGCTATCACATCTCACACAATAACAAACTCCCAGCTGGTGTTAAAGGTCAGGCAAATTAAAAGTAGCCTAAAAAGAGTTCAGATAATAAAAGGTCAACAAGGCTACCAATGAAAATAATACTAAATAGTGTTCTACCAGCATTTAATGCAGTGGTTCTCAACCTTTTTCTTTCCTCTCACATAGCACTTTTAATCATCCCATGCCATCGGTGCTCTGTGATTAGTAAAGGGTTGCTTGAAGTGGTATGAGGGTGGGAAGGGAAGGTTGAGAATCACTGCTCTAGACCCAATCTTTACTGAAATATTTTGCTTGAGAAAAAATGTAATTGCTTCATTTCCTTTGGAGTTATAAAACCGTGCACATAACAAGTCAATGAGGTACAATTAAAACAGTGATTTTCAACCTTTTTCTTTCCACCCACATACCACCTTAAGTAATCCCTTACTAATTACAGAGCACCTATAGCATAGGGAATACTTAAAGTGGTATGTGAGTGGAAAGAAAAAGGTTGAGAACCACCAAAATAGTACAGAGAGCTGAACCTTCTTTCAGGGAGCTTCAATTATAAAATATATCTTGTTTGGAATACAAGTCTATCATCCCATTTTCAACCTGGTTGAACGTGAGTTCTCGCAAGAACTAAGTTCCTCATACAAGTTTTCCTGCATTTTTTTATTTTGTTGAAAATTTTCACGTTAAAGAGGCTTTCTAAATGGGAAGAACATTTAGATATTTAAGAGCAGAAATTGGTACCATGTATACACATGTCATAGCTGAGTTTTGGGGACCAAATTTTTAGTTCAAATTTGCTGGGGAGGGGGGGGAGGGGTTGACTTTTTCACGGATACTACTTTTGACTGCAGTAAAAGCACTAAACATCATAGTCCCACATACAAATCTACATCCTAAACTTGCCTGCTTTACCAACACTACTCCTTGCATTGAAATAGATATACAAGATCATTCTATCATGTACAAACCTTTGCTTTGTCTTTACATGCAGTCTTCAAATAACTCTTACTATTCTCCACCTCACTATCTACTCTATCACTCCGGTTCCTCTCTCCCTGCAAATCTCGATACCACCCTCAGGAGCAGCATGAGGATGTTAGTCCCCCTCCAGTTCAGGTGCAAACCATCCCATCAGAACAGGTCTCACCTTCCCTGAAACAAAGCCCAATTATTCAGAAACATGAAGTCCTCCCTCTTTAGCTGCATGATCTTCCTTTGTCTAGCCTCTCTAGCTTGTGGCTCAGGTAGCACGGCCTGTTTCCGCTCCATAAATGGTTATAAGTACCTGTGTCGTTCAAGGCGTCAGGAGCTCAGATGGGCAGGCGGCCGAGGATCTGCAGTTGACGTGTCAGGACATCAGATGGGTGGGCGGTCAGGGCAAGAATGGGGGGGTGGGAAAAGAGTTACATTTACACGGGATAGACAGGAAATACAATATTTTTGATTTTTGGGCCAAAAAAGGGACTTTTACACAGGATCGGAGATTATACAAGTATTCGGACTTTTAAATCCTCACTACAATTCTATTGGATCATGTCTCATTGCTACTTTCTGCGATGCAGCCTGATCTGCTGAGTATTTACAGAATTTTCTTTCCTCATTCCTGTTTCATACCCTTTTTATTAAGTCACTTAACAGGAAAATCAAGCAGGATGTATTGCAGTGCACTGTCATTTTTATACCCCTGCAAAAACTGAATGTCAGTACCATATGATTCATATTTCTTCAATAGGAAAGCTGTCATGGCCTACATTTCATTGATAGCATTTATTGTCAACATGCAATTACCCCCAAGGCATTTCAAGAAATAGTGAAAATATTGGTGGGTTTGGAGTCTCACAGAGATCAGATCGGTCAGGGGGCAGATGTCCTTCATGACAGGATTCAATTAACATTAATAAAGTAGTTACAAGGTTGCTATGGCCGAAATATTTTTTTAAATTCCAGTTTTTATTTGGAATTTAAATTCCCCAGTTGTTCTGATGCATTGTGAACTCTTACCCCTGGTTTGTCTTGAATAATCTAAACACAATCTGCCAGAGGAAATCAGTGGGTAATACAGCATCACTGGGAGAAAAAGAATGGTCAATGTTTTGATCTGTACCCTATATTGTGACTGAGAACTCAAGTCATTCAACACGGACACAGTAAGGCCCATCATGTCCATTCTCACCTTTATGCCCATCTACATTAATATTTTTGCCCACATGAAGATTATAGCCCTCATATCTTGCCTGTTTAAGGGTCTATCTCAGTACTTCTTAAACATTGTAATTGGATCTGATTCCACTACCTTCTTCAGACATAACGTTCCAAATCAACATCACTCTGTATAAAAATTGTACCCCGCCCCCACCCCACACCTCCTGTAAAACCCATTCTTCTCATCAGGATGCCATCTCCCAGTTTCTCCACCTCTGTTGCATCTGCTTTCAAAATGAGGCCCATTCTGGGACATTTGAAATGTCTTCATTTTTCAAGCAATTGAGCTTCCCCATTATTGTGGTGAATAGAGCCATCTCCCACATTCCCTTCCTTTCTCAGAGTTCTGCTCTGAAATCTTCTCCATCCAAACAGAACAGGGATAGGGTTTCCCTGGTCCTCATGTTTTCACCCCACCAGCCTCAGCCTTCAGCACATCATCCTCTGTCATTTCTGTCATCTGCATCTAGACTCCTCCCTCACCAGAATCCAGAGACCAAAGCACCCCTGCCAGGTGGGGCAATGATTCACGAACACCTCTTAACCTCATCTGCTGCATTAGATGCTCCTGATGCACCCTCCTCTAAATTGATGACACCAAGTGCAGGTTTGGGGACTGTTCGCAGAACATCTATGCTCTGTCCACTATGTCCATCCTGAGCACCCATTTCAACCCCCATTCCCTACCCTGACCTGTCTGACCTTCTCCATTCCCAACATAAACTAAAGAAAGAAAACCTCATATTCCGCTTGGGCAGTCTACAGACAAATGAGATGAATGTAGAATTTTCTAATTTAGATAATGAGTTCCCTCTCTCTTCACCCCATTTTCCTTCCCCTCTCCTTTCCCCTTTCTCACCTATCCCCTCCTAATGCCCTCCCACCTTTCTCTTCGGTTCTATTCCCTTCTACCCTCTCACCACCCCCCACCCAACCCCCACCCTTAATCTCTTGACACCACCATTTCACTTTCTCTTCTTATCAGATCCCAGCATTGGCAGCCTTTGTCTTCTCATCATCCACTCCATCCTGCCTGACCCATTTGTTTTTCTTACCTCTCTCTCAGCATCAGGATCAGGTTTATTGCCATGAACATGTGTCAAGAAATTTGTTGTTTTGCACAGGAGTACAGGTGCAAAATTGCTATAAATTACTATTTTGTAAGCACAATATTTAAAAATAATTAGTCCAAAAAGAGAAAAACAGGTGAGGCAGTGTCTATTGGTTTTATTGTCCATTCAAAAATCTGAAGGCAGAGGGGAAGGTGCTGTTTTTGTAACATTAGGTGTGCATCTTCAGGCTCCTGTACCTCCTTCCTGATGGTAGCAATGAGAAAAAGTCATGGCCTGAGTGGTGAGGGCTCTTGATGATAGACCTGCTTTCTTGAGGCACTACCTTTTTAAAAATGTCCATAATGGAATGAAGACTATTGCCCGTGACAGTGCTGGCCAAGTTTACAACCTTTTGAAGACTTTATCTGCCCTGTGCATTGGCACCTCCATACTTGACATTGATGCAACCTGTCAGAATGCTCTCCAAGGTACACCAGCAGAAATTTGCAAGTCTTTGGGGACATAACAAATCTCCTCAAATACCTTTCTTCATGATGGCATTGATATGATGGCCCCATGAGAGATCTTCAGATCTTCAGATGGCCCTTTGCCTGTCATCTGCCAATCCTCTCTGTCACTCATGCTTCACTTTTCCCTGGTCCATCCATCCCATTTGGGCCCCATCCTGCTCCTCCCACCCTGTCTTCTGCACTGGTTTCTCTACTCAGCATTCCCAGTCTTGGTGAAGGATTCCAGCTCAAAACATCGACCATTCTTTTTCTCCCACTAATGCTGCTCAACTCGCCAAGCTCCTCCAGCTGATAGTGTATAGCTTCAACAATGCCTTCTTGTTATTGATATCTCTACCACAGAAAAAAAGTTTTTGACTATCTGTCCTGACTGTGGTGAAGAAGGCATATGGCATGCTTGCTTTCATTCGTTGTTTATGGTCAAATTTTAGATCATTTGCCCAAGTAACTATTTAGAATCAAAATCAGAATTTATTGTATTGAACAAATCACAAAATTTGTTGTTTTGTGGCAGTATCACAGTACAAACATTCATATAAACCACCTCACAAAAATAAATAAAAATAATGCACAAAAAGTAAAAGGAAGGCAGCGTCTTTGGTTCATTGGTCATTCAGGAATCTGATGGCAGCGGGGTAGAAGTTCATGCCATTGAGTGTTCATCTTCAGTCCTCTGTATATTCTTCTGATGGCAGCAGTATGAAGAGGACATGGCCTGGGTGGTGGGGGTCCTTGAGGACAGAGGCTGCTTTCTTAAGACACTGCCTCTTCTCGATGTCCTCATTACAGTGAAGCCCGGTGCCCTTGATGTCACAAGTCAAGTTAAAAACATTCTGGAGTTTTTCTCTTGTCCTGAGCATTGGCATCTCCATACCAGACAGTGATGCAACCAGCCTGTAGAAGTTTTTTGAGAGTCTTCAGTAACATACCAATTCTCCTTAAACAACTCACAGAGTACAGCGGCTGGCGAGCTTCCTTCATGTATTCTATTCCTTCTCTTTGGCTTGGCTTCGCAGATGAAGATTTATGGAGGGGTATGTCCACTTCTGCTGCAGGCTCGTTGGTGACTGACAAGTCCGATGCACGACAGTCAGGCACAGTTGAAGCGGTTGCAAGGGAAAATTGGTGGGTTGGGGTTGGGTGTTGGGTTTTTCCTCCTTTGTCTTTTGTCAGTCAGGTGGGCTCTGCAGTCTTCTTCAAAGGAGGTTGACGCCCGCCGAACTGTGAGGCGCCAAGATGCACGGTTGGAGGCGAGATCAGCCCACTGGCGGTGGTCAATGTGGCAGGCACCAAGAGATTTCTTTTAGCAGTCCTTGTACCTCTTCTTTGGTGCACCTCTGTCTCAGTGGCCAGTGGAGAGCTCGCCATAGAACACGATCTTGGGAAGGCGATGGTCCTCCATTCTGGAGACGTGACCCACCCAGCGCAGCTGGATCTTCAGCAGCATGGACTCGATGCTGTCGACCTCTGCCATCTCGAGTACTTCGACGTTAGGGATGAAAGTGCTCCAATGGATGTTGAGGATGGAGCGGAGACAACGCTGGTGGAAGCGTTCTAGGAGCCGTAGGTGATGCCGGTAGAGGACCCATGATTCGGAGCCGAACAGGAGTGTGGGTATGACAACGGCTCTGTATACGCTTATCTTTGTGAGGTTTTTCAGTTGGTTGTTTTTCCAGACACTTTTGTGTAGTCTTCCAAAGGCGCTATTTGCCTTGGCAAGTCTGTTGTCTATCTCTTTGTCGATCCTTGCATCAGATGAAATGGTGCAGCCGAGGTAGGTAAACTGGTTGACCGTTTTGAGTTCAGTGTGCCCGATGGAGATGTGGTGGTGGGGGGGGGGGGGGGGGGCTGATGGAGGACCTCAGTTTTCTTCAGGCTGACTTCCAGGCCAAACATTTTGGCAGTTTCCGCAAAACAGGAATATTACTTTGATTAATAACACAATGAAATTATCAAGGAAAGTATGTAATTCACAAACAGGATTTTTGAACATTTTTAAAGCATAGTCATAACAATTTGTTTTAAAGTGTTCTGGAGTGATCCAACATTGTTATCACCCAAATTATATGGCACCATTGAACCTACGGTAACTTTTATTCAATTAGTGGACAAGTCACAAAGACTCAGTGTTTGTACAATTTTTAAAAGTAATTTCGAGGACTGTCGTAATTTGGAATGTTTTATGCAATCTAAAAATCATTTTTCAGGTCATATTTAAATATTTTGGTTTTCTATTTTATTTACAGTATTTAAAATGTACAGGATTGGTAAAGATTGCCCTCTGCTGAAGTTATATTGTCACAACAACTACATCAGGAATTGCTCATAACACAATGCCTTGTAATTCAATTGCACAGTATCTGGAGTGTTTTGCACCATTTCTAATATTCAGTTGGGTGTTTACTGTCTTGGTTTATCTCTGCATCCAGATCCTCTTTCCAAGGTCGGGACGCACAGATAAGGTAACTCCTCAACCCTTTGTGAAACATTGACGATTTATTCTCTTGCATAGATGCTGCCTGACCCGCTGAGTTTCTCCAGCATTTTGCGTGTTGCTCCAGTTTTCAAGCATCTGCAGTCTCTCTTGTTTAAGTACAGGCTTGTTTGTTTTTTTTTTAAATTGCATCAACATAGAGATTGAAGCAAACTTTTGAAATGTCCTCTTTCTTGACAATGAAAAAGATTTTTATTTGCGCTTCATGCGCTTCTCTCAGTCGTGCTCCCCTAGTCATAACAGGGATAGAGTTCCCTTGGATTTCATTGCTCACCCCACCAGCCTTTGCATTCAATACATGATTCTGTGACATGCCAACTACCAATGTGATCACGCGAATACTAACATCTTCTCCTCCCCAACCCTTTCTGCCTTTCACAGGGAGCCCTCTATGTGAATCTCCCTGGTGTGCTCTTCCCTCCCCATCCATCATTCCAGCTGTTTCTTGGACATCATATGCTGTAACTGCAGAAGGTGTAGGACTTGTTACTTTACAATTCCAATCAGAGATAAATACATTCTTTCCAGGTGAGGAAAGATCTTCACCTGTACCTCCTCCAATCTTGCCCACTGCATTCAACGATCTCGATGAGGCCTCCTCTTCAGCGATGAGACCAAATATAGATCGGACAACCACTCTGTCAAGTGCCAGCTAGAACTCATGGTTGCCAACCATTTTAGTTCCTCTTCTCATTCCCTGCCTGCCTCACCTCTACCACCTTCATCTGCTCTGTATCTTATTACTTCTTGGACCCTCCCTGAACTTCTCACAACCCTTTTCCATATTAGTCTCAGAAAAGGGTCTCAGCGCAAGATCTTGACTGATCATTTCTAACCACATATCCTGCCTGACTCATTGAACCCCTCTAGATTCTCAGTGTTTGTTCATATTTCTCTGTGTTGGATTATTTCATTCTTTTATTAATTTTATGAAGTTAAAAATATACTTTGGTAAAATTAATTCCTTGTGGTAAAATTATTTTGGGACTTTTTTTTTAAACCTAGCATCTTGTGATTTCCAAAAATGTATTGCAAAAAGTATAAAATTAGCAGACAAACCTGGACAGAAAGGTAAATTCAGCAAAGAAAACAAATGAGGCATTGCCTCCTTGAAACTTAGTTAAATTGCTAAAGTAGCCCAGTAGTTACGTTACCAGACTAGCAATTTAGAGTTCTTGTTTAATATTCTTGTGAAGCACTGTTGAAAGTTGGGAATTTGAAATCAGTAATCTAAAATTGAAAAGCTCTTTTCAGTAAAAAAGACATTTACGCTGGTTCACAATTGTCCTTTGGAGAAGGAAGCCTTTATCCTTCAATGGAAAGAAAGGAACGGATATGTCAGACAGCTCCATGAGCCTGTTTGTCTTTTTGATTTTTCTTTGGCTTGGCTTCGCGGACGAAGATTTATGGAGGGGTAAGTGTCCACGTCAGCTGCAGGCTCGTTTGTGGCTGACAAGTCCGATGCGGGACAGGCAGACACCAAGGGAAAATTGGTGGGTTGGGGTTGGGTGTTGGGTTTTTCCTCCTTTGTCTTTTGTCAGTGAGGTGGGCTCTGCGGTCTTCTTCAAAGGAGGTTGCTGCCCGCCGAACTGTGAGGCGCCAAGATGCACGGTTTGAGGCGATATCAGCCCATTGGCGGTGGTCAATGTGGCAGGCACCAAGAGATTTCTTTAGGCAGTCCTTGTACCTCTTCTTTGGTGCACCTCTGTCACGGTGGACAGTGGAGAGCTCGCCATATAACACGATCTTGGGAAGGCGATGGTCCTCCATTCTGGAGACGTGACCCACCCAGCGCAGCTGGATCTTTAGCAGCGTGGACTCGATGCTGTCGGCCTCTGCCATCTCGAGTACTTCGATGTTAGGGATGAAGTCGCTCCAATGAATGTTGAGAATGGAGCGGAGACAACACTGGTGGAAGCGTTCTAGGAGCCGTAAGTGATGCCGGTAGAGGACCCATGATTCGGAGCCGAACAGGAGTGTGGGTATGACAATGACTCTGTATACGCTTATCTTTGTGAGCACAGCTGATTGGTACGCCAAATCCATTTACCTGTCTTAGCCTCACATTCCTCCCTTATCTTTTTTTTCCAGAAAAAAACCTATAACCTATAAAAATATTAATTTAAAATGCCCTTTTTTTTGAAATTACGTTTTCCACCCTTCTTTAGAATAAACATTTTCCATGTACTAGTGAATGCCCTGGGGGTCACAAGATAACAAGATAAAGGAGCAGAAATGGGGCATTCGGCCAGTCAATTCTGCTCAACTGAACACGGGGTCTGACTACGTTCCCTTGCTTTATATTCTCACAGGATCATACCCGTACAACACGAGCACTGCATGTCTAACACAATTTGCCTGCATTAGGAACATATCCCCCTACATCTTTCTTATTAAGTATCTGTCAAAATGCCTCTTAACAGAGTAATTGTATACCACCTCCTCTGGCAGCACATTTCAGAATCAAATGACTTCCTGTGTTTAAAACCTATCTCTCAGATCCTCTTTAAAACACTTTCCACTCACCTTAAATCAAATCAATGAAATCCCTTTATTGATTTATTGAATCCTTTCAAGGTGTTGTCAACCTCAAACACATCACACCTTACTCCTTAGCTCAACCCTTCAGGGGAGCCCTCAATTGCAAGCCTACCCCCTTGAATTTCCTCGGTGTTCCTTGGTGTGCATATAATGGATGACAGTCTGGACCCACAACACCTCCTCATTAGTCAGTAAGGCGCATCAGCACCAACACCTCCTAAAAGCAGGCTGAATGAGGGCAAGGCTACCAGCTCCCACCTTGACAACATTTTACAGGAGCACAAATGAGAGGGTCCTGTCCGGAAGCATCATTGTGTAGTATGGTAGCAGCAAAGCATAGGAGGTCAATACAGAGGATCATCAAAATGGCCAAGAACATCACTGGGTTCTCCCTTTTGTCTATTGACAACATTTGCTGGGAGCATTTCTTAAAGGGGCTCAGAGAATTAGAGAGGACCCTTACCATTCTGCACACAGTATCTTTGACCCACTGGGAAATAGCTTCTTCCCACAGGGTGCAAAATTGATGAATAGTATCCTGAACCAAGTAAATTATCCCAAAATACTTGTATGTATGTATTTTTAAAATTATATTTTTATGTGTGTGTGTGTGTGTGTGTGTGTGTGTGTGTGTGTGTGTGTGTGTGTGTGTGTGTGTGTGTGTGTGTGTGTGAATAAACCGTGGGAAAATAAATAAATAAATATTGCTGAGTGCGTTTTAGAGTCTCGGATGATTTGTGTGAGCAGTTCTTTGGTTATCTCTCTGCCTGTGGGAAGAAGCTGTTCCTCAGCCTGGTGGTGCTGGCTCTGATCCTCCTGTATCTCTTTTCCAATGGGAGTAGTTGAAAGATGCTGTATGTGGGGTAATAGGGGTCCTCAACAATTTTGCTCACTGTCCTCAGACAATGATCCTGGAAGATCACGTTGATGGGTAGGAGGGCAGGGGGAGGACGTTTCCAGTGATCCTCTCTGCCACTCTTATGGTCCTGCGGCTTGACCTCCAATCCAATTTACCATACCACGCTGTGATGTAGCCAGCCAGGATGTTCTCAAGAGAACTCTTGTAGAAGGTTAACATGATGGTGGCCGGTAGCCTTGTCCGCTTCAGTCTGCTCAGAAGAGCACTTGCTGTAACGCCTATCGGACAAGGGAGCAGATGGGGTGTCCACAATTGGCCGCTTGTTAAGTGGCCCAAGGAAATAAAAAAAGTGTCAGAAATTGGATGAGCAGATTCTGGACTGGTTCGGTGGCATCTGGAGAGAAACACAATTAATGTTTCAGGTAAATGTTTGCGCTGTGATACTGCTGCAAAACAATGAATTTTATGACAATAAATTCTGATTTAAACCACTCAAACCAACTAGTCCATAGGCAGAATGCTATCTACAATTTTGTCGATGGCACCACAGTTGTCAACAGAATCACAAAAGGTAATGAGGAAGCTTCCAGAAGGGAAAGAGATCAGCTCGTTGAGTGGTGTCACACCAGTAATCTTGCACCCAACGTTAGTAAAATCAAGGAGATGAATGAGGAATTCAGGAGGAAGTCAGCAGAATATGAATCAGTCCTCATCAGAGAAACATAGAAAATAGGTGTAGGAGTAGGCCATTTGGCCCTTCAAGCCTACACCACCATTCATTATGATCATGGCTGATCAGTATCTGGTTCCTGCCTTCTCCCCATACCCCCTAATGTCCTTGGTCACAGGGCCAAATCTAACCTATGCTTAAATATTGACAGGGAACCAGCCTCAACTACTTCCTGTGGCAAAGAATTCCACACATTTACTATTCTCTGAGAGAAGAAATTTTTCCTTTTCTCAGTCCTAAAAAACTTCCCCCTTATTCTTAAACTATGGCCCCTGGTTCTGGTTTTTCCCAGCATTGGAAACAACCTTCCTGCATCTAGTCTGTCTAAACCCTTAAGAATTTTATGTTTCTATAAGACCCCCCTGCCAATCTTCTAAATTCCAGAGAATACAAGCCTAGTCTATCCAACCTTTCTTCATATGCGAGTCCCTCCATCCCCAGTATCAGCCCAGTGAACCTTCTCTGCACCCCCTTCAAGGCAAGGATATCCTTCCTCAGATAAGGTGACCAAAACTGCAGGCAGTACTCTACGTGTGGTCTCACCAAGGCCCTGTCCAGCTGCAGCAGGATCTCCCTACTCCTGGACTCAAATCCTCATTGAGGGCTCAATACTGGAGAGGGTTAAGAACTTCAAATTCCTGGGTGTCAACATCTCCGAAGATTTGTCCTGGAACCTCCATGTTGATGCAATCATGAAGAAGGCTCGCCAGCAGATATACTTTGTGAGGTGTTTGAGGAGATTAAGTATGTCACCGAAGACTCTTGAAAACTTCTACAGGTGTACAGTGGAGAGCTTTCTGGCTGGTTGCATCACTGTCTGTTACGGAGGTGCCATCGCTCAGGACAAGAAAAATCTCCAGACAGATGTCAATTCGGCCTGCAACATCACGGGTACCAGTCTTCACTGCATCGAGGATATCTCCAAGAGGCGGTGTCTTTAAAAAGCAGCCCTCCATCCTCGCTACCCAGGCCGCACCCTCTTCACTCTGCTACCATGGGAAAAAAGGTACAGGTGCCTGAAGATGAGCACTCAGCGACACAAGGACAGCTTCTTCACCTCCGCCATCAGATTCCTGAATGGACAATGAACCAAAGACGATGCCTTACTTTGACTTTCGTGCACTTTTTTTGGTAAGATGTTGTTTGCTGGAAAACCATAAATTTCGTGACTTGTTCCTGACAATAAACATTCTGATTCTCTCTAGTTTCAGGTGATCTTGCATCAACACCAAGTTTGAACAAGACGTAATTTATATTCTGTGAGGTGATAGCACCTCTCATCCTATTATTAGCGGCTGCTCAGCGAGTGCAAAGTAGGGTGAAGGAGGTGGGACTTACAGGCGGCCATGATGGGAAGGACACCCGGCTCCTCAGGGCGGCCATAATGAGAAGGGCACCCGGCTCCTCAGGGCGGCCATAATGGGAAGGGCACCCGGCTCCTCAGGGCGGCCATAATGGGAAGGGCACCCGGCTCCTTAGGGCGGCCACGTAAAGTGCGAAAGGAACCCGGCGTCGGGATGACGTCAGAATGATGCGGTGGATCTCGCGAGAAGCGGGCGGGCCAAGCCGGCGATGGAGACGGGCGGTGGGCCGCTGCCTGTCGGGCCCGGACCTGTGCTGGGGACAGCGCCGGTACCCGCTGCCACACCTCCGGCCAACAACAGTTTTGGCAAGCCCAGGGCTTTGCCGAAAGGCCGCGAGTTCTTCAGGAACCAGAGGAAAGACTCGGAGGTGAGGAGCGTCAATGGGCCCAGGGCAGAGTGACGGAGGGAGGGGCGGGATGTGGTTCAATGCCAGCCTTCTGCATGCTCATTTTGGTTTGCATTTAACACATTTTAAATGGCCCCATCTTTATTGCTTCTCTGGGTACCTATTAGTAGCATTCTGTCCCTTTAATGTCAATGCCACCTGTCTCCAGCCCTTTCCTGTACCCCACTGGCAGTTCTTCCTTCAAGGGTTCAGTCCCCTGCCATCTTTCCATGGCACCCTCCTTTATTAGCTGCCCCATGCTGCAGAATTGCACAGTCAATGGACAAGAGAGTTGTTAGCTCGACCTGCGCTATCACGGGCACCAGACTCATTCCATCGAGGGCATCTCCAAGAGACGGTGCCTTAAGAAAGCAGCCTCTAACCTCCAGAACCCCCATCACCCAGGCCAGGCCCTCGTCCCACTGCTACTATGGGGGGGGTGGGGGTTAAAGGTACAGGAGCCTGATGACAAGGACTGCTTCATCCCCTCTGCCATCATATTCCTGAATGAACGATGAACCACAGGCGCTACCTCACTTTTTCTTGCTCTATTTCTTTATTTGTTTTGAAGTGTGGTTTTTAGAGAAATGTTTGCACTGTGATGTTCCCACAAAACAACGGATTTCGTGACATGTTCATGACGATAAATTCTGATTCTGTTTCGCATCCCTCAAACCAACTTGTCTGTTGATGACCCACTCGTTTTGTGGATTTTGAGGTAGCTGATGAGAAGAGCAGCTGATGGAATAGGAGGTTGGTGCAATTGTATACCTCTGTGGTCTTCTGCTTGCTTTTGCTTCTCGAAATGACAAAGAAGGAAACTTGCTTGAAATCTAGAAAAATAAAATGCTGGAAACGAGTCAGAAAGCATCTGCAGGAAGAGGAACAGAGTTAAGGTTTCAGGTCACATTGTTGGAGCTCTTTCCTGGAGCATCAGGGGAAAACAGTTGTGGCTCTAATCATCTACAGATGTGTGATGCAAAGCGTGCTGACCAGCTGCATCACAGTTTGGTATGGGGATAACAATGCCCCTGAGCATAAAGCCCTGGAAAGATAGTGGACACACCTCAGGACGTCACTGGCAAAAACCTCCACACCATCGAGAACAACGACACGGAATGCTGCCGCTGGAGAGCAGCAGCAATCGTCGAGGATCCACACCACCCAGCACTCATTCTGTTCTCGCTGCTACCATCAGAAAAGAGGTGTAGGTACCACAAGACAGGGCCGTGTGGTTAGCGCAACGCTGTTGCAGCACCAGGGATAGGGACTGGGGGTTCGAATACCGTGCTGTCTGTAAGGAGTTTGTACATTCTCCCCATGTCTCCATGGGTTTTCCCTGGGAGCTATGGTTTCCTTCTCCCCCCCCCCCCCCTTCAAAAAGGGGTTTTCAGTCAATTGAAAATTAAAAGACATGGTCCTCCTGGTTTAGGAACAACTGGTACCCCTCCTCCATTTGACTCCTCAACAACAAACTTAATCAGGGACTCATTTAAGGACTTTTTCTTTTGCACTTTATTGATTTTTTTTCTCTATTGCAGTCAATTTGTTTACATTTCTTTGTTTGTTTACATGTGTACATTAAGTACCGTTTTTGTATAACCAATAAGTGGTAATTCTTCCTCTCCCAGAGGAAAAAGAATCTCAGGGTTTTGTTATATCATGCTTGTACTCTGACAATTAATTTGAATCTGAAATCTATTGCACAGATGATGGTGGCTGTTGGAGACCAATCAAGTTAGCCCTAAAATAGAGCTGCAAAAGCTCCTCAAGCCACTATTATCTACTCAAATCCTTTGATTTGCTTGTAATCTTTCTTCTGTCTTCAGATCATTAATGGGGATATTCACTGATGTCCACAAAGTGTACAATTCCTATCAAAAATAATTAGAAAATGAAGTAGTCCATGCAGAGCTGCAGCAAAGAGAGCAACACAAAAGTTTCCAGAAACTATCAGTTGTAGTAAATACACAGAGATGCTGGAGGAAGTCAGCAGGTCTTGCAGCACCCATAGGAGGTAGAGATATATAACCAATGTTTCAGGCAAGAGTCCCTCTTCAATGTAAAAAGCAGGCCGGAACAGGAATTAAAAGGCTGAGGAGAAGGAAAGAAAGGGGGAGGAGTACAGACCAACAGACAAAAGGTGGAATTTTTTATTATGGATGTGAGGACGGATGAAAGGAAAGGCGAGAATTGGTTGGAACATGGGGGAATTTTGGCTCTGAGGGAAAGGAGATAAGGGACAAGGGAAAGAAGACAGGGATAGATGTTTTGGGGGGGTGGGGGGGAAATGTTGGAGGCTAATGGAAACTGGAGAAGTCTATGCTAATGCTTCCTGGTTGTAGGGTGTCCAGGTGGACTATATTCAGGCATGGGTTGATGTGGCTTTTGCACCCCAGAACTGTAAAGCAACGAATATTTCCAACAAGCAAGTCCAATCACCGACATTTGAGATTCATTTATCTCCCCTATATTAACATCTTGGCAATCTCATTTTATTGGAAGCTCAACTTGATTCATAACATAAATATTATGACCGCAAGAGCATCTTTGAAGCAGAGTAACGAGGAGTGAATAGCTTGTTTCCTGTCGCCACAGAGTGTTTCCACTATATACAAAGCGCAAGATAGGAGCATAATGTAATACCCTTCACTTGCCTGGATGAGATGAAATCCATCAAAAATCAACAACATCCAGAACAAAATAACCCACCTTAGACATTCATTGTCTGATCCAGTAACACGGTGGCTATAATTTGCACCATCTACTAAATGCGTGGCTTGCCAAACCTCCTAAACTCATGACTACTAGCAAGACTGCAAGGAAACTGGAAGCACCATCAGGATCAAGAGCACAGGTGTCAGGCTTTTGGTGATTGGAGGCGAGGAACCCACGCAGGCTGTGGGCTGTTGTCAACTGCGATCAGAGAACTCACACCAGGCTGTGGACTGCTGGAGAATGGCTGAGGAGTACCTGGTATCAGCACAGGATGCGAGAAGGGTTCCAAGGGTGCTGAAGGTTTCCTGATTATGTCAGAGGTTCGGATCTGGAGCTCAGATTGCCACTTGTTTGGACTAGAATCTGTGTGGCTGGGGAGATGGCATGAACACTGGAGGTGAATCCAGAGACACTCGGTGTCTCTGGTTATGGAGGGCCTTCTCTTCTCTTTCTCTGGCTGTAAGGGGAACCTGGCAATTTCTACTAATGGTGAATCTGTTTTCCTTAAGGCACACAAAAGCAAATTTTGTGTAATATTACACCTGTTTTATTACATCATTAAAAGGAATCTTGAGAATCCCTTCCGTGCTGTGCACTTTCTTGACTTGGAAATGTATTTTCAGTCTTTCATTATTGCTTCGTCTAAATCTTGTAATAGCATTCATACAGAATGTCTGAAGCTGTTCAAGAAGAGATGGTTGACCTTCAACTTCTTGAGAATAATCATGAATAAGTTTCAATGCTGGCTATGCCAGATTTGACCACGTACAAAAATTTAATGTTAAAGAAAGTCTTCATCTCTATTGGTTTTCCCTTGCATTTGGTGTCATCTGCATTTAGAAAATGCTATTTTTCCCAAAGCGTTGTTAAAATATTTAAGTAAATGGTGATTTTCAATATTTTCAGTTTTGTTGCTTTGTATTTAAACATTGTAGAATTTCTATGCACTGACTGTTGGCTCTGATATTTAATTGCATTTTTGTTTGACTTCTTTCTTCCTAATCCTAGGGGTTCTCTGAGTCACCTGATCTGGAATTTGAATATTCTGATAGTGACAAATGGGCAGCTGAGCTTTCTGGTAAGAATGGAAAGTTAAACCATAAACCCCCCCCCCCCCCAATACAAGTTTCATACCTTTGCTGTGAGTGTTTGGGTCACTGTGTGTAATTAACTTGGTGTTAAGTGTTCAGTGTTTTGGGGGGGGGGGGGGGGGGGGAATGAAAAGAACTCTAAATTCTATGAAAAGTTTGTATAGAATTAACAAATCTGAAATGTTGGAGTTTGAGTAGAAAAACTTTAAAATATTAAAAAAAAAAGAAAGTTAACGATAATTTATGAAAAGATTTTTCCAGATAAAAAATATCATTTTTTCAGATCAAAAAATAAAATGTGATGCTATTAGATGTGAACTGATAGATTGAGGCAGCCAGCCAGCTCTGAACCTGGTGGGCTCTTTGGCTTTTTTGTCTCAGACAGAATGGGGGAAATTTATTCTGTCGCACCACTTGCTTGACTTGAGCAATTTACATAAACAGTCGACACTTGCAGCTGGACACAGTTACATACAATGACAGGAAGCAATTTTATTTTAAATGATTCTGGTGAATACAGCAATAGAGAATAGATTCTTATTGTCGTATTTTTGATCTTCTCCCTGGCCTGAGTTGGTGATAGGAGATGCTAAAATGCAGGTTGTGGGAGTTAACATGATCCTTAAATTCCTTTTCCTCTCTCTGTTGTACGTTTATCCACTTCCTTGCTTTGCTTGTGCTTCATGAAAACACACAATACTGGATGAACTGAGCAGGTCAAAACGACTTGGTTGATATTTTCTCCAAAGTTCACTGAAATGAGCAGTTGATGAGGAGGAAAGAATTGTGAAGAAATTATTGTGCACACAGAAGAAGAGAGTAGGGAGACAAAGAAAAATGATGATCAAGTGATACATATTAGTAGTATTCAACAAAACAAGAGTCAGTAAAATTCCTGTTTTTCATAATTCAAGTAACTGGCAAAAAAAATCGTAGAAAATAAATGGGGTTAAAAAAAAATGCTGATGTTTAAAATTGGCGCACTTTGCCATGAGTTCTCCATTCACACAACACACAGTCTCAAGCAATGGGAAATTCACTTCCCTGGCATCTACGATTCCCAAATGTGCAGATACCAGGGATTTTACTGTGCAATGAAAATAAAGGAAGTAAAAATCTCCTTTTTTAAAAAAAAAATAATTTGTATTTTGCATGATTATCCATTAATAGTTTTAATGACACAAGTTATGTTCTTAATTAACATTTCAAAATAATTCATATATTTAATAGAACTGTACAGCTACACAGAGGGTCCTGAGCTTCACTTAAACAGAAAATGCTTTGAGGATGAATTCAAGACTCATGGTAATGCCAAGCTTTTTGCTCTTAAATATTGTTTTTATTTAAAATATACTGTAGAAATAGATAAAGTTCACCTCAAAGACTCAAGGCCTTAAGTGTCTGTGCAAATAGCAATCTTGACAACATTTAATAATATTTTACTTAAATGTTTTCTTCATGACCATTCCAGAAATATATTTAAAGACTCTCCATTTCACATTTTAAGGTTTTCCACAGATGATCTGGCTTCCCTTGTTCATCTGGGACTAAATCATTCCTTAGATCTTTTTCCAGTTCATAATTCTTTTAATTTATCCCAAAGTTTCTTCTCGCCTCTTGTCTGGTCTCCACTGCCCAAAAAAATTATTGCACTGGTCATTTGCTATGCTTCATTTCTCAGAATTAAATCAAATAATTTTGATTCCTCCCAATTAATATACTCCATAGTACATTTTCACAAAGTGGAGGCAGAATGAGTCTTGACCTGCCACTTTATGGAAGATTAGCTCCTCTGGTTTCATTTCAGATGCATTATCTAAAATTCTGCAATTCATTTTGATGTTTTGTTCATTGTGTGGCTTATTCCTGCTTCTGGCACAGCTGCATTAAATGTCAAGTTTTAGGTCATAGTAGCATCATTATTTATTACGTGGCTGTTCCAATTGTGAATACTAGGTTCACAGGGTTTAATTTTTTTATGAGAACTGATGATGTACTTTTCTAGCCCACTATGGCTTACCATTGCCCAGTTTGAGTCACAAATACATGCCAATTATTTGCTGTGCAGTGAAAGACAAGAAATGGACAGAAGTGGATATCTCCGAGCACCAGGCTCATGCCATGCGTTTGCTGGATGGCTTGGAGGTAACTGCCAGGGAGAAGAGACTGAAAGTGGCTCGCGCCATACTCTATATGGCACAAGGTAACATCTTTTATTTATCTGGGTTTTTTGGTGATTTTTTTGCTGATTTTCAGTGACTATTATTCTGGAGTTTCAAGTTATCACCCTCTATCCACTTTCTTTCCATCCTGAAAGGCTTGGCTCCAATTTTCAAACCTGCTTCCTTTCTTAGTCTCCAAAACCATTTGAGACAGTTTTGCTCTGTTAACTCCATCTCTTTTCCTTAGTTCATTTAAGCATTTATTGAAATTGCCTTTTGCCCTTAAATTGAGGAGAAATTCAGTTGATTTGTATTTAGATTTCCAAAAAGCATTTGGTAAGGTCCTACTTCAAAGGTTAGTATTCGCTCATGGATTTGAAATTATATCCAAGTGTGGGTAGAGGAGTAGTTAACAGAAAGTTTTGGGGAAGATGAGTAGTTTTCAGGTTGCTAAGTGAATGAGGGTAGGATTAGTGTAAAAATAGATGGTTGATGGCAGGCATGGACTTGGTAGGACAAAATGCCCATTTCCTTGAATCTCTCTGATTCTATTTTGTAATGAGGTGTCACAGACATCAGTGTTAAAGTCTCGACGAAGTATTTAATGATTTAAATTGATAGAGTGTAATGCAACTAAGCTTGCTGATAATACAAGTATATGTTGGAAAACAAGTTTTGAGGAGGATGTGGAATCTGCAAAGGAATATGTAG
This sequence comes from Narcine bancroftii, assembly GCF_036971445.1. Classification (NCBI taxonomy): domain Eukaryota; kingdom Metazoa; phylum Chordata; class Chondrichthyes; order Torpediniformes; family Narcinidae; genus Narcine; species Narcine bancroftii. The sequence goes on from NC_091473.1 coordinate 241,436,120, forward strand.
GGTTAAGTGGAAAAAATTTGGGAGTGGAAACATTTGGGGGAGTATTATAGGAGGAAATAGGCTGATAGGGGAATAGAAATTTAAAAGGAAATGGTTCAGAATCCAGCCCCTCCCTCCTTACCCTCCAAACTATTGCCATCTGTCATGCTTGGAATATTATTAATGTTAAATTCTATGTAAATATGATTTGATATTACCTGTAGAACAAAATTAGAGCAGGCAAGTTGTAATCCTTTATTTTGGCTTGCAGGTACCTTTGGTGAATGTAATTCTGAGGGAGAGGTCCAACAGTGGATGAGATATAATGTATTCCTGTTGCTCGAGGTTGGCACCTTTACTGCATTGGTGGAGCTACTCAGCATGGAGATTGAGTGAGTGCCAAAAATACATGGGCACGCACAAGGATTTCATGATCAAGTGGATGTTATGTCAAACATTTAAAACACAGTGAAATTATTTGCAAATTGTTCTCTGATTGGTTGGTTGCTCAAGTTTTAAGCAGCTTTTTGATTTTCTTTTTGATCAATTCAAGGTGAACAATGAGGGGAAAAAACAATGATGAAATTAATTGGTCAGATCTATCCAGTGACCAATATTGACTCGTTCAGCGAACGGCCTCTTCTTTGCTAAGTGATTTAATGCTCTCTAAAACTGAATGAGGAAAATATGATTCCTTCGTGACAGATTGAAAGCGAGACTTACATTAAACATCATTTTGAGCTCTTTCAGCACAGAAATTTAGGAAGAAATTCTCAATTAATTTAAAGTTGGCAGAATGATCTCATTGGATACCTGAGGCATACACTGGGGGAGGGGAAAGAACAATATTGGACTTCATATGCTGCAAGTGAACCTGTCATTCAGCCCAACCCTCTGGGAGAGAGAAAAATTAGTCTGTTCCCCTGTGAGACATCCATAAAGTGAGAGCTTGAGTAATTTGAAAATATTGCCCAAGAAGGGATCTCTCATTCTCAATCTTATCAAAATAAAAATTTTCTTAGATGTTTTATGATTGGTCTTCAGTGTGACTGGCTAATGGGCTACTCTGTTCAACATCTCTATATGGCACATCTTTCAATTATCACACAGTACAGGACCTGCAGAATTTCAGGTACAATGTTTTTCTAAGAAACAGTATAGCTTCCAGCTTGGAGCATTTGCGTATTTCAGTAAGGAGGGTTACCTGTCTTTACATGTCATTGATTGAACATTGCAATAGCAAAGACCACAAGCTTCTCCCATTCCCAGCATCCAGCCATCTGTTTTTGAGATTAAGATGTGGGTTGGAGTTCAGGATAATTCATTGTGATGAACCTTTGCAGAGGTTGAAAGAGAAACTGCTGTGAAAGTAAATTTGAATTGTTCAGATTAGAAGCAAATAAAGATAATCCCATCCTTCTGCTCAGTGGAAATGGGCTGGAGCCATATTTTATGGTGAATGGGATAAGAAGACAGAGATTGAGGTTATGGAGAATATAATTTAATGCAATTTGGAAGGATTCAAAAATGAGACACGAATGAATGTTCAATTAAAAACACCTACCACAATAATAGAAATACATTTCATAGTTTTAGTTGAGGTGGGCTTGTTTTAAAAAAAAACTACAGAACAATGTTAATAGCTCTGAAATGTTATGTTACAATACAGGCTAAAAAAAATTTTTAGATATACAGCACAGTAACAGGCAATTTCAGCCCATGATTCTGTGGTCGTCTAATTAACCTACACCCCCGATACATTTCAAATAGTGGGAGGAAACCGGAGCCCCCAGGGAAAGCACACACAGACACGGGAGAATGTACAGACCGCGCAAGATTCGAGCCACTGTTCTGTTTGCTGGTGCTGTAAACACTTTGCACTAACCACTACACCAGCCGTGCCACAAATTAACTTTGGTCAGTTGCTATTGTGGTTAATATGTTAATGGAAATTGAATCCAAGGTGATATGAAGTGTACTCTGATGCCTTTCATTTGAGCCATATCATTCCTAATGATTTTGAATATTTCAGAATTAGGATAAGTACAGGTACTCCATGACTTGTGACCTATATGACTTGGGTCCATCTGCACATACGACCAAAAATTTGTTTTAAAAAAAAATAAAAAATTCATGAATATTTTGTTGTATTTGACAAAATATAACGGGGATTCAGGGCATGTAGGAGCAAAAATATGCATACTTGCCTTGTTAGTTGGCATCCCAGAGTCCGTAGGATGGGTGTGGACATCTTGATTCCTGCACATGTGCACAAGTCTTCGGTCGAGTTGCCAACTCAAGACTCGTGCATGCGCACAGGAATCAAAATTGTCGCGCCCAGCCTACGGACCCTGGAACGCCGACTAACAAGGTAAGTGTGTATATTTTGGCTCTTACATGCTCTGTATCCCTGTTATAGTTTGTTAAATACAACATAAACTGTGTAAATTTTATATTTTTTCTTTTTATTGTTTTAATAAATGTATGCAATTCTGATGTGTCCATTCTGAGATAAGACCTATCCTTCAGTCCAAGTTACGGTAGTAAGTCAGGGAGAACCTGTATTTATTTAGGAATATTTGTGTGCAGGTGATTGTGTTCTCATTATTAAACTTGATTTTATCTTCCAGCAACAGCGCTGCATGCAGTAATGCAGTAAGGAAGCCAGCAATCTCTTTGGCTGACAGTACAGATCTCAGGTAAAAAAAAGATAATTATTGCATTTGAATAGGCAAGTACTCTAACCCACTGTAGCAGAGATATGTTTTTTGCCTCCTTATCCTAATTATCCCAAGGACTAATTTTCTGTGCAGAATTACTTGCCATAATTCCCTAATCTCCCTCTTTCTTACTGTCATAATTTGAATAAATGTTCTAAATTTTATCCTTTCTACTTCTTTCACCATATTTTATCTTCTTCGGAAATGATCCCTTTGATTGTTTTGCCTGGAGAAAAGGTTCTCTGGCCTTTCATGTATAAAGCTAGGTCTACGCTATACACATATAGACCCTCAACTCAGGTTTCTGACTAAACTCTTAATTTGCCTGATGTTGAATTTACCAAATCCTAAATTGAAAGCAGAATCTTTTCTGGTCATTGAGATATTTTTGCTTTGCCTGTACAATTAGCTCCAGCTTGTATAGTTGCCAGCTCAAAGACCATAATGCAAAGCCATTTATGGGGCTTGTGTAATAGGGTAAAGACTATTATAAAGGTAGGTGTTGAATCAAAGATTATACTGCAGGGCTTTGTCCAGAATTAAAGCATTAATGTCATGTGCTCTTGTTTATTACCTGGGATTTCTTTGAGTTCAGTGAATGTTAAACTCTTTGTATTTGTTCATGCTTTTTCCCCAATTTGCTCCATATCTCTATTTCCCAGAGTGCTGCTGAACATTATGTACTTGATGGTGGAAACAATCCGTCAGGAAACAGATGAGGATAATCCAGAATGGAGAGCAATGAGAGAGACCTTCAGAACAGATTTAGGTGTGGATGTAAATTTTGTCCGACTAATAAAATGTTCTAAGCATAAAGAAATCCAAATTTTAAAATTTGGTGCATCATAATTCCTAGTTAATTGGTGCCACGTGTCTCTCAATTCTTAAAAGTTATTAAAATATTAATTGGAATGGGGAGAAATATAAAAGTGTTCTTTATTGTGTTCCTTCCCATTACAGGGAATTGTCTTGAGCTGAGTAAGACTCATTTGATGGGCATATGTTTGATCACATACCTACATTTCTGTGCCATCCTAGTTCTATTTCCATGATATCAGGTGTCTGGAATCCTCATCTGTGTTTTTTTTAAATTTCTGGTCATAGATATAGTACATTTCTGGACAATCTTAGACCTATCTCAAGTAAATATGCTCACTTTGCTGTCGGTACCTTAAATTGCTCAAAATCTCTTTTTTTCCAAGCTGCCCTTATTAGTTTCTGTTCTGACAGAACTTCAGATTTAACATCCTCATTTCTGCTTTGAACTATTGCCAAAATTGTGGCATGCCCCCATCACCACAGCCACTCTGATCTGTGAACTCCACCATCCAAAACATCTAAATTTGCACATTCCAAAACTGGTGCTTTGTGGATTCCCATGTTTAATTGTTCCAACTTTTTGGAGTTTAGGAATTCAATCCCTTTACCTCTGTTTTTCTAACACCCTCCCAATTTCTTTCTAAGCCTCTACCACTCACCAATTTTTTTTTTCTCAAAATGCCCTGATATCACATTCCCTATGGATCTGAAATTTGTCAAGTTTCTATTTGAAGTATCCTGGGGCATTATTTTCATTAACTCACTGGAATAGGCTGATGGCTTCTTTTAGGGTAGAATTAAAAAATGAGGAACTTTACTGTTACATTAATGTTAAGTGAAGTTTTATGTTCGGTTGAGACTCACAATGATAAAATGTGATATTCACTGAGTTATTTTAACAAATGTTTCCCAAAATATTTAGATTTTTTGTTAAAGATTTAATGTTTGCCTTACTTAATCCTATTCAGGATTTTTTTTTTAAGTGTACCATGTATTCACTTGCTTGTACAAGATGTGGTCTTTTTTTTCCTTACAGGTGTATCCTTGTACAACAATGAGCCATTTTCAGTTATGCTGTTTGGAATGGTAACCAAATTCTGCAGTGGCCATGCTCCACATTTCCCCATGAAGAAGGTCCTGTTGTTGCTTTGGAAAACTGTATTAGTAAGTTTAATAAAAATTAAGCTATTTAGATATTCAGTTGAGAAGTTGTTTCACCTTGCACATGAAGTAAAGATAACCAATCTTCATGATGGTTAAGAAGGAATAACTGTTCTCTAAAGTCAGAGAAAGATCTTGGCATTTTCCTTGAGTTGGTTTTATGAACTTGCAAGATATTAAATCGATCTCAGCATCATGGGCTAAATATGGATAGATTAGTAAAATTATTTTAATTCCGAATTGATGTCTCGCAGTTTGAAATTGGGAAGTATTTGACTAGGATCAGCTATAGTGCCTTCCAAAGTTGAATATCATGTTCCCATTTGAATGCAGTTTAACAGACCCTCCATTGATTGTTGAACCAATAATTTCATTAAGATTTATGGATTATTAAATTGCTACAAGAATTCTCTCGACTCTCCAAGTTGGCTGAGCTATCAGGTGGCTTAACAAAGAGTCTAGGATAATATCTTTCAGATCTTTTTAATTTTCCATTTTAAACAGTTGTCATTGGGAGGCTTTGAAGACTTGCAGGTTCTTAAAGTGAAGAAGCGTGAAGCACTGGGTCTCCCACCACTTCCTGAAGACAGCATCAAAGTTATCCGTAATATGAGAGCTGCCTCACCACCAGCATCTGCTTCTGACTTAATAGAACAGCAGCAGAAGCGAGCTCGCAGAGAGCACAAGGTGAGGTTGATGTACGTTCACCAGTGTACAAAGAAACTAGTTTCAGTTTATTTAACTCTTGGTTTTACAGAATGATTAGGTTGCATTTGGATTTCTTCAGCAGTGTGAAAAACATTGACGAGCAAAATAGTTTGCTGTGACGTGTTCTTAAATTTGATCATCAGAAGTATCTTGTGATAGGTTTTGTTTTAGCCATTTATTTTCTAAACATTTGACATGAAAAAAAATTCTGATTTCCCTTCAGTACAATTGTTAACTTGTAGCAGTCATGGTCTTGTGTTTTGTGGATCTTAAACCGGTCAAACATAGTGGTGTTTAAGAAATGGACATGAAGGATGAGAAGGAAATGCCAGGTGGAAAGCATCTGCAAACATGTTGGAAAGAATTAAATATAAATGGGAGGAACAATCATTCAAAAGTACTGTGAGAAATGTGGACATGGGAAGTTGATTTTATATTTTGCTCAAATTTCTTCTGTATAATCCAAATGCAGGCACTTATGAAGCAAGATAACTTGGATGCTTACAATGAGAAAGACCCATACAAGACAGAAGATCCTCGTGAAGATGATGATGAAAATGAGGATAATGATAATTCACTTGAGACAGAAACATTTCCTTTGGAAAGGGAAGAGGTTTTGCCACCACCGATCCCTCACCCTACCTGTGAGCGTTTATCTCTTCCAAAGGGATTGCCTTGGGCACCTAAAGTGAGGTGAGGAACCTGTTCATTCATGGGTTACTTGTTCATTTTTGGGTTGTATCACTGTAACTTTCCATGCAAGTATCATTGTAAAGTATATTCCAAGAAATTTTTTCTTCCTTGGGTGGTGGTGGTACTGATTACCATTGTTCTTCCTCAACCTGCCATGGCCACAAAGATCAGGAGGTTCTGATTCTGCATTTGTGGCCAGGCTGTGGTTTTTCCTATCATTCATTTCTTCAAGTTGAATGCCAAAACTGCATGATGGTTCACCATTTATTCACTTGTCAAAATACTCCTGTCATTTACATGTTCATGCCTGTATGGAGAATAGAGCAGAAAGTTGAACTCGTCTTTTCGCTCCATGGATAGTTGTACATTGATTTCAGATACAGATTTAGATTTATTGTCAAGAGTACATACATGACATCACATACAACCCTGAGATTCCTTTTCCTGCGGGCAAGGCAGAATTATCACTTATTGGTAGTGTAAAAAAAAACTGCACACCATGAACAAATGTAAACAACCGTGCAATACAAAGAGGCAAAAAAAAAGTGCAAGAGTCCTTAAGTGAGTCCCTGATGATTGTGGCAGCATTCCCCATAGGTGTTCTTGATGGTGGGGAGGGTTTTGCCTTTGATGTCTTGGGCTGTGTCCACTACCTTTTGCAGGGCTTTATGAGGGGGGGGGTGGTGTGGTTGGTGTCCTCTTACCAGACCGAGATGTACCGATCAGCACACTTTCCACCACACCTCTGTAGAAATTTGCCAGGGTTTCCGATGTCATACCAAACCTTTGCAAACTCCTGAGGAAGTAGAGGAGCTGACACGTTTTCTTCACAATGCCATTAGTGTGTTGAGTCCAGGAAAGATCCAGGGATTGGAGATAAAGATTTTGAAATAACATTTTGCATACTTCCAAAGGAAAGAATTGCCATTGTTATTTTTGGTATCCCATTTTTATTAGACAAATGTAAAATTTTTGATGCTTAATTGATTCATTCACAAACAAATTTTAGAAAGACATCTCAAGTCAAATTAGAACCTTGCCCTTTAAGTGCTTTATTCAGATCATTTCAAGAAGATGATGTTTTACTGACTCCAACTTAAAACTGAATTTAATCTTTTACTTCCTTGATGGCCAGACATGCCGTTTTGATTAAATGGAAAGACAATATGCCCCACCCCCCCACACACACACACACACACACACACACACACACACACACACACACACACACACACACACACACACACACACACACACACACACACACATTAAAGATTCAAATAGTAACTTTCAAAAGACTTGGGGCCCATTTATGGACTATTATCACAACCTCAAGTATTTGGATGTTTAGTTGCTTTGGTGCTGTGCTGTCTGGTTCCATGTTGGTGTCACTTGATCTTTTTAACCTTGTTTAGTGGCCAGGTTTTTCTTTGGGATTTTCTCTTTTAAAATTTTGGTAATATAGATAACTGATTTGTTCAACTGCGAATATTGTAAACATTGGATAAAATTATAATAGAAGGAAAGAGAATTGTAAAGATTTTTTAAAAATTATAACGTTCTTGAAAATAATTTATAATTTCATTTCATTCCTTTTTTTCTCCTTTGGGTTGGGGTTCTTTTTTGATGTTATGCTTTGCCAATGTGCTCTGGATTTTCGAATTGTGTTGATTTTTGGGGAAAAAAAATAATTTCCAATTTATTTTAATTGTTTTACATCGTATAATTGTATTGTTCAATTGTTTATACTTTAAATATTAATTAAAATATTTTCAAGTAATTTTTGGTAACAAACCTATAAAATGTGAGAAATATTCAAGTTCAAGCAGCATATGAAGAATGAGAAATGAGTTATTATTAGAAGGCATAATAATGTTATAAGCAGGAAACTCTAGACAGGACAGAGGGATGGATAACTGAATTGGCAGGCAAATTGAATGCAGATGCTTCACAATGCCCAAGCGGTGTATGGCCTCTCCAATACAGAGGAAATGAATCCCTTTTCATTTTCTTTCTTTCAAAAGGATGAAATCCTAAGGGGGCTTGACAGGATAGATGTTGAGATGTTTTCATGAGTTCAAGAGTCACATACAAGGGGCATGTCTATGCAATCTGCTGGTCATTTAAAATGGAGCTATGTGTACATCAAAGGTTCAGAATTTATTGTCATGAACAAGTCACGAAATTCAGTGCTTTGTGGCAACATCATAGTGGAACCATTTTTACAACAATTTTTAAAACAAAATTGAGAACAGCATAGATTCCTGATCATTCAGGAATCTGATGGCAGCGGGGAAGAAGCTGTCCTTGTGCCGCTGAGTGCTCATCTTTAGGCTCCTGTACCTTTTTCCTGATGGTAGCAGAGTGAAGAGGGCATGGCCTGGGTGGTGAGGATCTTTTGAGGACATTATTAAGGCACCACCACTTGTAAATGTCCTCGATGGAGGCTGGTGCCTGTGATGTCGCAGGCTGAGTTAACAACCTTCTGGAGTTTATTCTTGTCCTGAGAGTTAGCGACTCCATACCAGACAGTGATGCAATCAGCCAGAATGCTCTCCACAGTACACCTGTAACATTTTTGAGAGTCTTCGGTCACATACAGAATCTTTTCAAGCATCTCACAATATATAGCAGTTGGTGAGTCTTCTTTGTGATTGCATCGACTTGGAGGCTCCAGGACAGGTCCTCGGAGATGTTGACACCCAAGAAGTTGAATTTCTTGCCCCTATCCACTACTGAGCCCTTGATGAGTACTGGGCCGTGTTCCCCTGAGTTCATCCAGTGCCCACAATCATCATCTTGGTTTTGCTAATGTTAAGTGTGAGATTGTTGGCATGACACCACTCAACGAATTAAGTTATCTCCTTCCTGTACACTTTCTCATTGCCGTTTGTGATTCTGCCGACAACTGTGGTGTCATTGGCAAATTTGTAGATGGCATTGGAATTGTGCCTGGCCACACAGTCAAGGATATCTAAGAGGAGTGGGCTAAGCACGCATCCTTGAGATGCGCCTGTGTTGATAATCAGATTGGAGGAGACATTGTTTCCAATTCGTACTGACTGGTCTTTCGATGAGGAAGTCAAGGATCCAGTTGCAAGGGGGGGGAGGTGGTGCAGAGGCCTAGAGTTTGTAGCTTGTTGACTAGCACTGAGGGAATAATGGTGTTGAAGGCTGAGCTGTACTCCATGAAGAGCAGTTGTATGTATGAGCTGCTGTTTCTGAGGTGATCCAGAGCTGAGTGGAGACCCAGCGATGTTGTGACTGCTGTGGAGCGATTATGATGATGGGCGAATTGCAGAGTCCAGTCCTTTGCCGAGGTATGTGTTAATTCTGGTCGTGACCAGCCTCTTAAAGCATTTCATCACAGGAGAAGTTGGTGCTATTGGGCAATATTCGTTGAGGCAGCTCCCACTGTTCTTCTTGTGCACCGGGATGATTGATGCCCTTTTGAAGCAGGTGGGAATCTCTGACTGCAGCAGTGAGAGGTTGAAAATGTCCACGAACACTCGGCTAGTGGTTGGGGCTGTCAGGGCCTGATGCCTTGCGAGGGTTTAGCCTCTTGAATGATGTTTTGATGTCTTCCTCAAAAACAGATATTACAGGGTCCTCAGCCTTTGCAGGGATCCTGGAAGGCACTGTTTGGTTTTCCTTCTCAAAGCGAGCATAGGTATTCAGCTTATTGGGTAATGAAGCATCACAGCCATCTCTGTTGTTAGCTCTCGCTTTGTAGGCTGTAATGGCCTGCACTCCCTGCCATAGCTGGTGTGTATCTGTCTCTAGCTTCCTCCGGAATTGCCATTTTACTTCAGAGGTGGCTTTCCACAGGTCGTACCTGGGCTTCTTGTAGAGATTGAGATCCCCAGCCTTAAGTAACCTCAGCAGATTGCGAATCCTGATTCATCCAAGGCCTCTGGTTGGGAAACACCCAGTATGTGTGCATGGGCATTCAGGTTACAAGTATCTTGAAAGTCCTGCCCCAAAAGTTGGTGAAGGTTAGATCATTAGATACTTTTGAGGAAAAGTTAAATATTTGAAAGATTGAGGAATTGACAATTATAAATAACTGGCACAGAAGAGGAATTGAGAACAGCATAGATCAGCTGTGGTCATATTGAATGGCAGAACAGGATTGAAGGGCTTGATAGATATCTTTTTTCTTGAGTTCTAGACTACTTGTAAGTGAAGCAAAAATTGACTTGATTCACTCCCAATCTAGTAACCTGCATTAGGTGCGTACAATTTAGTGTCCTCAAACATTTGACTTCAGCAGTTTATCACTAAGCCAACCCTGGCCTTGTCCTGTCAGAGATTTTTCCCTTTATTCCATCATCTTTCTCCCACATTCTGTGACTTAAAACTAACTTTTTTTTCTCTCAAGAATTGACACCTGCTCTTGACAAAGGGTCTTCAAACTGAAATGTTAATTATTTCTCTTTCCGCAGATGTTGTCTCGCCTGCTGAGCGTTTTCACCAATTTTTGTTTCAGATAACTTGTATCTCAAGTGGAACTTTGAATTGTTTATTTCAAATTTCTCAGCATACTTTTTCAGATCTTCCCCCATGTTGCTAAACCATTTTATCTTCTCCCTTAGGGAAAAAGACATTGAAACTTTTTTAGAATCCAGCAGAAGTAAATTCATTGGTTATACTTTGGGATGGTGAGTATTCTTTTCTGTTGGTAATAATTCTAGTGATTTTCAGTGGATTTGCTAAGTTTATAAATTCATGAGTTAACGTTGCCACAATTGTTGTTTTTCCCTGGAGACTAGAGTTACTTCGTCACTCTGTCATTTCTTGACATTTTTGGAAATTTGTCTCTGGTCAATACAGTGGAGCCCCATTATAATGTAATAGTTGGGGTCCCAAAAAAAATCACCGCGAAAAAAAGCAAGGTCAAGCTAAATTGGGGTTTCACCTCTGTGTACAATATATGCACACATCAAATGTGGCAGCAACCCCACCACCCCCCCGCCCCACCTGCTCGCGGCTGCACACACGTTCCCCCTCTTCATCGATGTGATGAATTCCCCACCAAAATGAACATTACTGTACTTTATCATTTAGACACGCAACTTCTAAACATTTGCTGCACCACAGGGTGGCCATCCCTGGTACTGCATCTTTTAACGCTTATCGTCCTATCTCAAGGAATGGAACTTGGTCGTTGGACGGTCCAATGACTCATTTCGTTATATCTGAATTCACGTTAAGTCGGGGTTCCACTGTCGCAAGCCATTCCAAACCTCACTGTCAATTTTTCCAAATAAAAAATATTCACTTATTTTACTTTAGAATTTTACAATTTAAAATATGCTTTGTAAATGATGATGAAGTTTGTGGGATAGATGACTTTGTTCTGGGCAGGTGGTATTAAACATTTTTCTGTCATAAAATAATGTGACATTTCTTATAGTCTGCCTCAGAATTAAGTCCAGCATTTATCCCAATCTTCGAAGAACTTCCTTAGTAAGCCACTATATTTTATTTACAAATCTTGAACTTTTTTAGGGAACTGACTTTCAATTTGTTTTAACAAATGTATATTAAGGAATAAGAAACACCCTTAATACCATCTGTTACTCATCACAAAGGAATTTTCCATTTGATAGGTTGGTATTAATGTCTCATTTGGCTCGTTGATATGTTTTGGAAGCAATTAAATATAATCTTTGATTAAATTGCTCTCAAGCTGATAAGCAAGTAAATTAACTTTCAAATCATTAAGGAACAAGTTGTGTTAAATGCTGTCATGTTGTTACAAGTAACAATGTCAAATTTATTGAAGAGTAAATAAAAGATGTTGTATATATTGAGTTTTTTGTAACTGTAAATTGGCAATAGCTGACTAGAAAAGCATCTACAGTTTGAATTTATAAATTAGTGAGGTTAAAGCATTCGATTAGGTAGCTGAGAAGAAAACCGATTTATCAAGTCATTATTTTGCATTCAGTTTTTGTAATTCTCTTTCCTTCCTTGGGATGCAAGAGCTGACTTCTAGATTTTTTTGAGTCTGTTAACTTCCTTCAGAGTTCCATGGTTATTTATATTTGAATATTTGGTTCCAATTAAACCTGAGTTAGTCAAAAATAGAAATATCTGAGATCCTTTCCATCTTTCTTGATTCTACAGTGCTCAGAATTAAATGACATTCTTCTTTCTGCCTGCAGAGCTGGTTTGGTCATAATATTAATTTCCATTGTTGGATCTGTCCTTGATGACATCTTGCAATGATAAAGTTGCTTTTTCCAGCTTCTATACAGACATTCACAAAATAGAATGGGTAGATGCTGACTGAGTTAATACAGAAGAATTTATTTTAGCACAGCAAATTAAAACTTCTGAGTGATTCATATATTAAGGGCCAAATGATATGTCATAATCCCCAATGAACCAATAATTTTAGTGTTCTGCTTAATTACGTCGCAAGCGATCTACAACACATTTCCGAAATGCTCAGCTTATCTCAAATTTACAGGAAATGGCAGAAACATTTGAAAATTAATTCAGGAAGGTCTCACTTGTAAAGGTAAAGGTTCCATTGTCACATAGTACTACATTTTTAGAATGTAACATACATGAAATTCTTTAACTTTTGGCATCTGTAAGACAGAGAGTCGCTAATTTGTCCATTGGCGACTGGTGTTCGTAAGTGGTCTCCCCTCGAAGTACTGAACAGTCCTGAGCCTGCTTAGCTTCTGAGATCAGACATTCCCAGGTGTATTCAGGCTATTAAGTGCTGCAAGTGGGCCAATACTAAAAAAAAATTCCATGTGTTTTCTTGCATTATTGCAGAATTTTAGCTTTGGGTTGTAGTTGAGTAGCCATCAGTATATGAGAATGCACAACCTAAATATATCTTAAAAACTCAGAATAGAAATATCAGAAATGCTACATTAGCATCTGAACTAGGTGTCCTAAGTCAGAAGTGGATCTGTGAGTGGGATCAGTATTTCTATTGATTCAGGAAAATTGCATTGGGAGCTTAACCTAAAAAAAAAATTATTCCATAATTTTATTTGCAGTGATACTGATACAGTTGTTGGATTACCGCGGCCCATTCATGAAAGTATCAAAACCCTTAAACAGGTAGGTAGAGGAGGTCCAGCTTTCACCAGTATGGTGAAGGACATATCTTTTCATAATCTTAAATGCCTTTGTTGGACTTGTTTAACATTTTTATATACAGTGAATGAATAGGGGAAACTACAGTAATACATAATGTTTGGGATAACGACCTTTTTTTTTCCTTTATTTGCCCCTATGCTCCACAGTTTTGAATTTGTAATCAAACAACTTACATTTAATTAAAGTGCATTTTCCAGATTTTATTCAAAGTTATTTTGGTTTGAGCATTTAGAAATTATGGCACTTTTTATACATAGTCCCATCATTTCAGGGCACCATAATGTTTGGGACATTTGGCTTCACAGGTGTTTGTAAGTACTCATGTATGTTTAATTGGTTCAAGTATAAGAGAGCCAGGAATGCTTTTAAGCTTTTGATCATCTTTGGAGGCTCGTTGCCATTTTTGAACATGAGGACCAGAGTTTGTGCCAATGAAAGTCAAAGAAGCCGTTATGAGGCTGAAAAACAAGAATAAATCAGTAAGATACATTGCCCAGACCTTGGGATTACCCAATTCAATAATTTGGAACATAATTAAGAAGAACGAGCGTGCTGGTGAGCTAAATAATCACAATGGGACTGGGATTCTAAGGAGGCCCTCCACTGCTGATGTCAGAAGAATTCTCATCATAATGAATAAAAACCCCAAACGAAAGCCTGACAGATCAGAAACTCTTCAGGGGGCAGGTGTGGATATGTCAATGACTACTGTCTGCAGAAGACACCACGAACAGAAATACAGAGGCTACACTGCAAAATGCAAACCACTAGATAGCCACAGAAAGGATGGCCAGATTACAGTTTGCCAAAAAGTATTTAAAAGAACCTGTGGAAATCTGAAAAATGGTTTCGTGGTTAGATAAGTCCAACATTAACCTATATCTGAGTTGTGCCAAGAGCAAAATGTGGAGGTGTAAAGGAACTGCCCAAGATCCAAAGCATTCCAGCTTATTTGTGAAACAAGCTGGTGGGGTTGTTATGGCCTGGGTATGTATAGCTGCCACAGGTACTGGGGCACTTATCTTCATTGATGATTTAACTACTGATGGCAGTAGCAAAATTAATTCTGAGGTGCATAGAAACATCTGCTCGTGTTCAAACAGATGCTTCCAAACTCGTTGGATGGTGCTTCATCCTACAGCAAGACAATGATCCCAAACATACTGCTAAAGCCACAAAGAAGTTTTTCAAAACTAAGAGCTGCAAAATTCTTGAATGGGCAAGTCAGTCACCTGATCTAAATCCAATTGAGCATGCCTTCCATATGCTGAAGAGAATACTTAATGGGACAAGCCCAGGATCTAATATAAGGGGGGGGTGGGGATGAGCACATTAAAAACAAAGGCATCACAACTGCTGTTCTCTCAAAGCCGAGCACACACACATGTTTTGTAGCCAGCACATAAAGAAAATGTGCACACAAAAGGTTAGTTACCTAAAATAATGTAATTCATAGAATAAAATCTTAACATATTTCTTCACAGAATGCAGTCATACTTGTATTGTATTCAAACATGCCAATAAAGTTTTATTAGCCATGAGAGATAGGCTGTGCCAAAATTATCTTGACACAATTTCAAGTTGACATTTGCACAAGCATTCAGTGCACACACACTTTTGAAACATGAAAAAAAATTCATAATGTAAGATTTTTACGCACACTGACTACTAAAAATTAGAGGGAACATTGGCCATGAAGTATATCAGATGGTGAGTCAGTGATCGAAAGGAGGGCTATACTGATTTTTCGTCAGCGGCAGATCAGTTTGGGGAGGGTGGGGTGGTGGCAGATACCAAATAATTTTAAATTCATTATACATTTTTATTTTGCATTCAACATCAAATCACAAGAAACAAGGGAGGTAAAGTTTTAAAGGAAGTATATAATTATTTATATTTAAAATCAAAACATAATAAAAATGTGTTGTTTAATTATTTTACATTTTTAAAGTAAAATGAAAATGAAGCAATATGAAAAATATGAAGCAACTACTACTCAGAAACCTGTGCACAGAAAAAAGGCCTCTGAGATTGGAAATAACAAAATTGCCAATCATACAAGTTCTTTTGCTCTACAATTAGTATACAGTAATTTATTTGCAAGCCCATGATCCTCACTGAGTGCTTGAAAAAGGAAAGCATTTCATTGTTTAAAACTAGAGATGTTTGCCTTGATGAGAAAAAAAAATCATTTATTAAGAACTGCATTTTTTTACTTTTTAAATGCAGAGGTGCAAATTTTATCTATCAACATATGCACTCATCGTTTATTTACTCCACAGCACAAGTATATTGCAATTGCCGAAGTCCAGATCAAGAAAGAGGAAGAATATCTGAAAAAGCCACTTTCTGCGGTATGGGTTGTGTTATTTTTAAAGTGTGGCCATTTGCAAAAATTACTTTGTTCAAATCTGAAATAAAATCACAAAATTGTAGAAATACTCATGGTTAGGCAGCATAGCCTGCTGAGTACTTCAACCATTTTCTCTTTATTTTAGAATTGTTAATGTCTGGTCGCCTTTGTCAGGTCACTTGAAAGTAATGTTTTGATTAACACAGTTACCATTAATTTCTTGGGGGATAAAAGCAATTTACCATGTTCCCTAGATATGAATATTGTGCAGTTTTGAACACCCTTGCTCAGTGCAACAACAGCATTATTTACAAATTTACCATCATAGTGGGATGCATAAAAAGGGGCAATGAGTTGATATACAGGTGGGAGATTGGAAACCTGACTGAATTTTGCACTAACAATAACTTATCACTCAATATCACCAAAACCAAGGAGCTAACTTTAGGAAGGGAAAACCAGAGGAGGATGATCCAGTGATCAATGAGGGATCAGAGGTGGAGAAGCTGAGCAAATTTAAATTCCTGGGAGTCACTATCTCAGAGGATCTTCCCTGGACCCATCATGAAGAAAGTACGTCACAGCCTCTATTTCCTCAGGATTTTGCCAAGGTTCAGTATGACATCAGAAACTTGCCAAATGTGTACTGATGAGTAGTGGAAAGTGCTCACAGGCAGCATCACAGCTGGTATAGGGCACCAATGCCTCGCAGAAAGCCCTACGAAAGATAGTGGACAGCTCATTACATCACAGGCAAAACTCCCCATGATCGAGAAAATCAAAGAGCAACAGCAATCATCAAGGATCTATTCCACTCAGGAAATTCTGTTCTTTTTACTGCCATCAGGAAAGAGGTATAGACACCACAAAACCACCAGGTGCAAGAACAGTTGCTACTTGTCTACTATCGGGCTCCAAAAAGACGGGCTCAATCAGACTTATTGAAAGACTCTTACTTTGCACGTCATTTATCATTGAATTTTTTTTAAATGTTTTGTAGTTAGTTTGTTCACATTTCGTTCTTTGTTTCCATTTCTCTCTTTTGAAAACATGTCTTTTTTTTTTCTTGAGTACAATTTACAGTTACCACCCAGTAGAAATTCTGCCAAGCCCTCAGGAAAAAGAATCTCAGATTTGTTTATCATGTCATGTATATAGTCTGACAATAAATTTGAACTTTGTCTCCTTTGGTGATTGAAAGTGAAGGGGTATACTCTTAACAGTTTGAGAATTTCTCTGGAGGAGACTAAATTTTCATTCAGAAGACTGAGATAAAGCTTTCAAGATTGAAATGAAAAGAAAAGGTTTAGGTAATGTTTGAATATCAAGGGTAATGGAACAAGAGAGAATAAGTGGATTTGAATGTGAATGAACCAAATCTGGCTCAATGGTCTATTCCCAGTTTTTTTTTTGGTATGCTGTTTAACATTAAGATTCTTCGTAGACTTCACTAGAAAGCATGTCCACTAATACTAATGGATTACCATTACTTTTATGGTGTGCTCAGAAAATAGTATTTGTTCTGTTTATGATTCCTCACTGTGTACATTTATGTTGAGCTCAGCACAGAACCTGACGTTTTGTTCAATCTAAAAAGTGACTCAACAAGATACTGATACAACTTTGTTTGTGGTACAGTTGTTAGGCCACAAAGTTTCCCTGGAACAAACTTGCCCCTCTAGAGTTTGTTCAGCATGGTGCTCAATTTCAGAAATTAATGGAATGTTAGTTTTGAGATTCTGTTTCTTTTTGTTTAGGGTGATGAAGAATTTGACTTGACACCAGCTGAAGTTCTGTATCAGGGTATACTACCCAGTTTGCCTCAATATATGGTTGGTGTTTTTTTTTAATTGGATTATCTAGAATATTTGATGCAAATAAGCCAGCTGATTGTTGCTGTTATTTATGCTCTACATGTTTTTCCACTACCTTTTTCACCATAAGGCCCTGTTTTATCCTCCCTTGTCTGCTTATCTAGATTCTCTTTAAATACAATACAATTTGATGCAAATTCTTCAAGAACACACATTTTGTACAATCTAAATATATTTGTACAGTCTGTAAGGAGTTTGTATGTTCTCCTAGTATCCGTGTGGATTTTCCCTGGGGGCTTCTCCTACCCTTCAAGACATACCAGGAGTTGTAAGTCAATTGGATGGCACAGGATCATGGACCAAAGGGACTGTTACCATGCTCTATGTCTAAATTTAAAAAAAAAAATAATTAGCTTGTAGTATGTCTTTTCTTAAATAATAGTTTTGTGCATCTGGTTTGTTTTCTGGCATATCAATTTTGATAAATTGTTAATAATTTTTATCCATTTACAAATGCAGATCTGACTGGACTTGCATTTTATCTTCCAAAGTCCTTCTTACTCTTTCCTTTAGTTTTAAATGTGTCATTTTATATTTGTTAATTTATCAGTCACCCTGCTAAATACTGGAGCAAAATCATGGTGTTTTTGCATTTTCAATATATTTTTCTCTGTCTATCCATTGTTGCTTTATTTCCTTCCCAGTTTTTAAGATTTATTTGATTTCATTGTTCTTTTGTTTTACCTAATATGATACTGTTCATCCCTAAGATCTCATTAGTTTTTATTTTGTTCATATTTTTGATGGAATAGATTTTATTGAATTCTTCAAACACTTTTAAACATTTCTGACTCTTTGGGAGATCTCAGCCTCAGAGCAAGCTTTCAAGGATCCAATCTAAAATAAAACAGACAAATCAAGAAAGACCCGAAACACAAGTCCTTCACAGATGATACTTGATCTGCCAAAATATTTTCTCCAGGTTGCAAACATCCAAATTGCTTTGCTTTTGTATAATCTGCCACTTTTTACTGTAGCCTTCATCATGTTCATTTAACAGCAAATTATATTATGGTTAGAGATACCTTAGCTGATCCCACTTTTATTTGCTGTGGTTGACTCGGGGCACTTTTTTTGCTGCTGTTATCTCTAATAAACATAGCCTCCCCATCTTTCCATTTTCTCCTCTAGATGGGTTTCAAGCACACATTTTCACTGTTACTTTCTTCAAGAGAGGGTCCTCCTCTCCCCCTCCCACCCCCCGCCCCCCACACTACCCTTATATTCAGACGCCTGCCAACATTTTTTCATACCTCGAGCTCAAGCCAGAATTGTCAGTTATGTATTTTTTACCTTTTCTATATAAAGAACACTGTATGACCTGCTGAGTTTCTCCAGCATTGTGTTTTCACTTGAACCATATTGTCTGCAGACTTTCATGTTTTACTCCTTCAGAAATATCAATTGCCTTTTTTTTTGTTTTGGAAAGTAGCTTCATTTTAGAGATTTCCTATGTTTGTCTATTTTACTTTTGTTCCAAATTTTAATTGGTTATTTATGTCCACTTTTGTTCTTGATATTTCGATTGCCTTCTTACTTAGCTTCAGTAGGTGTACCATTTACCCTGCCAAGAGAAATTTTATAAAGCACCATTTGGTAGTTCATAATTTGGTGTCTACTTCTTTCTTTGGCTTGGCTTCGCGGACGAAGATTTATGGAGGGGGTAAAAGTCCACGTCAGCTGCAGGCTCGTTTGTGGCTGACAAGTCCGATGCGGGACAGGCAGACACGGTTGCAGCAGCTGCAGGGGAAAAATGGTTGGTTGGGGTTGGGTGTTGGGTTTTTCCTCCTTTGCCTTTTGTCAGTGAGGTCTACTGTAATACCAGTAAAAATTGAACATCAAGCTCAAATTAAACACCAAAGGATGACAAAATAAAAACTATCTAAACATATAAAGTTTGAACATTTTTTGGTAGACCAGGTTGAAACAAAGAAAGATCAGTGAACCTGATGAAAAATATGCATCTTTCACTTAAAATCATCCTTCATCAGGTCTGAACAGTAACCCTGGTCAATTTTAGCGACTCCTTGACCCAACTTTCACTTCAATGATATCTAGTTAGTGCATGAAACAGAATTTCTAATACCATAACGCTCCCTCCGTTCATTCAGGTACCTTGCTGTTCGATACAAGTGATCATGTCTCTCCATCCATCTCTGTCCCTCCCCCCCCTCCCGTTTTCTAATCCATCTATCATTTTTCATTATCTACCTCTGCTTCTTTTTCCTTCCAGCTCCCTCTATAGAAGGTGATAAAAGCAGGCAAAACTTTCAATAATTATTTCTTTAAATTTCTGATTTCCCAAAAGAACTCAATGAAATTTCCAGTGTGAGAGTTATGCCCTGTTGTCGGCTCAAACCGGTTGCATCTCCATATTCGCAAGTTGTTTAGTCATAGGGTATTGTACAAAATTCAGCCGTCAACGTCAGTACTTTAACTGCTGGAAGGCATTGGTGTTTCATTCTGCCATTTTTATTTTTGAAAGGTAACTATAATAAAGATTACAGAGGGATATTATAGCAAATCTAACTAGAAAATTATTACTTCCTTCACAGATTGCCTTACTAAAGATTCTTCTGGCTGCAGCTCCAACTTCAAAAGCAAAGACTGATTCAATTAACATTCTTGCTGATGTCCTACCTGAAGAAATGCCGTATGTATTTTCCCTTTTTTGGAAAATGGAATCCTTGATCTGCTAGATCAGGTTTTCCATTGCATTCGGAAGTTGACTTATCTTAATTCCCCACATAAAGTTTGACACCCACTGAAAGTAATTTAAGATTATATTCATTCAATATTTTGACACTTCTTAAAGTTCTCTTGGTAATTTGCTGCTGTTCTCAAAAGCTATGAGATTTTTATTCCTGTAATCAGCCACACAATGATTTTTTGTCCTTAATCAGGTAAGCCTTTCTCCAAATTAGTTTTTGCAAAGTCAGTACTTTCTTGCCGTTCGTTCTTAAATATATATAAAAACCCTTCATCCTTCAAATAGCTTTCTTTAAGGCCTGCACTTTTTCCCCTTTAGCTCTGAAAGGCCAATAACTATTTTTCATCCCCACTCCTCTTATCCCAGCAGCTTTATTTCTGCCTCTTCATCTTCTGTTGCCTCAGTGACTGTGTCATCCATCGTACAGTAATGCAGTGATGCGCACTTTATCCTAACAGTACCACAGTGTTACAAAGTATGAAGCTGGGAGTAGATGTCAACAGACACAAGGAGATCATTGTGAAAGCAATTTCTGCTGTCCTATTACTGCTACTTAAGCACTTCAAACTCAATCACATCTATCAGGTAAGTAATATATGAACCAATTGATGTTTAGTAGTGATTAAGGTCAGAGGAAGTTTTGTTTGGCATGTAGTCTTTTCTGTCCTTTTTAACCCCTGTAAAAAGCATGAACCCATTTTTAATACCGCTGACAAAGGTTTGGCCCTTTTGTTTCATGATAATGAATGTTATTAATATAACTCTTAGTTGAGAATGTCAGTAGTAGTGTTGCTCAATTCATTTGAAGCAGGGGTAGCTTTACACTCACCGACTGTGAGGCATTAGAATTACTATTCATGCACTTTAAAATGATGAGTCTGTTCCATTGTTGAAACTGGTAGGACATCTGCCCTAATATTCCATGATCTCTCCAAAATGATACCTTTACAGCGCCAACGATTGGGACCGGACTAGGGTTTGAATCCCACACTGTCTGTGAGGAGTTTGTACATTCTCCCTGTGTCTGCGTGGGGCTTCGGTTTCCACCCACCGTTCAAAAACGTAGGTTAATGGGCTGTAAATTGGGCAGCACGGACTTGTGGGCCGAAAAGGCCTGTGACACATGCTGTATGCCTTTAAAATAAAAATAAAATCCTGACTCGCCACCTTGAGATTAATTTTCTCAGTTTGTTTTCATGAAACCTCAATGAGGAGCATCTCCAGCAAATTTTCTATTAACCTTTCATTACAAATAAAGATCCTAATTTCTCCACTTGCCATAACTAAAATCTCTCATTTAGAAATCATAATGAATCTCCTCTGCAAGTCCCTCTTGTTATTCTTATTGATGTCCAATATGTCTTTAATTGCAACGTCATGAATCACTTGTACAACTGAGCATTATCTCTTGCTTTGGAACCACCCTGTGGTAAGTATAAACTGTTCAGACCGAAAACACAGAAAAATGAGTGAATATCAGATATTTAAAGAAAAATGTACATTTTAATAATGCTTTTGTGTATGATTCTTCATCAGTCACTGTAAACCATTGTAGCTGCTGCTTTACTCAACCTGCACCACTAAATGTTCTGATTGTAAGTGGCCACAATCACTAAAACACTAACTACATTCCTAGAACCAAGAGGTCATCTTTATCTTCCATCATGTTTTGTTTGGACATTCCTACAGCACGGTAACAGACCCTTCCAGCCCACGGACCCATGCCACTCAAATACCCCAGTTAACCCACAGCCCCAGCACGTTTTTGGAGGGTGGGCGGAAACCCATGTAGACATGGGGAGAATGTACAAACTCATTCCAAACAGCGCCAGATTTGAACGTGGCATTGTGCTAACAGTGCCAGCCTTAATGTTGTATTGTGAAATTCAAAATCAAAATTTAGTAATTGTCTTGCTGGTTTATTTAAAGACCTAATCGATTCATAACTTAATGGTGAAGCGCATCTGTTTTATCTGAGAAACAGAAGACCCTCTCCCAAAAAACATAGTTGGCGTGATAGTGTCAGAATAGTTAGGAATGGATAATAAAGCAAATACAAATCCTCAGGCATTTACAAATAGCTTGCGTTTGATGTGTCTTGTTCCAATTTTTTTTGTGCACTGATCTCTACCTTGCTGAAGCCAGATGACAGCTCTCAGACACCTCCCACAGGACCCCACCGCGACAGATTAGGGCTCTGTTTCCAACACCATCTCCAACCTCCAACCTCATTGTCTCCCATCCCCACACAGCTCGTTTCTACCTTCTACCCAAGTTACATAAACCTAACAATCCAGGCAGACCCATTGTTTATGCTCGCTCTTTTCCCACCGAACTAGTTTCATCTTACCTTGGCTCTATCTTTTCTCCCCTGGTCCAATCCCTCCCCATCTACATCCGTGATATCATACATGCCCTCCATCTCTTTAGAAACTTAAAATTCCCTGAACTGGACTGTCTGATCTTCACGATGGATGTCCAATCTCTTTATAACTCCATCCCCCATACAGAAGGTTTTAAAGCACTTCCCTTCTTTCTTAACCAAAGACCTGAACAGTCACCCTCCACCACTGCCCTTCCCTTCCCCTCCCTTCCCCCCCGGCCTGGCAGAACTTGTCCTCACCTTAAACAACTTCTCTTAACTCGTCTCACTTCCTCCAAATCAAAGGAGTAGCCATGGGTACCCGCATGGGTCCCAGCTATGGCTGCCTGTTTGTGGGCTTTGTGGAGTAATCTATGGTACAAGCCTACACAGGCTTCCTCCAGTATATCGATGACTACATTGGGGCTGCCTCATGCACCTGCGATCAACTTGTCAACTTCATCCACTTCGGCCAACTCCTACCCTGATCTCAAACTCACCTGGTCCATCTCCAGACAACCCTCTCCCCTTCCAGGATCTCTCTGTCTCCATCTCTGGACACTGGTCTTCTATTAACTTATATTACAGGCCCACTAACTTCCACAACTACCTTGACTACACTTCCTCATACCTTGTCCTCTGCAAGGATTCTATCCCTTTCTCTCAATTTCATGGCATCTGTTCCCAAGATGAGATCTTCCAATCCAGATTTTCTGAAATGTCTGCCTTCTTCCACAAACGTGGCTTCCCCTCCACCACCATCAACTCTGCCCTCACCCACGTCTCCTCCATTTCCCACTTATCTGCCCTGGCCCCCCGTTCCCAGATGCAACATAGAGAGTCCGTCTTATCCTCACCTACCAGCCTCCGCATCCAAAACTTTATCCTCTGGAATTTCTGACGCATACAACAAGATCCCACCCACTAGACACATCTTCCCCTCTCTGCATTCCGTAGGGACCCCTCCCTCTGTGGCACCCTCGTGTACTCATCCCTCCTTACCAATCTTCCCCTGTGGCCACAGGAGTCCAACACTTGCACCTACACATCCCTCTCTCACCACAGTCCGGGCCCCAAATAGGCCTTTCAAATGCATTTAATGTGGAATGACAAAAGGAGTGACTAATTCAGGCACTTCACGTGCATCCGCAGGACTGATTTACTATATCCAGTGCTCCATTTGTGGCCTTCTTTTCATCGGAGAGAAGATTGGGAGATAGCTTTGCTGAGCACTTTCACTCTGTCCACTACAGTGACTGAGATCTCCCAGTAGCCACCATTTCAGTTCTGTGTCAACTCCTGTACTCACATGTCTCTCCATGGTCTTATGTACTATCCCACCAAGACTACCCGTAAATTGGAGGAACAACACCTGATTTTTCCATCTGGGCACTCTCCAACCAGATGGCCTTAAGACCGACTTTTCCACTTTCTGCTATCCTGCTCTCCACTTTCCCCTTCCCTTTCCTCTTTGCAGTTTTCCTCCCTCTCTTCCCCCTCCCTTCCGCTAATCATTCCTCCTCTTCTTGATCGCTGAGGTCCCCTCCCTCCCTTCTCCACCTATCACCTCATGCCTTTGCGACCACACCTCCACCCCCTTTCTCTTTTGGTTGGATGACTGCCAACATTTTTCCATATGTTGATGAGGGGCTTAAGTCTGAAACGTTGGTTATGTATTTTTTACCTTTGCCACTGTTTGACCTTTACTGTTCTTATTTTCACTCATTAATTGACCCCCTGCTCTTTCGCTCTCAACTTTTAAATATCTGTGCCATTCCTTTAACTCCTTTCAACCTTAATTCTTTCCTTTTTGTAACTATTTTTCTGTTTGTGTATTTATAAAATTTATTTGGATTCCCTTCTTATTCCTTGTTTTATTTAATGAACTAAACATGTGCCCAACTACCTTTGCCATTGTTGTATTCCATTGCTGTTATGGAATTTTTCAATACTACAATCACTTGTGTTCCCCACAGTATTTTGTATAAATCCTGTGTGGATTCTAGTCTATACCTTGCTTTTAGAAAGCAGCATTAACGGGCACAAACCTCCTCAAAGGGAAGAGGGGGGAAAAAGAACAGATCCAAAGGGAGAGGAAGAAACCAAAACTGGGTCAAAAGTATATGCAAGAGTGTAATTACTGCTAGTGAGCAAAAAAACTGGCCATGGACCCAAGGAATTATTATTCTACCCTTCCCTGTACCTTCTCCCCCCTCTCACCCCTCCCCAACTATCTGAATTGGTCACTCCTTTTGTCATTCCACATTAAATGCTCAAACTCCTGCCCCTGGTTTCTCCTTCCTTCTTGTCTCCTCCACCCATTCTGTCTTGGTTCCATTTCAATCACAACTTCAGGACCAAAAAGCATGAAAGAGGAAGCTTCAATGTAGACCAGGTATGGTATTTGCCAGTTTTCTTGGCCCTAGAAATGTGAAGAACGGAGGCAGGCCATTCATTCCAACAGCCCCATGAATGGCTCCTCACTTAATATTTTATATGCACAAGGCCAATTTACATTATAGTTTCGGATCCTGAGAAAGTAAAACACGGTTGACAAAGCTCAAGGTGACAAGACGAGCTCATTGTTAATTACTCTAGAAGGCCACATTAAATGTAAATTTGACAATGTTTTTGAATGTCAACACCACAAAATCTGATCATCATAATTGTCCTCTAAACAGTGCTGCAGTTTTAACAGCAATTTTAATTTGTACAGCATCTTTGCAGCAAATTGTCCTAACTTTCAGATCAGGGATTGACTTTGGTACAAAATAAATACACTTACCAGCCAAATTAGAAAATTATTAGAATACATACTAGACTCTCCCTTGCCTATATTTAGAAGATGTTAATTAACTTAGTCTATGTTCTATTACCTCTCTGCAGTTTGAGTACATGGCACAGCATCTTGTTTTTGCAAACTGCATTCCACTCATTTTGAAGTTCTTCAATCAGAATATCATGTCCTACATTACAGCTAAGAACAGGTAAGGCCAATGAGCACCCCTGCAATATTTATGCCTGGGATGATGTAAAATCTATTTTCATTTAAATTTAGACATAGAGCACAGTAATAGGCCTTTCCGACCCACAAGCCCATGCTGCCCAATTACACCTAATTGACCTACTACCCCTGTACATTTTGAAGGGTGGGAGGAAACTGGAGCATCCGTAGAAACCCACACAGACATGAGAATACAGACTTCTTTCATACAGCACCAGATTCGAACCCCAGTCACTGGTGCTGTTACGGTTGTGCTAACGGGGCTGCAGTGTATAATTTAATCAAAATTGGATATCATTATCCAACAAGTTACACGGTGAATTTTCTGTTGATGCACTGGGATTGAATATTTGTGCTCATGCCAACTCATTCTAAAATTGTTTAGTTTACTTTTTCATCCAATCCTCCTCTCCAGTTTTAGCCAAAGTAGGGCTACTTGGGGGTTAATGTGGTGGAAATGGTATTCTATGATAGAGTGCCACTCTAGCTTGACATACCAATCAAGCATTTCTCATAAATGTTTCCTTTGTAAATCTGTTTTAGAGTGCCAACACGATGATTATCCCAGCTTGCCATTTTGCACAGCGTAACCAAATTAAATAGAGGGTAAAATGTTATCGCTGTAATTGCTAGTTTGTGCTTCGAATGCTAATTGTGTCAGGTTAGTATTCCAAGATCTCATTAATCCTCAAGGTTGGAGAGTGTTGCCAGGCTTTCAGACCCAATTGCAATTCATCATTCCTGTCCGCATTTAACGCATATGCTCTGTGGTGGAATAATCGTTCCGGATTCCTGCCCTGAAATACCATCATGGTTATAAGAACAACACAATCAAATCTCAGGAGAAAAATTGGCATCAGCTATTCTACTTCGTTCTTCCCGAGACTCTTAATTTCCATGAATAAAGTTTCAGACAGTGTCTTTGGCAGCATGGATATTAACCAAAAAAAAAAGTTCCACACATAAACTGGCCTCTTTTGGACACCTTGTTTGATTTATAGACCGCCAATGCCCTATCCTGTTATTGCCATTTATTTTTCTGATTACAGTTTTTCAGTTTGTTCACCTAATGCATTTTTAAATTTGAAAATGATTTGGTATCTATTGTGTTTAGATCTAATTTTCATCAACTAATTACCAAATAAAAGTCATTTCTTGGCTCTCATATTTAAGAAAGCAAATTGACCTATGAAGCCAAAATGTAAAACAAATGTTCAGTAGTATACCAGTCAGATCATGATTTCACTTTGGATTGAGTTGTACCCATAGAACATTACAGGACAGAAACAGGCCCTTTGGCCCTTCTAGTCTGTGCCAAACTATTCTGTCCAGTCCAACTGACTTGGAGCCAATCCGTAATCCTCCATATCTCTCCCATCCATGAACCTGTCCAAATTTTTATTTATTGACCCCCACAGTCACAACTTCAGCTGACAGCTCATTCCACACTTCCACCACCCTCTATGTGAAGAAGATTCCCCCTAATGTTTTCCCTAAACTTTTCCTCTTTCTCCTTTAATCCATGTCCTCTGGTTTGTATCTCACCTAACCTCAGTGCAAAAAGCTTACCTACATTTATTCTCTATCCCTCATAATTTTAAATACCTCTGTCAAATCTCTCCTCGTTCTTCTGCCCTCTAGGGAATAAAGTCCTAACCTGTTTAACCTTTCCCTGTAACTCAGTTCCTAAAGTTCAGGCAACATCCTAGTGAATCTTCTCTGTACTCTATTGATTGGGACCATGTCAAAGACCTTACTAAAATCCATGTAGACATCATCCACAGCCTTCAACATATTAAATGAAAATAAATGAGACATAACTGATAAAAGAGTTATTTCAGGACAAAATCCTGAGGCTCATTCTTAGTTGTAAGCAAGGCAACAAATAAAAATTGTATAGTGATTCAGTTATATTTCAATCTGCATTTCCTCTCTCCATGAGACAACGTCTTGACTCAGAAATATTTTCAGTTCTTTTTCGTCATTGGGTCAAAATCCTGAAACTACCCAGTAACACTTAGGGCGGGCCTTTGACATGTGCTCAGACAGACGTGCTGTAGCAAGTCAAAAATATACTCTCCAGCGCTTTCCTGGGGAAATTTGGGGACAGACAGTTAATGCCAAGATTCTGATGCCTTTATGCAGTGAAGGATCTAGTTTTAATGGGCTAATTAGCATTATTAAACACAATTTCAAAGAAGTGCATGGGCACAAACTCATATCAAATGAATGGCAAATTTGAACCTGAATCCAGATAAATTAACTATCTGAATAAACTTCAAGGGCAAGATTGTAGATGCAAAATATCTAGATTCATTCCAGCACCAATTTGATCATGGTGGGGGACAGTCGACAGCCTGAAAATGAATGTTTGCATCTACTTCTTTCCTTTTTTTATATTTTTGAGGTTGAATTGAAATGAATACATTAGATTTGAGTGATGGTTTACAACTGACCATTGTAAGGAAATGTCTCAATCTGTGTAGGACTTTTATGATGTTCAAATGTCCAGAAGTTCTTCAAGCACATTGAAGTATTTTTGGTATATTTTATTGCATTAAAGATAAATTTTGTAGACAATTCTCAAAGTAATTAAGAGTTCCAGAAAATTTATTTGGTTAATGGATAAATAATGGACTGAACACGAGAATAATTCTGTATTGTTTGAAAACATGTTTTTAGACTGCCTGAGAGATACATTTTCAAATCACTAGAATAAGGCATTGTTGTCAGTTTATTGTTCTTTTAGCACTGAGGTGATAGTGGAGAATAACTACTTATGTATGTTGAGATGAACTTGAATCTTCATTGATATTCTGAAATAAGAAAGAGGTTTGAAGGGTTTAATGTTAGTCTCCTGAAACATGGCCATCATTTGATTGAGATTACATTTTAAATATGTTAATCAATAATTTCCTACACTTATCCTCTTTTCTGCAGTATTTCTGTGTTGGATTTCCCATACTGTGTTGTGCATGAACTCCCTGAACTGACAGCAGAGAGCTTGGTAAGTAAGTAAGGAAAAATGTAGTTTATCACCATTTTCTGAAAGTGACTGCAGTTATAAGTATGTTTACAGGTTCCAGGAGAATCAAATAAGGTTCTGGTGAAAGCAATTCTATTTCTTTCTGTGCAGAAGATGATGATCTGCTGAGTATCTCCAGTATTTTCATCTGAATTTCAGATTTCCACCATCTGTTTTTTTTTTATTTTCAAGATTATTTAATGTAAAGTAGTATAGATTAAAAAAATTACTCCTTTTGAATGACGACGTGCAGACACATTTAAACATAATAGATTTCATATGGAAAACTGAAATAATTTTAAGAGTAGAGGAACACTTCTGCGACCCTTTTAGATAGTGGTAAAAGCTGGTAATGTGCAAAGAGATGATGGATTTTGTTCATTCAAATATGGGATATAAAGTGAGCTCACTGTGCCATTTTCAATTGGAAATTAATTTGGGACTGCATGTGAATGTGTAACTTGTATGTTTGTTATTCAGTAAGACTAAGCAGCTCAGTCCCTGGAGTAACTTTGCAAACTTTATTTTCATTAACAAAATGTGCACATTTTTTCTTTGCTCATTTCTGCACTTATTTTAACACATACAGTATGTAAAATTATTTTGACTTTGTGACTTTTAGGGGAAGACTCAAATTCATCTTCTCGTTGTTCTTGCTAATAGGACATTATTGTAACCAGCTTTTTGCCCAATTTTACACAGTCACACAATGTAATATTAAATTAGCATAAGAAAATTAGAGCAAAAGTCCCCCCTTTCAACCTGTTCCATTAGTCTTCAAGATCTATCTCAGCTCCAATTTTTGCACTATCCACCTCCCTTGATTCCCTTTATGTACAGAAGTCTATCACTGATTTAAATAATTTAAATTACTAAACTCCATAGCCCCCTGGACCAGAGAATTCCAATTCAAATTTCTTCACTGCCCTCTGGGTGAATAAATTTAACTTCATCTTCCTCTACCCTTTATTCTGAGACTGTGACCTCTCATTCAATGTTCCTCAGCCACGACTACATCTGTTCCTTGCCTCTACTTGGAATCTCAAAGATGTTTATATGAGATCACCATTTGCTTTTCCATTGATACAGCAGCCACATTTTAACATTTGTGAATTGAAAATACCAACTAAATTACTGAATACAAATAACAGTGCAGCAAGTTTTCTCACTATTGGCACATCTGAGGTCTGCACGTGGTCTTTATCGCTCTATTTCTTTCCTCTTCGTATGCCTGTCCAAGTGCCCTGAAATGAGTAGATCCTAACTATCCGGTAAATGTTATAGCAAGCAGAGGATCTATTTTTATAGATAATTACAAACTCTTTATGAAATAATTTTACAGAAGTACCACAATTTAAACATTGCTTTACTGTTTTATGGTCATTACTGATGTCATTTGATTTCTTTGATACAGAAAGTCCTTAAGATTGGTTTCTTTTTGCCTCACCTAGGAAGCAGGTGATAACAACCAGTTTTGCTGGCGGAATCTTTTTTCTTGTATAAACCTTCTTCGAATACTTAATAAATTGACGAAATGGAAACATTCCAGGACCATGGTGGGTATTGTGGATGTCAAATTAGAAGTAATTATTAATTTTCTCCATAAAGTATTTTAAAATGTATTTTTTAAACTAATTCATGGGGGAGAAAAAAGGCCAATGCTGCAAAATACTGAAATGAGAAATTTATAGTTCACTTGTATCTTGAGTATAGATGCAGTTGTAGAATCACACAGGAAGAAACAAATCCTATTGGCCTTCCTGCTGACCACGATGTCTATCTACCCAGATTACATTTGCCCACAATGGGCCTGCATCCCTCTACACGTTTTCTATCCAAGTATTGTCCAAATGCCTTTTAAATGTTACACTTGTATCTGTCTCTATTACTACTTCTGGGGAGCTATTCATTACCTTCTTTGTGGAAAAAATCCTCTGATCTTCTTTAAATTAATCTGTTATTTTTTAAATAATATTTTATTATTAATTACTAATAATTTAACACTTTTTCAAAACTTAACCTCCAACGATGCGCAAATAGACGTGTGATACCCAAAACTATTACAATTTGGGAGCAATTCTGGAAAATTATTCCAAAGTCAGTCTTAAAAATCCAGCGTTGACATGAAGATTCTTAAACTGATGCAAAAGAAGTAATTAAAAATGAGGTGGGAGAGACTGAGTGATAGACTGTTGGAAACTCACAAAACCTTGTTGCGTTACTTCCAGAGCTAATGTGCTTTCAGGTGACTGGTGATCACAACTCAAATGAAATGAGTGACTTTCACAATACTTCCAGAACCCAGATGTAGGTCAGTCCAAAATGACCATCACAATGGTCATGATCCAAGAGCATTATCTCTCCTGCTTCCAATACCCAAATACAGTTCAGTCAATGGCCTTTCCTTTGGACACTGTGGGATTTAATAATTCCCATTGTAAGGTAAAAACATCATGAGATGGGACCGGAGAAGGAGTCACCCAGTACTAAGGAGTAACAGAATGCAGATGTGACCTTGTACACTCAAGATAAGCTTTGCACTAACAAGAATGATGTGCAGCAGACTAACAGAGAAGGATAGCAACAGTTTATTCATTGGACAATGTCATGGTATGATCATTTACTAAGTTCGTATCCTGAGGTATAAAAAAAACACCACTTGCTGATAACGGCAGAATGCGCCTTCTCCAACTAACACTGTTAGTTGCAAGTGTTACAATCCGGCAATAAAGAACAAAGAACCTTGATTTCGACTCAGTCTTGTGTTTGACTCACTCATTCATGAACAAAGCAGACCTAACACCTTTCAAAGTGACATTTCTTTTGGACATGGTGCGGCACACTAATTCCCCCTCAAAATAACCTTTTCTTTGGCCATGGTGGGTTTCAAAAATTCTCGTGACAGAGAGAAAAAAAACAAATTTGACCATTACCACACAGAGCCACTCTAGCACAGCGTTCCTTCAAATGGCTGCTCCTCAAAGTGCTGTTCCTTTCAAAATGGCTGCTGATTGCACAGTGCCTGTTCCTTTAAGCATGTCTCTCACATGTGTCCCTGGAAAAGCAACATTTCTTCTCTTAAAAAGTAACAAAGTTTGTACATGCTGTACAAGATGTTGCCACCTCAATTCTCTCCATGGTTGTGAATGGTCACATCTTATACTAGCCCTTAAATTGACTGTCCCTCTAAAATGAAATTCCTCATAATATATCTCACCTTAAATTTGTACCTTTGGATCTATTAGATGCCCCTGCCCTGAGGGGGATAAACTGACTACCCTATCTAGTCAGTCAGAGATTGACTTGACTCTGTACTCTCAGGAATTTAGAAGAATGAGAGGGGATCTTATATAAACATAAAATTATGAAAGGAATAGATAAGATAGAGTAGGTAAGTTGTTTCTATTGATGGGGAGACTAGAACTAGTGGACATAGCCTCAAGATTCAGGGTAGTAGATTTAGGATTTAGATGAGGAGGAACTGCTTTTCCCAGAGGATGGTGAATTTACTGCCCATTGAAGCAGTGGAAACTACCATAGTAAAGATAGTTAAGACAAGGTTAGATAGATTTTTACATCGTGGGGAATTGAACAGCCTGGTGGGCCAGACGGTCTCCTCCTCTTCTTCTTTTTTTGTTCTCTGAATCAACTAACATATTGCTCGATGACATGGAAAACCATTGGATTTAGATATTAAGGCCAATTGTTTTTGCTGCTTGACCTTGCTCCTTGATAATACTCGTAGCAAAATAAATTTGAATAGGGAACTGAATTCGTTTGAATTGAGAAGATAGTCAGACAACATAATCGGTAACTGAGGGATGAAGATATTTTCCACAACAGCATTACCAATCGTCATTAAGGACTCGATTATATATGGCAGTAATTTTTGAATTGATAATCTTGATGAATGTAATATTGGTGAACCCAAATTCCTAAGTGCATGATTGGAGCTTTCTTTTATTTCAAGATTGTGTTGGCACAGTGAATATGATAACAATCTTATAGAATTATTTCCTTGCAGTCTCCTGACCAATGCTACATGTTGGAGTGTCCACATTTGTCACATTTAAAGGGAGTTTAAAAGACGAATCTGTTGTTTTCTTCCCTGTCAAAAATATTGAGTGATGCCTGATAATGCCATGCCCAGCACAGTCATGCTTTCTGTTTGAACTTTAGCCGAATTTTAATAAAGATTAAAATTTCACCAAATCCATTCAAAAGAATATGATGTGTTGGTCATTGTAAAGAGCCTGTGCAGTGGTTTGTATGAAATTTCTGTGTTATCTCATCAAACTTAGTTTTTATTCTTGAATACATTTATCTAACTGGTTTAAATTACAGCATAAAATCAGATGACAAAGTTTTTCTTTGTGGTTTAGACAGTCTGAAAATAGTTCGGTCAGTCTCAGTTTTACAACTTTTTTATAATTTACAGATATATCTGAATAAAGCTTGTCAACTTTTAATCCAGAAAATTAAATTTAGCCCCCTTTGGGGCTCTGAAGAGTTTTACAAAAACTAAGTGTAATGTATCCTTAAAGTAAATTTAACTTGCATGTAAAAAGTCAAATGTCCAGATTTTGCTACTGAGCAATGTGCAGGAATCACACAGTCTATTTTATTATGTATCTTTAGTTAATAAAGTCGTTAGCCTTAAAACCTGTCAAGTGACTGTTCAATAAAGAATTCAGCTGCTTACCAAATTGTAGTTGGCAAGATTACCAAATCTTATTATTTGCAAAATCCCATTTTTGAACATTTTAGCATTTATTAATTTTAATGAATGAAATTTCATGATTTTTTTTGCTAGATGTTGGTTGTTTTTAAATCAGCTCCAATCCTGAAACGAGCACTCAAGGTGAAACAGGCCATGATGCAGTTGTATGTCCTAAAGCTACTTAAGGTGCAAACCAAATACCTGGGACGCCAGTGGCGGAAGAGCAACATGAAGACAATGTCTGCAATTTACCAAAAGGTGCGCCATCGGTTGAATGATGACTGGGCTTATGGAAATGGTATGTGTTCAGCATTTATATTTCTAAACATAACACAAAACACTATAGATAGGTCATTTAAATGTTGATTTTTTTTTTACATTTTTCTCTACAGTGATCAGCTATCTGCTTATAGTTTTATTTCATCTGTTCAAATCAGTTTGCTGTGAAGATGACCTAAAACTATTTCAATTGTTTCAAACACATAAATTCAGAGAAGAGACTTCTGATTCAGGAGTAAAACACAAAAGTCTGTAGACACTGGTTGAAATAAAAACGATGGTGGAGAAAATCAGACAATGTACTTTATGTAGCAAAGATAAAGATACATACCAATGTTTTGGGCTTTCATCAAGGTATTATACCTTATGTATCTTTATCTTTGCTACATAAAGTACACTGTCTGGCCAGCTGAGTTTCTCCATTGCATTTTTACTTGAGACCTCTGATTCTTCAGAATGCCTTGTTACTGCCTTTTGGTTACTGTAAATATTTGTGCATAATGCGAAAAATTCCCCCTTTGTCCCCTCAAAAATAGAGGGGTGGGGTTTGCATTATATACAAGAGTAAAAAATTTTTTTAAATTCTGCAGACAGGTGGGAAAGTGTTAGTCAGCAGCGCAACTCAGGAGGCTGGGCAGGTGGGCGAGCGGAGAGGCGCCAGCGCGACTCAGGCGGGCGGGCGAGCGGAGAGGCGCCAGTGCGACTCAGGCGGGCGGGCGAGCGGAGAGGCGCCAGCGCGACTCAGGCGGGCGGGCGAGCGGAGAGGCGCCAGCGCGACTCAGGCGGGCGGGCGAGTGGAGAGGCGCCAGTGAGACTCAGGCAGGTGAAGGAAGGGGGGGTGTCATATTATACACGGGGTAAAATTTTTCCCCTCAAAAATGTGGGGTTGCTTTATACACGGAACACGTTATACACAAATATTTACGGTAGTTGCCTTTAAGTGCAATCACTGATGTTAAAAGCTAAATTTATTAACCATTGAGTGCATTACATGATGTCTCAAATTGGCACCATTTTTGATGGTTATAGACAAGCGATGAATAATGATTGAAATCCTGGAGACTACCTGTTCTTTATCAAGTTGCAGAAAATTCATCTGAACCCCACAACAGGTGTTTAGCATTACACCTGCACGAAGTACTCTAATTCTGCCCACCTCGAAATGACCTTTATTAGTTTAACTTTTTTTCATTCTTTGGATGTCAGCAATGTCGACAAACCACTATTTATTGGGCATTGCTAATGAAGAAGACATAGATCTGTTGCCTCATTGAGCTGCTACAGTTTAGATGTGAGGGTATTCCTCACAACTGTCTCCAAGATCATGATTCCCAGCTTTTGACCCAATTATAATAAAAGTGTTAAAATTGAGATGCTACATACTGTATTTTCATTCATATAATGTGCACATGTGTAAAATGCGCAGAAAATTATAAATTGTGTAAAAATATTTTTTGTACAATGCGCACATGCAAGTAACGCGCAGGTGTAGTACTCTAAATTCCAACTGAGACATGACAAAGCACATCCCAGTATCTGTCACAGTTAATCTTCCCCAATTAACACCCAATCAACTTCTCCCAGAGGTGTCAATCACATATTATATAGATGATATCCTGCTGCAACATGTTAACAAGCTTTGGAGAGGAATCAGTTAAATAGATCGAAGACAGGCTTCAGAGATAAGCAGAATTTTAATTCTAATATTGTCTCAAATCCGAGGCACTTAATATGTTAATCTCCTCCCTCATGGACAGATCTGAGCAATTAACAATGATAAGGTGCAATGCCCTAGCTAGAATGTCCTGTTTATAGGAATACCATGGCATTCAGTGCAGAGATATTCCCTAGATCAAAATTTCCCACGCCCGCTATAAATTGTGCCCATTCTTTCATTGCCACCATTATATTCTCATGCCCACTATAAATTGCTGGTGCATCTTTCCCATGCCCACTATTAATTGTGCATGTTCTTTTAATGCCACCATTATATTCCCATGCCCACTATAAATTGCCGGAGCATCTTTCCCACGCCCGCTATTAATTGTGCGTGTTCTTTTAATGCCGCTATTATATTCCCATGCCCGCTATAAATTGCTGGTTAGACTTTCCCATGCCCGCTATTAATTGTGCACATTCTTTCAACGTGTAAAATAAATTCTCGTATATGCGTTATATGCGTAAAAATATATTATCTTGAAGGGAACATTGGAAGTGATATGATAGTATTCTTTTAAACCTGACATCAGAATTGGTGTGGAAGAAAGTGCACACTGCAGCGAAGGTATACAAATGATGGAGGGTGAGTCTTAAATGGGTTAAGCTCAGATGTTGTCATAGTGTCATCCAGTGTGGAAATGGGCCCTATGGCCCACTGAGTCTGCACCAATGTTCAAGCACCCATTTACTCCCAACACCATTCTTAATTTTTATTGAATTGCTTCAACTGTATTTAGGGAAGTTGAGAATATTATTCCTTCATAATTTAATGTCTGTTTAATATGTGATTTATTCACCAACTGCAGCTGCATCCAGCTGTGATTGTAGTTTGTGCAACCAGTGAATGGCACTGCACTAATTCACCAGGACATTTTTGGCATTAACTCCCAAGCCTGTAGCTTGCCCCATCAGAATGGGTGAGGGCACCTAGTGTTGGAAGGTAATTCCATTTTTTCCCCTTAGTTTCCTCATCTAACACTGGAAATATTAGTGTGAGTAAAATCAAATTCCTGGAGTAGAGTATCAACCTCTTGAAACCACTGAGCCAAGTCTGGCACTGAATAATAGAACCAAGAGAACCAAGAGGATAAATGGCTTTGATGAAAGGATCAATTTGATGGTAGAAATGGCTGTCTGAGGGCCATAAGATGCTTAAAAACTAGCATTTAGTAAGTTTACAGTTTAATTATATATAAATGCAGAATCTGGGTTTTTTGGGGTATTTGACGATAAAAAGATGCATACTTTTTACTAAAATATTAGAGATGGAATCTACGTATGTATTCAAATAACACAAAAAAAAATGTGGAAGCCTATTGAGGAAAATGTTGTAATAGGTATTCTGGAATACATTTTCCATTCTCAGAAGATAATCAGTGACAGACCAGAAAATCTGGTGCAAATTCATATGAATGCGTGTGTGTGTGTAATTCAGCATCGTGGGCTAGTTAGGATGAAAGGGCCCGCTACTTTGCTCTGTATCCAAATTGTAAAATAAGTAACAAATAAAAGATAAGTGGCACTTACATAAGATTGTCTGATATTTATAAATGTTATTTTTAGATCTTGATGCCCGTCCATGGGATTTTCAAGCTGAGGAATGTGCATTGAGAGCCAACATTGAACGGTTCAACAGTCGCAGATATGACAAAAGTCCAAGCAATCCTGACTTTGCTCCTGTGGATAACTGTTTACAGAGTGTCCTGGGGCAGCAGCTGGCATTACCAGAAGAATTTCAAATGAACTATGATCTGTGGCTCGAAAGGGAAGTTTTCTCAAAACCAATCAGCTGGGAGGAGCTTTTGCAGTAACTTCCAGTTCTATTTTGTACATTAGTCTATTGTTTGTAACAGTGTATAAACGAGTTGCTAGATTTTGCAGGTTGTGAGAGAGATCATATTGTTTAATTTATGACAGGGATTCAAACTAAGTTTCTTTCTATCTGTTATTTATGGTTTTGAGGCTGAATGCCACACCACAAGGACCTGCTGGAAAATGCTTTTGTGGATATTGGGTAAGACATCATTTAGCTTGTGATGAGCACCTTAATGGCTTCTCACATTACATGGCTGGGATCCTGGAAGTTTCATATACCCCCTAACTGTTGACAAAGTAGAAGCAATGAAAATGTAATAAGGTACAGTGTTGGTAAAATTAAGCAAGAATTTTGCTAAAAAGGAGGCAATAAATGGAAACCAGTTATTAGTTACCACTGCTATTGCAACTTTTATGTCAAATAATTAAACTGGTTCTGAAAGGAACCTTTCCTGTTTTTGATTTTTGTTTCTGAATGGACCAAATATGCCTTTTGGTGGAAAAGAATGCAAATGCAATGCTTTTTGATGTAACTGACCTTGATTTATTTTTAATGTTGTCTCCTTGTCTCTCCCACTGTTGTTGATAATCGTCACAAACTTTTGCTTTCTCTTTGGACCTTAAAACTTTGGAATTCTACGCATATTCAAGATATCCACTTTATAAAGCTTTTTATTTTAACCTATTTTATTTTCCAATGTATTATTGGTTGTAGATGTTCCCCATTATTCTTAGTAAACATAAAGACTCCCAAGTAATCAAATGAGAACAGTAGCATTATGATCTGCTGTACTTTTTGGGTTGTTCCAACTTAACTATATAATGGCAGATTTTCTAACTATTCTTGGTCATGGGGAACTGAAGTTTTTCATGTATGATTAGTGTATTTTTGCTGTTCAGAATTGATTGCATTCAATAAGTACGTAGTCCCACTGCATAAATTCTAATCTATCAAAATTGATGGAATTCCAGTAAACCAAAATGATTTTGAAGAATTGCAGTGATCATAACCCTTCCATGTGTGGGAAATTGGTGGATCAGATTATTTCCCATTAATTTGTATTTAATTGATCCCTTTTTATTGTTATTATTTAAAAACTTTTTTGACAAGATTCAGTTGACATGCAATTTCCAATCCAATTTAAATGCAAAGAACCTGGGCATATTTGACCTTTAACCAATATAAAGCATATTGAAAATTGTTAAATACTTCGACATGAACATTTTAAAAAGTTAATCATTGTTTTAAAACATATTTTAGCTTGAATATTATTTCTCTTCATTTGATGAGTAACTTATTTAATGTGTGCCACAAAGATTCACAATGCAAATCAAGTGCATGATGCAATGTTGAAAAATCTTTGAAGGCCATAATTGATGTTTTGAATTTCAACCATAAAGTTAAGACATTCCAAGTTGTAAGTAATTTCTACAGAGCAAAGGAAAATTGTGTCGCTTCCCATATTGGAGAATGTACCCTCAACCAACCACAAATCAGTTGTATATTTTGAATTATTTGGAGTGAATTGGCTGAGGAACTGGTGAAATGTTATTACTATCTCACTACATCTCTAATGAAGAATT
Source organism: Narcine bancroftii (assembly GCF_036971445.1). NCBI lineage: Eukaryota > Metazoa > Chordata > Chondrichthyes > Torpediniformes > Narcinidae > Narcine > Narcine bancroftii. The sequence continues at coordinate 241,474,773 of NC_091473.1, forward strand.
TGAGCATTGTGGTTGATACACTAAACTGTGAAAATCCTTTCTGTGAAAAATGTTACTGCCTTGATGCATTCTGTATGCCTCTTAATTCGTCTCAATGACGTTAATTTTGCAGCGTTAAAAGTTTTTACTGATAATGGTTAATTATCAAAAAGTAGCAAAACTAAGATTGCAAATGCTAGAAACATGCAATTGAATTGAAAAAAAAAATCAAGCTGTGGCTTTTGCATTTTTTTTCCCCATATTTCCAGTTTTCATTAAGGGCCTGATTTATCTTTGCACATTCCCTGAACTAGCTTTGCTGGTTGTTTGCCTACATATTTAAATGTTAATTAAAATTCTTATTTTAACCCCAAACTCCTTACCAATCTCTTGATAATCCTGGTACCCTTCTGTGGATTTTGGCAACTATAGTGCATCTATTTTATCTTAATGGGTACCACGGACTGGTGGACCATGGAGTTTCTGTTAATTTAGAATGTAAGCATGACATTCAAAGCATATTATTCATTGTAGCATAAAGGTTCCTTGAAGTTCAGGACATTTCTGTCAAAGCATTGCTACAAAATACAATCACACTGTATTCCTTGTTTTGGTGCTGTATTAATATAGATGTGGATATTTAACACAAGGTTTTACGTCTGTTAGTAAAGTATATGATTTCTGTAAATTTTGTTTTTGACTTTTTTTTAAGTAGAGTTGTATCTTTTTACTGTTATTAAGTTGTGCCGATCTGCGCCTACCAACCAAAATCTAAACCCTTACTACCTCTTAACCCTCTTTTATTCTTTCATTCGTGTCTCTTAAATTCCTCTAATGTTTCAACTCCACCACCATCCATGACAAAGCATTCAAGGCACCCACAAGTCCATATATTTAAAAAGAACCCTGATGTCTCCCCCAATCTTTCCTCCCTTCACTTTGTAAATATGTCCACTGATGTTTGCTCTTCCTAGAATTTTTGAGACCTCAATTAAGACCTCTCATCCTTCTTCACTCCAAAGAGAAAAGTTCCAGCTCTGTAATCTTGCCTCATAAAACCTATTTTCCAATCCAGGAAACATGCTGGTAAATCTCTGCACCCTCTCCATACCTTCCACATCCTTCCCATAATGAGGTGACCAGAACTGAGCACAATATTTAAAGTGTCATCTCACCAGAGATTTGTAGAGTGGTAACATGGCCTCCCAACTCTTGAACCCAATCCCCCTATTGATTATTAATGAAGTCCAGCATCCCTGTAGGCCTTCTTAACTATCCTATCAATATGTGCAGCATCCTTGAGAGATGTCTGGATTGAGACATGAAGCTTCCTTTGTTCCTTCATGCTGTTAAGTAAGTAATTATTAACCCTGTACTCAACCTTCTGGTTTGAGCTTCCAAAATGTGTCATCTCTCACTTAGCTGAGTGAACTCCATCTGCCACTTTTCCACCCAACTCTGCGTTCCTGTCTATATCATTTTGCAGCCTACAACAGCCTTCAGCACCATCTACAACTCCTCCAACCTTTGCATCATCCGCAAACCTATTGACCCATCCCTCCACTTCTTCATCAAGATCATTTATAAAAAACGCGAAGATAAGAGTGGGCTTCGCAGAGCAAGTTATATTTCTCTTTATGCATTTTAACTTATTTAATAAAGCCATGGGTATTTCTATTGTTCTAATCCATTTAGACCAAGCTATCCATGAGCAAATCTCACAAGCTTGCATTGCTTATTTATATCTATTTTTTTCCATCCACATCAGTTCCTTTTGGATTTGCAGAACTCCTCAAATTTAGACTTGCTTGTGGGGATTGGGTCAGTCAAGATTTTCCAGATTATCTGGCAGTCATTTTAAAATTCAAATTTAAGGAGAATTAACCATGGAAAATTGTGTTTGTTTATTCAAAACTAACAGTTAAAGAATAATAAAGTCAACATTTGAGAAAAATCTTAACATTTTTTTACCACAAAAAAAGTGTAATGCTTGCAATTATATTTAACAATGAACATTGTAAAAGAAAAATATAGTATAGGTATATCCTGCTTTACAAAACTAAAGCGTTCTTATGGAACGTTTTGTCAGCGGGAAGGGTGTAAAGCGAAGAAGCGATTACCATTGATTTCTACAGGAAAACTTTTTGAGCGTTCCCAGACCCAAGAAGCAATCTACCAAATCATACCAAATTAAACTCAAAACCTAAAATAATACTAACATTTATTAAAAGCAGGAATGATATGATAAATACATAGCCAATAAAGTGCAGTTAGGCCGAGTCTTCTGGGGTTGGGTTGCTGGGAGGTACAGGAGACTGGGGATGTAGGAGAAAGAGGGTCATCTAATGACATTGTCGTTCCCAGGGAAGGAGCTGCTTGGGTGTGCCCACAGTCTCTATAATGACTCGCTGCTCTTGCCACATTTTTTTGTAAAAGTGAATACGGGTTTCTCGTAAAAAGCAAATTTACATAAAGAGAATATTTGTAAAGTGGGGTATACGTGTAAACAAATGGATTTCTTTGTGATAAGATTACCTGTATTAAGTGTGGTCACTTGTGCTGTTGTGCATCTTTGAAGCTTATGCATGCGCACACACAAGCCCACTAAATTTAACAAGTTTGTGAGTTTTTGAAAAGTCTGGATTCTCACGTGGTCCAAATTCTGGCGTCCAGATTTTTGGACTTCTACTGCATATGCATTGATATTCTTTGGTAACTGGACAGGTACTTAGACCAAATCATATGTCTGATTGGGTTGCCATGAGCTGGCGGAGCTTGAAATAAAAGAAGATTTGAATAGCGCTGTCAGAAGAGGCCAACGTTTACCTGTTGTTTTATGCCAAGACTTAACATTCTCAATGAAGATTCTTGGGTTTATGGATTTTTTTTTAGGTATTTGTAGATTACACATGATGGAAAGAAGGCTTAGTGTCAGGTCAATTAGACTCTGTCATTACAGTGGGCTGATTTTAACTAAAATCCAATTTTCTCATATCTTTGCTAAACATTGTTTTCACCCCATGACACTGAAGGCTTTAAAGAATGTACAAAAAGATATATGCTAACATTTCCACGGATTACATTTAATTACATTGGTGAAGCTTCCCTGTAGAACTGTGTTCTTTTCTGTTTCAACTGCAATTGGATTTCATGTCAGATATGGGAAGAGATTCAGTGATCAGGTTCACGGAGAGATTCACATCTCTGTGGAACTCTCATTGTGTGCCTCACTCTGCATTGCCCTGGATTATGGATCAGCTCACATAATAAGTTTCTCAGGTGTGTGCTCCAATTCAAAGTCATAACGTAACTTCATTATCAGTCTTTAGATTCTCGGCAACATTTTACTGATATTTTTCTTGATTATTGTTATTAATGGCTTGTGGTCTGTCTCTGCCACGAATGTTGGTAAATCATATACACAAATGTGGAATTTCTAAAGTCCATAGACCAGACCTAGACACTCTCGATCTGTGCATAATCGACATTCAGATAGTCATCATCCTTGATATGTATGCTACTGGCCTCCAATCACCTACAGCCTGAAGTAGTGTGGCACCTATTCCATCCATAGATATTTTCATCCTTCTGGATGGGTCAAAGAATGTCAAAAGTACTGGTTCTGTAGTTAGATTTGACGCCAGATGTCCCCATTCTTCCTCGTGGCTGTCTCCACTCGAATTCACATTTGTCCTATAACTTCCTTAGGTACATTGTTTTGGAATGCAGGTTTGTTGTGAAATTGACCATTCCCAGCACTCCCAATACACTTATTTTTGGCAGTGTGTCTGGAGATTTCTAAAATTGCTTTCGCCTTGCTCTTCTCTGGGACTACAGTTGCCTAAAAATGAAGGCTGCAACATTTCCCAACAGATGAGAAGGTGCTTTGACGGACAATGTGAAGGAAATCCCTAAGGATTTCTACAGGTATATTACGAAAAAACATAGTAAGGGACAAAATTTGTCCCCTTGAAGATCAGAGTGGTTGGCTTTGTATGGACCCAAAAAAGATAGGGCAGATCGTAAATTGTGGTTTTTTTCTCCATCAGTATTCAGCCAGGCACAGAGACATGGGAAGTAAGGAAAACAAGCAATGGGGTCATGGAACCTATACAGATTACAGAGGAGGAAGTGCTTTCTGTCTTAAAGCAAATAAGGATGGATAAATCCCCAAAGCCTGACAAGATATTCCCTCAGACCCTGAGGGAGGCTACTGTAGAAATTGTAGGGTCTCTGGCAGAAATATTTAAAAGTTCTTAGCCACAGGTGTGGTGCCAGAGGATTGGAGGGTAGTTCATGTTCTGTTGTTTTCAAAAAATGCTCCAAAGTAACCCTGGAAATGATAGGTCAGTGAGCCTGACATCAGTAGTAGGTAAATTATTCAAAAGTGACTAAGAGATCAGGTTAAATACATTGGGACTTTATTCCTTGGAGTGTAAATAATGAGGGGAGATTTGATAGAGGTATTTAAAATTATGAGGGGGATAAACAGTGTAGATATAGATAGTCTTTTTCCACTGAGAGTAGATGAGCTACAAATCAGAGGACATGGGTTAAGAGTGAAAGGGGAAAACTTTAGAGAGAACGTAAGGGGGAATTTCTTCACAGGCACTGGTGGGCCTGTGGAATGAGCTGCCAGCTGAGGTGGTGAATGCAGGCTCAATTTTAAAATTTAAGAAGAATTTAGACAGGTACATGGATGGGTGTGGTATGGAGCGCTATGGGCTGGATGCAGGTCAGTGGGACTCAGCAACAAAAATGGTTCAGCACAGATTAGAAGGGCCAAAGTGGCCTGCTTCTGTGCTGTTGGTTTCTGTGGTCCTTTTATTGTTCATAGACACTACTTGTCTTTGTTCCTTCATTCTTGCACAATTTTTATTTATTTTGTAAGGTGGTTTACTTAGTTGCACAGAGATGCTGCCACAGAAGAACACATTTCATGATATGTTCATGACAAATTCTGATTCAAGAGAAATTACTTAGAAAATAGGAAATGATTTAACACTTGAGTCATATCAACTTGATTGGAAGCTTCAGTGAAAGAGTAGAATGTATTAATTCAGAAATAAATTAAATACGTGGTGTAAGCCAATAGTTTTAATGAGGGAATTTGTTTTTCTTAGATTGGGTTTCTGAATATCTGCAGTTTTCTACAACAATTCCAGGACCACAAGAGGGCAGGCCATCTCTCGTAATGCACCATTGCCCAGAATAGACATGAATATACTTGTCATATTATGGAGAGTTCACTAAACTAACTTTGTCAGGGAGATTTGATTTGGGCATCTTCCATGCTCTGGGGTAGAACTGGACACGTCTGAAATTAGATCAGGGGGTGGACATAATTCCATTTCATGTTCATGGAACTGATTTCTGCCTCTAAGGGGTTGGAGCACTCACTACTCAGCAAAACTAAAAGAAATAGATGATGAACGAAATATGTAGCATAAGGATTCCAGCAAGAATTTGATATGGTCCCTCTATGAAAGATTATTGAATTATGATGTTGAATCAGGAGAGGGAAGTTATGAATATTGCTCTATGGGAAGTAAAAATTAAGAAGAATCAGATCAATGTCTTAAATCCTGTGACTTTGAAGTAATATTGTTTGACGGTGAAGTATTTGTATTTTGTCACACAATGCAGGACAGTGTATAAACCATTAGTTTTAACAGAGAATGTTTATCGATGTTTTGATTTGCATGAAAAATTAGGGTATAAATAATCTTTATACGGTGTGAGATGTACAATTAGTAATAGGGGAGTTTTTCTAAATTATTGTAATATTATTTGCATCCTGCAGCATAGCAAACACTGGTCCATCGTCCACATCAAATTGCAAGAATTTTCATATGAATTGTTTAAAACCGTGTGACAGATACAACTTGCTGTGTGTTTGACACAGAACAATACTGTACTCATACCATATCAGATGTTGCTTTGCTGTGTATATAGACAGAATATCAATTGTAGTTTAAAGCAATCCAATAAACATTGGAATTTCATTGGACCTAACTCTGCATGTTTTGGGGTTTTCCCTCAGTGAAGCAGCAAGCAGATGCAATATTCCAGATGACCACCAGGGGCTACAGTGAGCAAGATTTCTGGGGTTTTTTGTGAACCCCAGGCTCCAAGTAAAATCCCTTGTATCTCAAATAAATAAATATAAAGAAGGAACAAGCCATTACTCTCCAAAACCTTGACCTTTCCAGTAACTAAAAATGACTGGTTTGTTGGAATCAGGGTTTGGAAGACTGAAATTGTTTTAGTTGGGGCTGTGGTGAAATTGAGAGCAAGGTGGAATTGATTAAAAGAAAGTAGTTAAAAAATGTAAAAAGCAGGAGAACAGAAGATTTAATATTGACCTGCAAGGAAACAACTTATGGAGATTGTTTGACCTTTGCCCACTGGCTGTACTGCCTCTGATCTTTATGGGGTAGTACGCTCACAAAAAGTGGTTCGGTTTCTGAATATGTTTCGAGGTGTTTTGCGGCTTTGCCTCTCGCCCATTATTGAAGTCAGGTTGCTTTTAAAAGCTGGGTTTTCATTAAAGTGAAGGATCAAAGCTACCTGTCAGTTTATCTCATTGTAAATTTTGCCAACTTGCTAAATGTTGACATTATTTTTATAGCTGTGGAATTTTCTTTATTTTTCTAGCTATTTCATTTTTTTAATATATAAGCATCAAAGGAGTCTGCTACCAAATGTAACCCTGTTCAATGCTCTCCAGGTCTTGGTTTGCTGGAGATGCTTCTAGGACATTGCTTTGAAATAAAATCAGAAAATGTTGCAATTGCATATAACTATTTCACACTGATGAACCACCTCCTCTGGTTTCAAAAGGCTTGTACTTTCATTTTCTCTTGTTATCTTACTTAAACAGGGGAGCTAAGGCCAGGTGTGTTCAAATTGAGTGTGAACTGCTTTGAAAGTACAATATTCCTTTTTATTTCTCATTACCCTTGTCAACTATTAACCTAAAGTGTGAAATGGAAACCAAATTGAAACGTCAATGTGCAAAAGTGAGAGCCCCTACTGACCTCTATCCAATCGAAGAGTAAAACCATTCACAATATCGAGCGTGTGGTTTTAACATTATTTTATACATTTAAAATAATTAGGCCAATTGCACTTTTAACTTTTAAAACAAATAATTATTTATGTTTAGTTAATTGTTAATCAGATCCTCTTGATCACTAGGTACATCTCTTTTTTAGGCATTTGTATGCAAAGGACCAAATGGTCTCCGACTGAAAGATAATATTTCATGATCGTCTTCAATGAAATTAATTTGGTATGTACGCATCCATTCTGCAATTCTCCTCATGTATCATTGAATTTTTTTTTCTCAATTAACATGCACCAATACAGTGATCTCTACAAATTTTTAAACAAAGCTCATTATTGCTGAGGCAAAATTAATCCTGCAAAAAGGAAAACAGACTTTTATGAAACACATTCTACTGGAATGTGTATCTATTCCACTGTTCGTTTGTAGCCAATGTGTTAATCATTTGGTTTCTTACCTCATTAACTTCCATCGTTAGTCATGATATTATGTGGCGACCCATCAAAATCCTTTAGAAAATTTTGAAGTGTTGCAGATACTTCTCATGAGTTCAGTCAGAAGGAGTGTGATTGGCCCATTATGTCAAATGCTAGCTCATTGGAAAAGATGCAATTATTATCTTTATTTCTTTCTAAATATTTCTGATGATCTGAATACATTTTAATGCTGCTCACTATTGCACATTTTGATGCATTTATAAACAGAGGATGAATTAAGAGGCTTGAACATTACATGAACAATGTTGACACAGGAAAGGGAAGTGCAGTTCAAAAGAGAAATGAAGGTGCATCGAGGTAAATCACCTCCTACACTTGTATTCTCTGCTTCCTGTCACCGAGTCACTTTCATGTACTTACTTACACTTTCTCTAATGTACAGCCCTATGCCCTTTGCTTGTTAATCTAATATTAGAATGGTATATTTTTTTAAATCACCCTTTGGTTTCCAATCAATCCATGGATCTCTCCTGACTATTTCTCTATAATCTCCTCCAAGCCTGGACCTGCCAATTTGTCCGTTTGTACAAAATGTGGCATCTTGAGCACTCCAAATTTAATCACTCTGCTATTGACATCAAAATTTCCCTGGACTCTCGAGTTCTCACATGAAGCCCTCTTTTGAAACTCACTCTCTTTCTATAAGACATTGCTTGAAGCTGATTTCTTTGGCCATGCTTTTGATCATCGGTTCTAATATGTGGACATGTGGATCTTTATTTGGAATGCGCCTTTGGCCATCTTGCCATATTAAAGACAATATATTATATACAAGTTATTTTTGACATCAGAATAAAATTCTGTGTATTCACTAAATATTTCAAAACTTCAATTTCAAACATCTTTTGAGGATAGGATTAAAGGTAAGGATGACCAAAGAGAGTGATGAAGGGAATTGGTGCAGAGGAGGTTAACCTTAGAGGAAGTGTTATTGATCTGATGTAGAATCTGGCTTAATTTTACCTGGTCATTAATAATTAAATTGATGCTGATAATACACTCAAGAGGAACACCAGAAGAAATAAGTGTTAATAAAATGGAGAGAGTGAAAATGACATCAGCTGCATTTGCAGAAGTGAGAGAGAGAGAGAGAGAGATTACAGTGAGCGTAAAATGGCTGGACCCTATGCCTCCATATTATCCACAATTGTATTGTAAATTGCCATCAAATGCAGACTGCCTGCTCACTGTCAACTCAGATTTCAGATTTATTCTCAGAGTACATACATGACATCACATACAACCCTGAGATTCTTTTTCCAGTGGGTGAGGCAGAATTATCACTTATTAGCAGGGCAAAAAAAAAATGGACTCAATAACACATATAAACAAATAACAAAATGTAAACAAGCTGACTGTGTAATACAGAGAGAGCGAGAGAAAAGCATCAATAAAGTACAAAAGTAAGTGTCCTGATACATGGCCCTCCACTTTTCCTTAATTTGCCTCCGTGCTCCACAGTTTTGAATTTGTAAACAAACAATTCATATGTAATTAAAGTGCACATTCACAGTTTATTCAAGGTTACTTGAAGATATTTTGGTTTGACTGCAAGATGCAAACCATGGCAAAGGTGGTATGCTTGGATCTTGGGCAGTTCCTTTATGCCAGTGGTTCTCAATCTTTTTCTTTGCACTCACATACCATTTTAAATATTCCCTATGCCACAGGTGCTCTGTGATTATTAAGGAATTGCTTAAGGTGCAATGTGGGAAAGAAAAAGTTTGAAAACCACTGTTTTTATCGTACCTAATTGACTCGTTATGTGCATGGTTTCATAACTCCAAAGGAAATGGGTCAATGACAATTTTTATCAAGCAAAATATTTCAGTAACAATTGGGTCTAGAGCAGTGATTCTCAACCTTCCCTTCCCAGTCACACACCAGCTTAACCAATCCCTTACTAATCACAGAGCACTGATAGCATAAGGATTACTTAAAGTGGAATGTGAGTGGAAAGAAAAAGGTTGAGAACCACTGATCCACACTTTGCTCTTGCCATCACTCTGATACAGATTAATCTTGGTCTACAAGACCTTTATCCAGAATTCTGCAGGCTCTTTTAAAGACTTCTTAGCAAACTGTAATTTGGACATCTTTCTGTGGCTAACTAGTGGTTTACATCTTACAGTGTAGCATCTGTATTTCTGTTTATTAAGTTTTCCACAGACAGTAGTCATTGACATATCAATACCTGCCTCCTGAAGAAAGTTTCTGATCTATCAGACATACATTTGGGGAGAGCTCACCAGACGCTCTTTCTTCTTAATGATATTCCAAGCAGTTGATTTTGGTCATCCCAAGGCCTGGTGATGTCTCTTACTGTTTTATTCTTGTTTTTCAGCCTCTTAATAGTTTCTTTGACTTTCATTTTTGCATAACTCTGGTTGCCCCTGAGCTCCACGCTTTGAAATTTGTAATTAAACAATTCACATGCGATAAGTGCAGATAACAGATTTTATTAAAGGTTATTTGTATACATTTTGATTTTACCCAATAGAAATTACAGCACTTATTACACATAGTCACCACATTTCAGAGCACCATAAAATGAAGCCTATGATTTATGGACATCGCCAAGTGCTGAGTATCTTCTCTGATGATGCTCTACCAGGCCTCTACTGCAGCCATCTTCAGCTCCTGCTTGATTTCTCTCAAGTTTTATGGAAAGCATGCTCAACTGGATTTAGATTTGGTGACTGACTTGGTCATTCAAGAATCTTGCAGTTTTTAGCTTTGAAACACTCCTTTGTTGCTTTAGCAGTGTTTTTGGGATCCTTGGGTTCACACCTAAGAAGCAGGAGGAAGGTAGATGGGTGAATGTCAGGAGATGGAAAGAGAACAGGCTGTGCAAGGTACCCCTGTGGCCATTTCCCTCAAAAACAATATACCATTTTGGATACTGTTGGGGGTGGTGGGTGAATGACATACCAGGGACAAGCCATGGTGATCAGATCTCTAGCATGGAGTCTAGTCCTGTGGCTAAGGGAAGAGAGGAGAAGAAACGAGCTGTAGAAATAGGGGATTTCATAGTTGGAGGGACAGAAAAGTGGTGCTGAGGAAGATATCAAGTTTCCCGAATGGTATGTTGCCTCCCTGGTTCCAGGGTGTAATGGAGGATTTAGACCAGCTTCTGCAAGAAGGGATGCAGTTGCATCAGTAAACATATAACCATTTACGGAGCGGAAACAGGCCACGTTGGCCTTTCGAGTCCGCACCGATTCACTGATTACCTGACTTCCACCATGAGGCCCAGAGATGCAGTTGTCTTTTGTTGGTCGCAGACTGTCAGGAGACCTTGAAGGTAATTAAATCATTTGTTAAAAGAGATAAGATCTGAAGTAAACAACTTTTGGGTAATATAAGTCATGGTCCCACTACTGAAGTTTGAAACTCTCCAAGAGGTGGCAACATCTCTCAGCAAGAAGAAGAACTTCAAGATTCCAAACCAACGTCCCGGTCCGGGGAGGTTGAGGAGCTGCTACCGGCGCCCAGACAACCTATTACAAGTGTGCAGTCATTGCCTCGCTTCGGCAGTTCGGACCAGTCCAGGCGTTGATAAGTATAATTGGGAAGGGCTTGCATATTGTAGTGTGAATTCAGCTTTAGATTTAGTAATAAACCCTTGTATAAACTGAACTGCTCTCGGTGTGTGTGTCTATTTTCTTTCGGTAGCTCAAACACTGTGACCAATCTAAAATGAACAAAATGAGAGGTATAAGTTTACCCAAGACAAATGGCGCTGCGAGCAGTGTTGGCCTCAAGATGTTTCGCCGAAAGAAAGAGGTGAGCCCTGAGCAGTTCTTGATTCCGGGATGGACTTCCAAAGACGATGGGTTTGGCATGTTGGCCAATACCCTGTCTTTGTTGGGACCACCCATTAGTTGGGATGAGAAGTTAGACCCATCAAGTGCACCTCTGGGAGAGCGGGTTGCCACTCTCCTTCGAGAAAGTAAATTTTCTGTTAAAAAGGGGACGCTGACGGATGGTTTTTGGCTACTGGCCACAGCCTTATGCCACTCTGTTCAGCGTGAAGCAGAATAAGTTCAGCGAGCAGTAGAATCTCAGCGTAAGAGAGAGCAACTAGAGGACGAGCTAGAAGCCCTGCGACAACGCTGTTCCATGATGAGTGAGATTGTTTGCACCAGTCAGGACCGAGCCAAAGAATGGGAGGATAAGCACGTCCAAACGATCGGCCGTAATATTAAACTCCGGCAGCAGCTCTGTGCAGATAAAGAAAGGTATGGAGTAGAACACGATCCACATTGTATTCATGCCATGATAAGGAATGGTGACATTCCTGATTTAATTGATGAATGGGATGGGAATATCTGGAAAGATGACCATGGTAATAATGCGGATACTCCTCAGCATGTGCCTAACATACTGCCCGCTCCACCTGCTGTTCACGCCCGCCCCATAAGGCAGCAGACTTCCCAAACAGACAAAAGGGGGGATCATGTAAGGGAAGAGATTGAAGGGATAGATACCCCGATCTCCCAAGAGGACCCAGGGGGAAATAACCGAACCCCTGCTTATGCTCAATGGCCCACCCCCTCTACGGGATGGCCTCGGCCTCGTCCCGTCCACTAGGCAAAGGACCCTGCGGGCCAAAGTGGGAGCAGAGGTCAAGAGCAGTCATTGATACGTGACTTCTCTATAAAAAAGCTGGCTGCCATTGGAGATCGATATAGGCAAAAGGCAGGAGAAACTCTGGCAGCCTGGCTCCTGCGTGTTTGGGAGCAAGGAGGGGGTAATGTATATTTAACCCCTGAGGAATCATTGGGATTAGGAACATTGACTACTGATATTGGGTCACTGCTGAGCTACGGAGTAGAGGAAGAGAGGTGGATTACTTACTTGCCACTCTAGGGGATGCCCTGCTACGAGTATACCCATCACCAGTAGATTGGGATTTACATTTACGGAATAATTGGGGCACCCCAGAGGAGGGTATAGCAGTAATTCATCAACAGACCCTGGCCTCTGCCTTGTATGCAGGGCATTTGAGGCTGTGGGTACATGGGGGGAGCCCTGATGAAGAGATATTCACAGCCGGAATGCATACCAGAATGGATCGTTCCACCCAACCCACTACACGGGGACTGGTTCTGTCCGTAACTAGTCCGCTAACTGGGCACCCTGTGTCTGAGGCGGTGCACACCTTATCTGGGCTTAGAGAATTAGAGTTGGGAAGTAAAATCCACTCACGTACAGCCCAGGTTAAATCAGACAAGCAGGATGAAAGGAGAGGGGCTGCTACTAATAAAGGACCGACAAGAAAGGACCTTTTTCTAACCTTGTTAAAATTAGGCGTACCTAAAAGTGATTTTGATGGGAAACCTACTGCGGTCCTTTATGCCCTTTATAAGAGAAAAGCAGGGGAACATCATCCCCAGCTGCTGAGTCCTCCTGGCCCAGCTGTGCCTTCTGCTCCTACTGCTGTTCCCACTGAGCCAGCTTCTCTTTCTCCAGTTATCCGTGATGAGATACAACAAATGGTTAAAAAGGCTCTTATGGATAATAGTGGCATGTGGGCCTGGAGGCCCCCGAACCCCACTAAAGCATGAGGGTGTGGGCAGGGCCCCTGTTTCTACTGCATTGAGATACGGCGGATACAGGGGACCCACGGCCCTACATACCGTATACAGGATGGTTTAGTTTGTTTAAATACTGAATGCTTACGGCATCGTGAGTGACATAAGTCCATTGGGGTGGGGGTAATGACTGCCAATATTTGGCCTTGGTCGATACAGGTGCGGAGCACTCGGTGATTCTGGGTAACCCTGACCTCTGGACTGGACCAACATTTCGAATAGAGGGGATGGGAGGAGCGATCACCCTGGCGAAGGAAATAAAGTCCGCGCCACAGTGGGTGATGGCCCTTCCCCTATATGGTTACATGCTCTGATGGCTGCCACTGACGAGTGTATCCTGGGTATCAACATGTTGGCCGGTACAGCCCTTAATACTAGCCAAGGGGGATTTGCATTTGGAATTCGGATTATTACAAAAAGATTAGTGGTGGGTCGGGTTAAGTGGGATCCTGTGATGGTGCCTCCCCCCCCAAAACCAGTGTGCATTCCACAATATCGCCTCCCTGGGGGGCAGGAAGAGATTACTGCCACCATCGATGCTCTGCAAAAGAAGGGGTAGTGAGGCCTGCAACATCGCCCTTTAATAGCCCTGTTTAGCCAGTCCAGAAGCCGGATGGCTCCTGGAGAATGACAGTTGACTATCGTTTTTTGAACAAACATGCCCCACCACTTGCTTCGGCAGTTCCGGACATTGTTACCCTTATTGAAAACATTGCTACTGGGAACTCAGGAACATGGTATGCTGTCATTGATCTCGCTAACGCCTTCTTCAGTATTCTTATAGACGAGGTCTCACAGGATCAGTTCACCTTTACCTGGAAGGGGCGCCAGTATACCTTCACCCGCCTCCCTCAGGGTTATGTACATTCTCCCACTATTTGCCACAGCCTAATTGCCCATGATTTGGAGACAGTGACAGTATCGCCTTCCCTCTCAATCCACTATTATATTGATGATGTGATGATCCAAGGGGCCACGGAAGAGATGGTACAGGATCCAAGATACCCTGATGCAAAGAGGGTGGGTCATTAACCCTGCCAAGGTACAGGGCCCGTCCCAGACAGTTATCTTTCTTGGAATTCAGTGGCATGCTGGAGAACAGGTGGTTCCCGATAAAGTTCACAATAATATCGCAGTCTTGGCCACTCCTACTAACAAAAAAGAGACCCAGCGTTTCCTGGGGTTATTGGGATACTGGCGAAGCCATATTCCACACTTGGCATTGCTTTTACGTCCTCTATATAAGGTAACCCGAAAGAAAACAGCCTTTGTATGGGGTGACGATCAGGAAAGGGCGTTCCAGTCCACCAAGCAGGCTATTCTTCAGGCCCTGCCCATTGCTCCCCGCATCCCAGATACCCCCTACGAACTACAGGTTTCCGTTACTGATGATATGGCATCCTGGAGCCTCTGGCAGAAACAAGAGGGCCGCCGAGTCCCACTGGGATTCTGGTCACGTACCATGCCCAAGGCTGCCACTCGTTATTCTGCTTTTGAACAACAGTTACTAGCCTGTTACTGGACCCTGCTGGAAACTGAAAGAATGGCAGGCAATGCAGATGTTCAATTGCGACCTGCACTTCCAATAATGAACTGGGTCCTGGCTAATGATGCTAATCTAAAGATCGGGCAGGCTCAGCAGTCTTCTATTGTTAAATGGAAGCGGTATATTCAGAGTCATGCAACCAGAGGGCCTGAAGGGGTGGGCCGCATACATGAACAGGTGGCTGATCTTCTGTCTCGTCATGAGGACGTTGAACCCACCTTTCCCCCTCCCTTACCCCCTTCACCAGTTCAGTGGGGTAAACCATATGATTCGCTCACTCCAACAGAACAAAAGGATGCCTGGTTTACTGATGGTAGCAGCCGGTGGGTCCAAGGAAAGCAGAAGTGGAAGGCAGTGGCTTACCATCCCAGGTCAGGAACTCACTTATTGGAGGAGGGGGATGGTGGCTCCAGTCAGTATGCTGAGTTGAAAGCAGTCACTTTACCACTAGACCCCCATGATCACCCTCTTCGCCTGTTTACTGATTCCTGGGTTGTGGATAATGGACTAGTGGTATGAATGTCTGATTGGCAAAAGAACGACTGGCTGATACATGACCGTCCAGTATGGGGCAAACAGCTGTGGCAGCTGTTGTGGGATGCTTCCCATCATCATGAGATAACCATATATCGCGTTGATGCCAATACCAATGCGACAACGAACATGGCACAACATAATGCAGGAGCAGATCAGCTTGCCACTATCAGCCACCCCGATATTGTCCCCCTGGCTCAAAGGGCACACGAACAGAGTGGCCATTTGGGGGAGAAGGGATCAGCTATGTGGGCCCGTACACATGCCTTACCCGTCCATCAGGACGATGTCCGCATGGTCGTGCGTACATGCCCAGCATGCCAGTTTGTGAAGTCCCACACCATTCCTCTTGGTCCGCATGGCCGAATAAGATGGGGAGATCGCTCAGCTGCGGTCTGGCAAATTGATTACATAGGCCCCATGCCAGACTGAATGGGTAAACGTTACATCCTAGTAATGGTTGACACCTTTTCGGGCCTGGTTTTTGCTTTTCCCACCAAGACGGCTGACCAAGCTAGCACTATCCAAGGACTAAACCATTTAATTTCTCGTTATGATGTACCAGAATAAATTCAGTCTGATAATGGCTCACACTTCTCCGGGAAGGCAATCTGTGATTGGGCAACTGACAACAGTATCTTATGGGTTCACCATATTCCTTATTATCCACAGGCTGCTGGGTTAGTTGAACGAATGAATGGCTTACTGAAGGAACAAATTCGTTTGTTAACACCACTGGGGACCCTGAAGGGATGGTGCCATGTGCTGCAGCAGGCAGTAGACAATTTGAATCATTGCCCTTTGAAGGGAGGTACACCTTTCCACCGACTTCTTCACGCTTTTGAACTACAGCCTATTCCAGAGGAAAAACAGTCATTACCCCCCATTCCCGAGCCAGAGAATGCTGGACAAAAGGTATGGGTGGCACCATCAGGTAGTGGCCCGCCTGTAAAAGGGGAAATAGTGACACCTGCCCAGGGTAACACTCGGTATGAGGCAGTTTGTTTAAATACTGAACGCTTACGGCATCGTGAGTGACATAAGTCAGGCTTCTTTGTTCCAGGTCCTCCATCTTGTGCTCCTGCTGATCTGGTTTAACCACTGCTTTGATGCCAGCAATTGGATTTGTGATGTCGAGGACGTTCCGAGGGAGTTGCCCGTGGGGGACACGGCCTGATGTATCCACTAATATATCTGATATTGTTAAGCATGTTTCAAAATCTGTTTGTGAGCTTCAGTGTCTGGGTATTGTGGCTCACGAGGATAGTTTGAATCCTTTTTCATGGTTAAATGGTATATTTGGGGGATTAGACCACAATATTCTCCGTTGGTTGCTCGCATTATTGCTTATTTTTGTGTTTATTATAGTTTTTGTTTCTTTTTTTCGCTCCTTTTGTACTCAAATGCTTGTAAGGTCTCATAAGTGACAGGCTGCGACCAAGGGGTGGAATGTAATAGAGGATTTAGACCAGCTTCTGCAAGAAGGGGATGCAGTTGCATCAGTAGACATTACCTAACTTCCACCATGAGGCCCAGAGATGCAGTTGTCTTTTGTTGGTCGCAGACTGTCAGGAGACCTTGAAGATAATTAAATCATTTGTTCAAAGAGATAAGATCTGAAGTAAACAACTTTTGGGTAATATAAGTCATGGTCCCACTGCTGAAGTTTGAGACTCTCCAAGAGGTGGCAACATCTCTCAGCAAGAAGAAGAACTTCAAGATTCCAAACCAGCGTCCCGGTCCGGGGAGGTGGAAAAGCTGCTACCGGTGCCCAGACAACCGATTACAAGTGTGCAGTCGTTGCCTCGCTTCGGCAGTTGGGACCAGTCCAGGCGTTGATAAGTATAATTGGGAAGGGCTTGCATATTGTAGTGTGAATTCAGCTTTAGATTTAGTAATAAAGCCTTGTATAAACTGAACTGCTCTAGGTGTGTGTGTCAATTTTCGTCCGGTAGCTCAAACACTGTGACCAATCTAAAATGAACAAAATGAGAGGTATAAGTTTACCCAAGACACAGGGTCAAAGATATTTCAGATTGAGCTCACGGCATTCTCAAGAGGGATGGTGAGCAGCAAGATGTTTTGTCCATATAGGGACTAATGAGGTGGATAGGAAGGGTGAGGAGGTTCTGCAAGGAGAATTCAGAGAGTTAGGTGCTAGGTTGAGGACCGGACCTCCAGGGTAGTGATCCCTGGATTGCTACCTGTGCCATGTGCTAGTGAGGTTAGAAATAGGAGGATAATGCAGCTTAACATGTGGCTAAAGAGATGGTGCAGGAACGAGGGTTTCAGGTTTCTGGATCATTCGGCTCTCTTGCAGGGAAGGTGGGATCTGTTCCGATGGGACGGTTTGCATCTGAAATGGAAGAAGACTAATATCCTTGTGGGAAGGTTTGCTAGTGCTGCGCTAATGGGTTTAAACTAGATTTGTCAGGGAGATGGGAACCAGAGGGCCGGAGCAGATAGTGTGGAGGAGGGAAAAGATGATGTGAAAATCACATGCGCTGTTAGAAGTCAACAGGTTTTACGTGGTGGAAATGCTCTCAGGTGCATCTATTTCAATGCAAGTAGTATTGTAGGAAAGGCAGACAAGCTTAGAATGTGGAATGGCATGTGGAATTATGACATTTTGACATTGAAACTTGGTTGCAGGATGAGCAGGACTGGCAGCTCAATGTTTCCGGCTTCTGTTGCTTTAGATGTGATAGAATTGGGGAGGTGGGGTGGGGGGGGGGGGGTGAAAGGGGAGGAGTGGCATTGCTCATCAGGGAAAATATCACAGCTGTGCTCAGGCAGAACAGACCAGACGGCTTGTCTACTGAGGCTATATGGGTGGAACAAGGAACAGTAACGGTATTTTACACTGCATAAACATCAACAAGAATTGGAGGAGCAAATCAGTAGAGAGATAGCAGACAGCTGCATAAAACATAAGGTTGTGATAGTAGGAGATTTTAATTTTTCACATATTTGACTGGGACTCCCATACTGTAAAAATGTTGGATGGCTTGGAGTTTATCAAATGCGTTAAGCAAAGTTTTCTAACTCAATATATAGAGGTATCAACTGGAGTGAGTGCAATACTGGATCTCCTATTAGAGAATGAGTTAGGACAGTTGACAGAAGAATGTGTAGGGGAACATTTTGGGTCCAGTGACCATTAGTTTCAAGTTAATTATGGAGAAGCATAGGTCTAGGCCTCTGGTTGAGATTCTAAATTGAGAAAGGCCAATTTTTAGGAAATGAGAAAGGATCCAGAATACATGGATTGGGATGTTGTTTTTGGGCAAGGATGTGCAAGGTAAATGGAAGATCATCAAAGGTGAAATTTTGTGAGTACAGAGTTTGCATGTTCCTGTCTGGATTAAAGGCGAGATTAGCAGGAACTTTGGTTTTTGAGGGATATTGGGCATCTGGTTCAGAAGAAGAAAGAGGTGTATAGCAAGTATAGGAAACATAGAGTAAATGAAGTACTTGAGGAGTATAAAAATGCAAGACAAACCTCAAGAATGAAATCAGCTAGGCTAAAAGAAGACATGAGGTTGCTTTGGTAGACGATGTGAAGGAAAATCCTAAAGGTTTCTACAGGAATATTAAGAGCAGAAGGATAATAAGGGACAATATTTGTCGCCTTGAAGATCAGAGTGGTCATATGGAGCCAAAAGAGTTGGGGCAGATCTTGAATGCTTTTTTTTTCACCAGTATTCACTCAGGATGCTGGCACAGATTTATGGGAAGTAAGGAAAACAAGCAGTAAGATCATGGAACCTATGCAGAGAGGTTAAAGAGGAGGAAGTGGTTGCTGTCTTAAAGCAAATAAGGGTGGGTAAATCCCCAGGGGTTTACAAGATATTCCTTTGAACCTTGAGGGAGGCTACTGCAGATATTGCAGGAACGCTGGAATAAATACTTTAAAAGTCCTTCGCTACGCGTATGGTGCTGGAGGACTGGAGAGTAGCTCACGTTGTTCCGTTGTTTAAAAACAGGCTCCAAAAGTAACCCTGGAAATTATAAGCCAGTGAGCCTTACATCAGTAGTAGATAAATATTGGAAGATGTGCTAAGAAAATGGATATACAATTATTTATTTGGCCAAAAACTGATTGGGGTAGTCAACATAGCTTTGTATGTGGTAGGTTGGGCTTTAATCAATTTTTCAGGAGGTTACTGGAAAGTTGACAAAGGAAAGGCTGTGAATATTGTACACTAGGAATTTAGTAAGGCCTTTGATAAGGTCCCACATGGGAGGTTAATCAGGAAGGTTCAGATGCTAGGTATTCATGGTGAAATAGTGAACTGGATTCGACAATGGCTGGACAGGAGAAGCCAGAGAGTGCTCCTCAGATTGGAGGCCTGTGACTACTGGTAAGCTTCAGGTATCGTTGCTGGGACCATTGATGTTTTTCATTTATATCAAAGATGTTGACTGACATGAAAAAGTGTCTTTTTTTCATATCCATTACAACTCTGTAATAATGGGCCATGGTTACAACAATGGCTTAAAAATTTGTGTTTTTTTTTCAACTGTCATCTTTGCGCATGCACTCTGCTGGTGTTATCCAGACCTCCTTCATGGAGGGAGGATGTGGGATGAGGATTGGATTTCTGTTGCAGAATGGGGGTCATGCTCCCCAATTTGGAAGCACAGGTCTTGAATAAATCGTTTTTAAAAAATGCTGATTTTGTGGAATTGCACACAAAAAAAAACACAACAAAATTAACATAGGGGCAGAACGGTTGACGCAGCGGTTGGTGCAACGCCTTTACAGGTTCAGCGATTGGGACCTGGGTTGGAATCCTGTGCTGTCTGTAAGGAGTTTGTAATTCTCTTCCAGTCTGCATGGGTTTTTCCCAGGGGCACTGTTTTCCTCCTAATGTTCAAAATGTACTGGGCGTGTAGGTTAACTGGGTGTGAATCCGGCGGGACGGACTTGTGGGCCGAAATGGCCTGAAACCATTCAGTATGTCCAAATTTAAATATAAAACCCATAAAATCAAGCATAAATCCCAATCTTAAATTTCAGCATGTTTAGATACAAATGGCCAATGACCAAACTGCATTGAGAAATCTTTTTTTCTGTTCTCCTTCTTAATTGCGTGAATTGCTGACCGATGACAAAGCAGGCTTACACAAAGATTGGCAAAATGATCTGTTGTGGTGCACAGCTTTTAGAAATGTTGATCCAAGAATAACATTCTTTAGAAAATGAACAGTATTGGATTCAAATAATATTTCATAAGTTGATGAAGGCAGCAAGTTTCTTCGGACAGCTGGTTTCTTGAGTTGGGTTTAACGGTACATTAATGGATTATGGATTATTTGCAAATTTGTTTCATGTGCAATTAAATAATTCACTACATCTTGATCTGAGATTTAAAAAAAACAATGCTGGAGAAACTTAGTCAAATGGTGGACTTTATACAGCAAAGATAAAGATACATAACCAATATTCTGGACGAGCCCTTCATCAAGGAATGGAAAAATGTTGTCAGGGGCCCAAACACAATGGTGGTGGGGGAGGGGATTTGTGGGGTGGGGGGGGAGAGGAGCAGCATGGTCCCAAAGACAGAAGGTAATAGGTGGATAAGCGAGGGAGGGCATAGCAGCAAGCAGGAGGAAGAGGAATGGCTCTGTGAATAGCAAGAGAAGGAGGTGGAGAGCTAATGGAAAGAAGACAAGGTGAAAGTGAAGGGAGGAGAATGGAGTGTAAATCAGCAGAAACTGGAGGTCACTGTCAATGCCATCTGGTTGGAGAGCACCCAGGCTGAAATCCAAGTTCCTCCGATCTATGGGTGATCCTGGTGGGACAATATATGGGGACACAGAACTGAAATGGTTGGCCATTGGGACATCCCTGTCACAGATCCCTTATCTGCCTATTGGCTCCTGCCTTTGGGACCATGCTCCTCACCCCCCCTCCCACCATTTTGTTCGGATGCCTGCCAACATTTTTCCATACCTTGAAGAAGGTCTCAAGCCCGAAACATTGATTACGATTCTTTATCTTTTCTATATAAAGTACACTGTTTGATCTGCTGAGTTTCTCCAGCCTTGTGTTCTATCTTCAATGGTGTCATGTTTTACTTCTTGATCTGAAATTTAGTTTGTCGTCTCCTTGTTGACAGGTTGGCAAATTTTAGGGTTTTTAGTTTGAGTGGGAAAGTACAGATCCTCAAAGCAGGACCAGCCTTTATAACATAAATGGATGAATTGTAATGGTTCACTAGTCCAACTCTGTTACTTTACTTTCATCTTGTAGCTAGTGAGTTATGTATATTGCCTCACACAATCTGTTAAAACCAAGATAAAGCTTTAATGAGACTGCTCGTGTTTTTAATTCATAAATCTTGTGTCTGGTAGTGTTCAGTGGCTTTGATTTGAGATAGAGCCTGTCTGAAGAGTTGTTATTTCAATATTTATCATTAATCATGTCTATAGAATGCTTGGTGTAAATTGTCATGAGTCTGAGGAAGGAGAGTTTGATTTTCTTATGAATTGAAGATTGTAATCAGTAGCAGTAAATCACCATATCAAACCTCTTACTAAAGATTTCTAACTGAATTATATTTCAAAATTGTGACCAGTCCTTAGAAGACCTCATTAATCCCCAGTGTTCCATTTTTAAATGGGTCCAGGAGTTTGGATAACACAGTTGACAAATGCTCTTACTTCTGCCCCAAAAACCGGCCAACATATAACAGCTGTTCAGTCAAGGGCAGCAGCTGCAAGAAGTTTCTAATGGCCCAATGCTCAGATGGTTGTTTTCTTGGTGGTACTGAGAGCGCTATCGCTTCACTGGCTATTGATTTATTTGGTAAGGAGGTAGAAATTTGACTGACCTATTTTTGGGAAACAGTTACTCTCTATCCTCCCAGTGGCCAACCATGCTCACATCTGTCTATGGCCTTGTGTACTCTCTATCCTGTGAAGGTCAGGTAACAAACCTTGTATTCATCCGCCTTCTCATCAGCAGGGAAGGACACTGCTTACCAGATTTAATCTTTATCAGGAACTACTCCGATAGTGAGAGACCAATAAATATCCCTGGAGTTATTAATGTGTTCTGCCGAGTGAATCATCAAGATGGAGCTTCTTAACCAAGCACAAATGCTGGTGGGAAAGGACGTCAGAGAACTGAGTTCCAAGGGCTTAAGAAGTTTGGTGGAGATGAAGGAAAATAGGATGATTTAACCAGATGCCAATGCAAATATGCCTCCTAGGATCTAACATCTGATAAAATGTGTAATTTCAAGAATATTGTGTCAATTATTTTTGATTGAAGAGGAATGTTTGTAGATGGAAAGTTTTCTTTCTCTCTTCCTGCCTGGAGAAGTTGGGTTTCCATAGGTGCTTCTCAAATCACAGACCTGTGAACCTTCAATCGTTGTTGGCAAGTTCTTTGATGTTAGAAGCTACCATCTCTTATTTTTCTGTCTATAATTAAGTTGTGTGTTATATTCTCCCAAAAAGGAATTGGAACAACAGCTTAAAAACACACACACAAGGCTGGAGAAGCTCAGCAGGTCAAACAGTGTCCTTTATGTAGCCAAGGTGGAGATGCAGAACCAACGTTTTGGGCTTGAGCCCTTCATCAGGGTATGAGAGAATACAGGCAGTCATCCGAACAAAAGGGTAGAGGGGAGGGAGGATACCAAATGGCAGGAGCTGATAGGTGGATGAAGGGAGGGAAGGGACAGTAACAATGAGGGGGAGGAGGGATGGCTGGGGAGGTCAGGGGGAAGGGAGGGAAAACTGAAAAGACAGGAAAGGCGGAGGGGAAAAGGCAAGCAAGTTTAACAGAAAGCAGAGAAATCCATGTTCATGCCATTTGGCTGGAGAGTGTCCAGATGGAAGATGAGGTGTTGTTCCTCCAATCTGCGGGTGGTAAGGGCAGGAAGATGCAAAAGGCCATGGACAGACATGTGAGTCTGGGAGTGTGACTCAGAATTGAAATGGTTGGCAACTGGGAGGTTGCTGTGGTTGCAGACGGAGAGGAGGCGCTCAGTATCTCCAAATCTGCGACTGGTCTCTCCGATGTAGAGAAAGCCACAAAGGGAGCACCGGATGAGTCCTGCAGATATACAAGTGAAGTGTAGTTGTAGTTTTACTTGAAAGGCCTGTTTAGGGCCACGGGCCATGGTGAGGCAGGAGGTGCAGGGCTTACACCATGTGGGAACAACAGCTTACCTAGTATCAGAATAGAGCAGGTGAGCTGAAAGGTCTTACTGGTGCTGTAACCCCAGTGTTGCACAATGTGATGTGTAGCTGCAGGCATATGAAGCCAATTGTTTATGACCTTCAACCCCATCCTTTTCACACTTTTTGTTTCAACGATAAACACAGAAAGTAACGAGACTGTCTAAACTGCAGCTTGTAAATGTGTTGTGTTTTGATAGGCTTGCCTGAGGAAGTAAACTCTCCTTTCACCATCACTTACTGTTACACAAGTGAGAAACAAAGATCAAAGTGTAAGCAACGTACTGGAAAGCTACTGTATGTATGCCATGTATATCATTTAAGATGGTTAAATTCAACGTAATTCTGATTATTTCCACTGGAGGTGATGCTTAATGAACTGTTTGAAATCAGAGAATAATCAATTTTACATTGTGGAATCTCATAATGTTAAGGGAATGAAAGGGACTAGAACAGGGAAAGAGTGGCCATTGGAAGTAATTGAGCCACAGTTTTGAAAGGATTAGATAAAAAGCTAGACGTGAAGGAAAACACGGGTCATTGGGAAAGAATGGGCAGTTGGAATAATGTAGGACAATTGTAGGATTATGGGGAGTGGGATAAGGAAAGAAGTTTGAGATGGATAGAGTATAAGGGGAAGGCAGCCTCATTAGTGCAATTGGATTGATACAAGGTTATGGGAAGAAAGTGGAAGAGTGATTAATTTTTTGATGGATATACCTATATAACAGTAGGGAGAGATCAAGGTAGATTTTAATGGACAACAGCTATTGAGACCATCCTGAATTACATACATAATATTGAGACCATCCTGAATTACATACAATGACTTTTGAACTAATTTTTTTCTATAGCGTTCCCTCTAAGGATAACCCATGAAACATTACCTGATGTTTTTTTTCTCACTGAAGGTTTTCAGAATGTATTCAGCTGAATTCTGGTCTTTGTTTTGGAACAAATGCCTTCTTATGAACATTGTTGTATTTGTAGATTTCCTGAAGCTGGAATGCACCAAGTTCCTTCGCAGTTAGTCTCTAACCAACTATCATCTCTGGGTAGGAAGGTGCATAGGTTGGAATCATTTCCAAGACAAATATGCTTCTTCTACACTTCTTCCCTATCAACTTCTTCTTTCTCAAATCTCACAATAGAAAACCTCAGGACATGTCTTTAGTAGGTCTTTGAAACTAATGTCAATCGGATTGTATCCTGTCCATTTTACTAAGCATTTCCAGGATAAGTTGGTCACCAGCTATTCAGTATTCGTGGTAAACCATTGTTATGTATAATTGACTGGCCAGGCACACTTTTTGGCTGGTTCTACCTGTGGCCCTACCCCACAGACTCCTGAAAAAAGGTGACCGTTTTACATGCCCCTGCAGCTCAGTGCAGGACAACCGATCTGTATGGATGTGCTTGTGTGCTTAAGTGAATAAAAGCCTATTGGTTTCTCTACAATAGTCTTTTGAGTAATTGATGGTGCATCATTCATCAAAGGTCAAAACCAGTAAAGCACAATGAGGTTTTGATATGAATGGAGCACTGCCCTCTCACCCTTACCCAGCAATGTGGATCATTTTCCTAATTCTTATTTGATAATGAGCTTAGCAAACCTGCCAAAAAATAATCCTGTAAAAGTTCTGGTTTTAATAAAATTTAACAAAGCAATGTTTCACTGCAAAGTAAGGTTGAAAATTCTGTAACTGATTATAAAAAATTTAGAAAATGAAATCAATGTGAGCATTGGGGTCTCTCCATCTGGAGCAGCTTGGGGGCAAATGGGTTGCGGTAGAGTGTTAAGGTATGAGAGGCCTATTCTTGGTTCCTGGCCCATAAATTAAAAAAAAAGATGAGAGTCCCTGCCTCTTTCCTGATAGCTGTTTGTAAATGCACTCCCTTGTGTGAAGCTCAACTCATTGAGCCAGGAAGGTCACAGAATCATACATTTGCAACACAAAAGGAAGCCATTGGGCTCATCATAACTGTTCATGCCAATAAACATCTACCTAACCTAATTTTACCTTCCATCCATCCCACAATTCACGCATTTTGAATCACACAATCTAGCACTTTTTGTCTGCATTGAGGCTTCCTGCTTCCTCTGCTCTTACAAGTTGTGAGTTCCAGTCTACCTTCTTCTGGGAGAAAAGTGAATTTCTCATTTGATTTCAAATGTACACCGGTTTTTGATGCCTTAAGTAGGGAAAATAGATCCTTACTCTGTGTATGTTTTTCGTAATTTTACACATTTCATTCTCTGTCTTTTCTGTTCCAAAGAAAAGTCTGTATAACCTTTGCCCAAAGCTAAAATCTTCCAAAGAGAAATTAAGAAAAAGAGGCAGAGGGAGAATAAAATTGGGAAGAAAGGAAAGGAAGAGGTGAGAGCACAATTAAATACCATCTATCCACATGTATGTTGCTCAGTGTTTTATTGAGACTACCTTCATAAATTTGCTCTTCTCTGGCTTCAGGTCTTGGACTTGATCCACTGTTTACTCTGAGCAAATCGATAGCATGACATGATTAATGAAAGGCACAAAATATTTTCCTGACCAAGACTTTCATTTGTTCTGACAATGTAGTGGTGGGAAAAGAAGTGATGGAAGCAGCAACCGGCACTTGGGGTGGCCTGGTTAATGCAAAACTGTTACAGCGCTGGTGACCATGGTTCAAATCCGGTGCTGTCTGTAAGGAATTTGTACGTTCTCCCCTTGTCTACGTGGGTTTCCTCCCACCCTTCAAAATGTACCGGGGTTGTGGTGTAATTGAGCGGCATGGGCTTGGGGACCAAAATGGCCTGTTTCCGTGCTTGGTGTCTAAATTTCTTTTTTTAAAATAAAGGGAGAATGAGAGGCGAGGGCAGTGTACAGCTGGAAGTTAAACCTTAGTGGGGGACAAATCAGGAGACAAAAGTCGAGGGAAAGTTGTGTACAAATAATAAAACCCATGAGATCAATATGAGTGCTCATGATGTTGTTACTGCATCTTAGAATGGACCCTTTAAGGTCCAATGGTTGGGTCAGAGTTTGGGATTAGGGTCAAGGCTAGGGCATGAGATGCAAGCTGTGAACAGGAGGGTAGTTGTCCAATCTGAAGGTTTTCCCGCATTCAGTAAGCTGCAGCACAAATTAAGCTCTTCAAATCCTCTTCAACTCTTTATCCTTCCTTTCCCATCTTGTTCGTTCTCTGCCTCTCTTGCCTACATTCAATTTTTCTTTCTCTTTTGGATTAATTGTATTTTTTTCTTTGCTTTCTTTGAGTTTCCCTAGTTGCCTGGCCATTTCCTTTGACATGGTGGTAACATCAGGCCTCATAACGGCTCTGAAACGCCACCAATTATTATGATTTTTTTTTGGGAAGGCTGCAATTTGCAGGGGAATAACTGCATATATTTGGAGCATCCCTTGAAATGAATTCTTTGAGCCAAACACCTTCAATTTTAATTTAAAAAAAATTAGGCATACAGCAAGGTAACAGGCCTTCCCAGCCCACAAGCTCATGCCGGCCAATTATACCCAATTGACCTATATTTTGAAGGGTGGTAAGAAAACAGAGCACCCGGAAGAAATCCATGCGGACTCAGGGAGAATATACAGACTCCTTACTGACAGAGCCGGATTTGAACTCTCGTAACAGCATTGCGCTAACCGGAACATTATCTCTGCACCCTCTTATGAAGTATTTTACTGGCAGAATCATTTTTATTAGTTGTGATAGAGTTAGTGTATGCTTAGGACACTTAATATATTGCTTTTAAAAATGATAAGATTGATCTGTTTTTCTTTAAAATTTGCAACTGAAACAACAATCATACTAATTTGATGCAGGTATGTCTGGAATGCATGCAGAATTTCTGTGCTCCCTGAGGTAACAAATGCACAAAAGGGAGAGGTTGATTTGAGCTCCACATTTCCTCAGACCAGCTGCATTTCGTTTACTTTAAGTTTATATTAACTCTTTCATGCTCAAGAATTATTCTCAGATTTGTGCAAAATAGTTTGCAGAAAGCCAGGTTAAGGACCCAAAGTCTTCTGCTCACATCTCAAGTACAACTGGAAATAATTAGCTTGAAATGCCTATCTTTTTTTCACCTCAGAAGAAAACCCTAGAAGCTCTTAATCTGGGGAATGATGTATGAAAGAAGTGACATGTAGCAGGCCATGTATTGTGTAGGGGTTACATTCTCTTCCACAGAAGGCAGATGCAGACTTAACAGAGTAAAACAAGCGATTGCTGGTTGTCCACTGTGGGGAATGTTATGGAGAAGAAATGCTGGTTTGTAGGAGTGGCATCAGTAGTTGGGGGTGGTTGAGATACAAGTTGGGTGCCAATATTGAGAAGTGTTATGATAAGTTGCTGGGTGTTCTCAGCATTACAGTTAGCTAGGGCAATGTGGAAGTCAAGCTGGATGGGGCCAGGATCATGATTAGTCTGGATATGTTGTGAAACCTGAAGGGAACCAGAATGCTTACCTGGGGCCTGCTCCGAACAATTTTGTTTAAATATTGATTAAAAAAGGGGGCACACATTTTGCCTGGTTGGAGGCTTCAGTACACAGAACTACATCAAGGCTATAGTAACCTACTAGTATGGTACCATCAAGACCAATCAACTACAGTCCTTTTGTACTGAGCTGACAGATTGACAGTTATCTGTTCCCCTGATTATTACAACCTTTAACTATGTATAAATCTTCTAAACTGCCGCGCCTTTTCTCTCAGCCAATTTTACTAGTCCTTTCCCTCATGACAAATGCCTAGCCTGAATCTGCCAACAGCAATCAAATAATATAACAGTTTGTGCTTATCAGAAATATTCCATAAAATAAATATTCAGCTTCATCTCCTCATTAACTCTAATCTCACAGAATTGCAGAATAGTTTAGTAAAAAAGAGACCATTTGGCCAATTGACCTTTACTCCGCTTGAGGTAAAAGCAACCTCATTGATGCCACTTCCCAGCCTCTCTCTCTCTCTCTCTCCATAGCACTCCAAATTCTTCTCTTTCTGATACTAATCCATATCCCTTCTGGTACTGTATTATATCTGACTGTACATTTCTGTCCCAAAAACATTCCCCATGTAAATGTTTTTTTTTGAAATCTCACTTTTGCTTCTTTTGTCAATTATTTTCCTGTAGCTCTTGATTTTAATTATTAATTTTAAAAAATGTTAGACATACAGCATTGGTAACAGCCCCTTCCAGCCCACGAGCCCATTCCACCCAATGACCTACAACCCCTGGTACGTTTGGAGGAAACCAGAGCACCCAGTGGAAACTCACGCAGACACGGGGAGAATGTACGAACTTCTTGCAGACAATGCGGGATTCAAACCCCTGGTCCTGCTGGCACATCAATGCAATAATTTTTTTTTCAGTCCATACCTTCATGATTTTCAATTCCTCCATAAAATCTCCTTAGAACCTCCTCTGTTCTGAAGATAACCACACTAGTTTCCACATAACTGATCCCAGGAACATTTTGATGAATTTCTTCTACACTCTCTCCAAAACTTTACATCTCTCCTGGAGTGGAGAAAAATATGAACTATATTTAAAGGTGTTGTTAATTTCTTGGCATCAGTATGTCCTTACTCACTCAGTATAATCCAACAAGCACCATCATTATTGCATAGCAATCTGTTTTGTTTTAGCCAAACCACATAGTGGAGATTTCAGAGGATTGGAATGTTTCTAATGGCACTTATTTGACTTGTTGCATTGCAGTTAAAGGTGAGTCACAGATTGCAAATGGCCAACAGGAGAGACCTCAGGCAACTTATCAAAACAATCTAAACTCAAACCATCAGCAAACCGCTAAGGCTACATCTGCCTTAGAACCACATTATATGCTAATGTACTCAAGTAAAATTGGGAAGGAAGAAGATGACATCAAGCACAAGATCTTCTTGGATGGTAAATTGGGGTTGAGAACGATGATTTGGAAGGCTCCAGGATGACTAAAAGAAACCCGCAAACATCAGGGGACGCTTTATGCTGGATGGATAACTTGCTTTAATGATTGCATGGCTATTACTCTGTTTGCACTTGACCTCCATGTTGTCAGCTCCTCTTGTGGCTTTGGTGATGTGATCCCTTACCCAGATAATGATTCATGTGATGGATACTAAAGTTAGTGCTGTGGTTTCTCATACTTGAATGCATCTTTATGTGCCAAGAACATAATTGACATGAGCAACATTTATTCTCCATCCCTTGCTTTGTCCCTCAGTCAAGGTGAAATCATGTCAACTACATTACCATGGATCTGAAGTTACTGTATGTTCAGACTAGATAGGATATGGCACCAAGTTTTCTTAATTGAAGGGTATTTGGAACCAAATGGGTTTCATGGTCACTATCTCTGATATTGAATGTGTCAATGCTTCCTGAGTTTTGGTTCATGCCCAGTTGCAGTGCCTTCCATACAAACTCCTCGTGATTATTTATTTTCTATTTGCTCAGAGGATATTGTCCATTAACTGACCTTTGAACTGAGCAGGTTGTTAGGCCATGTCAATGGACACTTAAGAGTCAATGCTATTGTTGAGTCCAAAGGAATGGCCAAGCACCTATCTTCATTAACTGAATGGCAGTGAAAAGAATTCGAACCTTGGGGCAACTGTGAAGAAGTCAAACTAATGCCTTCACTTTCCAAGAAGTCTGAGGAGATTTGGAATATCATTGAATGCTCTTATTGGATTGCTACTGGTGTATTGTGGAAAGTATACTGATTGTCTGCATCACAGCCTGGTTTAGAAACTTGGATGCCTGGGAACGTAGAAAGCTGCTGAAAGGGGCAAGAGGCTCAAGAAAACCTTTGACTTCATGTAGCCTGGAAAGAGAATGATTTAGTCTTCGATTTCTCAAAGGCACAATCTGATCTCAAAAAGAAGTTGTTTAAACGATTCTTCAAGTGAGTTATCCATTAACTTGCTTGTGAATCTATTAAGCCTACAGCCAAACTCCGCTTCATCCACAATGAGAACAGATAATTTTCACCATCATTCCGAAGCGATTGCATAATGTAATTTTTATTCATAACGAATTCTAATTCCAAATTTATCCAACTCATTTGAATACCTCGCTGATTATAAGGAGTTGGTATGTTCTCCCTGGGTCTGCATGGGTTTTCCCCAGGGGCTCCAGTTTCCTCCTACCATTCAAAACCTACTGGGGGTGTAGGTGAATTGGATGTAAATTGGGCAGCATGGACTCGAGGGCCGAAATGGGCTGCTACCATGCCGTATGTCTAAATTTAAATTTAATTTAAAATTTTAATTCTACGGTTCCATACCCATCTCAGTCATATATACTATTTCCAGATGAATGCATAAGAGAATTCACTATCTTTTGATGCAAATTTAATCTATGTCACCATTTTATTTTTTGCCTGACCCACCTCCCACATAAAACAGGCTGGTCAGGTACTCATCATTTTAATATTCTTATTTAAAAGCATACATTTGGATTTGATTTTTGCTTGGATTGTGGTGCCCTTTTTTTAATCAAAGATTATGCAATGTTCTCTTACTCCCTGGTTGTGAGCGACCTATTCATGTCACAGATACGATTCAGGTTACATGGATAGAGTAGACGCTGAGTAAAATCTCAGTCAGCATTTGAAATCCTGGCTCTGCTGGTAACATTTTCTCCCCCCAGACATTCTGTCATCTTTCCAAATGAGCCCGGTAAATTCAGAGCAATTCATTGACAGTTTTGCAATTACAAAATCCTTGAAGCAAACAGATATGTATTCCTTCTAGAAGCCCAAGCTGGTTTTGAAGAGATAATCTACAACATATGGTCCCCTTAAAAAAAAAATACATTTTGAACAAGATCTGAACA
The DNA here is from genome assembly GCF_036971445.1 of Narcine bancroftii. NCBI lineage: Eukaryota > Metazoa > Chordata > Chondrichthyes > Torpediniformes > Narcinidae > Narcine > Narcine bancroftii. The sequence continues at coordinate 241,506,039 of NC_091473.1, forward strand.
AGAGCAAAAGCTTATTTAGTTCAAATAAACTATGGAATTACATTTTTTTTCTTTTACATTTTTTTTTCCACTAGTTTTCAATTTCCACTCCTGTTTGTTGTACAGTTTGAGAAGGACAATGGATTATTGGACTTGTATTAAAATGTTACGAATTATAAACTATTTGGATTATAAGATTTATGTTGATCACATCTTAAATTTGACAATAACAGGATTGTCATTAAGAATCTTTTATGGAGGTTCTTAAATATGAAAAAAAGGACTATGAAACAAACATAATGAAAACAGCATTCAGAGAAAATGAAGGGAATATTTTCTCTGTTTGGTGATGAGTGGCAAAAGGCCACAGGTTTCTTTGCTCACTTAAAGGACTACACCCCTAGGAGCATTTCAGTTCAAAGGCTGCACCCAGTGAGCTTCTAACATAAATATGCACAACTGTTCTCCAAGTTTTATTTTGCAGTGAGGGCCTTACATTTTTTTTACTCTGAGATGGAAACTCTTGGCGGTTTCAATTTAATGTCCCCTTTTCTCTTATTCTAAAACAATTCAGACTTCTCAGACTTTGACACATCATTGTTGTTGGCTGTACTTTTATGCCTCACCCAGTGGCTACTCAGTTCTATGACATTCATGTATCCAATGAGTTCCAGAGACACAAAGACAAATTGATTCCATGCTCTGAATCGGACTGTGCACTAGGAATCAGATCCTGATGCTAAGTCTCAGGAACCAATCCCTGTACCCTGTGAATACCAAGATTCATTGCAGTGTGTTAGGGTTCTCTGCTTTGCTTGTTATGCCACTGAGAATGGTTTCTCCTTTTAAACCATTCAAGACTTTGGCAACATCAGTGATTTTAAAAAAAAACTTTTCCAAAGCTCCTCTGTCTGAATGTAGAAAACTATGCTTCTGTTATAGAGCTAATGATGTTTACAGACTACAGTCATGGACACCTTAAGAAATCAACCAGCAGGCCAAAGTTATACCTATGTCCTGAATGACCACCATCTTCCAGATATGTTGCTTTCGATGCCCATAACTTAGCAACTGGGCCGGGACATCGAACTTTTTCTTGTGTAAATTTTGTATTTGGGATTGTAGGTTATCGGTGTGTATAATTCAACAACTTAAAAGTTCTCAGGCCATCTGCTTCCCCTTTACAGGCCAATCTGGACAATGTGTCATGTCTTCCTTGGGGTGGGGTTGGGGGGGGGGGGAGAGGGAAGCAGCAGCCAGTCTTCACACACTCCTTTCTAATTTTCAACAAGGATGCAAAGAGAACCATCTTTGAACTGAATTTCTTTCTATTGGCTTAATTATTTTTTTTAAAGTTTACAGAAGTTCTGTTTTAGAACAAGGTAGAAATGTTGACATGGAGCTTATGCAAGGTACATCACAGTACCAATTGCACGTTGTACACCTCAGTCATAAGATTTAGTTCAGTGGCAAAGTTTGCAGCTGTAATGCTTTGAACCCTTAGGCTAGCGATAGATTTAATCTTTAAATATAAATAAAGGTATTCATGGATAAATACTGGATTTATTTTAAATTTGGTTTAAATCCATACTTTTGTCTTTGTAAATACTGGGAAAAACTTAGCAATTTTTTTTCAGGAAGACTTTTTCAAGTAAGTTTTTAAAAACTGATTTAAAAATGCAGTGCTATCCACTGATCGATCCCAAAGAAGGACATGTGACCTGTGAAGGTAATGATGCAGGTCACGATGTCTGTCAGGAAGATGCAACTGGTGGTGACTAGTAATGATTTGTAAAAGTTGAGTTTATGTGAGGTGTGATTACGCAAAGATTGTGGAGACAAGGAATTTTATTGAGAAAGAAGCCCTTTAGCCTAACTTGTCTGTGTAATCAAGTCTCTACCTACTTTAGTCACATTTATCTGTGTATGGCCCATATCTTTCAAAACCTTTTCTATCCATGTACCTTCCTCAATGTCTTTTAAATGCTGCTGTTGTTACTACCTTTTTCTCTTTGGCTGGTAGCTTGTTCCACATACACACCACACTCCGTTTCTTGGGTCTCCTTCAAAACTTTCCCCTCTCACCTCAACTCTATGCTTCCCTAGTTTTAGACTCCCCTGTGTAGAAAAAAATACCTATCATGACCATTACACGGGTACATTGCTCTATAAAGATGGTAGCAGAGGAAGATAGAATAGTGAATAGAATGTTCGGGATGCTTGCCTTCATCAGTTTGGGCATTGAATACAAGCGTTGGGATGTCATGTTGAAAAATGTAGGTGAAGCCACACTTGGAATGATGTGCGCAGTTTTGGTCACCTAGCGACAAGAAGGATATTATAAAGTTGGAAAAGGTACAGAAAAGTTTACCTTCATGAAGGGCTGAAGCCCAAATTGTTGGATATGTATCTTTGTCTTTGGTGTATAAAGTACACATTCTGACTTGCTGAGTTTCTCCAGCATTGTGTTTCTTTTTTAAACTTTTTTTACAAATTGATTGCCAGGCTTCATGAAATTGAGTCATCATGAGAGACTGTAAAAACTCGTCCTGTTTTCCTTAGAGCATAGGAGTTCAGAGTGGATCTTATTGAGGTCTGTATCATGATGAGGGAAATAGAGACAGTCGGTTTCCTGGAGTAGGAGAATCTAAGAACAATGGTTCTCAACCTTTTTCTTTCCACTCACATACCACTTTAAGTAATCCCTATGCCATAGGTCCTCTGTGATTAGTAAAGGATTGCTTAAGGTGGCATGTGGATGGAAAGGAAAAGGTTGAAAATCACTAGTTTAATCATATCTAATTGACTTGTTATGTGCACGATTTCATAACTCCAAAGGAATGACAATTTTCTCAAGCAAAATATTTCAGTACCAATTGGATCTAGAGCAGTGATTCTCAACCTTTTTCTTTCCACTCACATACCACCATAAGCAATCCCTTACTAATCACAGAGCACTGATTTCATCAGGATAACTTAAAGTGGTGTGTGAGTGAAAAGAAAAAGGTTGGGAAGCACTCATCAAAGACAAGAGGGGAAAACTTAAGATGTGAGGGAGGGATTGGAAAGGGGACAATTCTTCACTCAGAAGGCAGTGGGCATGTGGAATGAACTGCCAGACAAAGTGATAGAGGCAGGTACATCAGTTTTGTTTTAGAAACACTTGCATTACTACACTGATGAGAGGGAATGGGCATAATGCAGGCAAGTTGGACTAAGGCAGGAAGCCATGTTGTTTGACATGGACAGGCAGGGACTGTGGGCCTCTTTCTGTGCTCTTGGACTCTTACTCTCCAGTTTCCTACGGTTCTTGTGTTACAGATGACGTATGTAGCAATTAATGTCACACCAGGTACTTCTAAATGGAGGTAAATAATAGAATGTCACTTCCAGTATTACCCATAAAAGTTAATAATTTGCAGCTGTTTCAGTGTTCATCCCATTCAATATAATGAAGGAGTCTGTCATAGACAGCTAGAAACAGATTTCCCCCCCCTCCCCCCCAGAAATACCAGATTAACTTTTAAATCAAATCAGTATTGGTAACAATTTATGGATTTACTTGTGAGGAAAGACCACAAAATCACATAATAGTTTTGGAGATCTAACAGATAATTAATATTTTGAATATATTGATGTTGCATAAAATGATTTTATCATCCGTGATTCAGTATCAAAAGAGCACAAATTTATCATTCCTGTCAAAGAAGGAAACAAAAGTTGAATAATTTTATTAAGGATTTGTTGGATATGGAATGCCTAATGACACTGGACAACCAAGATTTTTCTTCCTGAACATTTTTGGGTGTAATTTTATGGATTGAGCAGCTGATCACAAAAATCACCTTTTCAACAGTAAAATTTAAAGTGATTTTAAAGGTGTACTTACTATTTTAACCTATTTTTGTGATTTCCTGACATATTTTAAGTCTACTTCAGGCACACAAAACCATGAGGTGCAGCATGTCAATGAAAATTAATTTTCTGCTTTCGCTCTTGGACTTCTTCCCGGCTGATCTTGGTGCAGCCAGTGACGAACATGGAGAAAGGTTTCACCGGGAAATTGCAACCACGGAAAAGTGTTATCAGGTCAACAGGAATCCATCAATGCTGGCTGACAGTCTCAAGATTCGGGGGAGTAGATTTAGGACAGAGATGAGGAAAAATAGTTTTTCCCAGAGAGTAGTGAATGTTTGGAATTCTCTAACTAGGGAAGTGGTTGAGGCTGCCTCATTAAATTCAGTTAGATAAATTTTTACATGATAGAGGAATTAGGGGAGTTGAGGAGAAGGCAGGTAGATGGAGTTAGGTCATAAATTAGATCAGCCATGATCGTATTGAATGGCGGAGCAGGCTCGATGGGCCATTTTTGGCCTACTCCTGTTCCTACTTCCTATGTTCCTATGGCTACTGTTTAATACCATCACGAGAAGCCTCAGGTGCTGAGACCAAACAAAAATCAGTGGCAAAACATTTTTAGGTCAGTTGAACTAATGCAACTGTCAGGATCATTATGCATGTTAAACATTGCTAAATTCATTAGAAGGTAATGTTTTTCCAACTTACTTACATGCTACAGCAAATCTGAAATGATCTTTGTGTTCAGCTCAAGGTTGTCTATCATAATCTCCATTTTCTTTTTCCAAGAAGCCAACTTTTTGAAAAAAATTGTTGTCCAGTGTAATAAAACAAAAGGCAAGAAGAAAACGTGAAACAGCTTTTAAAAGGGGACTTGAAATGCAGCAAAATATTTTAAAAGTGAACAGGACTAAGTGGATCTCACTTTCAAACATAATAATAAATCTTAATCAAGTGTCCCAATCCAAAACATTGACTGATCATTTCTCTTTGTAGAATTGATTGCGTCGATTCGTATGCTGCAGGGTTATGCAACCTGGCTCAGTGGAAGCACTCTTGTGTATGGGCTTAGATTCAAAGACGTTCACTCACTGAACCTCAGTAATGCAGAGCCATTGCTCCTGGAGATTTTAAAGTGAAGATTGTAATCTGTACATAACAGTCCAAACACGAGCATGAAAGATTGATAATTAATGTGTCTATAATTTTTGGCCTGATACCAGATAGAAAACAAAATGCATGGGTGAAATTAAAACAAAAAATTGCTTAAGAATGTTCATGGAAGGCAAACAGCCACGCTGACAGAGCTTGGGCTGTGTGACTCCAGTGCTACACAATATGATTCATTCTGACTGCCACCGGGGCAACCACAGTTAGATAATACAAATTGTCTTGCCAGTGTTCCTCTCATCCCAAGTACAAAAATAAATGCTCTTGCATCTAAGAAAAATCATTGGTATGTCCACACATGACGAATGATCCAGGAATGACAGTAATTCACATAGTTAGGTAAATGACGTATTTGAGGTACTATCGCAAAGTTGCTTGGAATGCCTTCTCCTCACTTGGGGAAGGCATAATTCATAATACATGGCAGAATTTCATTTTGGTAATGTTTCCTCTTGTACATCCCGCTGGAGTTGCCAATTCTACACATCCCTGTCAAGCCTTTTTTCTCCAAGAGGCTCTGATATGATTCCAATGTTGAGAGATTCTCTCCAGTGCCCCATCCAAGTGCCCTTTCTGTGTGCTTGAATCTCAATGGAAATATTGGCAGTCTCCTTCTCTCATGTCCATAATATGACAGCGGATTCTATTTGGATTGTTCTAGGAAAGTACTAATGTCGAACAATAGGATGAATGGCTTTTGGTGTTTATTTCAATGTCTTTTTTAAATTATTTTGTTTGCTTCTTACAATAGCAAAGTAAATTGCTGGCCTCCTTTCAACCCTCCTCTCCAGTCCAGTTAAAAATATAACATCAGTGATCCTGGCTTCAATTATCAAACTGAATATCAGATGAGACCTTGTGTCTGCTGGTTTTTGTGTCAGTCCAGGCAATGATATTTTGAAAATTGATGTTCAATATCTATATACATTTTCTGTTTGATATTGTATAATGGTTGAACATTATGGTTTTGAATCCTACTTCCAAAATAGCACCAACTTTTGGGTTAGATTTTGCCAATTATTGCAGTTTACCAAATTGAAAATATTTTCAACATAAAGCTCTTTAAATTAAATGTAATTCTGTATTCTTAGATGTGCAAGAATATGTCAGTAACATTCACATCACTTAACAATAAGTTCCAAACTATGCATATCTGTTCTGCAAGGTGGTACTGATGATAAAATTGATCATCTGAGGCACATTTCGTGGATTAGAGTACTGGTTAAGGCATCAAAGAGAAGAAGTGAAAATCTTGAAATTGAAGAGGATGAATAAATTTCCTTCTAATCAAATCCCCACTTAGAGTATAAAGTCACAACATTTTGATTCTCCAACCACCTTCTATGGTGAGTCGCGAAGACAATTATTCACAATTAACAACGTGCTAAGCTCTTCAGTGACAAAAGAGCTTCAGTTAAATGGTTTGTCTCCTCATATTCAATCACCTGGTCCATGAAAGGAAAGCTGGTGGCTCTTTTGGTTTCCCTCGAAGAGCAATAAGACTAGATGTTTTGTAGTCAGTCTCGGGAACTGGTTCAAAGGCATGGTTGGCTCGGGAACTGGGGAATCCATGTAGGGAGTAAAGACTCTTGATGCCATTATGGTGAGTGGGAGAGCCAGAGATCCCCATAAACCCACTAACATCTCCATGGGAATGCGAATAAGGTGTCATGCAAGATGAAGACATGGGTTCTTGGGACAAAATAGACGAAGAGACAGTAGAAGTATTGGTTGAGCTGCTGGTCCAGAGGTTGTTGTGTATCTGAAATAAAATGAAAATCTTTAGTAGCATACAGACAATGTTCAAAATTTAAAAAAGGCATAGTTAATGGATGTAATATTGTTCTAAATTAGTTGGCCGGTTAACCATTTTCTCCATCGTTTCTCTCAGCAGGCTGCAAATTTCTGAACCTGAATTGTACAATACTAGGAATTACTTTTGGAAAATTATTAATGAATCTGCCTTTATTCTCAGAGCTTTCCAGATTTTAACAATTAAAATTATTTTTCCACCTTCTCTATTCTTCTTTCACTAACTACGTGGGTCTCCTTTTAGTCTCGTGACCATGAAGATAATTTCTTCTCATTAACTCTATCAAAACATAGAGGAAACAGGATTGGAAAGAAATCACTTATTCATTGTCAATGTTTATATATTCCTTTGATATCATTGTATTTGTTGATAGGTCTCTTGAACTTTTACCTAGATGAATGAATAAATGGAAAAAAAAAGTTTTTTACCATATAAAATGTACAGGTGCAATGGAAGCCTTACAGCAGCTTCCCGGAAATACAAAATACACTTAACAACAATTTGAGTATAATTAACACATATGAAGCCTTGAAGAGAAAAAGATAAATATTAAAGGAATAGAAAGGAAACAAATGTATTGGTAAATGAGCAGGTGGCAATTATTGAGGATTCTGATGACAGCTGACCTGAATTAGTTATTTCAAATGAAATCAGATGATTAGCTGAGTCAGGTGAGGTTAGATGGCTAGGTTCAGCTGTGCAAGTTTAGGGTGGAGCAGGTATAGAGCACGAACTGCTAAATCAGTCCCGTTTCTGACTCCCACGCAGGATGTAGCGGGGGGGGATTAGCAGAACATTTACAAGGAATGAGAGAAAAATCACTGACTTGGAATAATTCCCACACAAGATGGAGATGAAAGAACTGGAAAAGCCACTAGAATTTAAAATCAGATTATTTGTTAATTATGTCTTAAGCTCGGGGAATGTAAAATATTATAAGGTACATTTAAACAAAGTTAAAAATCAAAACAATTAAAGAACCTCAAGAAAGATATAATTATCTTAAAATTAATAGGCAATGTACCTGATCAATGAATTTTCTACTATTCAATGAGTAGTAGAACATGCCAGAACACCCTACCTGAGGATAATTTTCTGGTCTCGGGAAGATTGAAACATCATATGCAGCAAAATGATTTCTGACTTCATGAAATTTTCCATATCGTTCCCGTTTCCTCCATTTGGCTCTTCTGTTCTGAAACCAAACCTAATGAATGACACAAAATACATGGATTAGTGAAAATGATTGAGGAAGTTTAATAAACGGCTTATTACCCTCTGCCTTCACATTCGCACCAGATTGACGACTCCAGTTTCTTCTGCTTTTCACATTGGAAGTGACTGAGTGAGCAGAATGGGTGATATTCTCATAGCCATAATCCATCTTAGGAAGCCGACGTGTACCTTGAAATTAACACAGAACCAAAAAAAGCTGACTCCGAGAGTCAATGACATTTCAAAATGCTGAGATGACCCCATCCCCAAACCCTTAAAGGAAGGGTAAGTCTGGACCACCCAATCTGCCTTCGATTTTCTTTTCCCACACAGAGCTTGAAAGTCAGGTAAAACCAGGCTTTACAGTCCTGTGTAAAAGAGGCTAGAAAATCAATCCTGAGGGAGGCCTGCACTGTTAAAAAGGTAGTTCTGTGGAAGAGTCAAAGGGTGAATATTAAGGGAAAGCTATAACAGAAGAGGTTCAGCACTGAGTAAGTTCTGCACTTTGAAGATTTGGTGTTGAAGGAGTGCCACTCTTTTGGAGTGTAAGTGCTGTCCCTTTGGAGGACTGAAATTAATCTTAACAAAGCAGATTTCTCTTAATCTCAGTGCTGCTTTATTGGTTATTTCCATATGTGATCATCTCTACCTTTAACTACATTAGAATAGAAGCTGCAGTAAAATTGGAATTGTTGACAATGAGTGATTGTACACATTTTTTTAAAAAACCTTCAATTCATACCATCAATCAAATATGTTTTATCTGTCATTTCAAACTAAGATTTATTTAACCAGTGACCAACTTAACTCTGTAACTCAATACCAAGGACTTTATAGCTTTCTCAAGTGACTTTGATTTGTTGAGTGACTGGAAGATACATTGTCAAGATGAAAAGAAGTCCCATCAGGTGAAATGGAAATCACTTTGCCCTCACAATAAGGAATGTGCTGCAATGATTTCTCTTGCATTTCGACAGAAATGATAAACTCTGAAAAGTGAAAGATATTGTGTTCATTTCACAGCGTAAAGTCTTCCTGCGCTATATCACAGTTGCTCACCTGCATTCCATTTAAATTTAAATGATTAAATTTATATTTTTATTATAAACATTTTTTTAGTCATACAGCACAATAACAGGTCCTTCCGCCCCACAAGCCCATGCCGTCCAATTAGATTCAATTAATCCCGGTTTGTTTTGAAGGGTGCAAGGAAACCAGAGCACCTGGAGGAAACCCACGCAGACACAGGGGGAATGTACAAACTCCTTGTAGACAGAGCCAGATTTGTACCTGGGTCACTGGCGCTGTAATAGAGTCATGCTAACCCCTGTGTTAACCGTGCCGTCCAATTTATTATCCTGTTGCTGATGTTAACTAGGGCACCCATCTTGAATTTCAACAAGATTTCTCCCCCCCCCAAAAAAAGCAAGATAAGTTGTATTTTAATTGGCTGCTTTGAAGGATGGATGTTGATGAGGAAATCAGGTCATCTTGCTCTTCTTTTTTTCTTCACAGAATCTTTAACAGCTACCAATGACACTCAGTTGGCTACAATTTTAAAAAAATTATCCAAGGAACAATGTCGGCTCTTCCTTCACTCTGTAGTAAAATACGTTATGTGTCTGAATTCTGGAATTTTAGCGATCACTGGGTCAGTCACCAATTGACCAAAACCAATATTGTTACATAGTGAGTGGTGTGGTTCTGAGGTTCACTTATTTGTCAATGCAACTTCAACAAAAGAGCAATAAAATTGTTGTTGGACATGTGAATGTGAGCTCTTGAATGGATCACTACTAAAGGAAAGAGATATTATTCTGTCTGAATTTCTATCTGCTTTCAAGATGGTCTCAGTGGGGATGTTAATGTATGTAGTCATCCATGCGTGCATGTGTACCAAGAAGTAAAACATGAAAATCTGTAGACACTGTGGTCGAAGTAAAAAACATGAATGTTGGATAAACTCAGAAAGTCAAACAGAGCCCGTTATATAGCACAGATAAAGAGACATAACCGACGTTTTGGGCTCGAGCCCTTCATCAAGGTATGGGAAAATGTTGGCAGGTGTCTAAACAAAAGGGTGGGGAGGAGAGATGTGGTGGCAAAGGCAGGAGATAAGTGGAGAAGGAAGGGAGGGGGAGAGAAGCAATCAAGGTGAGAAGAGATGTCTAGGTGAAATGAGAGGGAACGAGAACAGGAAAGGAGAAGGGAAGGGGGTGAAGAGGAGAGCAGGTTAGCAGAAACTGGGAAAGTCAGTGTTAATTCCACCTGGCTGGAGAGTGCCCAGATGGAAAATCAGGTGTTGTTATGTGTACATATGTTTTTGTGGCAGCAAAGGAGAGAAAAACATGAAAGACTACAGACGCGGTGATTGAAGTAAAAACACGATGCTGGGGAAACTCAGCAGGTCAAACTGTGCACTTTATGTAACAAAGATAAAGATACAGAACCAACATTTTGGGCTTGAGCCCTTTACCACGGTATGAGAAAAATGAAAGCAGAAGCCTGAAATAAAATGGTGGTGTTGGGAAAAGAGAAGATGCAGGGGAGGAGCACGGGCAGGAGGTAATGTGGATAAAGGAAGGAGGACACAGCAATAAACAGGGGGGAGGGGGAAAATGCTGTGTGAATGGAGAGTGAAGGGGGTGGAGAGCTGGAGGAAAGGAGACCGAGGGATGGGGGTGATATGCCAGCCGGGAATTGTGAGATCATTTACATGATCCCATCACCACCACGTCCATCTTCTCCTCCCCTCTCCCTGCACGACTCCCTTGTCAACTCATCCCTTCCCACCATTCATGCACACCACCCCCCCCCCCCCCCCCCAAACCGATACCTTCCCCTGTAATCGCAAGAAGGGCCACACTTACTTGTACCCTCACCACCATGCGGGGCCCCAAATAGTCCTTTCCAAGTGAATCTGCAGTGCTCCTGCAGTGGCTTTCTCTACATCAGAGGGACTGGATGCAGACTAGGAGATCACTTTGCTGAGTACCTTAGTTCTGTCCGCTTCAATGACAGGGATCTCCCAGTGGCCAACAATTTAAATTCTATGCCCCACTCCCCACTGACATCTGTGAATCGTTAAACCAAGGTAACCCATAAATTGGAGGAGCAACACCAAATAGTCCTTTTTAGTACTTGCCCCATTCTCCCTCTCTTCCCTATCCCTCTGTTTTCTCTCCTCCTTGCTTCACCATTCACAGGGCTATCACCCCCCCCTCCCCGTTTGCTGTTGTGCCCTCCCTCCCTCCCTTATCCACCTATTACTCCTTGCCTGTGGGCCTGTGCTCCCCCCCAACACATCCCTCCCCTCCCCCCCATTTTATTTGGGCGCCTGCCTACATTTTACTCATACCTTGATGAAGGGCTTAAGTCCAAAACGTTGGTACCATTATCTTTTCAATTTAAAGTATTCTGACTTGATGAGTTTCTCCAGCATTTTTTTTAAACTTTGTTGCAGAATCTGTGTGTATATATCTTACTCTCTGTGAATTAATGTGTTTATCTTCATGTATGTATCTGTCCTTGATGGTGTGCCTGTTTGTAAATATTCCTGCTCTTATGCATTTCCCACTGAACATTTTTTCAAATGCATGTGTATGCACATGTATTTTGTTTGTGAAGGGGGCACGTGTTTCTGTTTCTCCGCATATGCTGCAAATAAACCACTTTCTCTATGTGTACTTATTCTGCATGTGCCTACATGTACGCCATGTTCATGACTCTGTGTGGAATTCTTTTAGAGAGCGACGAGTATCACAGAAGGGGGAAATTCAGCTTTCTATGAAATATCCTTTGTTCATTGCACTTGTTTGTAATCCCCAGGATTACACACAAGAGTATCTTGGGAAATTCCTAGTTCAGGTTCTTGCATTTTCTCTCATGTTTCTCCAATGGTTCTTGCTTCCTTCAGCACATGAGAACACACTTCCTAAATTACAATACCTCCAACTTTGCTGTTCTTCAGGGACCTTTAAACACACACAAAGGATGTTTATATATCACTGCTGTCATCAACCATACATCCTAAGTAGTAAAATGATAATGCAATGTTTTATGAACTTTTCCTCTGTAACTCTATACTCATTACCTGACGTACTTAATACTGGCTGATTTGCCTGGGTAGCATGCAAAATAAAGATTCTCAATATATCTCAGTGCATGTGGCAATAAACAATTCAAGTCTTTGGTTGAAGATTAATTTAGAATTACCAGTATAAACTTTGGCCAGTCGGCCACAAGGGAATTAAGTAAATACTGCCTCAAAGGGATGTTGGTCACAAAATAGAACCCAGTAGTGATTATAGGAAGAGATGGCCAAATATACAGTTACCTCTAAGCTTAAGCATCATCTTTCATCAACCATACCTGAACTCTGGCCTCAGTGAGCTCAGTGCCCAGAGCCAGCTGTTCTCGAGCATACACATCTGGATAATGAGTTTTCTGAAACACCTTTTCCAGCTCCTCCAACTGATAACTGGTGAATGTGGTTCTGTTCCGTCTCTTCTTGTTTTTGCTGCCGATATCTCCTTCTCTCCGTTCACTTGGAATCTCATTTCCTGGGGACTCTTTCAGTTTTCCACAGATTTTCAGGGGAGCTTGGTGATCAGATTCCATAAGTTGATAGTCAATGGTTTTTGAAACCTTGATGTTCAGTGCTGAAGAAAAACAAAGTGAGTGTCAATTGAGACTGAAGAAAATTAGGAATTATCTAATCAGGTAAGTCAAATTGCAGTAAAAATTGTTACCTTGAAATTGGATTGCATTAGGCCTTTGTTCAGCACTATGCAATCCAAGTTGATATAAACCAGAGTAAACTGAGTTAGTGTTCATTTAAATTAAATTTTAAATTTAGACATACAATCACGGTAACAGGCCTTTGGCCCATGAGACCATGGTGCCCAATTTATACCCAATTAACTTAAAACCCCCTGCACATTTCGAACAGTGGGAGGAAATTGGACCCCTCAGGGAAAACCTGTGCAGACATGGGGAGAATGTACAAACTCCTTACAGATAGCGCGAGATTCAAATCCCGGTCTCAATCGCTGATGCTGTAAAAGTGTTACGCTAACCGCTATAAATCACACCAATGGCAAAACTGAACTGAACACTACATCAGAACCCACTGATTTTCTTGACATAAATTGGATCTCCCATATCCAGTGACTACCACTTGGCAGCCACAAGGAGCACAAGACAATACATTCTAGAACCATAGAATGCCACAGCTCAGAAAACAGGCGATTCTGCCCCTCTAGTCTGTGCTGACTATCGTCTCCCTAGTCTCATAGACCTGCTCCCATTCCATAACTTTCCAGGCCTCTCCCATCCATGTACCTATCCAATTTATTCTTAAAATACACAATCGAGCCTGCATTCACCACATGCGATGGCAATTCATTCCACTCTCTGTGAAGAACTTTCCCCTAATGTTCCCCCCAAACCTTTCCCCCTTCATCTTAAAACTATGACCTCTCGTATTTATGTCCCCCAATCTAAGTGGAAAAAGCCTATTCACATCCACTCTGTCTATACCTCTCATAATCTTGTAAATCTCTATCAAATCTCTCCTCATTCTTCTTCGCTCCAAGGAATAAAGTCCTAATCTTTCCCTGTACCTCAACTCCTGAAGACCCAGCAACATCTGCACCCTTTTAATCTTACTGATATCCTTCCTGTAATTAGGCAGTCAGAACTGCACACAATATTCCAAATTTGGCCTCTCCAATGTCTTAAACAACTTCAACATAACATCTCAACTCCTATACTCAATACTTTATAAAGGCTAAGATACCAAAAGCTTTCTTTACAAACCTGTCCACATGCGATGCCAACTTCAGGAATAATTCTACATTTGGTTATCATTTAATGACCCACTAAACTCGTAGTGGGATATCTTAAGGCACACTGAAGACTCACTGGAGACTGTGCATATCTTCCAAAATGCTCCGTGTCCTCAAGTTAGCAAAGAATAATTTTTGAAGAGTCTAACCATGGAGTTGAAGAACACGCAGGGATAAAACACAAAAATCTGCACACACTATGATTAAAGTAAAAGCACAATGATGGAGAAATTCAGCAGGTCAAACAGCGTACTTTATATAGCAAACATAATGATACAGAACCAACATTTTGGACTTGAGCCCTTCATCAAGGTTTCACTGTAGAAAATGCAATGTTTGTTGTAAAAGTGTAACTGATGCTTTAAAGGTGCCATCTCAGTCAGGCTTAGGGTGGCCATTCCAAAAGGAGGACATAGTCATAGATTACCAGTGTGTTTGAATGGTAACCTATGACGATGGCTCCTTTTGGAATGGCCACCCTCGAGTCTTCCAGAGTCAGTCTGGAGAACTAATGTAATAAGCAGGAGTGTGCATCAGAACTCCTGGGCCTTGGCAAATTTGTTCAACATGCCATTCCATCTTCAAATAGAGAACATAGATACTACATTTGGACCAAGATGTGAGATTGTGAAAGTTCGGATTAAAGGA